>NW_027176042.1:20139012-20739012 GCF_023055335.1 Clinocottus analis
GAAGTTGCAGATCATGTTATTTGGTTGAAAGCTCCAAAACCAAAATGAATCATTTTAGCAGTGGTGGAAGAAGTATTCAGATCAGTTAGTTAAAGTATTAATACCCTACTGTAAATATTTCTCTACCAAGTAAAAGTCCTCCATTTGTTTGATTTTTTACTAAAAGAACCATACTCATTGCAGATCAATTGTGTTTTTGGATAAAAATAACTGCTGCATATTCTGAATTATTGGCCATTTGAATTCCTTTATCTGCTATAAAATCCTCATGAGTTTGTGGCGGTGCTGAGGCATGCAACCCTTTTATCTGTTTTCTTTTATTAAAAATAGTCTAGTAAGTCTTTATAAGTAGAAAAATGTCTAAACCCATGAAGGAACACTTCATCCTTCAATTTAATCTGTAGATTATGGTTTTCACGGGACAGGAAGGTTATGAAAAATTACAATTTGAGGCTTCATTTCCTGCAGAAGGACTGCAGAAGCTTATGAGTGTGGTAGTATTTAAAACGACATGCTATACTAAACTGACAGTAGTGAATCAGGATTCCTCACTCTTGAAATAAGTCAAAACTGATATGAAACCTGGATGCATTGTGAAATTCATCCAGGAGATTATTGAGGAAACGCAAAGGACATCATCAAAAAGAAAGCGTTGACATTACACACTTCAAGACTTAACATTGAACGCATCATTTTCCAGCTCGGCTAGTTTTACTACTAATGTAGCATTTTATAACAAAAACTAGCCCACCTGCCAACAGCCTTAATGTCACTTTATGAGTTTGTAATGCTGCGTGTGCTACATTCAGGTACTCACGTCAGCTGTCCTCCTTAAACGTCACTTCAGGCCGGGGAAGCAAACATTTTTGAAACACGTGGTTGATGAACTCCCCCAAAAGGTTAATGGACCCTGAAGATGCTAAAGATTACAGCTTCGCTTCATCAAGCTAAGTAACCTATTGCTGCTTCTGCTGACATGATTATTGATGTTGTGGCTTGCTTCAGTTGCTGTTTGTTTGCATGGAAAGTATGTAAACTATGAGGTCCACCAGGCTGCTGGCTGTTTGTTTTGCTGACTGCTCATATCTGCTATGCTAATTGTTTTGAGTTTTAAATTCATGTTTGAGTGCTTTTTAAAGGGCTGTTTTTCCTTTTTGGTTGCCGTTTGTCTTTGCCTTAAAACTTCTGATAATAAACATTCTTGCTTGCTTGCTTGCTTGCTTTCTAACTTCTGAGTCTTCGCTCTGCTGCTGTGTATCAGATGAATATAGCTTCTTTTTTTCCACAGCACGTTAAACCTTTAACAGGAAAAACACAGGTGAAAACAATTACACTAATTGTGCTGTGTTGCATTCATGTACCCCAGTTAGCCACAGCACCGACAACCGTGCTGTTGGTTACACCTGCTCTCTTTGCTACGATACGACTGTCATTGGGTTTATTGATCCATTTTGATTAAGTATTATAATCCTGGAATAGTTGGTGTTTTGATTGGTAGTCTACAAATATAGCTGATACTTCGCCAACATGTTAAAAGATGCTCACCAAAATGTTCAACGCTCTCATAGCTCGAGGTCTCTGAGTTCTCCTGGAGCCTCCACATAACATAATAGCGGTCCAACACAATTTTGGGGATAAAGTTAAGAATTAGTTGTGCTCAATCTTTTAAATATATCTACTTTTCGTCCTCTCTTCACATACTAATCCAGTTTGAGTGAGGGAGCCGACTGTAATGTGAAACTTGTGTCATACTTCAGGCAAACAATTTAAAGTTGCACTGCTACACTCATACATCGGAGTGTGCGGTGCAACACACTGGATATCAGTCACATGCACAGTTTGCAGTAGAGCTGGGACTTTCAGTTGGTCGACTGAACATTAATCGGCAAAACAAACTTAAATCATATTTCAAGCCAAAGATTTCCAGGTTCCTGCATCTCAAATATGAAGATTTGTGCTACCGTTCTTTTGTTTCTTTTCCATCATCATAAACTTAATAGCTTTATATTATTGTTTGCCAAAACAATAAAAATACTTCTCCTTGTTTACTGTGGAATTGTAATAGGCAATTTATTTTGCTGCAATATTGTGGTCTATGTAAGCTGCCAATGTTCTGCCCGCTCTTTAACTCTGCAACTGTGTGCTGCTGCATGTGCAAACTCTTGCTGTAACAATGCTGCTGTTGCTTATGAACCATTTCAGCATCACCTTGTCATCCACACGGAGAGTTTATTATTGTCACCTCCCAGTCTCTGTTGTTCTGAGCTTGGCATCTTGGTGTGCTTGTGGAAAGTGAGGCATTACGTTGACACTTGTTGCAGGATAGTTTGAGATTCCCGTATAGATGCAGGTACAGGCAGAAAAGGCGGCCAAAACCGTTCCTCCCTTGTCAGTGTGAATTAACTGAATCAGTTATTTGGTCTGTTACTCCTGAATAGAGAGGCCACCCACAACCGCTGACCTACAACTCATTAGCTCTAATGGAGTCGGTTTAATGAGCCTCGTCTGGGATGACTTGACAAGCAGCTTGGTGGCACACAATCAAGCCTGCAGAACAAGAACAATCTACCTCCCTCTAAAAAAAACATGGCGGTGGCTTCATTCATATGGTAAAAGTCACACAGCCCTTCTCGTAACCTGATCCACCGGGGCTGGCTCTCTCATTCAAAGAGGAAGGGCGGTGCAGGTGACTTTATCTGAAAGCCACCACTGGGCTTTGAATGACATGCTGCTCATTACGTTGCTGTGGTCATTCATGCAAAACTGCATCTCTTTGTGCTGAATTCAAGCCCTGCGACTCTGAGGTTACAGGACCGACCGACAGGCGCAGTAAAATGTGGGGATATTTATGAAATGCATGAATACTGTTGTCTTTACCCTGATGATGGTAGAAGCTAGGATAGAAAAAGCTTTCATTTCTTGTTGTTGGTGTCACAGCAAATATCGAAACTTTAAAATAGTTAGCCATGTGAGTTTTTTCCCAAAATGTCAGTCCAAAGAAGAATATTTCTCTGAAGTGGGAACTGTCTATGGCTTGTATTCTACTACCTAACTAATAAGGAAATGTTCAACTAAGTTGTTTAAGTTTTACCAACATTTTGCACATAATTGTTTGACTATCAATGTGTATTTTTGCTGTGAAACATTATCGAAACATAACATCACAAAACATTTCCCTTCATGTTTGAGGTGTTATTCATCTAGTATTTGTAAAAACAAAAATCTGATAGATGATTTGTAAATACTGGAATCACTTATCCTAATATGTTATGTTATGATTGTTTTCTACAGTCCTAAATGACACTTTGCAGACTGGTCATTTCATTATTAAAGCAATGCAGACTTCAAGCATCTGAATAAAAAAAAAAGAACAATGCTAAAACTTTCAGATATTTTTTATCTCCTTCGTGACTCCATTGCTTCATTGCTTGTCACTGTATTGCTGCTCGCCTCTATAATTAGACTGAAGTTGCTGTCGTGTCCTGTTTCTTGAGTCACTCACATTTTAATTGACGGATAGGAATCCATCAATTAACCGTGCACGCAGCTCTGCTGTGGTGATTTCATAGATACACAAGGACATGCAGGAAAACGCAGGAATGATAAACATCTCTTAACTTGAAGAGTGTTTTCAGTAAAAGGTAAATATGGCATAATTTTGTTGCTATAGCAACTCTACAGTATAGTCCTTCATGAGGGTATTTTGTTTTTGAGTCACCAAAGTAGGTCGGCCTACATGGTAAGAAGCAAAAAAACATAAAGTTGCACACAGCTCTTGAGTAGCTATAGTCTGCTTTAAATATAAGGGTTTAATCAGATAGTGACTGATAATACTTCTTGTCTTGGTCCAGCTCAGAAGGGTGGATGATAGTTAAGTTGTTACCCTCTCATGGATGCTCCCCTTGCTCCTGTGGAGAAATGGTATTGTCTTGCATCAGGCAGCCCTCAGCGTATTCAAATTGTAGTCAGTTTGACAAAAACCCAAGCACACCCACACACACACCAACATAAAGCAAAGCATCCACAGATGATAGCTGGCGCTGGGCTAAAGACAGTAAGACAACGGATTTGTGTGGAGGATAAACTGCAGAGAGGGTTTCTCTGTCACTGAAACACGGCTGTGTTCGATTAAATTGTAAAAGGTGTCATTTGATCCAGGAAATACTGAGAAACATGAGATGAAGAAGAGAGAATGCATCACTTGGGGAATAAAATCTTCTAAAGACTCAAAATTAGGTTGATAAATATAATTTAAATGAGCTGTATTTAACATCTTGTACATTATTGTAGCAGCATATCACTTAGCAAAGTGAAGATGTAGTGGAATAATGGCTAACTGAGCAGAGGATGTGTCGTTATCAAAGTTTTTTTTTGTGTGTTTTATTGACATAGCTGGGTTGGCTGTGCATGCTTTGAGTGCACGTGAGCGAGCACTAGCATGTGGTGGCTACAGCTGATAGCATTGTCACAACCGGTAGTTGCAGAAGCTGAGCACCCACCCTCTGATTCCACTACTTTTACTAGACTGTTAGCATTGTCAGCTGTGAGCCGCTAACGTATTCCAACACGTTTATTGTGTTGCATCATCGTTCTTTGCTGTTCCCTCAAACATGCTAGCAGACGCACTCACACGGGGTATCGGATGGTGTGCTTTAACACAACCGTGAACGTTGCAACACATTTAAGGTTAAATTTAAGGTTTTGAGGCATACCTGCCTCAGCTTGTCCTCGAGTTGTAGGGAAGTGAAATCTCTTATTTTGTCTTTTGGCAACTAGTCAAAGGAAACATGTTAAGAAGGATAATAGCATGCAATTGAAGCACCCCCCACCCCCTCCCTTCCCTGCTGTCCTGTAGCATCTAGTTGAGGCAATTTTCTGTTTTACTGTTATCAGACAACTATGTGGGGAAATGTTCCCAACAGAATATGACCTTAGGTTGAGAAATGGGGCCTCTGCTGGCAGTCAGTTGTGATTTAAGGCAGATGTGTGAAAGTCTGCCTGGCGCTGAGACCTGAAGACCCCTTCAAGTCCAAACTGAGACCGAACTGAGTGAAGCCAAAGAGTCGGATCAGGGAGGGTCAAAGCGTTTAATGATGCAATAGACAGAAACTTCAGAGTAGATGCATTGATTGCAACATGTGGATAGCAATAGCAACTTTGTCTGTTTAAGTTTCCTGAGAGAGGATGCACATTCTGTGGAAAAGATATAATGTGGCTTTGTGATTTGGTATTTATAAGCTAATCAGTTCCCACAAGTAGACTATACTTCCTGTTGACCACTCGGATTAAACAGCAGATCAAACGCAACATAATCTGTTGAACTTCATTACATCAAAGGTAAGTGGAAACAGCCAGAGAAAGTATGTGTCATAAAGTGCAAAGCGTCTTTCTTTATATTGCCCAAACCTGAGGACGTGAAATACAATCACGTACTATGACAGAAACAACCACATGAGAATGGTAAATGGCAGATTTAACAAGGACAGATTCATTGCTCACTGATGGCTGTTTGGTCTTACTGCGCTGAGGAAACACAGCTGACCCCAGTCTCTATACACAATGTAAGTAAACACAACAGGCTCGGAGGAGAACCGGGCTCCATTCAAGTACTCCAAATTAGTTAAATACGCTCCTACAACAAGGACGAAAGGGGGTTGGCGTGTGCTGTGGTTCAACAATGCGGTTGAAGTTTATAGTGTGCGGTTCGGGATGAAGCCTTGAGAGACCTGAAACGAACTTTATATCATCATCTGCACTTATCTAACTTTGTCATGTAAGAGTTGAACAGCATCTTTGTCGTCTCAAGTTCTCCTGCTAATAAGTGCAACCCCACGTTTTTAATTTTTTTTTTTTTTTTACAGATTACAGCCAATGGCATTATTTGAGGACATTACAATGGCAGACGCCAGATCAGATACGGCTCTAAATGCTTGGACTGAATAGCTGCTTTGAATTCTCCAATCACTTAACGAACATTATTTGGCCAGACTTTTATATCCTCCAGTGTCCTGACTTGGCTGATGTGGAGGCTATTACCGTCATATTAAAACATAATTTTGAAATGAAATGCCAGACACATTTTTTACATGTCTGCTGAAAAACATTCAAGACGTTTTCTCTCTGTCCAAATATTTATCTGCAAAAATAGTGAAGATGACTCGTCGGTTGGTCAGTCCGACAAGCTTATCGCAGGTCTGTACAGGGAAAGTATAATCTAACACGGCACATTAGCCCAAACCAGTCATTCCCAGTGTGGATTACAACCCGCCATTGAGTCCAATTTCTTCCATAGACTTTTATTTAATATTTATATCTGCAGTACACCTTTGAGCAACATGGAGCCGTTTGTTTTACTGATGAAGGAAATTTAAAGAATAAGAGCGCCTGTTACATACTGTGACTTGGTCTCTTCTATAAAGCAGTTAACGCCTGAATGTGTTTTCAATAATGTATTTTATTATCTTTTTGAAAGGTGATGTAGAAATGGCAATAAAAAAACCTTTTAACTTTTGGACGAAATTGTGTCTTATGATTTACAGGTGAAGCTTTTTCGGGAAACAATGGGTTGTCGGCTACAATGAATGTTGAGATACATCCAGTATTTTTCACCGGAATTATAATTCCTTTGTTATTCTAAATACTTAAAGTCAAACGTTTGTACAAAATTGTCGTTTAAATTTCATTTTGAACGTTTAAATGGTGAGACCAGGAGAAAAATGTTGCAAAAACATCTGTGTTAAAAAGCAACTGAGTCATGGTGGGCAATGTTTTTTTCTTCCTTTAGGGGAGCAGACAATTTGACTAGGTTATATAAAGTGCCTCCATACAAATATTATTAACAGCGTAGAAGTTTGAGTCAGGGAAAAGGATGGTGTTGGTATTAGCAGATGCTCGAGCCATCCGCGCCCCTGTTCATTCAATAAAATAAAATTCAATGTTTTTTGTAGAGCCCAAAATCACAAATTACAAATTTACCTCTGAGAGCTTTGCAATCTGTACACATACGGCATTCCTGTCCATGAACCTCACATCGGATTAGGAAAAATTCCCCAAAAAACAGAAAGAAACCTCTCACTATTGCTGTTTGTGTCTGTTAGCAGTATTAGCAAGGAGCATCATTTCAAACTATTTCAATATGATGGTTTGAAAACATTATCCACAACATGTTTGTGGTATTAAAACAATCCGGCTGTCCCTGTGGTGTTTTGTCAGATATTGTGTTCTGGTCAATTGGGTTTGCGGTAAATCAGAAATTTCGTAAATACTGTTTTCATTTTAACCAAAGAGGTTCATCTGTATCCAAGTAAGTACACATTTGCGGTAGAAATGCCACATATTGGCTTTGGACTTTGTCAGGTGCTGACCCACCGGAGCGGAAATAATTCAGTTCTTTGTGCAGCAGCTTCAAGTGCAAGACAGCTGGTCTAAACTATCACCTTGTGGAAAGAGGACTTCATTTCCTCTTCTGGCTTTTGTTTCCATCTTTGCTTTGACATTTTGTGGCAAACTCGTTCTAAATTGATTGTTTAACGTCTCGGTTCACTGAGCGTGTGATACATCTGCAGCTTTATGACCAATCAAACTTCTGACACCTTCAGAGCTCTGCAGCTTGTGTATTCCTCTCTGCAATTTTCCATATCCCCACAGTATATTATGGTCACACCATCTCCAAATAAGTTCACCTCTGCAGTTATGGAAGGTAAATAAAGTGTGTGTGTGTGTGTGTGTGTGTGTGTGTGTGTGTGTGTGTGTGTGTGTGTGTGTGTGTGTGTGTGTGTGTGTGTGTGTGTGTGTGTGTGTAGAAATGCACATGTGGTGCCGTGTTGGACGTTTTCTGTTTCAAGCTAATTTGACTGTATCCTGTCACTTTAAGTGGTTGTATTTTCCTTCACCTGATTAAGTGGCTTAAAAATGAAGGATCCCTTACTCAATTAGTATATACTCTACAGAGATGTTCACTTTTACACAGATTTTAAGTGCCGTTCTAATCTGCTCTCTTCAGTTATACATTTTGAAAAAGGACCAATTTTCTATATTAGTGTCAACTGTGATATCACAGAGACGTGCTCCTCAACAGAGACAGCACTGCTGTTATGCAGCGGTAAGTTTTAAACAGGAGCTTGTTTTTCTTTCCCGTTTCTTGCAAGTGGGTACCGTGTTGCTTGAACTGAGCCCGAGGCTGTAAGAGATGATGGGACATGTCTGCATGGAGATGCTGATGCAATTATAGATCAAGGATGGCTAATCGGGTTTGATGCCAGTGAAGGGAGGAATAACGTAAGCTTCTGTAATTGTAGGCAATTACCGTACTGCTCTTTTAGAGGAGGGCAATTATGAAAATATTCATCTTTTGTATTAAGACGCCTAAACATGGTAAGGCACAGGAGTTCTTCAATAGCTTGATTTTTGATTTCAAGGTTTTTTTTGTCATTATATAATGCAGGATTGTATAATGAAATGCGTTCTCTCCGTCTCTACAGTGAGTGGTCAGGTGTGTCTTTTGTGTGAAAATGGGCAGAGTGTGAAGTAGTACATTATTTAATTCATTTCTTTTAACTGTACTGCTTACCATAAAACTACGTGAGTGGAATTAGTATTTGCCTTTATCGTTGTATGTATATGCACGTAAGTATAAGCCAATCCTCTACTTGTGTTTCATGTGGGGTGCATTTTGACCTTTTAAAACAAACATAGCCTACTGTAGATGTTAACTCGCACAATCCCAAAATGACAGCTCACCGTCTTCTTTTTTTTTTTTTTCTGACTCTCACAAGCCTTCATCGTCTGTGTGCTGCAGCTATAGTTAGTAAAGATGCATCCGCTCTGTGAGCAATCAGCATGTAGTCTGGCCGTTACTGTTTTCTGATATCTTTAATTTTATCATGCGATCCTATTGAGAGAGAGTCTGGAGACCAGCAGTTAACTGAATTTTCTGCTATGGTTTTGCTGCCAAAATCCTTCTAAATTGGAATTTGAACCTTGAACTCAGTTAAACTTACTTGAAGTATTGCTGCCGCCCACTTGTCCAATAGCATTCTGGCATTGATGGGAAGATGAGAAGTTAAATTTGTGCACTACTGAATTCCTTTGGTTGTGTAACATTTTCTACATAGGAAAAACAACTTTGTAGAAACTGTATGCATCTTGTTTGCTTGGTACAAAACTGGTGTTGAAAAGCTTTCATTGTGATACCGCTGACCAAGTGTTGAGTACGGCCACCAGGTTATGAATATGAAGACAGAAAATACACTTTTTGTATAGGAGGTGCAAGATGTAGCTTAACATGTAAGGAACCCATTTATTGAGCTTTTGAGTTGGTGACGATCGAAGTATGTAAATTTATTTGATCTAAACAGTCAATGGTTCACTTTTACGTCCGAAAGGAAGGACTGGATCTCATTATATCTCCTACACAGCACCGTAAAACAGGACCGAAGTTATCCAGATGGATTCTTGTCTCTCAGATGAATGGAAAGTAAAACAGTAGTACGACAAAAAGACAAATGTCTCTTTGATTGTCCAATGCAGACGGATCTTTCTTTGCATGAAGAGGTTTGTTCTTAGGTATGCAGAAGCCTTTACAGCCGGCTTCTGCTGGACCACACAGCATCTGTAACCTGTGTGTAGGAGTCCGTTCGGCCAGACCCTGTTCATCCACCTGTGGAACAGATTGTTCAGCAATGTGGAATGCCGGAGTGCAGAAAAGCTTCACTGGTGCACATTGTTGCTCTGCATACCGCAAGAGATAGCAAGAATGTGTTTTTCTCCATCTTCTACCATAACTTAGTTTAGCTCAAGTCCAATATCATCTAATTTTGACAAAATAAAAGTCAAACAAAACTACATTTGGTTTGGACCACGCTTGGCTTTCATACATTTCCACTGGACCATTTTCAATTTAAAAATGTCTCTCAGCTCTAAAAGTTTAATCTTAGAAATATGTAAATGGTTACAGTTTGAAGCACATTTTCAAGAATATGGCTGCGGTCTTTGGCAAAGCTAATCATTATTGTTTAGTCACGTAGAGATTAGCATAAATATTATTTTTGCTGGACCTCTCATGTGTTCTGACCGCTTCAAGGAGAAGAAGGTTTAGTAGTGTAGAAAGATTTAACTGATTTAAGGTTCAAGTCCACACATCTTTTGATTTTCATCTTGTTAAATGCAACAACGTGCTATTTTTCTGTTTTCGTTTGGTCCTGCTGGTTGGACAAACAAGCATTTGAACACTTTACCCTTGGCTTTTTTCCCCTTTTTTTTGACATTTTATAGACTAAACATTGGATTATCTTGATTCTCTCTTCAATTTAAAGACTATCTACAAGAATATCTAAATTTGCAGACTATTCTCACAATTAAAGATTAAAAGCATGATTCATGCTATATCAACGTCCTTGAGGATTACGATTGTCGGCCCTTCGCAGAGGTTCTGCGCGGCAAGTTTTCGCCTATCCGCTCACATCCAAAATGTTCTAACTACGGCGATAGGTGGAGAAAATAGTGAAGTTAGAGATTGTTTGTTTGCCGAAAGCAGTGTGAAAGATCCAAACGTTTTCCTTGTCACGGTTCAGCTCATGTCCGTGCGACCGCCCAGCGCTGAAAATAATACCAAGGCTTTAAAAAAGACATGCAAACTGAGGATATGCTATGGGAAAACACCTTCCTCAGGCCACCTTTTTTAATAAGCACTTTACTTTGGGAAGTTCAGACATATTTCATTATGTTCAGGTAATTAGCAGCACACTATTATAGGTCACAAGACACAGCACGTGCATGTAGACACATGTGGCCTTGGGGAAGTCATGGTGCATAAATCACATGTAGCCAAATTCATAGCATATTTTTGATATCCCAAAAAAATGGTATTTTCAAAATAATTTGCATACTTGGCTTAGTGTTAATTTAATAAAATGTGATTGTGTTTACAGAGAATTATCCACTCTTGCACAATTCACGAGATCAGAAACAGAGGTTTAAGTCTTCACAGTGATGTCTTTAAAGGGCACTACACTTTGTTTTGTTATTATTTTCTTTTGTTCAAATGTAGAAAACACAATCATTACCATTTTAAAAATGAATACAACAAGAAGTCATGGAGCGACCACTTCTCTTTTTTCAGTTGCAAGTTTTAACTACAACTGCAGAGCATACTGTCTCTTCAACTCCCAATGTCAAAACACACAACCACAGGCTGCCTTTGAAGGCAGCATTGAGCATCAACCGCACTGAACAAGTGACCGTGAGTTCAAAGATGCCTCAAAAGGCTGGATGACAAGCTCCGCCCCTCATCACAGAGAGTAAAGTTGGCCTTGAAATGAAGCTGCCATTGATGAAGATGAACTCGTGAGTGATGTAAAACAAACTTGAGACCAACCACATATCCCATCAGAGCTGTTTAAAAGGAAACGCGGGATCTACTTTTGATATTTCCTTTTCGTTAATTAAGCACCGAGACCACCATCCTCCCTTCAGCTCACCCCCCTCTGATTTCATCACTCTCTTTGTCGTTGTAAACTGACTACTGCCTCTTTTGTTTGAGTGCAGAGAAGCCTCCCTATTGATCCTGCAGATTGTTTTTCCTGCCAGTTGATAACAGCCATGTGGTTTAGATTATAAATGAGTTGCTCTGTTCCCATGTTTACTATGTAGCTCAAATGCGGACCCTCTCTCGGTCTGCAAACTCACTGGATACCAATAAAAACTCGACAAACATCTTGAAGAAGTATGAATCTTCTCGAAGCAGCAGAGTGCAAATGGGTTTATGTTAAGGTGTGTTTTAATTCCTATTCCATTATGGAAAATATATAGGATGGAAAAAAAAGTACCTATCAAAATAGCATAGCAAGTCTTCTCGAGTATAATCACCTGCTATTATGACAAGAATGCAATAATTTGTTTTAACTCTGTGTGGCACACATCATTTGAGTAGAACTACCCTGCAGCGAGCTCCTCGTTTCCAACACAACATGCCATACAAATACAAAAATGTGCAGGAATGCTTTGACAATATCACCCGTCTTAGCCCAAGGAGACAAGTGCAGGTCTGATCGGTGCTATTGTAACCCGATGAGCCCCAGGCTAAGCTTCAACAGCTTCTGAGGGGATGGAGGAGATGATTACTTCAACCACAAACCCCCACTAGCTGCCTAAAAGATAGCAATTTTGATAAAATCCTCAGTGGGGTAAGTATCATAAAAAATAGATCCAGAAAGTATAAAAATATGTTTTACTCTAACTTAAAAGCTGCACATCTAAAACTATTCCAAATAATAATAAAAAAGCTGTTATTTTTTCTGTAAATTATGTTTAAAGTAATGCAAACATATTACAATACTTTGCACTGTCCAGAGAAGTAAGTTAGTGTAGATTCATGCAGTGTAGGTTAAGGTGAAATAGTCCTCTACCTCTGCAAAAAAAGCTCCCGCTTCCCTCCACGGACACAAGGCTCCCGATGATCACTGAAATATATTCCAGTTTGTGTCCAATTCCACAAGATGCCAGGGAGGGGAAGAACAATCTCTTTGTCAATTATCCCAAACAGTCCTTTCTGAGTCTTGCACTTGTTTGAAAATTGTTCTGAAAGTAAGTGAGAAGCGTCCCACAGGCTGCAGGATCTGTCTGCCTGCTGAACGCTGCAGGTCCTAGTGCCTGTCTCTGTGAGCGGCCAGCAAGGGTTCATAACTCATTTATATGTTTAAGTATGCTGCAGACAACTCATTTATATGTTTAAGTATGGTAGCATACTGAAACAGATAACTCATTTATATGTTCAAGTATGTTATCATTGGAACAGTGGGTCTACTAGAATAAACTAGAATAAATGGTTAATTTAGATACATTAAGTTATTCCATGTTACTGTGTATTAAACTATGTTATTTTTGTCTTTGTTTCTTTCTCAATCTTCTGACTTTAAGGATTTACATTGCTGTCCTTCAGTCGGACCACACTTTTGATCCAGACTGAAGTATCTCAACTATTGGATCTATTGCCATACAATCGGGATATTGAGTATTAATGATAATGTTTATTGATCCCCTGACTTTTCATCTCGTATCACCAGAAGATGTCAATCAGACAATGAAATAGTTGTAACTCTACAAGATGTATTGTCACCTTTCTTTTCTCAATGTTCACAGTGAACGAAACCTTCTGACATTTTCTTTAGTGCCAACATGAGATGATCATTTCTTTTTGTTTTGAGCAAACTAAACTAAACTACTACACAGCTTGCAATGAATTTGGTATATATATATATATTTATGTCCGCTAACTTTTCTTCTGACATCACTAGGTGAGTTTTTTTAAATGTGTCTGATACTTTGGTTTATGTCGTCTATGTGCTTAGTGCTAATTAGAAAATGTCAGCCTGCTGACGTTAGCATTGAGTTAAAAGCACACCTGTCATGAAGTACAGCCTGACAGCTGCCAGCATGGCTGCACACTCTCACTAATACCAGCTTATTTGCTACTTGCAGATTGATGCACCATTAATATAGTTTATGCATGTTCCCCATTGGGACTCCATATTTCCATGCTTGTAATATATTGTTTATCGTAGCATTCATCTCTCTCCACAGTTCTTTTCCACTGCTTATACTCCAATGTATTTCCAGTTAAAGTGAGCATCATTGGAACAATGAATCTTTGTGAAATTATTTTACAGTATCAAACCCTTTTTTCATATTTTATATAGTCGATCAATCGGTGCATTTATACTTGGAACTGAACTGAAAGGAATTAACAAAAAATCTGTTTTGGAAGTTCTACAACTGAAAGTGGTCTTCATCAGGTTATGAACAAACAGAAGAGCCATATTCTGATTATGTAACATATTTAATAAATTGCCCAAAGAGCAGAATGTTTTTTCATCCTTACATTTCCCAGTGTTGAGCCCACTTTGATTTAGGTTTCCTCTTGTCAGAAGCAACAGCAGATGTTTCACAAAGACAGATGTTCATGAGATCACCTTCTTTGAGTAATCCATTACACACATCGGACTCTTTCCAAGGATGTTTCATTCCAAATATACTTATTTTGGCTGATATTCTAGTCAATACTGATGAACTTCTGAACCACAATACTATAATAGTGTGTTTTATTTCTTTCTATCGTTCTAAAAAGATGCAAAACTGAGAATTCATTCTCTCCTTTTCATTTTCCTTCAGAGTTTTTGCAGGTGTATACATCCCCCAGATGTTAAATTGGTGACATTATTATTTTTTGGAAACTGACGTAATTGTCGACACCAAATCTTTTACAGGATAGAGTTACCGAGTGTATCGGTGCATGAAACACAGAGTACGTGCGAGTCACTGGTGATAATATTTCAAGGGAAGATTTGATCTTCGAGGTGAGACGGCATAAACTAATCCAGGTGTGGAGAAAGTACATATGTGGCAGTGAGAGTGTTGCTGTGGAGCGCTGTGTCGTTCCTCCCTCATCTCAGCCCTCACAACAAGTGTTGCACATATCTTTCTTTCTTTTTTCTTTTTTTAAATAGGGGTTTAATGCATTTCTATTTCCGCCACTGCCAGACTCCACACATCTGGATCTTAATAAGACCATATGGAAGCACAATCTGCTTACCATATTACACAAAGGATTACACTCTGGCTTTGATAATGACTCTGAACTCGTCATGGCTGGTATCTTTTTAGAGTGGTCATGGCCATGTTTTGAAAAAGCAACCCCTCTGGTTATCTGAGTATTTTTCAGGTAGTATGAGCAGCTCCATGCTACGTAATGAGTTAGAATTGGTCATCTATGAACATTACAATCTGAACGACCAGACACCCATCAGAGAAGAGTTACATCAGTGGCTTCTTCCTGCTTTGGCACCACAGGGCTTTGGGGATTTGAAACCCGGCCCTCCCACTGATCTCCTGTAAAACTCATTTGCAGGAGCCTTGTTAGTCACTCAGACCAGACCAGACCTCCTCTGCTGTTTATCACAGATTTTCTACGTCTTTAGACATGGCCGAGCATAAAAAATAAGGGCAAAGGAAACATGGAAGATGAGTAAATAAGAAGGACACAAAAGTCACGTGGTTGTTTTCAGAGTTCAGATGTCAACTTGCAGTATTTTATGCTGTATTTTCCCAGAAGGGTTGCTTGAAGTAAAGAACATACAAATGTTGTTAGTTTGTTTGTTTTTGGTGTTGTAGCAACTTATGCAAGTACTGCATGTTTTTGAAATATGAATTTTGGCAGCTGCATGTAGCCTCGTGAAACTATGCGTTTTGTTTTTTGGGGGGGGTTTATGAGCTTTTCTTTTTCAAGTATCTGCTTTTTGGCTGAAGGTCAGGATGGGATGTACTGTACATCATTGCTTTATCTTATAATCAATGTCATTTGAGCATCCAGATCTGGTTTTTAATGGGATGCAGGCCTGAAATGTTGTCTTCTCAGTAGGATGAGCTATTCAACGTGTGCATGGCAGGAAGAGCGTTATGGCTCATGTTTACAGTAGCTCCTGTGGCGAGATGATGAGGGACGTCTGGCAAAATGAACGTCGTCTTTCTTTCACGTCAACCTTGATTCGAATTCTAAATAATGGGAACGTGAGAAAACAAGGATTTCACTTTTAACTCTGTCTTCCCGTACAAAATTTGATTTGAGTGCAACAACAATAAAACGTTAATCTAGGTTGCTGACAAAAGGAAAGCTAAATAGATGCAACAACAGTCGCCGGGCTTCACGTTGACTCTTTGTAATGAGCGCTTGGTAAAGACAATAAAATAACGAAATGAGAAGAAATTAAATACATATTAAACCAACACATCCCCTCATAAACTCAACCAAGGTGTCGCTTAATACAGTGTGAACTACCAGTGACATGTACGGTGTGTCATGGTGGACCACAGATCAGTTCGTCTGTTTGTAAAAAGCACCACTATGAGTCCCAATTACTCTGGAGAAAGAAACTGTGCGCTGTGGCGATCCACATCTGGCCTTCATCAGCCACATCAACTCAGAGCCGGCGTTTGAAAAGACAGCTGACTTCGTGGAACCGAGCAGGAAGTAGGGGCTTAATCTTTATTCTATGAAACATTCAAATTTGATTACCACCACGACATAGCAGAACAAGATGTAGCGCAGGTCATCTTCACAGCCAGCTTCAGCTTTCCTGGTCAACAACGGTTGTGTTACACATTGTTTAGGGTGCTCTGTCGCAGACGCCCGGAACAAGATCCTGTTCAGTTAAACAGATTATATGGGACCTTCCTCTGAAATAACAGCATGCCATGTCGAGCATGCAACTGCAAAGGTGCCAGTGCTGAACGCTGTAAAGCATGTATAAAATATATCTAAAACTCTGTATTCACCGTATAGTCATCATTCAGTCCATAATTGACTTTTTTTTTTTTTAAACTTTTATAAGAAAACTCCACAGTGAACATTTGCAAATAATATTGTGCAAATAATATACTATTACAGTATTTGGTGGACACTTTAATCATAATTCCAACAGTCAAAACAGGGAATGACAACATTTTATATGTTGTCACTTGTTGTCACTATGTGTAACCGGACATGTGTTGTCCTCCAGTGAGCACGTCCCTGAAATGTAAACTGGCTTAAATATTTAGTGGATGCCTCGAGAATGAACAGAACACACGTTGGGTTCGTGATATTGCTTTAAAATAATATAATATTTCAGTGTATTGCTAGTTTTGCAATACTGATATTCATGGTGAAATGGTAAAATCCTGATAAACACTTTATTTTGTAGACTCTGTGTGTTTTGACTGGCTAGATGGGTTGTGTTAAAATGTATTTTAAAAAATTGTGTTAATGCATATTACTTTTTTTTCTGTTGACGGCCAATATTAACATGCACGTAAGCTGACTCTTCAAACGTGGATCCTAAACTCCCAGCCTGCGTCTTCTGCAACTAAACTACTGAAAAAAGTTCACCTATGAAAGGTATGTAAGCTCTTTTGTGGGCTTATCTCAAGCAAATTGAGCACCTGACCTAAGTAGTGATCTGAAGGATCTGTGCTCAAGCCCACCAGCCAAAAACCAGGCGAAGCATGTGCCCTGTTGACCTCCAGTCCACACAGCCCAGATTAGCCCGGGGCCACCAGGCAGATAGCCTTTCAGGAAAAGGCTCCCCAACTCCGGAGGACAATGGCTCTGTTGTCTTTGACAGAAAGGACCATTTCTGCATTGGATTCAATTTCTTCTCGAACAGAAGAATTCAAAAAATGTCACCACCATTCTGTGATTTCACGTCAGACGGTTTGACTCTTTGCGATCCTCAAAGCTCATTGTTCTCGACCAGAAATGTTCATCTGAACCCATATCTGCACCTGATACCTCCATTTCTCCGCGGTTATTCAGAAAACCTTTTGTCTTTTCATTGTTTCACGGGCTCCAGCCGCTCTCGAATGTGTTCAGAACCTACACTGTTACTCCCTGTTGAACCTCTCGTCTCTGTCCGTAACATGACAGGATCCTCAGCACATCTGTGTTTACAGCTGTGTGATGATGATCGAGGGATCTATTCTCTCTAGTTAGTGTTTGTTTACAAAGGCTTCAGTGTGTGTGTGTGTGTGTGTGTGTGTGTGTGTGTGTGTGTGTGTGTGTGTGGTGGGAGGTTGTGTCGTTTCCGTGAGGATTGATGTGCTGATGGTTCAAACGCTCGCACCAGGAAAGTATTTCATTCACTTCCTTCTCCTCGTTTTTCACTAAAGGTGGAATGTTCAACCTGGTGGTCACTTCACTTAGTGGTGAAGGATGAAGGCATGAGATTGAAATGATTGGCGTCAACTCTACAGTTCATAATGTTTGTATATACGTCTTTAGTTCACCATCTTCCCTTTCTGCCACTAAATCACTTGGTAGGCTTTGTGTGTAGTGCTTTTGCAGCATTTAGTCTCGTTCAGTAATTTACAAATACATTTTCTAAAGCATATCATGTGTGTACCACATAATGCCGTCACGAGACATTTTAAATACTACATGTACTACACTCAGACTTTCTACATTTTCAGATCAGCAATGTTTTAATGCCAGAAACAACCAAATCCATGTCATCCTTGTTTTACCAAGTATGTTTGGTACTTTCTTGTCTTTTTTGTTTAATTTTCATAGCCAAATTTTGCATTGGGACCAAGTAAAGGTACATATTCATGTAAATAAGTAAAGGACATATTTATTGTACTGGATTAGCTTTCTCAAGCAAGTTCACACTCTAAAAATACAAAAACAGATGGCTGGAGAAAAAAAATCAGTCAAAAACACATGCTTCGGAAATTAGTTAATTAGTATTGTGCAATTTGAAGCTAATAGCCGGAAACAATATTCTTTCCCACTTCTGCCAGCTGTATTTTACTAACCACACACTAACAGTTCTTGTCAGTGTGTGTGCATCAGTCATTGTGATCTCAATGCCAGATGATGTACGTCAGTCAAAGTGGCGTTCGGGCCACAATAAGGGTTTGTGATATAGTCTGCCATTATCTCCGAGGCACTATATCTCTGACTTGGCTCACTGCCCACCGCTGATGCCCCGCGGCAGAGATTCAGGGCCGCTGCCCAACAGTTTTGTGCTGAAGGCTGTTGTACTGAATCAGGGGAAAGCACAGTTTGACAGAGGAGTCTGCTGTCACATCCATGAATGTTTGCCTGTCACCCGGTTGGAATGTTTCCCAATATGAAACACGTACTTCTGGGAAATCGCCTTTATTATTCAACGCCATTTCCTCTTGTGGGTACAGGCATCTTTGTTTGTAAAAGCTCAAGCACCCATAATCTAAAGAGCGACCGCTGGGTTTTCATCTCAAACAGAGTTGTCAAATTTCCTTGATACCTTTTGAGTCGATGAAACTAGTATGTATGCTTTAAACTTTAATCCATACATTTTAGATTAATTCATTTTCAACCACCGTTTTACCCAAATTGGAAACGTATTTCTATTCTATTTATAAACCATATAGTGTTTTTTGTAAGCAAATCCTTTCAAGTCCTGAACACATTTATTAGCCAGACCTCCGCAAGGACGTCTCATGTGGCTCTCAAGGCCATAACACTGATTATAAACCGGACATATATCAACAGAAACACTTCAGTGTGAATTTTTGATTCATTACAAATGTCTTTTCTTGACATTGATGTGAGCTGAGGCCATCACATTAACTTTCAATTGGCCTGACAGTGAAAAGGGTGCAGAGGAAAATCAAAAGGGCACAATCCTCCCCCGCTATCTCTACCGTTACCAGAACCCATCAATTCAAAGATCGGCCCTTGAAATCAAATATGACTGAGGCGGGACACTTTGTCTAAGGGCTAGAGAGGTTTGGCCTCAAAGGTGGGTTAGTACCTATTATACTATTGCCCCAAGGCATTGAGGACCCCCCACTACCACACACACACACACACACACACACACACACACACACACGCACACACACACACACACGTACCCGGAGGATCAGGTGACCCTCCAACCTTTGAAACTGTGTATGTGATCAAACCCTCCTCCTCTGCTAAGGACACATTGAGGGGAAAACAGGCCTGTGTCTCTTTACAGGGATTTATTTCCTCTTGTGGTTGCAGATACTTGGATGGGATGAATACAGTAAATAGTGTCAGAGTAATGCCAGTAAAGTGTCCTTGTTTAGCCTTTATTGTCTTCGCTTAAAGACCTCCTGAGACATTTTTAGTGAGTTTGAGTCAGTTCTTGAGTCGGCAGTAACACAAGTCAAGCCAACTTTGAACTGATTTCTTGAAATTGAAAACGTCTTTAGGCTTCCATTCGTCCCGACTCCTGTCCATCTTGATCTGTCTGGTCTCGCCCGCTACCTTTCTCTTGTTTGTTCATCGTTGGGGGATGTGAGAAACGTTAAACTAAACAACACATTATGATATTGATTCATGATTACATATTTTTCTCTTTACATCTGAGTGCTGGTACAAGAGTAGTGCTCTGTTTTTCACAACTTTAAAATCTGCACTTCTTAGAAGATAAAATATGTAATCACTATCTCTCTGAATTAGTCTTGGAAGCACTGAAGTGTTTTCGGGCAGCTGTTGCTCATGGGGAGAGTGGTTGTCCTGTAACAACAAGGTTGCCGGTTTGATCCGCGTCGAAGTGCCCTTGAGCAAGACACTGAACCCCCAGTTGCCTCAAGGCAGCTCACTGCTCCTTCGTTACTAAGGATGGGTTAAATGCAGAGATTTTCTTCTTCTAATCCACAGAAAACTCTGAACAATGTATACAGTTTAAATAATAAATAAATAAAATAAAAAGTCCATCACTTTCTGTGATGTAGAACCTAATTACTTTATTTTAAACCAGCTCTAAAATTAATAAAACAATAGCATGATGTATGTTTAAGAGCTGTGAAAATGTCACAACCACTAATAATATCTAATAAGTATCTACAGTCTAAACAAAGTTATGAATTTATGTAGCATGAAATCAATATTACTCCCATGTAGCCAGTAGTTTACCAAATACAAAATGTGTATTATATCTTTGTCACTTAAATACTTCAATGACTTTATCCTCTGGACTTTTCTTTTTAGATATATACGGCATTGGAGCGAAAAAATGATTCCATAATTACCTGACCTGATCTCAAACAGCTAAACTTAATTAGGCCCACTTGTAACATGAAAACTAACACGCAAGATGGCGCCCACATATTTGACAATCTGGACGCCAGATGTGTCCAATCTATATATGCATAATTCCCAAAACGGCTGAGCTCCCAAAACTGTCTGAATTATTGTGCATTCTCCAAAAGTCGACGTACTGTAGATGATTTATGGGTATCATTTACTGCGGTAGCTTTTGGAATTTATCGTGTCCCAGCGGTCATAAAGGTAAATGTTTTCCTACAGTATAATCTGCTCGAGCATAAATAAGGTTCAAACAGGTGCTACCAATCACTGAATATTGATTAAATATATTATACGACAATATGGTCCGTTTCCAGCTTGTGACCTTCAGGGGTGATTTAACCCGGAACAGTTTCAGGGCGTTTCTTTGCTGCTGTCATCTTGTACTAACAGTTATTTTCCAGTGCAATGAATAAATCCTCCTCTATGGAAACAGCACAGTCACGGCTCGACATGGGGAGAGCTCAAATGTTTGTTTTGGGCAGGAGGGCATAATTATAAAGCCATAAATCTAAAAACGAAGAATAAAAACACAAGTTGACAGATAAAAAAAAATTGTAATTTATATACTTAAAATGTTTTCAAGTACAACCCCTCTTGTCTTCTCCTCTATGCACTTTACCTGCAGTTCAGTTTCACGCACATTTTGTCATATGTCCTGTCTCAGTTCTGTCAAATTGTTTCCCTGTTGCGCCAAGTAGCACACAAACTTTTGTTACAGGGTTTCATTAGTGCAAATGGTTTATTTGTCACACTTCTTCTTTTTTTATGCGATAAAGTGATTAAATATCACAAATATAATCTTCTAATTGTTTACCTTTCCTGATTCAAGCGTTACATGATCCGTCCAAGGGCAAGAAAAAGTGGGAAAGTTGATAATTTGACGATAATGTCAGACAGAAAACATGCTTTTCCAATCAGCCGGCAGGTTTGGGGCTTCAGTGGGTTTAAACCTAAAGAGTAAACACAGACCTTTTTACTTTTTGTGTGCCACGATTAACTGCACATTTGTGTCCTTGGCCCTAAAGTTGCAGTGAGCGTGTGATTTTTAGTTTTAAACATCCACACTCGGGTTGGTGGGTCAGTCTGCCACAGGAGAGGGTTAAGGGAAGAAAAAAAGCATAACTAATCCTTTGCTGTCATTTTCAATTAATCTGCGTGTTGTCCAGCAGTGCTGCTGCAGAACGCTCACAGAATTGAAACAAGATGGATAAAAAAAATAAAAACAACACCTCACTGTCAGCCATCAGTGTGTGGATTAGCAATCTGCTGCCCTCCTGTGGACTCATGGTGACACTGGTCACAGTCGTCACCCTCATGATGGCCAATTGTTTAATTTAAAGGATGGCTTAATTTAATTATACCACTCCCACAAAGCCAATTCATGCATCCATCAGTCTTCTAATTGTGTCCTACTAACCCAATGTCTTATTCTGCGTTGAACCTTTTATACAATAATTTCCATTTAGTGAAAACAATTACAAACATGTCAAAATGTTGTAATTTAGAGGCTTAAAGCGTTTCCATTATGTTCTCACCTTCATTTTTACCTGCTCTGCTATACTGACTTTGCCAGTTTGATGTATAGCATAACACATCCTGTTTTGATGCCTATATCCTCATAGGAGCAGCGGCGGGGCATGAGCTATGCCCGTCCAACTGCTCATTAGAAAGAGCAAATTAATCCTCTCAGGATTTTTTTTTTTTTTTTCACTGAGCGAGGCCAACAACAACAGATGCACAGACAGGCTGCTGGAAAACTCCAAATTATTGGTTAATTACACTTTCTTCGTGGAGGAAGGTTTGTCCAGATCTTATTGTTCGGAAGTAGACTAAATGTCGGCAGCAGCGGCATGGCGTACTGAATACAGCCTCCAAGGCATGAGTGACTTCATCTTTGTGATAGTCCAAGACTGTAATGCATTATGGTCTGACTGGTGGAAGACATGGTGCTGCAGGATTCTATCAGATGATGTGCAGCGACTGATTGTTCCCGAATATACAAAGGCTTTACAGAAAACTACTTTACAGGGAATGCTTTATGCATGCTCATCCATAAGAAATTCCTGCATAATAATGATGCCTATATATAGAGAGCAATGAACGGTTCATGCTGCACAGAGCCTCAGAGGAGAGTAACGTCTTGTTTGATGTAGGATCCGGTGCTTGTAACGTAAACTCTGATGGATCGCATAGTTTTCTGTCGGTTTCCTTTTGTTATCGCATCGGCTGTTCCACCATCTGGTTGTGGTGAATCAAATATTGCAACAGTGATTTACATTAGTGTCGTCATATGTGGGGCTTTATACAAAACAAGATGCTTAAAATTGAGCTGTGGGTCTTGTTGTTGAGGAGGAAAGATGCATGCAGGTGGATCAGCGTTGCTTTTGGTTTCATTTAATATAACTGTTCCTTCTTCAAACTTTAACCGTCCTGTCACGGAAATTTGTAACAGCGTCACATACTGGAGAAATCATTTGTTGTTGAGTTTAGTGGAGGTAATTTACACTGACACACTCAGAGGCTGGAATATCGGATTACCGCTGCACTCAGGATGCAGGCTTCATGTGAACGTTGCTCACTCCAACCCTCCAGGACGTTCCCATCTCCAGCCGTGTAGCCTCTCTTGAGCTGGGTGGTGGGACCCCGCCATCCTCTGGTCCGTCATCGAACATTCACTTCCGGCTCACAGCTCAGCGTTGGTGGAACTTCATTTCGGGTAACACATGAGCTGAGACACAAACCGGCGTTTCCGGAACAGTCATTCAACAGCAGCAGTAAGACATTCCTCCACCCCTGCTGCAAAGGAAATGTACTAATGACAGTTGGATAATAGCATTGCTTTTGCTCAAAAGCGACAACATTTTGAAGTGTTTAATTTGAGCTCTGCAACTATAGTGGCCTTATGAGCAAAACAAATGGGACAGAGATGTAAGCCGACGCTGAACTGACTCCAAAATGACTTTAAACCACCAATGTTAACGGAGAATTTTCGGGTAAATACTGAAAACCATCAGGGTTATCATTCATAGTCCATAAAAAAACAAAACCCTTTTATGTTTAGCAACCAATAGGACCATGACAAAAGGCACTACCATCCTTAACCTGCTGTTAACGACGTTGGCTCACTGATATCAGTCATTTTTGAAGGCAGCAACAAATGACAAACAATGATGTGGTTTACTTTGGAGTCCTTCGTGTGTCCTCCTGCACTGGTTGACTCAAACTAAGCCGCTTCATACAGTAAATAATGAAGCAGCTCCTGTTTTACCCACAGCCAGTTATTAACTCAGAAATTAATGACCATCCAGATGTCACTTTGTAGAAAGACCCTGTGTCACTTTGTAGATTTACTTTAGAAACTGACGCTAATGACAACTAGCGCCTGGATGATACTAAATTGTTGAGGCAGTAATCAATATTATTAAAGTGGTATAAAACCAAAATAGTAGAATTTTTTTTTTTGTGTGCAAAAAACAAACATTCATATTTCAGTTGCAGTTCTTTCCCGACTACTTATCAAGAAACGTACAGTCCCAATGTAAGCCGATTAGCTTGAACCAGCCAGTTATGTCGGCCAGCCAATAAAGTCTTGATTCACAATCTAAGCCGAAGTTGCTCTCTGTCAGAAATCAATGCAACGGTGAGATGAGCAGTTTGCTTTTGGAGGGTTTTTCAACAAGCTTTTGATTCCCTCCCCCCCCAAAAAAACGGGGGGGGGGGGAAAAAACCCTCTGTACTGATGTGTTGACTTGGCAATGAGCCAGCTGGATCAGCTGTAGGTAGTAAACAACTTTGGGATTCCCGAGAAGGCACGCGATTAAATGTCATACCGATTATACATCAATGTGCTTATATCAATCGGCTGCACATTTATGTATTATGTCATTATATAACAGCTATAGAAGTTGTTTGTTGTATCAAACACCCGAATCAACCAATATAGATAAGCCTTGACGGCTTGGAGCAAGAACACACGACACATCTCCCCCCTTTTGCTCTGTCAGTTTTCCCCCATTTTTCTCCCTTTTTTTTTATTGGAGGCATTTTGAAAAGTCGTTCCAGCACGGCTCTAATCTTCTGCGTGCACCGTGGTATAGATCACTTGAAAAGGGCTGCAGAGTGGTCTGGCCTCCTTGTGACAGGTCAGAATATTTATATCTTTGTCCCATCTGTGCACAGATTGTTCTCCTTTTCATAAATCATTGAGCTAAGGCAATTGCACAGGCAGGAAAGAGTGAGACCTCCCTCTGGTGTGGCAGCAGCAGCAGCAGCCACTGCGTCCAATATCTCTTACTTGTTTGTTTAGTGAGATGTGCTGAGAGAACAAATGTGAGCGGTATCAAACGTGACACATTTAAAGTCGGAGCGGATGTTTTTGAATAAATGTGTCACTTTCTGCCGTCTTCATTGTGCGCATGAATTACTGCGTCTGTGTGAGTGCTCTGCGAGCGCCGCTCGCTCCAGTAAATGAACCCAGCACGCCTCATATTTTAGCACATTTGTACAAATGTTTGCTCAAGATAACAAACCATGCTTGGGAAATTGTGTGTGTGTGTGTGTGTGTGTGTGTGTTTTTGCGGTCGTGGAAAAGCCAAACTTCAGCTTTAAATAGTCCCATGTTTTGATAAGAAATTACATTTTTAGGATGTTGGGCTTACCAGTGTTGGCATGAGAACATTTTTTAGCCATCATGTGGAACTTGATTATTATGATTCCCTTTCTGCCCTGAACTCAAGTTTTTATATTTAAATATTTTTGAGCTGACTTGTTTTATTCGGTTAACCTCTTAATCCCCAAAGACCTGCCGACGGGGTTAGTCATTTCTAGCTTTCACACCATGCAACCAAACATTGTGCAAACCCACATAACTTTATTTTGAATTTGAGTAGTTTCTAAAGACACCAAATGTATTAGACCAAAGTTTGAAGACATTAAACATGACATCTATAATATTTCCATGTGATTTGATGCTGCTGCCGTTAAACCAGTGCACATTGCCATTAGCCATGGAAACAGTCAGGTTTGAGTCTCCCTAGCGAGGTACATTTATTGATTGTTGTGATTTAGGTAAAGTCTCTTGTATGTTTTATTACTTATAATCTGATTATGAGTATCTCCTTTCGTTCCTCAGCTTGCTTCTTCTGGTTGGACAGTTATCAAACATGTGACTGGTGTTTAAGGAAGAGTGCCTTTCTTCAGGGAGGCACTAATCAATGCTCTAATCATTATCACTTTCGATACTAAGCTCATTATGTGGATCAGGTATTGGACACGATGAGACCAATCCAGATTAAATACACCTTCTTCTTAAGTGTCGGTTTGAAATCCATTGTTTCCGCTGTTGGTTTAATTTGTTCAGTCGCGTCTTTAGTTCCACATCAATTCCCCTGGCTTCAAATCACCTTTAAAAAGAAAGCGTTTCCAATGAGCTCCATGCAGCAAGGTGTACAAATGAATTATGCCTCCGCAACGCCAACAGCCGTGTTCTCAAGTTCTCTGTCCGGTAACGCAATATATTTTGGGACTGCCTGGATGGAGTTTCTGCAAATTTGGCAGACATGTCCACTTTCAGTCGAGGTTAAACAGACTAGAATTCGGTGTTAAAAGAATAGCATGTTCTTGCGTATAGCTCATTAATTCATATGCTAATTATGATAATTCCACAACAAATTCTAATACAGGTGAAAGGATGAAGTGAGTGTGTTATTTTATGACCTATGATGTTTCTTCAATGCCACAATTGGTTAATAAACAGAAAATGAACAAACAATTTTTGTAAATAGTGAATATCGTTGAGTTGTGGAATGTAGGTCAAACAAAACCAAGAATTTGAAGATGTTTTTTTCGCTATATTCAGTCATTAAATATTAACCAATAAGTTGCAAAATAAACTGGTAAATTCCATGTGATTCTCTTGGACAGTGAGGTCTAAAGTTTTTTTCCAATCTTAATTGGATGCATCAGGAAATACACAAAGCAAACTGGACATTGAGGGGTTAATGGTTGATAGTGAGTTATAATATGATGTTTTCTATGAATTTTGAACCCTGAGGCCACACACTATTTTCCAAAACCCATAAACGGACCAATTACAAGCCATTTCCTCTTAATCGTTCTAGTAATTGGCTTTATTTAAATCTGATCCCTGCAGCCAGAATCAGTGCAACACCAAACCTTTTAATGGGGGCAATAAACAAAGACTTCCTCAGATTTATGGGCTCACTTTGGCACTGCACGGCCTGTCAGCAGCACACGTCCAGCGGTGGAATTGATCACACTCGTTACTGATACACACACACACACGCACCAACACCACTCTGCTTGTCACAGGCTCCAGATATACTCATCTAAAGCCAAAAACAATACATCTGGCTAATGTGTTCATAATTATAGAGACCCAAGTGGGAGCAGAACAGAGCTTTTAGAAAGATCCATCTGTGATGTGGCACTGAGGATTGCTGATGTCTCTTCAAAGGCGTAGTATGTCTAATGAGGACTCGGGCTTTGAAGTCTGTCCTCATAAAGCTTTCTGCTTTGTTTGCTTTTGTTTGGATTTCTGTAGAAAGATGAATTGCCCGGCCATTAACATTAAAAAGAAACGAAGGGGAAGCGTACATCATGGTTGGATGATTGGATTTGATTGTTGTGGTTTTGGTAATTGTAATAAACCCCTTAAAGTTACATCGTGTGGTTAATGGAGCGTGGTAGCCCCTCGACACACCGTGTTCTTTATGCAACACCGAAAGATGAAGCACCTTGAAAAGCAGCAGCAGGACGTGTCCTCTGTTTCGTACTTCTTTTGGGAGATGCAAGAGGAAAAATCTTTTTTTAATATTGAAGCATTATATCATTGTTATTAGGCAGGAATGAACACTCATTATAATTCAGATTTGAATTTGCACTACCACACTCCTCTCCTCCATAATACATCTGTGAGCTAACACAGGATGTGTTTTTTTTTCACCGGGTCTTTTCCCACAGCTGTGGCCAGGTTCTCATCATCTCCACTGACCTGGATCAACACCTCAGCGCTATCTGTTAAATATTTCAATGCAAACTGATGCCAGGGCGGGTAAATGGTCCCGTAGCACTGAGTCATGCAGGGCTACTGCCGCTCGCTTCACGGTTTTGTAGCTTTATGTCTGCTGCTTGGAATAATCTGCAGGTACGGCCTTTTGGAAATGCAATTAAGTTGGAGATGTCACGGGCAGACCTGTCAAGCGGGTTGTAAACGTAACTGTGTGATGCCACCCGTACGTTTCTGGAGAGCCAAAGTGAAGCTCAAAGTGGGCGGCTCCGGTCATCGCCATCTTGACCGTGACGACGCAGCCTACAAATATCCCAAAATCCAAAACATTTGGCTGAGAAGTGAAGAGTTGGTGGAGCACAGGCAGGTGAGTGAAGCCTAATTGCTGAAACTAGCCCACCTAGCTCAAAGCTACTAAGCTAGCTACGGCTAGCCAGTCCAACAAGCTTGGCTAAGAAGCCAGGCAATATGCTACTCTGTGCTGCTCGCCGGCTAACGTGACCCTGTGGTTTTGTTGATCCTGGATGGAGCCAATGTTTTAGATAATAGGGTGATTGTGTGTCACAATATCCAGCTCTAATTGTCATCAAATTATTATTTCCTGGAAAACTGAGCTTCAATTTATCATTCATATCACATTTCAAACGGAAAATTAAATCCTGGCTTTCAACTTCAATCAATCAATGAGCATTCCAGAGCGCTGATTTACTTTCCCACAGATTATTTGTGCAATCTGATATAGAAGTGGGCAATATGCATTACATGTTTTTTTAATCTCTTTAGTGTATGACAGGGATCTAAATCATGTGAAATGAAAATGAATGTTATCTATTGATAAATTGACGGAAATGACAAATCAAAGTACTTCATCACATTAATGCAAAAATCCTGTAATCCTGTGAATGCAACATTTTCATAAATGCAAGCCCCATTAGATAAACTATGACATACAACTAGAAATATTATTAAAGGGGCGTTCCATGAACTCGCAATTAGTTTACTTGTCACACAGACTCAGCTAGTCGTCTGTGGCCTGGAGAGAGGCTGAAAAATGACCCAAATGATGTCATTGTTGTTATGTCAATTTGGGATTGGATGCCAAATTTAGAACAGAAAGTCTAAATTACAAAACTATATATTTGCGGTTGCCTTTTGGCATATGTAGGGAGCTTATATGTTTGACTATTCCTTGAAGCCTTCTGTCTGTGATCAAGCCACCTGAAATGTCTTTTAGTGTGCACACAACTGTGAAAGAAGTTTATAATTGAACATTTGTGTTATATTTTTAATCGTCCACGTAATTGTCTTTTCCAAAATGAAGTCGGAAGAAAACTTTGTTCCCTAAACTCTGCAATTAAATTGGTTATTATGTTAAATACAACACTATAAGTGATGAATCCGAATGATCCTTTAAGAGATTAAATTTACCTCGGAGTGCTCTAATCTATACAACCTTCTTACAGTATATAGCACGTGTCAGGGTGAAACAATTGGAGTATTAATGACGTTCCTGCCCTTGCGACGATGCAGAGACGGTGAATCAAAAGTGGCAGGAACATAATACGAATTTACTCTCCCTTTGGGCTGCAGACAAGTCTTTGGTTGGAAGACAACATCTCTGACAGACAACCACCTCATTATCTGCTGTTGTGTGGTGGTTGTTTGTGTGAAACTTGGGTATTTTTCTGCATGTGTGTGTGTGTGTGTGTGTGTCTGTCCATGCATGCGAGTATGTGGGTGAACTATTTGCATTCATGCACGTGATCCTACATGTGTGGCTGTATATGTTTACTGTAAATGCACGCTGTGTTTAGGTTTTCCTCCCTATGGCAGGAAATGTATAATAATAATAATATACAAATAAGTAGGATATTTCTAATCCTGCTTTGCATATTGTCCTACTCGTGTGTGTGTGTGTGTGTGTGTTTGTTTGCATCTGTATACATGTGGGGGTTCAGTTGTGTTTAGTGGGAAGCAAGCTGTGAAACGTAATCTGGAAGTTCCAATTTACAGCCTGAAATACAGAGCAGGAAAATTCATTTTTGCTTCATCGACATGCTGGGATCCCCCCTTTTTTACCATGGTTACCATGGTTACCACCAGCCTGCCAAAATACCATCAAAGCAAAGTCACCATCTGTTTGCACACTGATATTAGTTTGACGCGCTGTAGTATTGTCGGGCGAGGGGACAGCGGTATTTCTTTCTTTCTTTTTCTTTTTCATCCTTCTTTTACACCTTCTTCACCTCCTCCTCTTCCTTTATTTTCGTCTGTCCTTCAATGAAAACAAAACAAATACGTGGAAACAATAGTCTGGTCTAAAAAAAATGCCACATTTAAATGGGACACATTCTCATGGTGGCTCTACAAAGTCTAGCAGCCGTCCATAAATACATTGAAACATTCACTGAGGTGCAGGTCTATATGTAATGTGGCATGTCTTTTATACTTTAATATCCATCCCTTTTAGTTGAGCGGGCTATGTTGTGACTTGATAGACAGGATATGTTGGGTTTTTAGTCATGCTAGTTGCAGTAAAATAGCTCAACATCTACTTGATGTTGTGATTTTGAAAATCCCCTGACTGGTCCAGCATCAGGAGGTTGACATTTGAGTGAAACTACAAACAACTATGGATTATCGTGACGTTTGGCACAAACAATTTGTCCAATACACCTGCACAACTCATGACATTCTCATCCCTCGAAGCTGTATTTTGTGCTCATTAGCAATTTTGGCCACGCTATCATGCTAAAAGGAGTTGGCGAGCATTTTAAACATTATACCTGATTAATATTTAGTATGGCACTCTTCACAGAGCAAAGTTATAAAGTTCTTTACACAAGTGACATTGAAATAACCACTGTGCCTTAAGGACGACTCGCGGAGCTGCTAGCATGGCTGTAGATTTATGCATTATGCATGTTCCATAAACAGTTCCTCTGTTGACTGTCCAGAAATGTAATACACAGTGAAGACAAGTGGATAAGTAAGAACCTTTTTGTTTTTTTGTTTTCTTTGGGACTTCAGTTTTGACGCTGTGGTTGTTTGGTATATTTAAATATATATAATTAATGTGTGTCTGTATGCATTATGCAAAAATAATGTGTCAAAACAATATTCGCTGATGCCTCCTGCTATGTAGTTGTAGTACGAAGTAAATAAATCTCTATTTAGCATTTGGAAATGCCATAATTGTCATTGCAAAATCAATTGCGCCCTTATTTATAGACAGAGTCTGACTTTGAAATATGTATTGACCCGTTGTGCACATAGAACTTATAGAACACTCATTGTGGATTCTTCGCATATGGATTTCCCGGGAAAGGTCAACATGCCTCCAGGGGACTTTACTCTGGAATACAGAATTTCTCGACAATTTGGCAGCTGTTTGGCAGCCCAATAATGTATTATGTGCAATCCATCCAGCGCTTAAATATCTTCTTTTAAGTGTCGTTAAGCATGAGTACATTCTCCTGTGCTGGAGATGTAGGAGACTCCCACATCTCCAGCAGCCCAGAAAGACGGAATTAAATAAGCATATGTCTGGTGGTGTTTATTGTGATAACCATTTTAATTGAGTTCTTGCTCTTTTTCATCCTGGTGAGTCCTGCTGCAGCCTGCTATGTTCCCAAATGAGCCATTCTGCTATCTCTCACTGTGATTTGGCAGCGAGACGTTCACAGCTCCACTCAGGAGTTGCATTAGTCAGCCCATCTGCTACTTACAAACTGTGGTTCGCACTTCAAACATGTCTCTCGCGCCGGCTACTGCAGGAAGGTGCGAGCCTGCTCATTTGCAGGAATAACAGCAGACGAGAAAAGAATTGAAGGAATAATATTCGTTTTACTTTTTCCTCCCCAGCTACATTCACACTGTTTATTCTGTTGATTTGAATCCTGATAACTAATTCAAATTACGTGTTGAATGTGTAGACTAGACGTATTCCCCGCGTTTTGGAGCTGCAATTGATTCGTAGATTGGGAAGACAATAATACTTTTGGGCATTTATCCAGCAAAAAACAAGAAACATTTGAACGTTACAACCTCTCAATTGTGAGAATTTGCTGGTTTGACATGTTTTACATAATAATAAATTAAAGTCTGTTTGTGTTTCAGATTACTCATCAGCCATCTGATGACATGACTGTGGGCTCTGGGTAATTTTAATGGCCCCTCCGCCCCCCGACCATTTTCTGTGATTTTTACCCGCCAAATAAGAGATCACTGCATAATTATTTGATGATGAAATGTGCACCATATATGAGAGTCTGGTTTAATTCCTGAATATATTGTGTGGACGTGGTGATTAAAACTCATTGCTATTCAGGTGTTGACTCTCATCCTGATTCTACTCGACGAGAGGCGCCTCGCAGTGAATGGCAGAGGGCCGACAATCCTCTCTTGATTTCTTCAGCCCTGTGTCCCCCTTGTCTGTCAACCTTTCGACAAAATAAATGTCCACGCTCCGTCCACAATCAATTGAAGAGACCGTATTAGCATCCAGGCCCATGCCTGTGGTCTTTCTGCTGCTGGAAACCCCTCTCAGGTCAGACATAAAGCACTGGTCCAATGCTCGGGGGGGGGGGTCTTTCTCCGTAACGCCGCCAACCTATTTCTGTGACAGCATGTCATGCAGGGGCCAGAGAGCTCGGTCTCCCCAGGGATCTGTAATCCAGGAGGCTGTATCTTTTTCCCCAACATATGCCCTCCTCCTTGCCAACGACCTTCACGTTTCACTGCAGGGATGTCGTTCGGAATAGCAACGACACATGCACCATATCTGGCTCTGTAATTCTTGCGACTTGCGTCACATGATTCCCCCCCCGAGGAGAGCGCGGCTCTCGCTCGCGACTATTCCGTCAAAAATTCCAATTTGTACCCACCTTGAGTGGAGAGGATCAAAATTAATCATGTGGTCATGTGATGCTAATCAGAAGTATTTATCATTCATTTATTGGATTTTTTTTTCAGTACAAAATTATTTATTTTTTTGCTTCTCTGTCTACATTTGTCTTGTCTACAAGTCTGTGTGTTTCTGCCTTTTTGTGTGGCACGTGCAAACACAATTATGCACTGTATATAGGCACTGGTAAGTGGCATGTCTGTGCTCTGTGTTTTGTGTGTTTGTTTTTTTTGAAGTGCAACCGTAACGTTAAGGCACAGACGTTGATGAGATGCAGAGTTTAATTCCCTCGTCGACTTCCATGTGTGTCACGCTTGTTTAATGCATCGCTGTGGCAGCAGCTGCTCGCTGTTCCTTGGTGGTGAAAGACTTCCTGAGGCGTACAGAAATTCAAATACAACATCTTGGCATAAACAGAACAAATATTGTGACCCATACCTTATGTTTTTTCCTTCTAGAAACCCTGTTCATACACTACTCAAGACTGTGAATATAATCTTATAGAAACGTGACGCCACCTGAACTCCGTTTCTACTCAACCTGAGGTAATGGCTGAGTGGCTCTGTAAACATCTGCTTGTAACAACTAAAGCAAGCTTAAGGGTTGTTTTTTTTAGCTCCAAGCTTTAATGGTAACACTGTGGTTGGTAAAGTCCACTTTGGTCCAGACTGAAATAGCTCAACTATGCATTACGTTGAAAGCCGGCTCTCGTTCAGTGAGATGGTTTGACATCTACTGGATGGATTGACACACAAACTGCACATATTGTACTAGTTCTACTGATATTGTTATTGCTCTGGCTTTTCCTTCAGTGCCGCCGTTGGCACTTTTGGTTTTGTGTGAAACCTCTCGACAACTATTAGATGGATTGCTGTGCAAGCTTTGTGACAGACATTCAAGAGCCCATGAGGATACATTTAAATGACTTAAATGGGCTCAACAACTTGAGGCTACAAAACAGCAGTCCATGAACCAATGGGGGACATCACGATACGTCCACTTCTTAAATACAATTGTTGGTGTTTAGTACAATTTTATAATAGTTAGTTAGCATCACAGAGACGAATGTTTGCCTAATGTTGACCAAGCGGCAGTTTTTGATACAAAAGTGTATCAAACACCTCCACTTGTGTTTAGTACATATCACTTTTAGATAAAACAAACATAGACAATACACATAGGCCCAACATTCAAAATGAATTCGTACTATATGAACGTAATCCCTACATGACACGGTGGCCTTTTCATCATCCGATAGATGAATTGGGCCATTTACTGCATTTGACATGTTGATTGGATTTAATTTGTCACCTTGAGCATTTTACAGCATATTGACTGAAGGAGTCTTCAAAATCGGTGACATTCCTCATCGTTTAACCCCTCGCCTGGCAGCTTCCCATTGTGGCGAGAAGAAGTGTTGTTGCATTATTTATGACCTTGACCTTCACCTTGACTCATGATGGGCTGTGGCAGCGGACTATGTGAATGTGTAATGATTCTGTACGGGCTCACAGCCAATGCATGAGTGATCGATGGATGCCGCTCTCTCCCTCTTTCTCTCTCTTCTCTGTCTATTGATCAGTGTGTGCCTGAGCCCGCCTCTTCATTGCTCAAAGAGCAGGCCAAGCGTTGTCATGTTTGATGAAAACCAGGCCTCTTGTTAGAGAATGAAAAATGCAGTTCAGATCTTTTAGAGAGATTATTATATCAAACGCCCTCGTCTCCCTCCCGACCAGAAGCACAATGTCATTTGCTAAGTCGCTGGAAATTGCAGCTTCTGCCAGCGTTAATAAGTCATGTTTTAACTTCCCAGACTGATAAAAAAAAACAAAAAGTCTATCTTTAGCGGCCTTCAGCTCCAGAGGTTTGGATACATAATAGCCCTTTTTATTTTATTTTTATCCTCAGCTGGCCGCCAGCAGAATGGGCCAGAAAATAGACCGAATGACCTTGTGGAATAAAAACTCAATCAAGCATTTGTAAATGCATGTAAGGTCGGGCATATGCATGTGCTCAACAAGGTCAGGCGTCTAGAGGGAGACGTTATCTCGTGTTTACGAAGACAATAAATCACCTTTACAGTTGTGACTGTGAACAAAAATAAAGTCTTGACACCTCGTCTCTCACATCGATGGTATCTGCATGGGAATTCCATTATGCCGCCGCTGTGAAACCCGCACATGGATTCAGTGCCATAACAATGTAATCAGGAACTTTACCCCAACGTAGAAGTCGGTCAGCGGCCATCAATCATCGCAATCCACGACCCTTCGTATTCCTCAAAGGTTCGTCCACCTTACAGAGCAAATCAAAACAGTAGTTTATCAACCGGGCTGTGTTTACATGCATACACGGCCCGGAGGAATTTACTTTTTAATTAGTTTTTTTTAGCTATTATATTTAACTGGAGAGTGAATTGGATGAAAGGAACGGAGAGGGAACGAGGAGTGTCGTAGCCAAAGGCGGTTCGGTAATGAGCGTTGTTACAAAACGAAAGTGTGTCTCCTGCCTTGGGTCTCCGCTTTTTCTATCTGTTCCCTTTTTTGTTGATCTGTTTCTTCAGTGTTTTGATAAGCGGCCTTGCAGTCGACACGTACAAAAACAACAGCCTCATTCTGGTTCCTTTTTTTATCCTGATATGTAACGTGTTCATTCCTCGACTCGGATGTGAACAACAAAAAAAAAGGTCTCTGGTCTACCCGCTTCGGCACGAGTCGGACTTGAAATTATGTAACTTCTTCAACTTAACTCCTTTTCTTTTTTACAATATTTTGTTGCCATGGAGACAAAAAAAAAGGAAAACCCTGACAAAAACATGCCATGCTTACTGAGATGCAACTACTGGGAGGTTGATATTAGCAGCAGGATGTTTTGTTTTGCTCCAGATGACACATTTTTTATGATTGTATTGTGTTGATTAGAAAGAACGGGTCATTATCTGAAGATTACCGCACGACTAGAAAATGAGTTAAGCCACTTAAATATACTTCCTTCCTCACACAGAGCCGTCAGTGTCAATACATATTTGGATTGACGAGTCTGTCTTTATCCCCAAGATTAACAATTGTAAAGTATAGCTCCACCATGAATAAAGAAAGTATATGTGCCGTCCGTCCCATCAGCATTTCAATACATAATAATATACTAACATGTGTCTATTTAGGACTATCGGACAATTATACTCATTCTCGATGAATCTATTGGTTTCTCAATTACTTAATTAATGTAAACTACCCATCACAGTTTCCAGGAGTCCAAGCTGACGCCTTAAAATGTCTTGTTTTCTCCGACTAACAGTCCCAAACCAAAATATATCCAGTTCCTAAATATCTAAAACCAAGAAAGCAGCAAAACGATCACTCTGGAGGTTCGCAAATGACTTGAATGATTCATTTTCAATCGATGAATCAACTATTGTTTCAGCTCGAATGTGAAACCTGGTTCAGGTTGGGTCTGTTGGGTCGGAGGGGTTGAGGTCAGAGGTCATGGGGTTCTCTCACTAAGATGACATCCGGCATAATTGCCTTACTTTATTTATGTCGTATGTTTCCACCTGTTTTTCCTCACTTGCAGACCTCCCATCGTTCTCTCTCCTACTTACAAGAGCCACAGTGGAAATGAGTTTAAGGCGTTGTGTTTTTTTTAAAATCCTTGACTGTTTTATTGTACGGGGCTGTGTGTTCGTGGTCTTGTATTTACTTTATTAAATGTGTTTATCTAAGATGTCCTCAGCTGAAGTATCAGCCTCTGTGGAAAATAGCGCCACAGGTCTGACTGAGGAGGGAACATTGAATCCACCGCCGAGCTGCTGAGGAGACAAAGGACAGAAGGGAAATCTAAGGTTGAAGAAGTGTATGCTGTTTGTCACCCGTCGCTCTCATGCATCAATGTTTAACTCATTGATGTTTAGTGTATTACATTGTCACTGGAGATTTACTTCAGTTGGTATTGCGTCTTTGTATCACAGTGTGCGTTAAATGAACACAAGTTGTGAGCTGTGAGAACGGATGTCAACACTGTGAGTTGTTTGGTAGATTTGTTGTGTGTACGTGTTGTCACTCCACACTTTCCTGACCTGGTAATTTAGTATATTTGGCCATACTTTAACAACATACTTTAATACCTGGCAGTAGATACACTGAAACCCTCTCCTTGGTGTTGGTCCTCCATCATTGAGACATGAATGGAGGTCTTTCACCAGGAAGGTAATGTCCTGCATTCTGGCAAATTTGTACCAACATGTATTTATGTGAATTAAAACACAAAATGCATGTGGCAGATGCCAATTAAACACTTTAAAATCTACTGAAAAAATGCAGTGAGGCTACAGTTGCATTATAATGAATAATTACATCTATGCATAAAAACAACAGATGCACTGTTGAGTGTTTGTAGCGAAACGCTAATGTGCAATACATGGCTAATTTTTGAATAAAATAAACATATATGATGTGTTATACATAGGCATTGTGCTTTATTAAGGGTCTGACACAACCCTTAGAGTTACATTTCAAAACACATGTACATATGTTTTGAAAGTCTAATTCTATATGTTTTAATGCTCCGTTTTATTCTCAAGTATTCAACATGTCATTGAGATCATTGTGAAGGGAGAGCAAGGACAGAATGTGGACTTTTATGCTTTTATGGTGGCAGGTCTCTCTCAGGGAACTCAGTTGTGTCTCAAGGGGGTCAAACATGTCATATTTGTGTTTTCAGCCTTTATTTTCCAACCGGGGCTAATATGCCTTAATGTATTACTTTAGCTGCTACAACCTGCTTTTCCTTTGATACACGGTGAGAGGTTTTTCTCACATTTTTTTTCAGCCAATGTAAAAGAGGTCAATAGGTTTTTTTTACATCAGTGTCATCGGCTTTAAGAGGATTTTCTTATATGCTCAGTCCGCAACATGTTCCCATGTTTGGACAGAATAAAGGCTCAGCTTTTCCTTTAGGTACATGTTGAAATTAAAACCCAGCTGCACAATGGGGAGAGCAGATTGTGCATTATATTATAGCATTGAATCCTGCTGTGCACGTGCTCCTGGAGCCACCGACAGTGATGAATGCCTTTGATGACTGTCAGTATAAATTACACATAACACTGATTTAATATGTTTCTATATGAATCAGCTGTAACAAAGACTGACACGTGACACGCTTCTTTGAGGCGAGGCTCTCACCCGAAAGCAAACATGTGTGTGTGTGTGTAAAGTGTAAATGTGGCGACTGATCCCGGGGCTTCGGCTATCTGTTAATAAAAGCATCTTCCGACGAATACACGTGGACTGTGCACACAACATGCAAACCTCCACTCAACACTCGTGCGCGCATCGATTTACAAGCTGGCGCGCGCTTTGTTTTCAGCACCTCGGAGAGCAACACCTCCCCTCAACAGGATGATGACACGAGAGGCAGAAGAAAAAAAGCAAATGACTCGTTTCATTCATGCGGTTTGGACGGCGCACATCTGGGCGTCCACAGGGCAAACGTCCATGCTGACGGTTTGCCCGACAACAACCTGATTACATCAGCTCAGTTTCTGTGGGAGATGTTGACGTCGAAAGTGATATCAGACTTTGTTGCAGACACAGTGCGAAAGAGGGCATTGTTCGTCTTCTTTGTTGTATTTTTTTTTCTTCCTTGAAGGAAACGCTCCAGACTGAAAACATGTGGATGTTTTACGACAGCAGAGCTGATCCGTACTTGATATAAGAATTTACACGACATCTAAGGCGAGCTCACAAATAAACAATACAAGTTAAATCAAACAGGTGATGTGATTTCATTAAGTGTTTTTTTTTGTTTGTTTGTTTGTTTCTTCCACCACCTGAATGAATGAATGAATGAATGTGCACGCGCGCGCCATCAAGTGTCAAGTTAATTTCCGATTGGGCGCTATGGACGCATGTCAGACATATGCGCGCCGTGGGCGGGTGTCGGCGTGTTTGTAAAGAGAGAGAAGGGGAAAGGAAAAGGCAGAGGGGCGCGCGTGCAGCGCTCCAGTGAGCGTGTGGAGACGCGGTTCGAGGAGATGTAAGTGGCGTCGGCCTCAGCTCTCCAAAGCGGCTGTGCTTTGGCCGGGAGAGGCGTGGCTCGGCGCACTCTGCCCCTCCAGGACCCCCCCACCCCTCCTTCTGCCTTACCTCTCCCCCCACTCCAACAACAAAAAAAAAACACCTGTATGGATGACCAGACCTTTCGCGTAATCCAGCCCCGCTCGACCGCCACGCACCAAGGCAGCAACGCGACCAACGGCCGGGGTGATGCCGAGGTGGAGAAGGGCGTCATGACGGCGGAGAACATGCCGGAGGAGCCCGTCGTGCTCTCGGCTCCTCACCTGTCGGTGGATCGATACGAGCGCGGCCGCCAGGGATGCTGCGAGAGGGTGGTGGTCAACATTTCGGGCTTACGCTTCGAGACGCAACTTAAAACTTTCAACCAGTTCCCAGACACGCTGCTGGGGGATCCGAGGAAGAGGATGCGCTACTTTGACCCGCTGAGGAACGAGTACTTCTTCGACAGGAACAGACCGAGCTTTGATGCCATCCTGTACTACTACCAGTCAGGGGGGCGCATACGGAGACCTGTTAACGTGCCCATTGATATTTTCTCCGAGGAGATCCGGTTCTATCAACTCGGAGAGGAGGCGATGGAGAAATTCCGCGACGATGAAGGCTTTATAAAAGAAGAGGAGCGCGTGTTGCCCAAAAGAGAATTCCAAAAGCAGGTTTGGCTTTTGTTTGAGTACCCTGAGAGCTCTGGACCAGCGCGGGGGATAGCCATCGTTTCAGTGCTGGTTATTTTGATTTCAATCGTTATTTTCTGCATGGAGACTCTGCCGGAATTTCGGGATGACCGAGACCATGCCACGGTGGCCCGCACGGCCAACGGCACTGCCCCCTACGTGCCGAGCCCGTTCACAGACCCCTTCTTTATCATCGAGACCCTGTGCATCATATGGTTCTCTTTCGAGCTGCTGGTCAGGTTTTTCGCCTGCCCCAGCAAAACTTGCTTCTCCAAAAACATCATGAACATCATCGACATCGTGGCGATCATCCCCTACTTCATCACTCTGGGGACCGAGCTGGCCGAGAAGGAGACCAACGGCGGCCAGCAGGCCATGTCCCTCGCGATCCTGAGGGTGATCAGACTGGTGAGGGTCTTTCGCATTTTTAAGCTGTCGCGACACTCAAAGGGACTTCAGATTCTGGGGCAGACCCTCAAGGCCAGCATGCGGGAGCTCGGCTTGCTCATATTCTTCCTTTTCATCGGGGTCATCCTCTTTTCCAGCGCGGTGTACTTCGCGGAAGCGGACGACCCCTCGTCCAGCTTCACCAGCATCCCGGATGCGTTCTGGTGGGCGGTGGTCACCATGACCACGGTCGGATACGGGGACATGCACCCGGTGACTATTGGCGGTAAAATCGTGGGCTCGCTGTGCGCGATAGCCGGCGTGCTGACCATCGCCCTGCCGGTGCCGGTGATTGTGTCCAATTTCAACTACTTTTACCACAGGGAGACTGATGGAGAGGAGCACCCGCAGTACGTGCACACCAGCAGCTGCGAGCACCTCACCCCGGAGGAGCTGAAGAGGTCGTGCAGCTCCTCATCCCTCAGCAAGTCTGAGTACACGGTGACGGGGGAGGGCTTCACCAGCGCGTTAAAACAGCCCAACTGCTCCACCGAAAACAATCAGAACTGCGTCAACATCAAAAAGATCTTCACAGACGTGTAAATGACATGCTGGTTCATTTGTGGAGCATGAAGACTTAGTAGCTATAATATATATGTTATTTATATACATATATAGCCCATCATAATGTGTCCGTCCATATATCTGTGGATGCACGCGTGCGTCACGTGCGTTTTTTTTTTTTTTTTAATGTAATAAGGCTAAGCGAACTATAGTTTTGTGTTTTCTTTCTTGGTTCCATGTGATTCACATGTTTGGAGTATTTCTAAGAGATCAAGAAGTATTAATATGAACCGGAAAGATTCGCACTGGAGACCCCAAAAAAGAAAAAGAAAAAAAAAGTAGCCTCGTCATTTCGGCTCCAGATGTCAAAACAACAACAAGAACATGTGATGAAGGAAAACGCGATGTGTGTGTACAGTGTACAGCGCCACTCGATGCCTCCATATCTTGATGTCCGTCTGAACGATGTAGGTGTTCACGACGGGGATACACGTGTAGCATATAGGCTACTTACTATATCGCATTTACCCACCAGTCCGAGTTGTATTGTCGAGTATGTAATGAATAGACTGGTACGTCATACAGCCAAATGTCTGTTTTAGGTTATATTTAATATCACAACCTGTCGAGATGTTGGACTCGTGAGTCTTGTTCACATAATTATTCAGGTAATAACACAGAGTGGTGTAGATGGAAACATGTATCATGAGATATGAGTCTATAGCTTTTCGTAAAATTGTATTTTTATTCAGAGCTGCCTATATATCCTATATTAAATAAAACGGAAATGAACTGATCCCGACTCAAAATGTCATTGTAGCCTCTCTCGCCAAATATTCAATATCATTGCAAATTCCGTCCAATATGAAATATATGAAGTGTGTTTGAGGTCATGCGCGCGCGCTGGATGAACGGAGGGAGCGCGTGCGTGCGTGCGGAACGTCCCGCCTCGTGCTCGCTGGACCCGCCTTGTGATGCAGTCTCCATGACGACGGTGGTTTCCTGGGTAACCCCCTCTGATGTGTTGCATTTGCACAAAGACTGTTTAACATCCGCTCTGTGCCCTTGAGGGGTCAAAAGAGGGCAACGGTGCAGGCGCATGTTTTTAAAATATTTTTTTTTATATCAGACTAAGCTAATAATTCGTCCTGTTTTGTTGTTTTTCAAAGGCGGTGAACTCCACATCGTTCAGCAGTGTTACCTCCGTGTAGTCTAATATAGTGGAAGCCTCTCTTTTGTTTCCCGTCACCGCCTCAGCTGCTCCGCTGTTTCTGCAGCTTCCTTCTCTCGGGTTGGCATGCCAACGAGTCTGACGTCAGCGATACATTTCATCCCCTCCAGCAGACAGTCGGCGAGTGCTTTGTGTGCAAAGTGGCCGAGGGGCTGAAGTGACGCGAGCAAGAGAAACTCTGAGAAGTTTACAATAATCTCAGGGTCGTTCTCTTCGTGTTGCAAGATGTCTTTCAAAAGTGCAATTCTGATTTTACTTGTTTGATTGATCATTTCATCTATAAATGTCCTAAAACAGTGTGAAAAGAGTCCGAACATGATGTCTTTTAAATGTCTTGTGTTCAACTAAGAGTCCAAAATCAAAATGTGTTCAGTTTATGATGATGACGACATAAAATACTGAAAAGAACATTTTCACTTTGCAGCAGAGGATGTGTGGCAACAATTTAAAACTTTAATCAATCATTTTGTGTCAAGCGACAAATGGCAACTAAATCAATTAGATGAGACATTTGCTCATAATTCAAAAAGTAAAGACGGCAACGCTTTCATGAACTGTGTTTTAATTTAAACTATCAGATAGTTTAAATAATGTGGTATTGCTGCTGAACTGTAGGTTCAGTCATGTTAAATGAACTGTTCACAGCTCAGGGCTGCCCTCTAGTGGCTCCACTGAGCTATTACTGTTGGGAAGGAGTTCAGTATGAGCTTGTGCTGCTAATATTTAGCTAGTTAGTTACTTTAACTTATATTAATGCTGGTGCGGCATACACACTTTGCTGTGGTGATCTCCCTGAGCCCACTTTAACAACTAAACAACAATAGCTTTATTTGATCAACTTGATACTTTGCCTGTCTATAAAGAGGATTTTGAACGTGTCGGACGTCCGCCACACAAACAGGATGCATGTCTTTTGTTTGATTGTTCTCCAACTGTGATAGGATAAGCTACTGTACATTTCTTTCTCTGGATACATTTGATTTTTTTTTTGCAAGCAAATGCATATATCATTTGTTAATGTCTAGCTCCTGTAATATATGACACATTTTTTATATTTTCTTTTGTTGTAATAACGATGCCTTTATGGTCATGTGACAGCCATGTGGATGTCTGGGATTTGTCACGCAGTGCAGGAAACTACCTTTTAAATTTCACCCCGAGAGTCTTTTAGTCTGACCCGTAATTCTGACGTTTCTCAGGAGACAAAGGGAAAAGCGGCGTGTGAGCCTGAGTGTTACACGTCTTTGAACAAGCACATGAGCGAGCACAGAAGTGGATGTGAAGGTTACTTGAAATTCTCTTTGCAATACGCTGTCACAGAGCAGCATCCGCTGTTGTAGAATCACATGAAAGCTCACGTTTACAAAGCAACATTTCCACAAAAGACTAAGAGCTTTGAATAATAGAAGAACAATAGAACCAACTGAAGAACAAACCCCCTGTCCCATATTTATAATACACTGGACAGTTGATGCTATTTTGCGATGAAAGTAATTCGGTTGAGTTTACGTTGAGCATTTCTTTGGTGATGTTTATTTCCTTCTGGTAAGATTGAGTCTCGATGACAATGTCAAACTTGACAAAATCGCCCAGTTTCAGTAACATGTGATCTGATTTGTCTATACAATTCCCACAGAAACACAAATCAAACCACTTAGGCGAGGTAAACACAACTTTAGAAGAAGAGGCACAGAAGGCCATAACATATGAAATGAGCTTCCACGTTACACGTCATCCACTCAGTTCTGCCCGCGGGGCGTTAAGGTCCTCCGTCCCGCAGAACTGATCCCACGAGGCCCTCGGCTCCAGGTTGAATCTATTTTTGGGAACTGCTGAGTGGCGTTGTTCCCTCTGTAGATTAAGTCCTTCTTCGATGTATTTTCAAGCGAGGGAAATGAAAACGTTGTCGGCACTTTGCCCGTCGCCGTTAATCGTCCGCTGCAGAGAGCACCTGCAGTTCAGCCGGTCTCATTCTTCCTGGTGGAGAGGTATGAATCCCAGTGGAGGGGCGCTCTGTCGTGGCCTCACGGTGACACCAATGTTGCTTTTACGATATTTAAATTCATGAAAGAGCATAATACATTGAATTGCCCATTCGTTCCATATATAACTGGGTATTAAAGAAGTTGCCATTAAAGTCACATTAATCCATATTTCTCTCTTGACAATATTAATGTTTCCGTCAGGATTTTTTTGGTGCATTTTTCAGCACATTTCTGGCCTCTTACAATCCAAGTACAAAAAGCTGAGATGGGCAGAATGACGTCGTGAGATTAGAATCAACGAACATTTTCGTTTCAACAACTTTAGAAGCTGATCAATTCCCAGTGCTGGGATTTGTGTGTGTGTCTGATCATGTTGCTGACGTTGTGTACTTTACCTCATTCAGATTGCTCTTTTTAAATCAAGATATTGGCAGCACTGTATTTAGATAAAGGCTGATTGTGTTTCGACAACAGTGGCTTTTAGTTTGAAGTTAGTTTGTTAGGGTTCATACCCAGAGAAAATAATGGAAGAGTAGATGTTTCTTCTCTGATAACATGTCGCCCAAACCTCTTTGTGTAATGACATACGATGTACATGTCACTATAGATGTGTAACTGAAGATGCAGAAGTCAGCATCAAGAAAAAGAGATTAGAAGCAGGACCGGGACAGTTATGACTTTAATGCGTGTGTCTGCTCCATCCTGTATGAATGCCTGACTGTGTGTTTCTGAATGAGCGTGCTTGAGTGCAGCACAGCTGCAAGACGGTCACAGCTGGTACGCCCGAGTGCACCCTGCTCTGGGATCCTGGTCGCTGGAGAACGGAGAAGCAGTGGCGAGAACGTGCACACGCTGCAGCGAGTCAAGGCGGACCTGAGCTTGCGTGCACACGAAAAAGCACACAGATGCTGGAAACTGCAAACAGTCAGCCCCGCAGCAGCTGGTCCTGTCTGATGCCGCTGCTGTAAGGCAGATGGGAGGAGCTCGGGATCCTGTTCAGTCGAGGTGGGGCGTAGCGGGGGGACCCCGGGCTTCCCCTCGCTGTCCTCACCATGCCAGCATTCGCCACTTGATTGGAGTGATGCCTCGTCGCGGCGTGCTGTACCTCTAATGACGCCCGGCGTCTTCCAGGAGAGGTGCCGCTCGTCAGCCTTCGAACTTTTACCAAAGCTTGTCGGTGACTCATCGGCGGAGAGAACAAAAGGAGGGCAGTGGCCGAGCCCGGTCCGGTTGTTCACATTTTCTTTCCTGCTGCTCTGATGGTATTTCAAATGTGGCACAATGTTTGCCCCACAACTGTAACTCAGTGCCGCCAGAAATAGAAAACGCGAGACGTTTTGCCATTATTTTCTCCGGGTGCCATTCGTCCATCTGCTCTTCAGAGAACATGTAATGGCGCTCTTGGGGCTATTCATAAAGTTCACTCTTCTGCATCGAGGCTCTGCGTTCAGGGCTTTTAGGGAAAGGACGGAAAGCAGGAAGTGTGTCAGACAAAGAGCATCCACGTCTACTTCCACACACTAATTCATCTCCAGCTAATGCAGCTGACTGCAGGGGAAGGAAAAGTGCTTCGTCATCGCAGCAGTAACTTTACCTGAAATATCCCAGCGGCACCATGAGATACCGTGGGCGTGATGTCACCGCCACATCCTCCTCCCACCGCTGCCCCTAGAGATGGTCTCCGTAGCAACCGAATGAGGCTGAATACAAAAAAAAAATCACCCCGGATACAGTGACAATGATGACTTTGTGCAATTTCTGTGGGGCTTTCAGGCGCTTTCCAGCAGTCCGTTCACCCTAACCTTGACGGACGGGGGTCAATGTTGGAGGGAAAAGGTCTGACGCGCGTGGACTTTTGGTTATGTGCCAGTGCGATTCCTGGAAATCGTGCCGCCCCGCTCGGCTCATCCCTCGCAGAGAGAGGCTGCTTTGCAGTGTTGACTGCAGACCAGAGCGCCGCACAAGGCTGAGGGCAAATATTTTGGTTTCTTGAGTCACTGGTAAACAAAAAAAACAACCAACAACTGAGGATTGCATCATCTCAGAGACACAGTTGCTGTCGCTGTGCATCCCACAAGTCCCAGTAATGTGCATGTGTGCTGCGGCAAAAACAAACAGAGCCGATCGCCCCTCAAATGTCGACGAGCAGATCTGAATAGCGCCCGTGCTTTTGATTCCCTGCGCTTTCTAAAACATGAAAAGGGAGCAGAACCAGGATTTGCTAAACATATTCAGGGGTGGAGCAGTATGCTGCAATAAGTCACCGGTGCGTGCGATGCGTTGAGTCAGCCGCCTCAGTGCATGGGAAAAGCTCACTGTCACAGACACACAATCAGTTTCATATTTGTCCTCTCGCCCTCATACAGAAGGTATATTGTGTCCAGTAACCTTGGTGCAATATAACCTGAAGTGTTCCTGCAGCACGCGCTTACCTTGACTTGAATTTCAGTCAAACAGTCACACTGTGTGGCTGCAGAAGGGTATCCCTGCAGCAGCGACACTGACTCTGTCCTTCACTATCAGGATAGTTCACTAAATTCAAAGAAGCCTTGATTGTTTTTGTTTTTTTCCCCCGTCACTTTACAGCTGCCTGTACGGTTGGAGGAGCCGTTCAGGAAAGTTTCTTTTGACGTGCAGATCCGCAGCGTGCGTTGGCGCAGACACTGTGATCATGAGGAAAATGTCCACAGGTAGCGACTGGTGTTCTGCAGACCTGCGAGGACAGACATTTCGCTCTTGCGGCGAGTGTGTGCAGAGACCTCTGTGAGGTTATCCGGGTATACGTGAGATGCAGCATGGCTGTATACCGCAGTGGACCAGTGTCCTTGTGACTCTCCTGGTGCCTGGCTCTTTTCCAGTGCCTCCTCTCAGCCTGGGCCTCAATCTAATGAGCACGACTCTCTCCTTTCTCCTCCCTCTCTTTGTACAATGCTCTCTTTTTTTTTTTAGCTCCCTCTCTTCCTTCCCCTGCCTCAGATGTCCTGTTAGCTCCAGGGACTCGGAGAAAGACACACGGAGCTGCATTCCTACATGCGAGCCACTCTTCCTTATTTACTGCTGGGAGAAAATGTCCGACGAGATAGGATGGGATCAATCGAGCACCCTTCTCATTTACAAATAGTGGTGATTTTGGATGTGCGTCTGAGGAGATATACACAGTGATGTAAATACCGACTGTACTGTGCTTGAAACCTGTGGCTGCTGCAATGCAGTGTCAAGGAGCAAAGAAGTACACCGGACCTTAACAAGAGCACTGCGGTACGGAGCACCGAGGCAGAGCAGCGCTGACACAGTTGTTATGAGTTCAGATTTGAGAACTTCAAGGTGCTCAGGAGTTCAGAGCATACCTGTTGACTCTCCAGGCTTTCAACATGGAGGCGGCTGAGTCGGGGGGGCTAGCGGATAGCTGGCGGTGCTAACAGCACAGGCAGGCAACGGTGTTTACCGGAGGGGGGAGCGGCAAGCGCCGCCGCTACGAGCCGGAAAGGCGTCACCAGCAGTGCAGAGCGGCGGCCATGAGCTAGCTGTGCACGGCGGGACACAACAGAGAGGCGCACGTGAGGCCGGCCTGGCCGCGTAAACAAAGCACAGAGAAGCTAAGCTAACGACACGCGCAGGAGGGAGAGCGACGTCATTCTCTTGTCGGATGCTGTGCTCATGCTCAGAGTCCTGTTTATAGATCATTTTAAGCACATTGTATGAAATGAAAAACGTTTTTTTTGTGGGTGAATATGTTCATGTGTGTCAACATGAGGCATTGTGAGAAGTGAACTCGGTTATCATACACACCGTGTGATTCATTGAAGGGAGGTCTGGGGTTCGTCGTACGCTGTCAGGTGGTACAAAATGCGTTAGTTCAATAAATAATAATATTTTTTTCTATTATTTCTAATAGGCTACTAATTCTCATGCTGTTCTTTTACGTAATGAAGACGATGGAAGTGTATGAAACAGCCTTTGTGTCTTATTCTGAGGGGTTCCTGGTTCATCTTCTTAACCTCTGATGAGAGTCTCTTGAATGTAAACTAGTCTGCCAGCACTACACCCAGAGAGATTAGTTTGATGTTTATAAACCCCAAATGCCTTTTAATTCGTAAAATAATGAAACCACAGCAGTGAAGGGTGCTCAGTGACATTGACCCTTCACTAAGTACATTTTCTCTGCCCTCTGTTCCTGCGCCAAAACAGCATCTGATGGAGTCCTGAAATCAATACCTCTTGGAAAGAAATTCAATGATGACACCCTCATCTGCCAAATTTCCCGCTATCCCCCCCATCTCATGTCCTCATACATGATAAAAAACACACACAGCATTGTGAGTGCTGGGACCCTTCCCTTTCAATTAAACCAGGCCAGCTAATACAAAGTGAACTGAGCTTTCGAGCCCTGCATGAACAGTCTTTGTAACAGGCCCCCGGCTCATAAATAATGGCTGTGCTGTCATGAGGAACTTAGGAAAGCCATTAAAAGATATAGTGAGAGGTGTCTGCATGTGTGGCAGCAGGCAGGCGGGCAGACAGACAGAAGGGCCGAGCCGGGGAGCCGGGGTGGTCTCAGGTCTGCCAGGAGTGACCTTGGCAAAGCAAAGTCTCACACAAATCATCCGGCTGGCCTCCCCCCACCACACACACACACACACACACACTCACACACACACACTTCACCTCATTCCCTTCCTCCCCTTCACATCCGAGGGATTCCCGCTGACCTTTGGCTTCTCTGGAGGTCCCTTCTGGCTATGCTTTGACTATTGAAAGCAGGGCAAAGATTTACTATTGATCCGTTTGATCTTCGTTGTGAACATCAGAGCCCAATGATGGAGGTTTTGCTCTATTTTAGTCGCCCTCCTATCAATTATTGATGCGGCCCGTCGCCAGGAAAAGGAATTTGACTGCTGTAACAAGACAGAACGCGGGTTCATGTTGTTGCCTCTGGATATGATTATAATCTCAGCAATAAAGCCTGTTAAAGACCCCTGAATGAGGAAGTCGTCCCACTAAAACATGCATTGTGCGCGGGACAATGCTAATGAACAGCCTGAAGTATTTTACAAAATAAACAGCTGCAGCTTTACTCGTTAAAATAGTTCCTATAACTCTGCCTTGTGCAGTGCCGCTGATCCATCCTGGAGACGTGTACCGCTTTAAACTGCCCACACTGCAGATAAGGTAGAAGGAGTGGTGCTGTAGGCTTCAGTGCGGATGGAGAGCGCCTCGTTTTTACGCCCCTTGCCTTCTCCATCAGCAGCACGGCTCTTGGTATGCACAGCAGTGCCCGAATGCAGGTTTGACTATAACCTTTCAACGGCAGCGGCCACTGCTGACTGCTACAGAAACATGTTTCACCCAGACATCGTTCACCTGGGCGAGAGAGAAAAAATAAACTCTCTCACCTCCTAGAGAGCATGCAGGACCAATAAAAGGCCACTTTATATTCGTGTGTGTGTGTGTGTGTGTGTGTGTGTGTGTGTGTGTGTGTGTGTGTGTGTGTGTGTGTGTGGCTCACTGTGTAAATGCATAACCTCGATGCCCCACTATACGGTCCGTGCATGTCTTTTCAAGTCGCTCTCTGGTCCGCGTGTCGGCTATTAGGAGACACTCAGGACTGCGTCCGCGTGCACCAAACGTTTGGACGCACTTGCACGAGCGCATCTGCGGCGCGCGCGCGCGCGCTCCCACACACACACACACACACACACACGGGGGAGTCTTGATGATGTTTTTTAACGTGGCATGCCGAAAAAAAGAAGAAGCCATAAACATGTACATCGGCTGAGCGCTTTGCAGGTGTATTCTCACACCGACACGAAGGAGGAGGAAGTCGTTTTTGACGCACGTGTCCCAGAGCGAGTCTAATTATTAAATATTGCTCATGAGACGGTATTCCTTTTATGAAGTCCTCGCCCTCCTCCCCTTCCCACCTCCCCCTCCTCCTCCTCCTCCTCCTCCTCCTCCTCCTCCTCCTCGCCTCGCCGTCCCTCCCTTTGCAGATGTTGCCTCTCCGAGCACCTTATCGGGAGCGTTTACCTTTGCGGCTGTCCGCAGCGACAGCTCGTCACAGTCACGCTGGCGTGGAGGGCAACGGCGGAGGCAAATCATTCTGCTGATCCCAGCACCTTCGGGTAGAAAGGGAAGCACCCAGCACCTCCTTGATCGGTTCCCTCCTCCCTTTTTTTTTTTTTTTTTTTTTTTTGTTGCTGCCAATCGCCATCCCACGGCAGCCTACCCGGAGGAAAGGAGTCTGGGAGGGGAAAGCGAGGACACACCCGCACATACTGTACCCGGTGTACACCGCAAGGATGCTGCAGACAACATGAGGTGAATAGCATCGACTGCCCCACATTGGATTTTTCTTCTTCCCCCGCTCTGAAGACCTGCTTGTCGCAGCTGGTTATCCACCTTCCTGGTACCAGGAGCATCAACTCACACCAGATATGAAACAGATGCCTGCAGGTATGTTGGAGATCACGATGAAGCAGCTTACCATCTCTGATTTCGAATATATATTTATATATGTGTTTTCAAGTCTTGGCATTTTGTTGTTAATGCACTGATCTGGAAAAACGTGATAATAAGCAATATGTATTGCCTGCAGTTGTGGATTTGTATGTTTCATACAGATTTTTTTTTTTTTGCTGCCACCCTGAGTGGAGATGATGCAGAAAAGAGATACAGTGTTTCTCTTGGAACCTATTTCCTTCCATGGATAAATTATTTATAGATGTTTTTGAATATTTCAGAGACAGGCACCATTTCCAGACTAAAATGCTTCAACAAAACTAAACTGAAGTCGGTTAGTGCGAGGCGTGTGTTGCTTCTGTGCAGCAGTTAATCTCAAAAAAAGCGTCTCATACATTTGTGTTCAGACTGCAGTGGATTCCTATGATATTGGAGACAGGATGCTGCCTGTATGAATCGGGTGCCCTGCTGCATTGCTATATATTCATGTATGGCTTTACTGCAAACAAAAGGGTAGTCCCAGACATTCCATTGCAGCAGATCAGTGTCCTAATTCACGAGCGTCTGTCTGTTTTTATGTGCCAGTTAGCCCGAGTTTACCTGCATTGAAGCAATTTATATGCAAGACGGAATGCGTATTTGCATATTCATTTGCCCGAGTCCGGAGCGTGGTCTGTCAGCCTCAAGTTTCCACGAGCCGATTCATTGTTGCATCCATTGCCATCTTCGGACAGTGAAACTTTACATAAGTCAACCTGCTGACATTGTTTCAGAGAGTGGTTTCATTTTTTTTACATTTTTTTTTTATCTCTCTTCCGTTGTTAAAAGCTCATTCCTGACAGCGCCGGACTTATTGGCAGAAGTATTGAGCGCTGAATCATGTCTCCGGTTTACCTGACCTTGTTGTCTTGTCTCTGCTTCCTCTGTTCCGCATGCAGTCAGATCCTAGGTGACATCCTGTGGCCGTCGGGTCTGTACGGTGTCGAGCCCCCTCCCTCTCCTGGCCCCTGCCTGCAGTTCTCCAGGCTGCAGGACCCGCACTCGCTGAACAGTGCAGGCCTCCTCCGCCTGCAGAATGACTGTCGCCACCGGTGACCCCTCCGACGAGGCGGCCGCGCACCCGGGGGACTACGACCCGGAGGCCGACTACGAGTGTTGCGAGCGGGTGGTCATCAACATCTCAGGGCTGCGCTTTGAGACTCAACTCAAAACCCTCTCCCAGTTCCCCGAGACTCTGCTGGGGGACCCCAAAAAGAGGATGCGGTACTTTGACCCGCTGAGGAACGAGTACTTTTTCGACAGGAACAGAACCAGCTTTGACGCCATATTGTATTATTACCAATCAGGGGGCCGGCTAAGAAGGCCGGTCAACGTCACCCTCGATATTTTCTCAGAGGAGATTCGGTTCTACGAGCTCGGCGACGAGGCCATCGAGATATTCAGAGAAGACGAGGGCTTCGTCAAGGAGGAGGAGCGGCCTCTTCCAGACAATGAGTTTCAGAGACAGGTGTGGCTGCTGTTTGAGTACCCGGAGAGCTCAGGTCCTGCAAGGATTATTGCCATAATCTCTGTCATGGTCATCCTGATATCTATTGTCAGTTTCTGCTTGGAGACCCTCCCTATTTTCCGCAATGACGATGACGATATGCACAGGTCTGAAATCTATTATCCCGAGACCAACACTACGATCATCACCTATACATCCACCTACTTCACCGACCCCTTCTTCATCCTGGAGACTCTCTGCATCATATGGTTCTCCTTTGAGTTCCTGGTGCGCTTCTTTGCCTGCCCCAGCAAAGCGGGCTTTTTTGGCAACATCATGAACATCATTGATGTCGTTGCCATCATCCCTTACTTCATCACTCTCGGCACAGAGCTCGCGGAAAAGCCAGACGACGACGGTCAGGCGGGTCAGCAAGCCATGTCTTTAGCCATTCTCAGGGTCATCCGCCTGGTGCGAGTGTTCAGGATTTTCAAGCTCTCCCGTCACTCCAAGGGGCTTCAGATTTTGGGTCAGACCCTGAAAGCCAGCATGAGAGAGCTGGGCCTGCTCATTTTCTTCCTCTTCATCGGGGTCATCCTGTTCTCCAGCGCCGTCTACTTCGCCGAAGCCGACGAGCCCGAGTCGCAGTTCGAAAGCATCCCGGACGCGTTCTGGTGGGCGGTGGTGTCAATGACGACGGTGGGCTACGGCGATATGGTCCCGACCACGATCGGCGGCAAGATCGTGGGCTCCCTCTGCGCCATCGCCGGCGTGCTGACCATCGCCTTGCCCGTGCCGGTCATCGTGTCCAACTTCAACTACTTCTATCACCGCGAGACCGAAGGCGAAGAGCAGGCGCAGTACCTGCAGGTCAACGTGCCCAAAACCGACTCGGCCGAGGAGCTGAAGAAGAGCCGGAGCGGCTCCACCATCAGCAAATCTGACTATATGGAGATCCAGGAGGCGGTGAACAACAGCCGCGAGGAGATCCAGGAGGAGAACCTTAAGACGGCCAACTGCACACTGGCCAACACAAACTATGTAAACATCACCAAAATGCTCACAGACGTGTAGTCTTCTGCTTTTTTTTTTTTTCCTTCTTCTGTTTTTTTCCTCCCCCCGTCACGGCGGGAAATGTGGAGTTGAGCAACTGGACGGGACAGGCGTACGGCCTCCCATCGCACGTGTGCTGGAAAAAGATGAAGGCAATAGAATTCAGGATGCTGATGACGATAGACAGCGGGATGAAGAAACCCAGCAAAGACCCATCCGCTCACTCCTCACTCATCCTGTCTTCCCTCCTCACAACTTGCCCTTAAAAAACTCCTGTCAACAGAGTGAAATTTCAAATTTAGCATTTCTGCATGGAGTTGGGTTTTCTTTTGTGTGTATGTGTGTGTGTGCGTGTGTGTGGCTGTCAACAACAACAACAAAAAAGAATAACAATGCCTAACAATGTCCTGCTCACAACAGTAGCCAATAGTAGTGCACAAAAAGAGACGACGAAGGGAGAAACAAGGCAAGAAGTGAAAAAACAAAAACCGAAGTATTGCTTTCAAGAAGAAGAAAAGAAGAGCCACACCAGCGCCGCTTTCGTCCCCGTCCCTCGGCCCCTCATTTCCCCCGGCACGCCGCTCTGCCATGCGCTTTTCCGAAGAGCCCTACTTGTGCGCTACATATGCTGCTTCCCGGAGCCAACGAAGCGAGAACTGTCTTACGCTACATACCATGTTTCAGAAATAAGAGGATGCGTGAGCGTGAAGCGAGCTCTACACAGCCCGTGGGCGACTTGTGACGAGGTTGGTGGTGAAGCACACCACGTTTATTTCAAGGATGAATGACAGCCGTCGGCGCTTAGCTCATGGTTCGACACCTTTTTTTCCCAGCAGACATCAGTATCTGATGAATGACTGAGAATGGCCTTGACTTTTCACTGCTTTGGTCTTACTGTATGTATTGCAATGCAAGCTTTTCCCCCTTCCATTCACCCAAAACTGGTCTTACTGCAGAGCTTTGAGGACAACTTGAATGTTTCTTCTTGTTTTGTTTGTTTTTCACAGTTTCGCACATAGACACAAACACACACACGCACACACACACACACACACACAGTACGTATTCAAATATTAGGTTAACTGTGACTTTACCGATAGCCGGTAGGTAGGTAGGTAGGTGCTGTTAGCGGTAAACATATAGCCAGTAGATTATTGCATGACATTTTTATCTGAATGAGAATTTCCACGTGTGTTTCTCGACTGCCACTCGCTTCATCGCACCACCGTATATTCGTCTGTACACTGCCTTCTGTACAAAAAACCCACACGTTAAAAAAAAAAAAAAAAAAGGCCGACTGCAGGTAGCTGTCACGCGAACCTTAAGCTGTATGTTAGAGGATTCCTTAAGGAATAATCATAAGGCAAAGTCCCGCCCTTAACAGGATGCGGCGTCCTCCTCGATACCAACATTCCATGTAGAAGTTCATTGCGTTAAACCTCCGCCGGGCTGCCGTGAAAACAGCTGGGCCGTGACCTTCAGCCGCAAACTCCCACTCTAGTTTTAAACTTCGATCCCAGTTGCAGTTGGGATAGACTCGCAGTGTCCTTTTCACAGGTTGGTCACATGACCATGTGCTCATGGTCTACATTGCAACCGTGTAAGGATTTGTGTGTAGAACAATGCTTCCTCCCCCGAACTGCCTTTTTATCTGGGTTTTACGCTAATCTTAGTGTTGCATGACCTCAAAAACATTCCTAGACGCATGCATTTAAGATCCAAGAAGAAGCCAGACAAAAAAAAAAAATGTAATTAAGACAATAGATATATGTATTACTTATATAAAATATATGTATGCAGACGAGACACATATACAGTACACAAACTTTATGGGAGAATACAACTTCAAATAGCAATGTTTAAGAGAAAGCAAGAGCCTTTCCACAATGCGCAGATCATTGCCATGTTTTTTATTTTCAACGACAATAATAATTGTTCCGAGCACAGTTTCTACGCTCTCCTGTTTCCCGTTGCGAATGCCAGAGACGCACTCTCGCGAGGCCATTAAAATGCGCATTCTCCGCCAGTGGGTTTTTCCAGCGGAGCTGACACACGTTTAGGTTCCAAAACGTTTGCTTCCCTCCAGTACAAGAATGTCTTCTGTGAATGAATTGTTGAAAGGCAGGTCGGCGTCCCGAAACGGTGGCGTCCCCACACACCGGAGTCAGACAATCGTATTGGCGTTAAATTGTTCAGCATTTAAATGCGGCCTGGCCGTCCTCTGAGAAGGCCGGTGATGCCAGAAGCTCAATCTGTCTTTTAAAAAGTTGGCATCGGAACGTGAACGAGGTTCTGATTCCAGGATCGCGTCCAGCTGACGTTCATCCACCGTTTGCTCAACACTGCCAAGGTAACAGTCAAAGGCAGTAACGTCAATACGGGAAGTGATGATTAGCAGCAGCGTAGATATATTGGCTAACCGAGGAGGAGGAGGTGGTTAGGGGGGACTCTTGCCTTTCTTCATCTTTTCACAGACGGCTTAGGTAATTAGAAAGGTGAGGGATTAGGAGAAGGCCGGTAGCAAGAACTGTCTCCATGATGTCTGTCACGCCAGGATCTTTATTCTTAGGGTTTCATTCTGCTCACTCCGGTCTTTAACCTGCGGTAGCAAAACGTGTTGACGCCATCGCTGCCGATACGCGCTCAGGATGCCCCGCCCACCTGCCTGACGTGAGGCTGCTGACGTCGTCCTTCTGTCCAGATCTGTGTCTGCGTTGAAAGGGGTTGTGGAGCAGTTCTACTTGTAAGCTTGCAGAAAGTGGCATGCAGGTGGATTGAGATGTTAAAATGGTCTGTGATGTGAGGTAGGACCAGATTAAATCATTATTTAGCAATATTCCCATAATCCTTTGAAGGAGGGGTCAGTGTGGAGAACAAAGATGTTTGTTTTTTTTGTTTGTTTTAAAAGAATGAAACTTAATGGACCTCCACAGTCCAACCCAGATCTAGTTGATCATCAGTTGAGTATTGTTATGGGTGTGTGGATACACAGCTAGGAGTTGTGTGAGTGAGTGAGTGAGTGTGTGCGCGTGTGTGTGTGTGTGTGAATGGGCGAGAAAGAGAACCACTGAATGTCAGTGTCTTAGCCTGGTTGTACAGCTGCATTTATTAAACAGCCATTTGCATATATCTGTATATGTGGGGGAAAAAAAAAAAAGAAATCACTCACAGTCTGACCAAAAATATTTGTCTATGCATGCAAATGCATTGTATCTTTTATTGTCTGCATTCCATTTGTTTTCTATTCATGTACGTTAGTGGTAAATGTTACAGACACATGCAACATTTATCCTGTTGTGTTTTGAAATCGGGCACGTCACTATACCTCTGCCAAATCCATTGTAGCAACTCAACACACTGGAGCTCACGAGTTGAATATATCGACAGTTATGTCCGCTTAAAGCACAAAGACGAGTAGAATCATCCTCATCTGTAGACCCGCAGATTTAATCTGTGTTTCAATGTTTTTATTCAGTGAAAACAAAGTCCATTCAAAAAAAAAAAAAAAAAAAAAAAAGATGTTGTATTGCTTCATAAGGAGCACCACAGCCTCGAGGGAAAAAAGAAAAGAAAATCATCTCTCACCTGCTGAGGGACCCACCAGCAAATCCACTCCATGAAAAGGGTGCCCAACAGTGAATCCACTGAGAAATCTATGCAGAGCATGACTACTAGCTGGTAGTTTTAAAGGTTTAAATACAGAGTGTTTTATTCTGGCACCGATTACACGTCGATCCTGAGAGCTGACGCCGCATTTGAAGCGAACCACAAGAGAAACACTTTGCAATATTCCGCCGCTGGACGTCAAACACTCGCACGTCGGCTGAATGTGAAAGTGAGCTTTCTGAACTTCTGTTGGTTTGAAGTGCGGATGTCAGCTCTTTGAGGCAACTCACGCTTAGAAACAAAAAACAAAAAACACTCATACACATGGGAAACAAGAAGATCAATATGCAATCTGAATGCATGTATGTGTGTTTGAGGACGGACATTTTTTTTTATTTCTTTTTTCCCATTTGACCCACAGAGCCTGGTAGTGTGGCATCCACTGAAACAATATGTACAGTTGTTCACCCATCCTCCCCATCCTCCCCCATATCATAGAGGCCTGAAAACATCCATCAACGTTGGTACAGTGGATAACGGATTTTCTTTCTATGAAATGAAATGTGAGGGAATAATGTAAATAATAACCAATGGATGATGGAGCAAAAACCATGTACTATATACTGTATGTGAAGTCTGGATTCAAAACGTAGTATTATCTGCACTTTACAAGACAAAAAGGACAATCTATGGACAAGAAAAACATGTGAAATTAAAGATGCATATACTCCTTCCAAATGATCATAACCCTGACGAAGTAATATCAATAATGAAGCCAATAATAATTCAAATGAAATGTTGTGGTCAGTGTGTTTTTATTGTGTCACCGCTTATTGCCCGAGTCATTTTCGAGACGTCTTGGAGGAGATGCATCAAATGTTTCCGCGGCCTTCTTCACATTGTTGCGCAAGGTATTTAGTCACCGACGTGATTTGAGGAGTTAATTTTAGCAGAAGAGCGTCTGCGCTGATGCAAAACGCCATGAATCGATTCCGAGGCCCCTTTGTTGTTATTTTTAGGACACCGAGCATCTTTGTAGCCACGGGCAGTGCGGAGGACATTTTCAAGCGTCTCCTGGTATCTTCAGCTTCTTCCTCCCTTTAAGTGCACGGTGTATGCTCCCCGCAGTTAAAAGAGAGAGCAGAAGGGGGGGGGGGGGGGTCTATAAATAGCCTTTTTGTTGGAGAAAGAGAGAGCAGCAGGAGGAAGAGGAGGAGGAGGAGGATGAACGTGAGCGGAGGAGGAGACGGCGTGGAAAGGAGATGGCAGAGGAGGAGAAATCCCAATAGAAAAAATCCTTCACGGTGAACTTTTCATGGCAGCACGGCGTCCATGTGTAACCAGCCACATGCGGGGGGGGGGGGGGGGGGGGATCAAACCTGTTTGTTTCGTTTTTTAAGATCCGTCCATTCTGCTGATAACACAAGCAGATGTCTCGGGGCCGTGACGCTCTGTTTTTGTCTTCTGGTTGATTTTCCGCTCCCCTCGCGGGCCCATCCACACCTGCACAGTTTAGCGAGGTAGCTGCTGTCATGCCCTGCGCTGCCTGCTGCTATCTTTAGTCCGCTCCGGGTTTAACTACAGCTCTGCATTGCGAGCGGGGACACTCGGGGGCTTGGGTGGTGGGGGGGGGGGAGGCCTGTAGCTGTGGCTACGTCTCTGCTGTAGTCATTATTCTTGCTTTGATCCGCCGATGCAGTGCAGCGATCAGAAAGCAGGGAGAGGCAGGTGGGATGGAGCAGCCCAAGTAAGGACACCGGCAGCAGGAATAGAGGCCTGCTGCAGGTGGCCGCTGATGCCTGTTGTTGTTGTTGTTAGGGAGGGGTGTGTGTGTGTGTGTGTGTGTGTGTGTGTGTGTGTGTGTAAATGGTTTGTCAGGGATGGTGGCGTGCCCACAGGAGCACGGTTGAGCAGTCACACAGGCTTGCGCTGTTCTCACCAGCCGGTAATTAGGAGCCGAGCGCCGTGGGACTTGCCGCTAATCCGACGGGGGCACCGGACCACACCTCGTTATTAGGAGGTGTTCATATATTTTTTTACGCTCATTAACTCGTGCCCTGATATCACCCCCAACCCAGTCATCACCCGGGGAGGCCCTGCAGGCCAGCCCCGCGGAGCTGGAGTAGTTGCTTTCTTTAGCAGACTGCAGCAGGGTGTCGGAGTCCAAGTTGTTTTGGCTCGGAGTGAAGATTAAAATCATGGAGATGGATGTTCAGTTGGAGGTGGAACCTTGTTTGTGCAGGGAGGAGGAGGAGAAATGAATAGAGCGACTTTACTGCCCTCTAGGGGTGGTGTTGTGGAAAAGCCACGATGTGCTTCAGACTCTAAGACACGGAGACGCAGTATTTTTGCTCAAAGGCGACTTTAAATTGTATCTTTACCGAAAGAAGAATCAAAAAATACTCAATCACAAGTAAGTTAGTACAGAAGTATTCTCCCAGAATACTTCAGGTAACAAAAGTCAACATACTTATTGTGCCCTCTCTTAGTATATGCATGTGTTATTGTATGATATTACATTGTTAATATGATGCATCAATGTGTAAGTTGCCTTTTTCTGTTGTAGCTGCCCGAGGTGGAGCAAGTTTAAACTAGTTTATAGTTCTAGTTAAGATCAGTGTTTCCCAACCAGGGGGTGGAGCCCCCTTTTAGGGTCACGGGATACATCTGATGTTTGGTCTGATGATTATTGGGAGAGGAAGGAAGTTGTGCTGCACAAATCCATGTTCATATTTTGAACATTTCTCTAACCGGTGCTACTTTTGTGGAATAGTTGTTGAGTTTATCTCTTTAGGGTTCAAACTCTCACATAACGCAGAACAGTTTAGAGGGGAAACAACTCGGATATCAGAAATGTGACAAATAAAAGTGTCTCGTGTTACTTTTGTAACAGGTTAAAAGAAAGAGAGAGATTAGGAATCACTGGATTATAATGAAAAGTACCTGAAAGCTGCAAATGTCAAAAGAATTATAGTAAGCAAGACGTGCAATAAAAACCTCCATTGCTGTTTGAAACCACGCAAAACAATCTGGATTCATTCTGCATGATCTCGCTGCATGTTTTCATCCGTCTAATCGTTAATTGAGTCTCTTCTTGTGGAGCGATAAGTAACGGGAGTGTTGGGTTTCCAGACACAAAGGGACACATGTCCATGCCTGCTCACCCCAGAGTCATACAGGGGATCAATACACTCATATAGCATGAACACACACACACACACACACACACACGTCAGTGCGACCGACGGGCTGGGTTAAGGTCAGCCAGCCCTCCTCATCGGGGATGGTGAACTTGTGAGAGCACAAGCTGGACAGATGCTCCAGAGGTTACAAGCACACACACACACACACACACACACACACACACACACACAACCAGGACACATGAAGTTATATGAAAGACCAGACCAGTACGATGGGAGAGGAGAGGAGAGGAAAATCTTTTACATAACAACAAGGTTAGCTGAATAAACAAAGTGGGAAGAGGTCACAGGAAACCCGGGGGGATTATCAGGCTGCAGGACTCCGTTAAGCTTCCCGAGCAGGTGTCAACGCGCGGTGTCTGTGTGGTACTCGCGGGCCTTCTGACCCGAGGCGTGGAGGGGTCGAGCGACTCCGTGGGCCATCCTCGCGGGCGAGCTTTAATCTCAGTTCGGGAGGCGAGGTTTGGCTGTCCTGGTGCTAAACCCTCCAGTGAAAACACCACTTTACACTTTGTGTTTCTTTCTCTTATGTTCAGCTAAACTGACTCAGCTAAATGCTGAATGGACAGACAGTGGGGGGGTGGGAGGGGAGGTTTATTCTTTTAACACGTATGAAACTGACAGTTTATTAGAATGTAATATTAATAACCGATTAGCAACATTTTTAACTGCATTATCGCCAAATATAAACACCGGTGAAAGGGATTTCTCACAACCTGAGACCCGTCAGTGTGTAACATATTGGCAGGTTATTTACTAACCAACAATAAAGCCACTACAACGTAACACTTAATAAATGGTTCTTCTAAAAAAGTTGTACCAAAAATCTAAGTTGGTGAATTAAATGAAAAATGGACCTGCAATAATTCAATTAAATAGCAGAGTCGTCACAAGGACTTCCACGTAGAAAGCAGCACTTAAAGGGCATAAAACGCTGCACAGCACCAACAGAAAACATTCATAAATGGAGACAATTCAGTGAATGTCCATGAAAGCTGAACGCAGACGTGAAAGCCCGTTAGTAGCATTCAAGAAAAACACTTAATGGCCGTCAGCTCTCTCTTGTATATCAAATGTGACGGCCAAAAGACGCACATCGAGTTCCATTTTAAACTGGAGAAACAATGAACTCGCCGTCACCCCGATGCGATGGAATGAGTGAAAGTGACTCCAGTAACTCTTTCATCTGGATCGTTTCTCTTGATCGCTCATCATCTTCAGGTGCCGTATCCTTGCTGCCGGCTACATCTGGTGGAGGCCGTTTTCTAACATGTCGACCAGGGGAAGAATGTCAGAGGCTTTAAATATCCTGTGTGAGTTAATATTTTATCAACCGCTCAGTCCCAGGCCCCCCCCCCCCCCCCCCCTCCCACGCCCGTCTCCCCCTCCGTCTCCTTTTATTTCCAACTCTGAGCTTGTGCCCAGAGAACAAACCGGAAATATTTTAACGCATCAGCTGCATTTTGTTTAGCTTCCCAATCTCCGCCTCCTCCTGCCTCCTCGTGTATGTTGGCAATGACGTGGCTTCTTTCTGCTTATCACTTCAGTAATGCATGTTCCCTTTTTATAGAAAACGCTGTCACGGCTGATATGGGAAGAAAGGAAGAAGAAAAAAAACTGTCTTATCAGAAAGATTAGAACACAGCGGAGTCGTTTGGAGAGGAAATAAATCCTAATGAAACGAGGACATTCAAATGTGCTCGATAAGCAGTCCAATTTAAAATGACAAACAGAAAATGAGCTCAGCAGCAGCAGGATAGCGGCGTCTCCTTTTGTGTTTGTGTGTAAGGGGTGTGTGTGTGTGTGTGTGGAGGGAGAGAGAGGAGGAGGGTGATGGTGGATGTGTCCCACTCCGCTCACGCAGCTTATTCATTATGTATGCAGTGATCTCTTGATGGAGAGAGAGCCTCTCGCCTCGGCCTCGTCATCGCTGTGTGGATGACGCTGAGTGTGTTCCTTCGCCCAAATCCACAGAGATAGAAGACCAGCTGTGTGTGTGTGTGTGTGTGTGTGTGTGTGTGTGTGTGTGAAAACTTGCATCAGAGGTCCTAGAAAGGTACACGCCTTAAATGAGACGTTAAAGCATTTTCAGGTTCATATGCTTGTATTTTGGGTTTCTACTAGAATTTGTTAACATGCTTTAATGTAAAATAAATCGCATCATCGCGTCTGTCTGGATATACACCTGTATCGTCACCCTGTGTCTGAAACGCTCCGTTTTAGCCACTGTCTCTTTAGTAAACCCCCCTGAGCTTAATGGTTGGTAAACATTCAACCGTTCATCTACTTCCTGGAGTTGAACTTCAAGATGTGGATCGTCATTCAGGCTCAATAAAGTGTAAATGTAAAAAAGACATGCCAAATATACGAACAACACACAACTTTAACCCATTGTGCTTGCTGTAGCTGTGCTTGACTACTTTTGTCTGTGCTTTTAGTGATACAAATTTTGGGAAAAGTTCACTTATTTACTTTCACTTATTGCAAAAATATTATACTGTAGTTAAATTGGATGAATTGCATCTTGTTCGGAGCACCTCACTCCTTATTTATGGCTTCATTTCTTACCAGAACAGGTTGAAATAAAGCAAAAAATATACGTTGCCAAAATTGACAAACTAAAAAAAAACATGATTATCCGTCAAATCAGTTCTCATGTGTTCGTCACTTAGTCAGCAGAACAAGTTAGCGTTAAACTAAAACTGTGAAGTGTCAGGCCATAAAACCAAAACATCAGACTCCAAAACACTGCCAGGTTTATTCTCGTAGCTCCTCTCACATTACTCCGTCATTTGATCCATTGTCTATGTATAAACATATTGATCAGTGCAGCTTTAACTGCAATGCAGCTAAATATTTTCTGTACTGCCTGACCCTTAAATCAAATGACAAAAAAAGTGAACGTCCGTATCATGATGTAAGAAACTGGAGCTGGCTGCCTGCTGACATAATGGGGTTCCTGGGTGCCGGATCGTTCATGTCAGGTGCAACAGGGAGGGGAGAGATAGTGAAGGAGGTTTAGCAGCTTGCCTTCATTCATTATTCATGCTTGATCAAAGAGAGTGAGGCAGTAGAAACCTCCTGGAGGTGAAGAAAGCCTTAAAGTGGCAATCCATTCCTGTCCTGCTTGATTTTTTAGGATTTATATTCCAGTGAAAACAAAGGAATTAGGCCGTGTCCAAAATAGCATATAAAATGCTGTTTATTAGAAGTGTGTGCATAGTTCTATTTTATGTGTTAAACATTGTTTTTTTATGGGGATTGTGAAAACAGACACCCAGTTCTTAATGTTGCAAATATGTAAAAATGGCCTCCATCCCCATTGTGTTACCTGTTACGCTAGATTGTGACTTAACAGACGTTTAAAATCTTTTGAGAATGGAGGGAATTACGCTATTCTTATTTATTACACTTCAAAGTATTACTTCGTTTTGTTTTTTTTAATCATTTTTCTTTATTGGTAGTAGACATCAATTAGACGTTTTATTGGTAGTAGGCATCAATTAGACGTTTACAGATGTTTTTCAGACAATTGACATGTGAACATTTTTAGATGATGGTCATTTTAGTTATACACATAGAACAAGGGGTGGAAAGCAAAGAATAATCCACAACTAACAAACAGAATGAAACAAAAAAACAATGTAATATTTCAAACACCAGCAATGATATTGTTGGGCAGTGATTCCTACAGCATCACAGCAGGAATACACCTGCTTATCAATAAACTACGTTTAACCCATTCATTTTTTTATTGAACACAAACTGCAGTGTGTGAAAACCAGAGCCATCCCCTCTGCAATCTTAAAGACGTGTTGCTTCTCTGTTCTTCCATCCCCATGCAGCCACAGCGCGGCAACAATGGCCGACAATGTTCCACTGGACAAAAAGATACCCGTGTTCAGACTTGAATACAGAACCTGTCCGTCTGTCCCCAGTGACATGGCAGCAACCCGGGCTTTTTCAACACTTTCAAGACACACACACACACATGCCGGCGTATCAGTTTCCTGCACATAATAACACATGGAGCCTGCACAGGTCAACCAGAGACCTCATGAGTATGCAGCACAAGCATTTGGGTGCAAAAAATATTTTATAAGCCCAAAAAAAAATGTTGTTCCAGGAGACTCACAGCAAGGGACTGCATGATGGTTATTGTGCAGGTTTTAGAGCTTCACTGTGGTCTCAAAGCATATATTAGCCTCAAATTAGAAGAGAATGGACATTATCTTTATTATTATTCACAAATATAATATTTACAATTGGTTAAATATGTTCATTGTATCATTGAATGTCTGTCAGTGTCATCAACCACAAATACCTGTTACTCCTAAGTACAGTAATGGTAAAAAAAAATAATAATAATTAAGCATTGAATTTGATTGGATGAAAAGTCAGGGGATCATCATAAATGTGTTGTGATAGATGTTGTGCCGATCCATCAAGTAGGTGTTGAGATATATTTTACTAGTCGAGTAAAAGGTTTGATCTGCTGCTGGCAAAACGTTGTTGTATCCATGAAATATGTGTATGTATTCCACCTGAATAAAAGTCTTGAAATTGTACATATATTTTCAGACACCAAGTAAAGCTAAGTGACGCCCTGTGATAAACACGGCCTTCTCATTGTTGCTTTTTGGCCGCCCTAATCGTCAAACCCCGCTGACTTTTAACAAAGACTAAATGGACAAGAGAGAGGGCAGCGAGGTGAACACGCACGCCCAAAAGCTGGCGTGTGACCAGTGGATGCTACGCACCCGTGAGAAGGAAGATAGAGAGCCAAGAGAGAGCACCTGCCAGGCAGATGGACAGATTCAGGACTTTCTACTCACAATGACAAAAACGAGCCAGAACAAACCAAAGTGTACTTTTAGTTTGTGGCTCGGTACATTGGTGGTGGTGGTGGGTAAGGGGAGGAAAAGACAGGTGAAGGAAACAGCGTTTCTATTCTGAGATGACAAAGAACTGACAAAGGAGGTGTCCAGTGGCCTCTACCGTCCTCATGCGAAGGTCGTGAGGATTGTGTTGCTCTTGATGCATTACTGCAGAGTCTAAAAAGAATAAAGGCGTTGCGTGCTTCCTGTGCAAAAGTTGAAATAATACGATGTGAACGGGGACTTTGTTGATGATGTGTTTATTTACTACTCAGACGGATCGAATCGATTGAACCGTGTTGTTGTTAAAAACATCTGTGCTGTTTATTGGAGTGTTTAACTGTATATCTGCTGTGCCTTCTGTCAAAAGCTCTCTCTTTAGAGAGACTTACAACTGCTCCTTAAGACTCTGCCGTGGTCTGTTCGGATATTTAATCTGAGAGGATCCACGAGTGGGTTAAGACGAGCTTCTTTCACTGCTGGATAACAAGGTAAATTCAATTTTATGCTTTTAAACCGTTTTGATATTTGAATAAGCACATTTAATCCAATTATGAGTTATAAACCTTGATTTTTTTTTGTTTGACAGTTTTGAAATAGATGCCTTTTTAAATGTAACTAGTAAAGCTAGTATTTGGTTACACATGCTCTGATTATTCGCAGTCCCAATAGTAGTTGTACAACTATTATTTCGGTAACACTTTATAATAACTTTAGCATTAGTAAAGCATGAGCAAACACTTAATTCCTCATGTATAAAGCATTGTTCCAACATGAACACTCATTAGTAACTCATTAGTGTGCACTTCATAAACACAATTTCAGTGTCTAGTCTTGTTAGCTAGCTAGCTAGCTAGCTGTGAATTGTTTGCTAGCTAGCCAGCTAGCAAGCGTGCCACTTGCGGAGGTCCTGAGACAGGCACGCACCACCTCAGCTGTAAGTAGATCAATCCAGGTGATAGCCAGATACTCATAATCAATCATATGTACGTGCCAGCAAATTATAAAACAAACTCAACACTCATGCCACTGAAGGGCACCATTATGGATGTTCTTTATTACTTTGTGTTGCGTCTATTTCCCTTTTCTGTTGAGAAGATAACTGAGACGTGTGTTAGCTTTGCGGCACTGCTGGCTTTTTATTAATACTTTGTAAGGCAAAGATATTCCTCACTTTAGATGAGGTCACACGAAATACTTAACTAATACTTAACTATTGACTATAACTACCTGAATAACTCATGACTCGCAGTATTAAAACACGTTTATAAAGCACATGTCAACCATTAGTGCATCATCAATAAGTCCTTAATAATTGTTTTTCTATATATATATATATATACATATATATATATTACTTAATTCACACATGGTGAATCCATAATTTATAAAGAATGAAAACCCAATCATGAAACGCATCATATTCAAGCTTATTAATCAAGAACATTTATAACTTATAAAGTATTTTTCAACGGTTGAATGTAAAATAAAAACAGCCGCTTGATTTATACCTAATAAATCTCACCGATAATTCCTCCATGTTGCATTGTTTTGTACCTCACAACAGGCCATACGGGAACATGAGGAGGACGCTCTCTAACTCTGGAGGCTTTGGATGAGCTTGGAGCGCCGGCGGCCGTGGATCCTCCCCGTCCACCGGTGAGCAATGTTGTTGTCACCATAGTGGGTGGTGCATGGCATTCATCCTCGCTGTGGGGTTGCCGGTTGGAGGATTGCGCATGTGATCGTGCTCTGAAGGAATCTACGGTGTGTCACGGCAACTGCAAGTTGATGCTAAAATATGTTTTTTTTTTGTGCTCTATGAGCAGAAGAAGTGCAGCAAAAAAAAAAAATGAATGGATGTAATTTAATCAGTGAGTTTTAAACCTTTGAGGATTGCAGTGTTAAACGTCGTGTCCCGCTCTCTGATTGGTTTTTCGCGAATGCTCGCCTCCTCCCCTACCGTGTCGGGTCCAAAGAGTCATCCAAGATTAGCACTTGTCTTTTGATTAGTGAGGTTGTGGAAACAATCCAGACGTTTCAATTAAGTCGGAAGTATTTAGTCCACACTGGTGATCTATGAGGGTGATTCTCCGGGCTGATCTCCTGTGTTGCATAATCTCCTTAGTGGAGTAACAGTCCTCGGAGTCGGCTTCAGGGCAAATCCTTCGTCCAAACAATGAATGAAAGTCTGCCCTCACAGAACACAAAGAACACTATTTTTAATAATTAGTATTCCTTCTACAACATACTGACAGAAGAGCTGATCCAGCCTGTTATATTCTGGATGTTTGATCATCACTGTGCAGATTGACGTACACTCTGAGTTTTTTTATTGATCTGCTGAAGAGATACATTTTTTTCTGTGATCACCTTAAATATGAATTATAGACGCGTACCGATAAGCAGGTCTTCGTGACACGACAACAGAGATGGGGACTTGGACTTAAGTCGCACGCGACTTGACTTAGTTTGAGAGGCGAGATTGATGAGTTAAGTATCAGTAGATTATAAACTGTCATTAGTACCTTGTGTAATTATGCAATACGGTCTAACTGTTGCTGTAAAAGATGTTCGTTGTTGTTGCGTGTCAGCAATATTGTCTTGTTTCCCTGAGTTTATATATCCATATTTTAAATGTAGACTGTTTTAAAGAGGTCGTGTAAAAGGTCAAACAACAAATCAATGCTGATACTGTATGCTAATAGATCAAGTATAAAGTCACAAGAAAATGACTCGTGAGCATCTCTAATTCACGACTCGTCTGGAAGTTGATCCGGGTTCAATGAGACGTGAAACCTCCGGTGCTCATAGACAAACATGTATTTGCATATTCATTCAATGAGGGAGAGTTACTAGACGTCATGTTATGAATTTCAAACTTGGTGAAAAACATGGTCAGACACAAACTATGATACACAGCAGATTATTGTTCCTTTTTTAAGGATTTGTAATATGTGATCAACTATGTTGCAGTAAAGTATTTTACAGTGAACCATTTACAGTATATTGTATTATATAAGGTAACACGTTGTTAAAGTATGTATTAAACTCAGGAGGACAGGGAAGGTTTTTTATGACCCACACAGAGTTTTTAGTTTATCTCTTTATTCAGGCAGTTATTAACTTTATTTCATATTGATAGTGAAGAGAGGACCGGAAAGAGGACACGCAACAAGAAAGGTGAATTTAAGGCACAGAAACACTTTCAGTGTTATATTGTTAGACTCTTAATCTGTCTGAATAAATTATTGTTGCACTTTTAGATATATTTATGGTTTGGGATGTTTTAAGGTGCCATTCAGGTGTTTTTATAGATTCAATTAAAATGTTTTTAATTGCATTTCTCTTATTAAGATTTTGCGTCACATGTTTTATGTCTTTTATCATTGTTGTTGCTGTCTGTCTTGACCTGAACACTTGAAACAGGGTTTTGTATTCTCATTGAAACTTTAAGTTATATTTTTTTAAACTCAAAGTGGGGATATTGCAATTACATGTTCAAGCCACAAGCCCCTGCAGTGAATCTATTTTTATTGTACTTTTTATGTATATTGTATTCTATTTATTCTAGTCTATTATATGGACCGCAGAGGAATGTCCACATGAATTGAAAAGAATAGACACAGTGTTGCAAACCTTTTTATTTTAATGAAATTATCAAAAGAATCTCTGATATTATGGTGTGACTTCATTGAGATATCAAGTGAAGCCACAAGAGATCCCGAGCCCGTGCTCGAGAAACCCTGATGACTTGTTTGACACTGAATCCAGATGAACTTGTGGCCCTCTCGAGGCTTTGGGTGAACACTGAAGGGGGTTTTCTCTCCTGTGCCTGTTTTGCCCTTGTGCGCCTCTGACCCAACCTTGTATGGTATTTGCAATGAGGAGAACCTCTGCCGCAATATATAGGATTACTAGACTGGAATAACCAGCTGCTTTTACAACTGCTATAAGATTACCAGGCTGGAATATCTAATCCGTGCTACCTGACATGCACTTTGAAATCCTGTCATCCTTAATGGATGAGCATATGGGCTTTTGAGGTAGAATTACTTGCATCATGTGCACGAGATGAGTCGACCGCATATTTTGTTACTTTGTCTTGAACGAAGACAAACGGAGAGTGGAGCGAACGCAACATGTAGAAGACTCCAACAGGTGCTGGGTCAGAAAGTCAGACAAAACATCTGCACAGCTGCCAGCAAATTGAATCCAACAAGAGCTTCTTCATCATCTGACATAACCAATCACTACAAGCAATATCACAAAGCTATAGACACGAACACTCAGGTGCTCGGGATCTGTTTGACTGGGCCAATCGGAGCAGAGCTGGATAATACTGAGTGATACTCTCATGGAATTTTTTTTTAAAAAGAACACATCAAATCTAATGTGTAGAGAAAATAGTTAAGGTGATGTGAAGGAATCATATAAGTGACTTATATGCGTAAAAATACATCGAAAAAGTCAAAAGAAATGGAGAGTAATACATGACTTGGCCAAAGTGGTTCAAACAGGAGCAGGTCCAACCTGGCAATGAGCCAACATTGTTATTGATACCTAAAATATATATATAATATATATATATATATATATATATATATATATATATATATATATATATATATATATATATATATATATATATATATATATATATGTATGTATATGTGTATTTTCCACAGTTTTTTTGCAGGGTTAAGTGAAATTCTGATACTTTATTGAAGTGTTTACAATTGATGTTCCTTTATATACTACTCTACTAAATTTCAGAGAGTAATGCACTTTTTGCTCCGCTAGATGTATTTGACAGCTTGAGATAGTAGTTTTATAGATTTACAGATTATGAGTTGCTGCTTCCTTTTAAGACGCTGACCACGTACTCACAACGTTTCAATGTTTGAGCCCGACCAGAGATCTTTGCCGCATGTCATCCCTCCTCTTCCTTCTCTCATTTCATCTCTGTGCTATCGCTGCTAAATACAAGAAGACAAAAACACAACAGAAAACTGAAGTTTATATTAGAAAATAATAATAACATGCTATGCATTTTTGTAGATTAAACCACCCAACAATCTATGAAAAGGTAAAAAAAAAAAAGAAAAAAAGAAATTGGCTCCAAATATAAAATATGTGTTACTTAATACTTGAGAGTCTTTCTGTTCAATTATTTATTAAGTGGTTCAACATTGCTGTAAATATGCCAGAACTGGCTAAAGGGCTACTTTTCATCTGTTGTATCTGGGTATCTGGACAGGCAAGCTTAAAATACTATATATATATATATATATATATATATATATATATATATATATATATATATATATATATATATATATATATATATATATATATATATATCAGGGGTTTGTAAGCAGAGTAATACTAGAAAAAGAGAGGAGGATATTAATTAACATCATGCAGTTTATTTGTTCAGAAAAAAAGTCAATTATGTCAGGCGTCCATGGCTCAAAGTCGAGCTCTATAAAAGTGTGAGCTGTTTATACTGATGTGTCAGTATAGTTCATGCGTAAGCGTGCTGATGGTGAAATTGCTTTGTCGGCACAGTCTGTTAACGAGGAAGGTGATGGTGTCGTCGAGGCTGAGGCTGGACGCGGGGAGGGATGCAGGGAGGGGTGATGGATGGAGGGCTGCAGAGAAGGACAGAAGGAGGGACGTTATCCTTCTGGTACGCTGTCAGGAGCCCTGGGACAAGTGACACTGCAGTGGCTGCAGTCCACCTCGTCTTGTAGCACATTTACAGCCACCTCTCCCTCCTTTACCCACACAAATCGTCGAGCAGGGGAACGGATCGATTATTTACCCTCTCGGACCGAGCAGAGTGTACGGTCGCCCCGTTGTCTGTCTTCCTGTCTCTCTTCGCAAATTCCATTACGAAGTGTCGGGTAATGACTCAGCCGACTGCCTTCTAAACGGCAGGATCATAACAGTAAAAGACAATTACCCCCCTATATATATAAGGAGCGTGTCGAGTCAGCTGAGTGATGTTTGACTGTGCGCTCGTGCGCGTCCCTGCGACCCTGAACTCTCCATGCGCATGGGGGGGCAACCCTGGACGTTCATCTCAGGTGCAAACACGTGAACTTTATATTCATCGGTGCACATGTGCGCGGTGTTCCCGCTGAGGACCCGTAATGAGATTGCTGGAGGTTGACTGTTGTGTGATGATGTATGGCGAAGCGTGGACGGCGAAGTCCTTAAAACAGTCTTCTGTGACCTTGAAGCCCCGTGCCTGCAGTGATGCTGCTCGCGCCGCAGTGTTACAGCCAAAACCCCCCTCCCACCCGGGCTGCGGTGGGAGGAGAGGGAGACGGGGCAATGATGTGGGACACCAGGCAACTGGTTCTCTCTCAGGTAACACAATATTCAAAATGTGATGCCAAATTGGCCGCCCTTCTGAAAAAGTGCGAGATAAACTTTGATTAAAGTTTGAGCTCCTCGAGAGATTTCAGCAGGACTTAAAACAAAAAAAAAAAAAGGAAGCGCAGCCTTTCCGTAATTTGAACGTGACCTTTTAATAATTAGGCTCGTCACACTTTTTCACAGAGCCACTGTATTAATCTGACGAACCTTCAATAGCTGGCAGGCACAGAGGTGCTGGAGTTGGCAGGGACCACAGAAATATATTTTAAGAAGACACATCTGCAGGAGTTGTGTCTTGAAAAGGGATGTTTTTTTACTCTCAATGCTTACAAATCGATACTAAACACCTCTACGGGAAAAGTCTGCCCAGAATAACCGACCTCTAGGTAAGTATTTATCAATGACACTCATTTTAGTGTCGCGCCTATTCTTGTCGTTCTGAAGAGGTAGGTGCATGTGTTTTATGGATTCTATCACAGACATACGTGACACATTTTGAAAAGGATTTTTTTTTTTTTAAAGTTTGATTGAGATTTGAGGGAAGATTCAGAAAGGATATTGGATATTGGATATAGGATATTGATGTGAATGAGACTTTGCCTCAACGTGCATCACCGAGGATGTAAACAAGAGAAAGCTGAATCCCTCGGGCACATGTGCGCTGCCGCAGGTGTCGAGAGCTATGACAAGTGCTGTAACAGGGGAAGAATTCACTCTAATCCCCAAGGTGAGGGTGGATTGGATGATCCCGCATGTGGATGCTTACTCTGCAGGAAAGAGGGGGAACGAGTGGGTCCCACTCTGCCGTCGCCCACGTCAAGCAGTGATTGGCTCCCGCGGGGTAAATCTCCTATCAGGGAGCTCCCTATAACATCCTCACTTACCCCACTGGCGGAGAAGGGAGCAGGGAGAACGAAGCCCAGGTTACCCCCCACATTCAAAATACAGTGAGTTTCCTGCACGTTTGTCTCTGTTTGTTTGTGTGTGTACGTGTGTGTGTGTGCGGGTGTAAGTTTGTGATTGTGTGTGGGTACCTCTGGCCTCTCTGGTTTCCTATAGGGTGTTAGATTACCTAATGGGAGCTTTAATAGAGCTAGAGGCACTCTTGATTGTGAGTCTGGATGAGGGAGAGATTGAAAGGGGGATCAAAGCGGCGCTGCGAGGGAGAGTAGAGAGGGCACAACAACGCCTGCAGAGACCCGGTGAGTGGTGCGGACATCTGCACACAGCTGGATTTCAACTTTACACGCACTTATAGGTATATTTGCATGTAATTTGCGGGTGATAAGCGTTGTGATTTGATGCCAGTGGGTGTTTATGTGCTGTGTGAGATGAGGCCAAATTGTTCAGTGGGAAGATTTGAGTTGCAATTTCGCAGCAAGACGTCGCCTAAAGAAACAATTAAAAGTGTCTTTAAAGTGAAGATCTTTTCTGTTCTACGCATCTTCAAGTGTCCTTTTTCTCGAACTCGGTAAACTTTCGCAGACACGGCACAATCAATGTGTATTTTTTTTTTTTGTTGTTGCACGAGCCGCTTCACAACGTCCTTAGATAAGGAGACACAGTCCCACACTCTGGGCTGTGACGTTATCTGCTCCAACGCAAGTGGAAATAGAACCAGATGAGTCTCTCGGCGTGCGCAGGGCCCTCGGTGTCAAGTGGACACAGAGGTTGCAGCTGGAAAGCGTGTGTCAGGATTCGGTTACCCGTCTGAACCACACAAATGGAAGGATAAACCGCTACTCAACGTGATGATGACGGACTGCCCAAAAAAAGGGAGAGATCGAAGGGGGGGGTCTTGGTTTTGATGAGCTTCTGCTTCCAGTCGTGAATGAAACCTCGGATTTTTAAACATGTTACATTTCTTAGCGCATGATCAGCAATAATAGCCATACCCCCTGTAAGCCATTTTCCCAACCGAACTTGCAGAGCTTGTGTTTTCACTTAGTTAATTGGAGAGAATTGCAAGAGGGGAATAACTGTGGAAGCACAATATCAGATGACAAGTTCTGTGCTGATGCAAACACGAGCTGACAGAAAAATCCCTTTACCCACAAAACTGTATCGCACTACATAACAAAACATAACATAACTGCTTCCCCCCTCCTCTTCTTCAACAGATTACAAAGAGGACTGACTCCAAAAGGTAGCGTACGGCTGCCTGAATGATAGCCAGGAGGAGGGAGACCCTGCCAGGTTCTTCAGTGTGGCCCTGGTTGAGGCGTCCAGTCGGTCTCCTGCTACCCGGCCGGGCTGACAGGCGGAGCTAGTGGACCGCACAGGCGATGGAGGTGCCGCTTGTTAATTTTGAGAACATGGACGATGTCGGCATCCACCTGGGAGACCCGAGTGACTCCGGGTACCCGACGTCACCCCCGTCAGAGGCCCCCGATCAGAATCTGTTAACCCACCGCCTCAGCTCTCCTCACCAGTCGCCACGCAGAGGCCGACGTGGCCATCACTCAGGTCCGGAAGGGCTGTCGCCGTCCTCTCCTCCGACTCTGACCGCTAAAGCGAACTCCAGCAGCTGCAGTTTGATCTCGAACCTGAAGCTGCTGATCAACAGCGAGTCTCCCACCGACAGCGTCTTCAGTAAGGTGGCGAGGGATTGCTTCGAGAATGAAGACTTGTTTGAAAAGAACTTTGTCGAGGAAAAAGACGAGAAGGTCGTCATCAATGTGTCAGGCCTGATGTTCGAGACCCAGCTCAGCACCCTGAATAAGTTTCCAGAGACGCTGCTCGGCGACCCCATGAAGAGGATAAGCTACTTTGACCCGATGAAAAACGAGTACTTCTTTGACAGAAACCGCCCGTCTTTTGACGGTGTTCTGTACTACTATCAGTCGGGGGGGAGGATCCGCAGACCAGCCAACGTTCCTTTAGATGTTTTTGCGAATGAAATGGTTTTCTATGAGTTGGGTCACGAAGCGATGCAGCAGTTCCGCGAAGACGAAGGGTTCATCAAAGAGCCGGAGGTTCTTTTGCCCACCAACGAACTGCAACGGCAATTCTGGCTCCTGTTTGAATACCCGGAAAGCTCCAGTGCAGCCAAATCTGTCGCTCTGGTTTCTGTGTTCGTCATCGTCATTTCCATCGTCATCTTCTGCCTCGAGACTCTGCCGGAGTTCAGGGAGGACAACGACTTCACCCCGGGTTTAACCCAACTCATCAACGGGACCCAGAGCGGCCCTAATCCCGCCACTAAGAACGTGATTGCGTATCTAATGGACCCCTTTTTCATCGTGGAGACTATTTGCATCATTTGGTTCTGCTTTGAAGTTGGCGTCCGCTTCGTGGTGTGTCCCAGCAAAAGGGATTTCTTCAATAACATCATGAACAGCATTGACATCGTCTCTATAATCCCTTACTTTGTCACCCTCGGAACAGAGCTGGCTACGACCCCCGATGAGGATTTGAACTCGGGCCAGAACATGTCCCTGGCAATCCTAAGAATCATCCGTCTGGTGCGAGTTTTCAGAATTTTCAAGCTCTCCCGACACTCGAAAGGGCTTCAGATCTTGGGACAGACCTTGAAAGCCAGCATGAGGGAACTTGGGCTGCTCATATTCTTCCTTTTTATAGGAGTCATCCTATTCTCAAGTGCCATCTACTTTGCAGAAGTGGATGAGCCCCAGACGCAGTTCGTTAGCATCCCCGACGGCTTCTGGTGGGCCGTGGTGACAATGACCACCGTGGGGTACGGAGACATGTGCCCCATCACGATGGGTGGCAAAATGGTCGGCACCCTCTGTGCCATTGCCGGTGTCCTGACCATCGCCTTGCCCGTCCCCGTCATCGTCTCCAACTTTAACTATTTCTACCACCGTGAGACTGAGCAGGATGAGAAACTGGTGCTGGACGCAGCGGCAGAGGCTGCTCAGAAAATGTCCGCTGCAAACAAGTATGGAAGCACACCCTCTTTGAACAAAAGTAACGGCACCTGGCAGAATGAGAAAAACGGCACACTCTGAGGAAATATTTATGTTTTAAGGGCATGAAAAACATATCTGGTGGTGAGTTCACCTTTCTCACTGTTTTGTACTCCGGACATGGCGGCATTAGCGCGTATTATGACAGTATTAAGACAGTATTGGCCCTGTGTGGTGAGACAGCCTTTACACAAGTTGTCTGTCTGCTTGTGGATGTGTCAAAGTGCAATTAACACAACTGAGCAACAAATCCGTCAGTTAACTCTGATAAGAAGAACAGTATAATTATCATCTTTCATCCAGTGCAAATTCAAGAGAAATGTGATGGCTCATTCGTGCTAGTCACATTTGAAATGTGAACGGTTAGAACAAACAAGTTGTACTTTTTGACCAGAATTATCCGGGCGGGTCGGAATAACGGCACGTTCATCCCACCAAAGACAAGAAAACAACTGTCTAAAGTATACTCAGAGCTCATAGTTCGTCCTCCCTTCTTCATATTCAGCAAAAGCTCGACAGAACTTGGCAAGATGTTCAAGGGCAGGCGAATGCGTCCCGTGTAAGGCAAGAGTGCACACATTGTCTTCTCAGCAAATCTATAGTTGTGAACGCTCGGCCGGCAGCACTCCTCCACATGACGCAGCGTAACAATATCTGTGCAATAAGTAGTTGCACGTCTGCTATTGCTCTCGTAGCTGCAAAATATACATTTGCACTAAGATTTAGTAGTTGCATGCAGCTTTTAAAATTACAATTTACTTTCCATCCAACATATTATTTGGCATTTTGCACCAGATTATCACCACCTGATATTATCACAATGTGAATTTACCCTCTTAAAAAACCATATCAATTATTTGCACTGGACGCTTATGTTATCAATATCTCTTGAGTACTTTTGGAGCTTTGCATCAGCTGTTGGCGGGGAAAGCACCTTTCCCAAAATGCATAGAAATATGAGATGATTTGTGTATAATTCTCTGTTTGATTCCAAACCATTCAAACAAAGACCAAAATAACACAACTTTGCACACTTGTATTTTGACCATTTCTCCATTTACCATCTCATTTGTAATGCATGGCATAGTGTACCCAACAAAAGGTCTCACTTATTATCAGTAACTGAAAGTTTGACATATTCATTGTACCTAAATATATTATAGTCTTTCAATCGTCTTGTGATGATCAATATATTCCATGTGATCGGGAAAGCCAATGCTTCAACTGGATTTGTGAAATGATGACACAGGAAGTGATGAGGTGTGTATAATCAGGAAATTGGTTCTATTTATGCATGCCACATTTCGATCTTGACAATGTACTGTATGTGAATATATTCTAAATATAAATACAGCTTGTACAGGAATGGCAGTGGATGTAAATGTAACACAATCAATGCCTTTCTAATAATCCTACAATATGCAATAATGATGACAAGTGGGTGAAAAAAAACAAATGTTTTTCACCTCTGGAAAGAGCAATAACTAATTAATTAAAGTTAAATGCAATAAGGTGACACCCGTTAGTCACGTTGGTACTCAGCACTTTACTGTTATGAAGCACTTAATATTTGAGGACTGTTACCGTACGTGTCAACATTGAACAGTAGACAGAATGTTTTATTTATCCTGTAAAGAGTGCCTTCCATTAAACATGTATCCTAACTGTGTGAAGTTTCCCTCTGGTGATTTCTGTGAAGAATTGGACTCGTGACATCGAGAGAATTTGTGGTTTCTAAACTGTTTCTCTGTTCAACAATAACAGCGATGTGATGGATGGAGGTGTCGCTGTGCTTTGCTGCAGGGCTGAACACTCATTATCACCTCATGCGAGTTGTTAAAACGCCCTCTCACTGCCGCTTCTCTGGAATGATATCATGATGGCCTCTCGCGCTCTCTTTCTCTTTCTCTCTCTCTCTCCCCACATCCAAATACTCTCCCCAAGTGAGTCCAACGTATCGCATCACAAGAGGGAAGAAAAATGGTTTTACTGTGTTTTTATATAAATATATAACTCTGGTGTAGATGGCAGGCTGGAGGGGCAGACGTTTTTTCGCTGTGTTTCTGTGACACGACTGTTATTTAATTAGGAAACGAGGCGGGTGAAACCCAGCTAAAAAATAAAAGATTGTCAAAATGTGCAGAAAAGCAGGAGATGGAAAGCTGACATGTTGACTTTTGGTTTTTATCGTTGGGGATGTCGATCAAATGAGCTTTTTCTTACTATGACATTGGGGCATTTTTGTGTCGTGAGCTCGACAATGCCTTTGAATGTGATGGCGACAAAGCAAATTAAATATGCAGACCAAATTAATGATTTATGAGATTATCTATCTTGGCCTCCAAAGGCTGGGGGCTGGCGGTTTCATTTGATACTTAACTGTCCCAAACCGTCCCCATCAAGGGCATACCGGCAGGCAATGCGCTGAAACAATGTCTTCTTTTGATCTGGGCACATTGTGTGACTTTTTAAGGATCTCTGAGCTGATTCCTTACTCAATAAGACGAAGCTGTCCAAGTCATTTCCTGCTCAGACGTATACTGGCTGTGTTTTTGCCTGTTCGTCTAGTCGCTGGCTCACGGGCGACCCTTCTGCTCTGCCGGCCACTGATCGTTCGGCGATACCCCGAAGACGAGGCCCCGATAACATTTTAGCAGACAGGTAGAGCTCCGGCAAGGTCAGAGCTAATGTGATGCTGTCATTTATAATTCATCGGGTGTTCTACGGAGAGATCACATCCATCCTGCCATTCGATAAAGATTCATCCCAAGAAATCCATCCAACGACCCGATGCGAGTGTCCAATCACTGTGACACAGCAGGCCATGTACAATGCAACCCTTAATGGATCTAAAAATACCACCCTTGCAGGACTCCGTTCTTCTCTGCACTCTCTGAGTCCGTGTCCCGCTTTTGAGGAAAAGACATCGGACGGGTCTCACGCGAAAAAGCTCAGGCAGCCAGGCTCATATCAGTAGATTGGGTTACTGTTTTGTCAGCAGACGCGTTTATAAGCCAATTGCAGACCCGCACAGACAAAAGGCCGCGTCCTGTAGTTCACGCCCCGCAGAGGGCAAAGTCAAAGTTGGAACCGGGGCGGCTTGTGTTTTGGATTAAGTCCCTCCGAAAGTCTCGTGTTTCTTCGAGTGACGGTAACTCTCCTGGATGCGGGACAGGGCAGGCGGCGGCATCGGGCTTCCATCGGCGCCGTCGTGACCTTGCCATTACATTTTTGATGAAAGAGCGAAGGCAGCGGCACTTCGGAGCACGGAAGTGTAACACTGAGCGGCGGAGCGCTCCTCGCGGGTTTGATATCGATCAAAGTTCAGCAGCCGCTCACCTACAGAATTACTTAAGCCATTGATTCTGTGCCCTGACTTTGCTGACCAAGAACATTCAGACATGGGTTTTGCATTACTGACTGTGCTTCTCTATTGACTGCAGGGCTGATTTGATGACACAGACATGTGGACACACCTTGATTCTTACTGGGGCGGTCCTGACAGTGGGATTAGAAAAGTACTTCTTGTCCGTGAAGTCATTGTTTCTTATTTTTAAGTTTAATTTGCTTCACCCATGCTGGAAATCCCTGATATCACTGAGGCATCCAGCACATCCTCCCATTTATTTGCTGTCAGATTTCAACTTTACACCTTGCGAAGCTTATTGTTATTGTGTTATTGTTGGTCATTAGAGCTTTATATATATATATATATATATATATATATATATATATATATATATATATATATATATATATATATATTCTTCCTCTGTGCTATTGATGTGTATTGTTGACCAAAAATACTTAAAGAAAAAAGAAGACCATTCGGCCTCAGTGTTCCTTCATTAAACGACCGCTGTGGTTTATTTTTGCTCAGATTCACACCATCCTGCTGCTGTGAATACTGACAGATCCAGGACTGAAAATAGGCGCCAACACTTACACGGTATACTTTATGACAAAGCTTTGCTAAAAACTGCAGTGCCCAGCTGTTTAAAAAAAACAAAAAAACCTCTTGATTTAATGCCAGCTAGCAAAGATAACAGATAGAGCAATGTGCTGTTGTCTTGTTTGCGTTATCTCAACACTTCCAGTTTAAGTTTGACCTTCCTCATTGTTAATGATTTGTATTCATGAGCGAAGGTTTAGATGCGGTTAGGAAATATAAAACTATATGACACATCAACAGATTCTCTTTAATTCTCCATTTGGTGACATAACAAGGAACTCTCGTGATACTGATGCAGAGTTTGAGGCAGAAGGACTTTGTTCCTGAAAAACTTCAATTATTCAAAAGCCATTTTAGTTTGTTTTTAATAATTCAAAGTGACTGAAAGTAACATGTGTGATGTCCACCTCGTGATATATCAAACACGGCATTATTATGAATATCATAGCAAATCGATGACGCATGTTGAGCAGGTAATTCATAATTGTGGGCGTGGACATTAATGGAGCCGTTGTAATGTCCACTATCCGTCTGAATATACTTAGCTAGCTCCGTTCTGCTCTGCCTGGATGCACCAGTTCCCATAAAAACATTTTTTTTTTTAGATTGGAAAGGGGAGTCCCATGAGAGGGCAAGTAATAATTCAAGGAGAGAAAGATTTATGGCGGGTAGCTGCACGGGGGCCGCTCGGCCGCAGTGCGCCAGCCCCGGAGGTCAATGGCCAGACTTTGTGGGACGAAACGTGAGTCCCGCATTTGTCCTGCTTAACGGCCATAAAAAATGAACAAGGTGCCCTGAAGTATCACCCGGGACCAGATGGGGTTGCTGTCAGGTGACCACGGGCTGCCCTTCACATCTGGGACTGACACAAATCTTTGCACCGGCCATTTTAGAGAGTCACAATGCGTGGGAGTGAAGGTCAACCAAAGCTTCCAGAAGAAATATTCAATTAAATATGTAGTTGTTAACTGTATTGTTACATTGTACGTAAACATGTAAACACGTTCTGTAAAGGTTGATTTAAAATCTCAAAATGAACTGGGAGAGCAAGGCGAGTAAAGAATCATTCTCTTAATTCTTTGATATTATATTAATGCTTTGTGTTGTAATCTGAGCTTCTACAGTTTGGTAAGAAATATCAATATTAACACCAGCATTGATGTGTTTTATTACATTACAATCATATCTTTAAGTTTAGAGCTTTAAAAAAAGCATGTTTGTGTGCAGTTACTCTTTCAGTGAAACTACCAATACTGCAAGATAAAAATGCATGATTACATGATTGCATGATTTGCATTGAAAATCTCCGTTAGCTAAAAGTACATAATCGGCATTCTTTGAATGAAAAAGTATCAAAAGTTTCAGTTTTCCTGTGAGTTTTTTTAGTTGAAACGAGGTAGCTGTTGTACCTCATTTCAACTATCTTGTACACTATCTGTTATTATATCTATAACAGTGTATTATATTTTGTAGGCTCACCATTTGTTTTGTATGACAAATGTGAATCTGTAAAGTCAGAATCAATAGTGTAGAGTACAAAGTACATTTATAGTAGAGTAGAAGTATAAAGCAGCATGACATGCCAATACTCCAGTGAAATGTACTTGGTTACAGTCCACGCCTGCTTGATAAATATTGATTTTATGGGGACAGGATTGGATTTGTTGTTCCACAGAGACGATGCTGTTTCACAGAGTTTAGGCGGACCCCTTGTGGCGTCATTGTGGTACTACACACAAGCAAACTACATCCAGGAATGGATTCTTTTTTTAAATTTATGTCCTCGGGCAGTTTTAAATGACATTTTATAAAAGGAGTTAGCAGTTTGTCCAACGAAAGCTGACAAAAAGTGGATTAATTGACCGTTAAAAAATACTTTCTGTCTAAATGGTGGGACATGGTGAAACCGTACACACCAGCTTCAGCCAATCAGCTTGTCGCTCCGTCGCTGCGAACTTAACACTCAACAAAATCAGGATTGTTTGCAGTCCAGTTTGTTTGCAGTCCTGGCTCCTCGATGGTGGAATGAGCTCCCCATTGACATCAGGACAGCAGAAAGTGTCTACATCTTCCGCCGCAAACTAAAAACTCATCTTTTTCGACTATACCTTGAATAAAGACAATGACAGCAGCACTTAGGCACTTAGTTGTTTGACTTTATTTGAGAAATTGTTCTCTCTTGATTCCTGTTGTTCCTACTTCGTACTTACGGTTGAATGCACTTATTGTAAGTTATTATATTAAATGTAATGTAATGTAATGTAAATGTTGCAATCAATGTGAAAAAAAAACAGTCATTTGTGTCTCGGATCAAGCTCAACATGATAAGAAGTATTTAAAGTTGTTTTAAAACAGTTTCCTTAATGACAATAAAAAAGATCCGCAATATGAGGGAGAGATATTCAAGCTGAGACAGATTGAGACACATTCGCAGGGATCGATCTAGCGTCTGCTGCCGTTTATGACGCAGCACAAACAAAAAAAAGCAACTGGTAATGTTGCTTTCGGTTCCAGAAAACGCCTCATGTTTCCAGTAAAGAAGTCAGATAAGAGAGCACTCATCTGTATGAAAATAGTAGGTCAAGAGTAAAACTATTTACACAGAAGTTTTACTACTACTTTCTGGAACTCTTGGCCCACAACTAGATGAGGCCGATCCCAGTTTATATCTGCAGGCTGGAGAGAAAAAAGGTCGTGACAAAGTGTTGTTGAAACTTGTCCGAGTCATAAAAGCTTGGTGCGTTCAGTCAGTTTTCTGGCGGCGGGTTGCTCGTGATAAAAGAGTAATTAGATTACAAAAGTGCAAAACAGTCTGGAGGGATCTCTCTCTATCTCTCTCTCGCTGCAAATGAGGCGAAATATATAATTATGTTGTTATTGTTGTCATCTTGATGGACTTTTCAGAGAATTTGGGACACTTTAAAAAAAATAAATGGATATTAATCGTAATAAATATGTACAAATGAATCAATATTGCCATGTTTTTTATAGCCTGCTGTACCTGTATATTTATGAAGCTAACTATATGTACAGGTACTGTACTTTGTGATGTTATTTTTTGTCGAGACATGATAGAAACACCTCCCAGCATAATGCAACACGATTGAACTGCAGCATCTGAATTGACCATGAAATTAAAATGACAAAACAAAACCATTCAATACGCAGTCTGACTCGATACACCGACTGTAAGCCTATTACAGTTTTTAATGCCTTTTGATTTAATATACTTATTGATCTAAAAAAGTGCAATTATTCAGACGATAAGATGCTGACGTAAGTGATGTCAAACTATATTCACCTCTAAACATTATGTCCAACATGGTCCTCATAAAGCTGAAAGATAGATATTAAACATAAAACCAATACGGATAATGCAAAAGATTTGATGAAAAGGAATAGTTCAATTACAATTTAATGTGTAACCTGACACCTTACTACACAAGCTGAATGTACCGTTTTTTTGTCAACTTCATATTCAATGAAGATTCTTCCCCAGCACACCACCAATAAAATACAAAAGCCTCTGGCTATGTTATTCACTAAAAACCATCTTGAGGAGTATTACTGTTGGCTTTTGCTATGTGCCATCTCTGTTTATTTGTTTGTTGTTCTTTGTGTGTGTTTTTCATTGCAGAACTGCAAACCAATATCCCCCCGGGGAGATAATCAATGAATCAATCGATGTTGACTATTGGTCATTGTTAACTGAACACGGACATTACGGAGCATGCTCATTGGGGATGGTGTATGCAGCTTGTGTTGTAATGGAAAACTCCTACACTTATTCAGCTACAGCTGCAACAATGCCTTCATTAGTCAACTTTTGAATTAGCTGCCAACTATTTTAGTCATCGATTAATCGGTTTAACTGACGTGTTACTCATCTATGAACTGAATATGTAAAACGAGACATTTGAAGGCATCATCTTGGTCTTTGGGAAACACTGATCGGCACTCACTATGTTATTGACCAAACAACTGATCAATTAATCAAGAAAATAATGATTAGTTGCAGCCCTATACTCCTCCTTTTTATTGTGTAATTCTGTATCATAGCTACTTTTCTACAGAGGTTGCAACCTCATTAGTGTGAGGTTACTCAAATAGGGGTACTTGAAGGCACCCCAGAGGGTACTTGAGAATTGAGATATATATATATATATATATATATATATATATATATATATATATATATATATATATATATATATATATATATATATATATATTAAATTAGCATGGATTACAAAATCCTCTTAAAAAAGTAATTTAATAACTATTCAAACATATACATCTATGTTATTTAACTAAGGTATGTGTGTGTGTAAATATATATATATATATAATCATATATATACATAGAAGCATATATATATATATATATATATATATATATATATATATATATATATATATATATATATATATATATATATATATATATATATATAAAATTATTATTTTTTTAATTATTTATTTCTTTTCCAAACCCAAAATGCTTTGCGTTGGTTAATCGCTGAAAAAAGGTTGAGAACCACTGGCCTAGAAAGACACGAGGAAGTAGACCAGCCTCTGATAGGAAATGACTACCGCTTTTACTTCCTGTGAAACGTGGCCAGGCGACCGTGAGGGGAAGTTTGACAGCAGAATTGAGGAGCTCTGGCGAAACCAAAAACAAGTGTAAAAACATGACGTAAGCGAGCTCGCGCGCTGAGCAGGAAGCGTTTTTATTTCCCGGCCTCCGCCCACTTCCCTCAGAAACTTGCGGCTGCAGGTGAGGCAGGAGGGACGAGGCAAGTCAAAACATGGGCGGAGAATGCGAGCAGGTAGAAGCACCGGGAGTTATATCACACCACACGACGTGTGAGTCCTCACTGTAACCGGGTCTCTGTCACCGGGAGCTCAGCCATTCTACTGTAGCTGAAGGAGAAGAGGTGAGTTCAAAGAAACGGGAACTTTGAGTGACAACGAGCATTTATGTATCTCTTGATTTCGTTTCAGCGTTCCTCTTATTCCTTGTGATTTTTTAGAGCAGTTTGAGAACGTTTCTGCGGCTTTGACATCCATAAACTAGCACACTGTCATAAAATATAATGCGGGATTATGTCTGGTTCACGTGATAAAGAAGTTGTAAATAAGTATTTCGCTGAAATATGTAGTTTTAAAGGTAAAACCAACGAGATTAGTTATTCACTTTTAATTGTGGAAGTAATATGTTTAAGTTGTTTCAGCTCCTCCGGCGGTAATAAACTGAATACCTTTTTTTAAGGTTTTACTCTGCTGACAAAACAAGTTATTTGAATAAGTTGGCGGGGGCTTTAGAGAATTAAGGTTTTTAAATATGTTTTTAAGGCCATATAAGTAATCAATTGAACAAGACAATAATTGGGAAAGGAATTGACTTAAAAGCAACCTCTGCGACTTATTCATTTGATCTATCAATCTGATCCATCAATTAATCTGCTGACTATTTTCCTGATTATATGTATTATTCTATTTTCAGCCAACTTATTTAATCATTAACTTGATTATTTTCATCATGAAGTAATCTGTTGTTGGTCCATACAATGTCAGAAAATAGGGGGAAATGCCCAATTTGGCATGTTCAAATAAATTTGTTTGGCTAACACTCACTAGTCCCAAATGTATTCGTTATATTATCGCGCAAAACAATTTGCAGTAACAGCAGCAAATCCTGCGACAAAGCTCTTTTTCTGCAGATTCAATGGATCCACTAACTGTTATGGCCGTAGAGGCTTCCTCCAAAGAGCTAACTGTCTGCTGAGTGCACAATTATTGTCTGACAGCAAGTACTGTTAACCATATGTGTGATGTTTTCTTTTTCTTGTAGTTGTCCAACCATGGAAACACAAACAAACACACAATGGCCTCATACCAGCCAGCTGATTTCCGTTCCTCACAAGGATACGATGCGCCTGCTGGAGGTGTACGTGAAGCGCAGCATCAGCCTCAACGACGGGTGTCAGGGGGGAAAGAAGGACAGGGGGAGAGAAAAGTGGGTGACGATGCCGAGAAAGCTAAGACGACATTCCAGCGACCCTTCTTTTCACCTGGCCAACGGACTAAAAAACGGGGAGATCAGGACGTTTTCCGCCGTCAAACCAGAGCGGCCCGAGACTCATCCGGAGGAATCCGAGAAACCCGTGAAGAGCAAGAAAAAGAAGAGCAAGAAGCCCTCGCTTTGGAAAAGCTTCTTGGGTATTTTCTCTCGGAAGGATATTGATGAGAAAGACGACGAGCAGGACGGGACTCCGGAGATAACCGAGGCCTCCTCGGAAGCAGAGGCCTCCGAGACTGTGGACGGCTGCGTGCCCACGATGGCCGTCAACTCCCAGAGAAAGAAGTCTTTGAGAAGGAAATCCATGAGGAGAAGGTTCTCCAAACGGCGGATCTCGCTGACGAAATCAAACAAAGCGGGTCGAGATCTCAACCCCGCCGACATCACTCGAGTTCAAGGTACGTTTTTTTAATGATTGAACGAGACTGGACGGGTTGACTGTATTTGTGTCATGGTAAGAAACGGCAAATAGGATTCATTTTTGATTCAATTGTTTCTTTGCAGCCGTCAGCGTGGAATCCACAGACTATTACTACGAGAAGGTGACGGAGGAACTGGAGAAGATTGTCCACGAGGTCCAAGTCAATGAGGAAGTTGAACGTCTCTCTGATGGTGAGAAACCGTTTCTTTTTACTTTCAATTTCAAGCGCAGCCTTAACCCTAGAACATGAACGTTGAAAATAGTACAATATACTCTTCAAAATGTATTCAAATACAACAATACAAGGCAAGTGGAAGTACTCTTCTTTCATTTTACCCTATAGAACTTCTCATAAAACAAAAAACGGGTACCATGGGAGACCCTTAAAAAAGGCTAAAAATTGGGTGATTCTGGAAATTGCCAATAAAACACGATTAAAAATATAAATAACGGAGCTATGAACTTGTTCTTTGGTCCACTCGTTCCTGGGACATGTGAGCCTTGTCCTGTGAAGGAAAAGTATCGCTTCAATGTTAAAGTTCATTAACTATTGTGATAAAACGAAGCCAATCGGTTAAATTAAACAGCATTTCTCTGATAAATGTCGTGTGTCATATGATGAGCAGTGCAAGTTGTGTATCAATGTCATTTCTATTACATCTTAGTTGTGCTATATTACTACAATAACTCAAAGATGAAATGAATCCCCTTGACTTTATGACTTGTTCAGCACATTCATCGTTCTTCCCCTTGTGTTTGTTCGCTCTCAGCGGAAGTAATCGACAGGATCATTGCTTTGACAAAGGAGGAAGGGGATGCCATCGACGACAAGGTCGGTACTCATTTCTGTTTTGAGGCGCTGAAACTCTGTCTAGCTTTTTTAAAATTATAATTTGGCAAATATTTACATGACGATTGGCTTCAAATGCTTGGGCTTATGCATGAGAGACTATGTCATTAGTTAATGAATGCAGTATGAATGAAGTATTTTGAGGCTTCAGCAGTTTCTATAGAGAGAATCAGAAGCAAAAGCACAATAAACATAATAGGCATCAATAAACCATGAACGGTGTCATAAAGTCAAGGTCATAAAAAGTACTCCATGACACAAGTGTTGTGTTAAAAGAGAAAAGTCACCATTTTATTTATTTGTACATCATCAAACCTGCGAGTCTCTGTGAGTCCCCGAGACGTTTTCTGGTTCTGATCTTTACCTCCGCACGAGTTAAATCATTCATCGCCATTTCGACAGTAGGAGGGCGTGCAGCAGTCATGATAATGGCAGCGCAGGGAGAGTCACGAGGTCTGCTATCAAAACACAGCGTGCCCTGTGACTTGTAGCGTATCTTGGCCGTCGATCAGGCAATGTGATGACATCACCTTGGGCTTTCAGGAACTTAGGATTCAACAACATTTCTCAGCTGTTTTTTTTTTTTAAAGATTGATTGTTAAAATAATCAGCAGATTAATTGATTACGAAAAAAGGGGTTTGAACAGTCACCTGCTGGAATATTAGAAGAAAAAAAATATATACGTATGTATTTTACAGGCGATTCCATGGTGTTTCTCTTTTCTAGTGTCTGTTAATGAGCAGTGAAATCCCTGAAAGGACAAAGTGTTGTGTATTTACCTTCCTCTCCTCGTCCTCTCTCCTCCTCCTCCTCCTCCTCCAGCTGAAAGACAACCCCACCCTGAGCAACTTCTTCACTGGGATGTCGTACTCTTCCTTCCAGAAGTTGGCCGATGCGTACCTGGAGACCGAAGCGTCGCCGACCCACAATCCTCCCACCGTCCTACCGACGGCGCCCGAGCTCGTCAAGTTGGCTTTCACGTTGGACTTCACAGCCAGGATTGCCGGCCTCTCCAAACAGAACATCGGCCACATTACCGGCCTGGGCTACCGCTATCTCCACGATCGATTTGAATACCAACAGGTAGGAATCAAACGACACTAAACCTTAGAAATAAACAGGTTTAGTGCTCTTTTTTCTAAAATATTTAATCTGAACATGATTCAGTTTATATATTTTTTTAAAAGTGGAGCACAGCTGTGAAAATGGCGGAGCATATACAGTCACTAAAAGGTGGTTTGGTTTAACGTTTTTGTTCTCTTTCTCAGGCGTGTACAGATCATCCGGTGTCCGACTGTGACAACTGAGACGAGCAAAGAAAAAAGAAAATAACACTCTAGCAAGTAAAGCGCTTAACTTTTTTCGGCACCACAGATGTGGTTAGGGTGTGTTTGTGTGTTGCAACTATGAATTCCTCTTTTTAAGAACACAAACACAACCAAACACACATGTAGAGCTGATATTCATTTGTATATTCTTTTGACTTTTACTGTTTTGTTGTAGAAAAATTGTAATTTTTCTGCAACAAGATGTTTTCTGATAGAAAAGCAAAACACGTTGAATGGATTTGGTAGATTTAAATGTTTACTTTTCAAACTGAAATACAAAACAGTCTTAAAACGTGGCAATATTTAAAAAGAAAAGTTGATTCTACAATGACAATAATGTGATGCTTTCTTTTTTTTTTTTTACAAATCCACTATTTAATTCTATATGTTCTTGACATTGATTTGTAGAGATACAAACACGCAATGAATTGTTGTATATAAGCTAGACTCTGTGCAATTTGTTTTACATTTTTAGGATTGTGTAATAGTGAGACTGAAATGTCACACATTGTTGTTTGTTGATATGAATGCTGGCATCCATATCACATGCTGAATAAAATGTTTAATTTAATGCTCAAGTTCTTTTTGTTTTATTGTCATTATGAAACCATACATCACTTTGCGCCCAGACACACCGTGGGGCAAAACAATTTGCTCACTTGATGTTTTGGTCGGTGTGTTTGGTTAACGGCTAACAGTTCATCACAACGACACACTGCTTATGTTTTTCTTTTGGGCTGATTGTTCGCAAATTTGAGTTTTGAGTTCGAAAGAAGCGTGTTTAACGACGCCTTTCAGCCCAGGGTTATATAGATTCAGTCACACAATGCAGGTACACTCGCCTGAAATATGCACCTTCCTAGTTAAACATACTTTTATTCTAAGGAATACACTCCCTCTACTTTCTCTAGAAGAGAAAGTGACATTTAATAAAATGAGTCACATTTAACAGCTGGAGTCTAATGCTGCATTTGCTTTAGGAGTATCCTTTAATAGAGCTGTAGGTGTTGGTTGAGTTGTGTATACAGCATCTGTATATACATATATATTTTTATAAATGTACGTGTGTGATAGAACGAACAAGACCTTGAGTGCCACGCCTCTGTAGTCTTCCAACATATCTTCTGAACGACACGGATAAAAGTTAGAAGAAAAAAAAAAGCATTCCTTCAAGACTGAAATGAACATGTCTTGGTACTGAATGCACAGTGTGGGCTGATCAGCTAAACATCAGACGCCTTTGTGTGTATAATATTTGCAAAGATTGCCGGCGGCATCTGTAAGAGAGCTGTGATGTAATTATGAGATGTGACAGTCTGTCGGTTACGTGCTCAAAGCGTGCAGCGATGGCTCTCACCTGAGGAACAGGTTCCCCTGCAGGCCTTTTCCCAGCCTGAACTAATGGGCTCACAAGGGATCCTTGTGCACACGGAAGCACAGTGAGCGCTACGCAACACATGTACATGTACGTCAGTGAAAAGAGGGCGGGGTTAAGCGACTTGAGAAAAATATGAAGGGATTGCTAAATGATCAAATATGGTTCTTGTGTCCTTACTCCCTGCCATTTGAATTGGTGTTAAGTGGGAAGTGAATTCATAACTTTTCTTCACGCTCAGGGTGTCCGTTTCTTTCTTGACCTAAACTTATTTACTTTGATATAAAAAAAAGAAGTGCCGGTGAACAGTTCCTGGAAAAATACGGTCACATTTCCGGATTGATCAACAGTTCAGTGACTAAAAGAGCCGTCCTACAAATTGAATCAAATATGCACCACATATCCAGTGACTAGCATATCAGGGCAAATGTTGCATCATAGGCAGATACCTGAAACAGTTTCGAACGTTAAGGACAGCCTTGCTGCACTACCAGTTCGGCGTCTGGATTGCAGCCATTATATTCATTTCAAAGTACTTTTCCATTGAGAAACTTCTAAATGCAGATTACTTGAATCCTTGCTCATTGAGGAACTTCACTTGACCAGAACCCGTTTATTGATACCCTTGAAAAATATTTAAACTTAAGTCAGTCTTTGTATGACTAGAAACGAAGCTGTGAGTTGTCTGACCACAACATCTTGAGTTTGTGATTTATTACATATAAAAACAGCATTTTGTTTCCCTTCTGATTTGTTAAACAGGCCCGTTTTACTTATAATACCAATGTTAATGAAGTGTTAAATCCATTACAATACATTGACCGTTAAATACATGACCAAACGGTCCATAAACTGCAACGTGGCAGCGGGTTTTTGAGTTGTGGTGGGACCGTCTCTGTGTTGGATCAAGTCTTCTCCCTTTAAGCCGGAGCCATTATGTGGTTTTGGCCAACAGGGGGACAGACTGACCACATGCACAGGCCCCGATTGCCTAATGACTGGTTGTCCGGTCTGTCTGGACTATTTTTAGCGGATGACAAAAATACTTTTTAACATCAAACCCGGAAAGCCAGATAATTTATTTTGTGAACCCTTAAATGGTAATATCCTTTAAAATAGCAATACAATTTGTGAGAGCTATTTTAAACCAATTATTGAGGACACAAAGACAATGTCATGTGTAAACCTTTTACATTTTTATTGCTTTTTAACAGAGAACACAGATTAATCGAAGAGTCCAAAGCCCATGTCTTCATCTGACTCTTCCGATTCCTCTTTCTTCTCTTCCTTTTTCTCTTCCACTGCAAATGAGAGGGAGGAAAAACATCCATCAATACTTTAGATAGACGCCAAGAAGAATATTTAGCAGCACTTACGTCCAATATAGTCAACTTTTGTTGCTAAATGCGGCCAGAGTCAATTGCGAGTGCAATCAAAATTCAATAATACAAGATGATACAATTTAGAACCTAAAGTAAGTCTCACCCAGAAACTAAAAACATCGACAATTATCAAATTTAAGCTAAGAATGAAGGGAGTACACATACCAACAGCAGCAGCAGCTGCGGGCCCAGCAGCGGCGGCAGGAGCCGCCACAGCACCACCTGCTGGTACGGAGGCTAACTTAGAGAGGCCTGTGGACAAAGGAAAGAAACTCATTTTAGCGCTCTTCCATGTATAACATCTTGAAAGCTTCAGTGTATGTTCACCACAAGGCCTTTACCTGAGTTCATGACTTCATTGATGTCTTTCCCATTAAGTTCACTAATGACCTGCAGAGATAGAAAAATATAAGATTCAACTTAAGGCACAATTTTTTTTGAAATTGCATAAATTGGTGTTTTTAAAATGGCCTACCTTGGATAGGCGTTCGTCATCGGCCTCAATTCCTACGCTGCCCAAGATGGCCTTGATGTCCTTTGCAGAGGGGCTGGTGTTTCCACCGAGCACAGCCAGGAGGTAAGCGGCCACGTAACGCATTCTGCATTGATGGACAAAGACACAAAATTAACAATTTTTGTGCGACAGACATTGTAAAATAATAAGACTAGCCGCATATCAACCTACAGGCTTGCATGTGTTAAAAGCTGCTGCAACTTTGTCCATCCTAATAAGAGCAAAAATACACCTTAAATAACTAAAGACAGGAATTTATTTTGGTAAATTTAACAAACTTCTCAAATTTGCGAAGAAATGCATTCATGAAGTCAAGCAGCCAGAAATTTGATGAGTGATTAAAGCTAAATTGTCGAACATTCCTGCTTTTCAAATCATCACGCTGATGAGGATATGATGCAATTCCTGTCTCATTATTTGGGAGGTTTGGACTGTTGACGAAATAAACTGTGACTAATTAAATTGTGTGTCACTATTTTTCAAGTGTTGAATTGTGCAAATAACTAAATGGCAATATCATTTTTTGCAACATAATTTCTTTGATAATTGATTATTTTCTCAATTGTTTGAAATATAAAATGTTGCAAAAACATCCTCAATCCCAAGTTGATGTATTCAGTTATTTTCTCAACAAATGGGACACTAAGTTGTGACATTGAAGACAGAGGAAAACAGTACCAGTCACATTTCTTTATATATTGCCTAAATATATTCATTTAGTAACAGACTTTTCACTTCAGGTCTAACTGTGGAATAATGCATGACAGCGGCCTGATTATGTAATGTTACTGAATGATTGTTAAACTACGAAAAAGTACCCTAACTTACTAACGTGCTGTACTTCCTGACAAAGCCCACTCAAACACATGCTTTCTCCACTGGGCAGGTTAATTTGGAACCAACGTTAAACTTAATGTTACCACATGTTGACGTGACGTTACACACATTAAGTAAATTGTTAAAGAGTTTTGCCGTTTTGAATTGTAACGTTATCTCTTCAGCAGTGTCACGCTGTGCCGCTGCGATTTATTTGTGATATAAAGAAGAAGAAAAAACATGGCGACTAGTGTTTTTCTAACGACGCCATCTGCCCTGCATTTGTGACAGCGGCTTCTTGTCCCGCAGCGACACGTTTTACAGTAACTAAAACCAAACCCTGTCGCATTTAAAAACATAGTTTGACGTCAACTAATTGAGACACGCTTGTTAAATCAATCAAATACGGACTTACTTTAAGTCTAAACAGACACGAAACGTCGGTCACGCTAAGAAGAAATCCGGAAAGAAGGAAGAGGATAAACCGGAAGTTATCTGAGGACTTTAACGTGTTGATTTCATTGGTCCATTCTGACGTCAGCATTTCTCTCAACCAATGAGAACGAGTTTAACTCCATGAGTTAAAGAAATGCATCTATTTATTCTATTATTTTCTAAAGCACTGCTTATCTAGTATCTAAATTACAACTTTCTGAATATAAATAGTATGTTATTAAAATAATTGCATTATTTTATTATTATTGATAGTTTTTGCATTATTATTGTAAGTAGGTCAATGCATTGAAATAATCCGCAATGACGACAGGCTGTTAAACTTGAGTGCTCGAGGAATTATTCACATCCTTTACTTAAGTAGGTTAGTAATTACTGTTGTACTGTGCAAATATATTGTACAAAATCGTGCATTGAAAGTGATAGTGCGTAAGTACAATGAAAAAAATGTAGTTACAGTATTTAAACATAATGTAAAAAATCATAAAAGAAAACAACCTTAACATCCAAATTATTATCAAAGTTCTTAATTTATTATGAATGAATGAATGAATAAAAATAAAAGCAAATCCTTGCTAGAACCATGAAATGGCCGTTAAACATGTTAAAATTATCACAAATAAATGTTCTGTCAGCTTGTAAAATGGTGTAAAATATCTTGTATGTCAATAGTTTATCTAACAAATCATCATTGTATCTGTTACAGTGGTGCCAGAAGTTTTGATATATTTTACTAAAGTAAAAGTAGTTACAGTAGTAGTTACAACTCAATGTAAATGCCAATATCATATATTCTGGGTCTGCTGTAAAAACAATTATATTATTATTTTAAACACAGTTTGACACTGATTGAGAATTTTACAACGCACGTTGCACTGTGTTCAGCCTGGAGGGGACACCCTAACCAAGGTATTAATACACAAAAGAGTGACACACTCAGAAGGCGGAGACTCAAAAAATGGTGTGTGTGGTATACTTCATGACAAAACAGGGATTCAGTGGATTGCATTATTTATTTCCATGGATTCACCATTAAAACATAGTTTAGAAATCATCATCAATACATTTCTGTATCTGAGATGGAGCTATACTTCTTTACTGGGCATTTGTAATACCCTCAATGTAGAAAACATAAAAACATGATGAAGTCATCCCCTTCCATTCACAACCTACAATTCAAAAAGCTCCTCCTGCCTGTCCTGGGCGAAGAGCCAGCCGAACAGAGAGGCCACCACATCTAAACCAAACTCTGCAATCTTCTTCACGTTTGTCACATACCACATTTTATAGCCAAATTCTCCGAGTAAAACGATGAGAGAAATGCCCAAGAACCCAATGAATATGCGGTCCATATAAAAGTTAGCCTTTTCTCTGAAGGTCCACTGCTCCCAAGGTTGCGCATGCTGGGCTTCAAAGTATTTACCGAAGTGTAATAGGGCTGCGTTTTCGGAATCCAGATCTTCCTCCGGGGCCTCCAGGTCTTGGCCACCATCAGCTTCATCTGTGTCAGCCATTTGAGAGTGGTTCGCTGCTGCTGTCTGAGGATATCAAAAAGATAAAATATAATATTGCTTTTGGAGATTAAAATACAGATAAATGTAAAGGGTCTTACCTCAAAGAAGATCAGTTTAGGAAGAAGATAAGATGCTCTCACAATTCAGACTCTTGGCTTTTTTTTTTGTCTCCACAGCTACACCATACTTTTGCCCCTTCAGCGTTCGACAGGCCACCAGCCACGGGAGTGTGTGTTGCAAAGGTGATAAAAGCTGGTTGGTTATGCAGCACCTCCCTCACTAAGACGAGGGCTGGGGATTAGACCACACTCAGCAGTTTTAAATCCCTCATCAAGGATGAAGGCGACAGATGGTAACATACGTTTTGATATGACGCCAGCAGGTTCATGTGTGAACGTCTCAGGTAGGCGCGGCATAAATATGAGAAAAATAAACCCACATATCAAATGACCAAAAAACATTCATACATGCATATTCTAAACCAACATGTTCATCTTCTATTAAGATCTGTGAGTGGAAGTGCTGTCACATGGACAGAAACCAGACAGAAGTCAAACTGATGACAAAGCAGAACTGCTTTAGCCGAAGCTTTAGCTTTAGAGTTGGAATAAATCACTTCAGCATAAAGCTCTCTGTGTAATTTACTCAAATGTCTGTCACAGCTATTGAAATATGCCTGAAACTAGCTGATGTGATGTCAGCATTTGATAAAGACTAATTTCCGGATTGCTTTTATTGTTGTCCGGGTTCTGTGTCATTTGGTTCAGTCACTTCATTATGACTTTGCATTCTAGGCAGGGTCCGTCTCCTTCTCTGTGTAATGAATGGCTTTCACTAATACATTAAATGTCAGAACACACTGTCCTCTCTATTGATGCGACCCAATACATTTCTATTCTGACTCTTCTGCTTTTGTTTATGTGAACTCAAACATCCGATGAAAGGTTTTGTGCCAAGTAAAAATCTCCCTTTTCGCTATGCTATAGTAAGCTGTCCGTCAGTCATATACAATATAGTCATGATTAAAAAGTACCGACGTATCAGGTGCCCAGAGGGAGAATCCCAATACATTTGGTGAGCTCCTGACTTTTCTTAAAATTCCTGCAAAACAGATATTATTAGTGCTAATTATTAAATGCTAGCATGCTAACACACTAAACTAAGATGGATATTAAATATGGACAACGTCTCTTTTGCAGCAAATAGGTGGATTGTGGGTGGAGCTGAGGCGGGCCCAGATGACGCAGCAGAGCGGACTGCTAGCAGCTAGCCTCCTGAGACGGCGACCACCTGTCACTTAAAGCGGTCATGTCATGATTACGTCTAAATAACGTGTTCATTTCTGCTGTAAAGTTCAGCGTTTTAAAATTGGGCTCGCTTTTGGAGTCAACCTCAAGTGTTCATATGAGAAACTGCGTTTATCGGCATTTTAGCGCTGCCATAACTTCTCAGCACTGGAGGCTGCTGCTTGCAATATACCTGCTTAGCACCAGCATGTTAGCATGTAGCTCAAAGCACCACTATGCCTAAGCATAGCTGTAGATTCTTAGTCTTGTGTGTAATGTATTTGCATTGTTATAAATGAAACGTTGGCATATTAAATGAAGAAGCTGTGCATGTTTATTCTGGTATATTTCCCAACGAGCTCTTTGAACATGAAATGTTTGTTGCATCACTTATTATCTTGACATATTTATTATAATTCAATATGAATCAATTAAGGAAACCTGAAGTGAAAACAAATAATGCAAGTTATGTTTTGTGGATTGCAGGCACAATTTCTTGAAAATCAATCTGTGTCAATAAGTTAAGAAAGGATCAGAAATGAACTTGTCCCGAGTCTCAATGAAGTGCTTTGCTTTTATGTTTGTTAACAGGTTGATATTTTGAATGTCGCGTAATCCCAAGAGTGCCATTGGTGCACCGCCCCGCTGTCCGCCACAGAGGTGCTGCAGTCCTCGTTACAGGTGTGCATCCACCTTCTCCGTCAGGGCCGGTGTGCTGGTGGGACACGGGGTGGGCACCGCGGGCTTACACAACATGCAGCGGTGACTGATCTTGATCAGCGTGACCCGGAACGGCTTTATCCTGAACGCATAGACCAGCGGGTTGAGTGCCGAGTTCACGTGGGACATGAAAATGCCAAAGTACATGGCGAACTTGGGTATGGTACACTTTGGGCAGAAGAATACGATGCAGTTCATGATGTGTATTGGCAGCCAGCACACGGCAAAGAGAAAGACCACCAAGGCCAGAGATTTGGCCAGCTTCAGCTCCTTCCGATAGTACCTTTCTCCGTCACACGTGGCCTCGGCGCGCCGATTAAGCTGTCGCCGGATCACCCAAAAGATCTCGGCGTACAGGGCGATCATTAAGGACAGCGGCACAACCACCCAGCCGAAGAAATTGAAGTACACCATGTAGTCCATCCTCATGACCCCGGTGAATTCACAGACAATGTCGCTGGAACTGCTGAGGTTTCCTTGAGCATTGCGGTTATTCCATCCAATCATTGGAACCAATCCAGCGAGGAAGGAGAGGATCCAACACAGACAAACGGCCACATAGGCCCTCCTCTGGGTCACTATGGTGCTGTACCTGAGCAAAGTTATTGGAAGACAGATGAAGACAAATTGATATTTAATAACTGAAATGCATGTGCATAATGCCTTTCTACATTCGCATTGATTTTCTTTTCTTTTTTTTGTTGACGTGCATAGATTATTGTTCAGAAGCCAGCTATGAAATCAGCAAACAAAAAGTAGTATGGGCGACTGCCAAAGTTGTGTAACAAACTTCTGCTTACGTCAGTTATTAAGACGGACAGGGACGTTTTCATTTACCTAAAAGCTTTTGATGTCCAGCCCATTGATTTACATTGAAGCAGACTGAGATATATGGCCATGTCAGACACTGGGAGCCACCTCCTCTTGACGCTAAAAGCATCAATTTTGCTCTCTGGGGCAAAAAGCAATAAAAAAGGAAACTCTTACTACTATCAGGGTGACTTTGGATATAGAACGATAATCAATAAATTGAGGGTTTTTTCTGTTTAAGGAAGGAATTCAATGCACCAATATGTTGATCCTGAGAAACAGTTTTGTGATTGTGGGTAAAATAAGTAAAATGTAGTACATTTTAGTATTGCATGCCGTGGAATGATGTATTAATAGAACCGTGAATAAATAGCACAAATGTCAGTTACGGTACATAATTCAGAGGCTATGTTTAGCATGAAAGCTATGACATATTAGAACAGGCAATCACAACCAATCATAGATAGTGTGTATGAAATTGACCGCTTCCTATTGCTCTCAACCATAAATATTTTATTCTTCTTACCGTAAACAGTACAACAATTACAGCAAATTGTTCCTGTAATGCTTTTCACACCACATCTAACACAATCTTAACCAAACTACTGACTATTGACTACTGTCAATATGTCTAAATAAAACTCAATCACATCTCTTTAAAGTGAAGCCGACAAACAAAGGTTCCTCACTTGGTGGGAATCTTGACGCGCAGGTATCGGTCGATGGCGATAGCCAGCAGAGAAAGGATGGAGCTTTGAGTGATGATCAGCAGCAGACAGGACAGGAAGAGGCAGGTGTAGAACTGAGTTTTAAATCCCAGACTAATGACAACCGCCAGAGGGATGACCAGAACCCCCACAGCGATATCAGCCACGGCCAGAGACACAATGAAGCAGAAGGTGGTGTTGCGGAGAGCCCGGTTCACACACACAGCCAGCACCACCACCACGTTGCCCACCACAGAGGCCAGCGCAATAGCGGTCTCAATGGAGATGTACATCATGTCCACGTGTTCCCGACGCTTGATCCCGGGAGAAGAAGACATGTTTACAATTCACAGCTTACCTCGGCTCAGATTGGAAAAATCAAAAAAAATCAAATGGGCTGTTAAGACTTCATTCCTCCACTTTGGGTTTAGTTTCATCAAAAACATCTTCCATGATGTATGTTCTCCGGCTGAAAGAAGTACTTTTTCTCTTTGCCACGTCTACACAATGCGTGTCCCTTGTGCTCCAGAAAGGATGTTGAACAATTAATCCTCAGCATGTTGTTCAAGCTTTTGCGCAAGACTGGATATCAGCATATCACTTCTCCTCCACATCCTTGCTCGCCCTCTCTTTTCCTCTCTCACTAGTCTATAAAAACGGTTCGTAAAATTGAGGGGAGGGACTTTGCAATCTGCAGTACCCTGCAGCAATAGTTTTGCTCACATTAAGTGTGTGAGTGTGTGTGTGTGTGTGTGTGTGTGTGTGTGTGCGTGTGTGCGTGCGTGCGTGCGTGCGTGCGTGGGTGGTTTCTGAGAGCAGCTGTGGTCTCTACTTAATAACTGACAGGATGCATTTCGATAAGGGTGTTACTAATGAAAAAAGCTCTCAGCTGAAAATGGATGTGCACTTGAGCTGATTTTATCTTTTTACATTTTCATTGCTCAAAGCATGTAAGTTCGATGCCAGAAAAAATAACCTCTGTTGAAAGAGAGTGGAGATTACATTTAGTGAATCGGACTGCACTGATCACTTCAATGTTTAACTAAAATGTCCTGCTTGTTCTCGACACAATTTTTTCCCAAACCAAACTTACGAGTTCATCAATAAAAACAGTAGCGACCAATATGTTCTGTGATTTGTGTCCAGTATCCTGAAAAACCGTCGGTCTCTATGTAGGAACGCCTGGTCTAAAAGCAGCAGAACTTCTGCGATCACCTCCCGTTGGGCTAAACTAAACTCTTCTCAGAACAAAAAGAGCTCTTCGACAAATAGTGTGCCTAGTGTTTGAGGGTTTGGCAGGTGAGCGAAAGCACCTGTCGCCGTCAGTTCACGGTCTACCAACCATGACGATACCTTCAGGGCCCGCCACTCGTACCGTCGGCATGCTCATAGTTGATTTTGTCCGATTTTGAGGCCACGCCCACTACGCGTGTTGTAGCAATGACGATCCTGGTCAATGTCAGCCATCTTGGCTGGAGTGGAGGTTCCTTCCCATCTTCCGCAGTCCCTCGAGGATGTGTCTGGAGAAAAGAGGAGGAGAAGGAGCTGCTCTGCATGTTGCCAGCGTTACGCGTGCTGGTGATGATTAGCGAAGAGACGGTGGAGCATGAGGACATGACAGGTTGTTGAATGATGGGTGGAGGCATCGCAGTTAAAGGGTTGTGATGAGTTGTGACCTGTGAAGGAGGTGGGGGAGGTGCTCCTTACTGTCCGGGGATGGGGTTGAGTAGATTGGTTTGGGTGGAGGAGGGGTGGAGGAGGTGTCTGTGCGCCATGCGGTAGCTGAAGTCCGGCTTGTGGAAGGTACGGTGGGAGGTATTTATGCGTCAAGATCTGGATCCAGCATTCGGTTTTTGTACGGATAAACCTGCGGGATTTAAAGTAAAACAAAAATTATGTCCCCATGGAAAGAAACTTATTTTCGCGCTTGGAAACACAGAGTTGCATGGAAATTGAAACAAAACTACGCTACGTTTAGGCAATATACTTTGTTAGGTTTAATAAACAAAGATGGTTTGGCTTTCAACCCCCTCCTTTAAATGTGTTTCATCACGCTCACTGAAAGAGTGATGAAACGCAGATTTTCTTGCCTATAAACATTTTCAATTCGCGTTGGATTTTATCATCTTGAGTATGACCGACGACATAAATTGCAGTCGTGTCACACTTCAAATCATGCAACATCAATAAAATTGATTCATGGCTAAACTGGTGTTACGGCAATTGGGGTTCAATTTGTTATTGTCCCATCTACTAACTTTAGTAAATTCATATTTCAATGCAGTAACATCTGCGACAAAACCCTTTAATGTTTTCATCATGTTATTTTGAACCAACACATTTACGTGGTGCTTCTTTAATAAAAAAAAATGTCTAATTTCAATGACGCCTTTTTCCTCTGAAACCTTTCTATAACGTCTACACTTCAGAGTAAAATGCAGCTAGGAATCTGATCCTAATGTTCAATTACTTATACAAACTTTTTGGCAGCAAGAATCACTGAGCAGGCAATCAATGAGATGGTCTTCAGTCGCTTAGGGAGGCAAATGTCTGCCAGTAAATATACTCTGTCTGATTTTCAAAAAGAAAGCGATGACTCAGGATGTTGTTTTTGGACGTATGATCTCAGGCTCTGACCGAAGCATTAGACGGTTCATGAGCAGACACTGAATCAGTTTGAAGAGGGCTCTGCATTCAGCCGCTCCAGTGCAATGCATTATCTAAAGACGCAGCGGCGATCAATGTCAAAAACACAGCCGCATCACACAAATCGGTTCAGCACTCACAAAGCATTACGCTGCATCTGTTGCACTTTTATTGTGATTGCACCATTTCTTCTTTGTTCTTTTCTCCCCCTCTCGCATCGATCCAGTAATGTGAAAAGGTTCCCTTTGTAGTCATGCGGTTACACATCAACAATGGATGTAAAAACACTGTGAAATTACGTTTTATTGTTCCACCAAGTATTGATGGTCAACCCTTGGAAACACATTGAAACCATTTGGTTGCCACACAAAAGGGCCTTAGCTTGTAAAACATTTGCCATTTTTTAAATTATTATTCCTCTTAATCACTGTGTGCATTTTATCATTATGCACATTACATTTAATTAATGACACAAAATCTGAATCTCCAACAGATCTGTACATTTCATTTCATCAATATAGGCAGTGTGCACAGCGATATTTGGCAAATATGTTCCTTCCATAATCAATACTTTGTAATTGCATTCCAAACATTCATATCGGAGTTGAAATCAATAACCCGATCAAGCTTCCAACAATCCTGTTCATCAGCAATAAACCCGAACACATTCAGTGAAGAAGACGTCAGAGGCAGAGCGGGGCGGGTCTTCGTGGAACGCGGCTGGGGGGATAAATAAATCAAACTAATGTTAATAACAGACCGGGCAGGAGCTAATGGCTGTGAAAGAGGTAATTTGGCATGGGGATGAGAATGCACTTCAACATTAAAATTTTTAAAAAAAAAACTCTTATTGCGAGTCCGCCATTGGTTAAAAAACAGCACGCCTACCCCTGCATTAGACATATGCCATCATAGATTTCCATATCTACGTTTCATCCACTGATATTCCTCTACAGAAGACACCCTTTTGTAGCACCACACCACGAAACATTAGCTCTAAACAGACGTAATGAATGTAATTATGGTCTGGCAGGGATCCGCTAGCGAGCGCATGTGCCACAGGGATTACATGACAGTACAGCTTCTGTTACCGGTTCCAATTAATAAAATCATTCTCAACATCCTCACCCATCCCAGCTTAGTGCAGAATTCATTTCACTCCGACATAATGACTCCACCGCTACTCTGTCTCCTTTTGTGCCGTTTTTAATCGGTCAACTTCCGCAAGGATGCGAGAGTTCAAATTAGCTGATTGGAGCGTAATTAAAAATAACTCGGGGATATTAAATGTACAGATCCGCTCCCTCTACAGCAGGACACGTGTGTGTGTGTGTGTGTGTGTGTGTGTGTGTGTGTGTGTGGTGGTTGATGTCGTGGTTTCTTCTTTGTTGAGTGTTGTGAAGGGATAAAACTGCTTGTATAAAAGCATTTTCATCAACAACAGTTCCTTGTGTTACTGTTGCCATCACTTTCATATTTAGCAGTATTTGTGTGGTACTTTTGAAAATTGCTTGCTTGCATATTTTTTTTGTCTGTCAGGCCAGCTGAGTTATACGTGGGATCCATTCATGCTGAGACAATAATTGTATTATTTAAAACAAATAGGGTCACAAACGCACTATAACTATATCTTTGGTGTGGTTCAAACCAGTTCAGGCTTCTGTAATTCCTCGTAGGCCTTTGTTTCAACCACATAGTGAGATCCCAACAGTGTTGACCGAGTTTGGATGTGGTTAACTTACCTAGCAGAGGGTTCAGCGTGGTAGTTTCAAAACAAGGCGATCCTAACTGTAACGGGACGATGCAGAGGACATAGAAATGAGGGGCAGCGCAGCAATCCCAGGCTACAGTCAGTTCTGCAGGTTTTAAGAGGTTTTAATTCAACAAACACAAAATAAACTGCTCATTCCAGAGGTCTATCAATTAAATACACAAAATAAACTATATCTGCTGAGCCGCTAGCCGATTTAATCTTATTCTTGAGGAGGAGAAGCCTCCCGTCTCCCATGCTCTTCTTCAATAAATTTGACTGGAGGATCGTAACCAACTTTCCGAGGTGCATCACCACCTACTGTACCGGAGTGTGCAGATTCAGGAACAACTGTTCTAACTAGCTAAGAAACAAACGAAACAATGGAACAAAACCAAAGCAAAACAACAAAACATTGCTAATTAGCTGCCCAACTACTTCACAAACAAACAAACCTACTCACAACTAAATCCTGCGGCCTCGCCTCGTATCTTTAGCAAATCCCTGTAGCGCTCATGGCTCGCTGCCAGAACTCCCTCCAAACTCCACCTCCCATCTGACACGTTTGAAAAGTTTTCTTTCAGAGTTGTATATCCGACGCTTCATGACAACTCGCTCCACATCCTCAGTTCCATGACAAAAATGATACTTGTCTGTTCCTACTTTTGCTATTCAGTCCCGTGTGTCCGAATCTTAGCTTTGATAGGATTACCTCCTCCAATATCGTTCCAAAACTTAAAATGTCTGTGCAGCTGTAGATGACTTCAAGCTGCTTTTGTGAGCTGATGGGAATGCATCTTTTTCCAATGGTTGTCAAGAAATTAGGAAGTTATCTTCATGACAAAAGTACTGCCTTGACATTTTTTCTATTGTGACATTATAAGGTGGAATTATATTGTTTTTTATTTGGGTTGTGTCCAGTGAACGTACACAAAACAGTCTACATGGGAAGTGAAACTTTAAAAAAAAGTGGTGCATGCATATGTATTCATTTCCCTTTGATGTGAAACCCCTAAATAAGATCTGGTTTAACAAATTGGCTTCAGAGATCCTCTGTTGTGTCCACAAGCGTGCGAGCTGGTAATGATAATGACATTGCATTACAAACAAGTATAATTACATAAGCCTGTGGGAAAAAAAACAGAAGCATAGCTTACAGGGAAAGTATCCTCGAGTGTCATCGCAACTTGAAAAAAGGAGAAAAAAAAACCAGCATGACCACAGACTTCCTCAAAGGTTTCACAATACCTAGATTGATGATAAATGGCACGGCACAGCTCCTTCAGGTTCTGACTCACAGAATGTTTAGACGCCATTAAGCACCAAACATCAGCCGGAGAGGATTCACAATGGATGTGGGCAAAGTCATCTACACGTTGTTGGAGGTGCTCATCGCCGTCAGCTGCTGTCTTGGTAATGCTCTGGTTGTTTTGGCGCTGTGGACCAGTAAAAGCATTCAACAGCCCACCTTCAGCCTTATTGTCTGTCTGGCTGTGGCCGACTTCATGGTTGGCTGTGTGGCCATCCCGTTGGCCGTGGTGGTGGACAGACGCCTGGAGACTTCGTTCCACGGCTGTCTCTTCATCAGCTGCGTGGTCGTCCTGTTGACCCTCGTCTCAGTTTTGTGTCTCACGGCTATTGCAGTGGACCGCTTCCTCCGGGTGAACATCCCTCTCAGGTCAGACTTTTTCTGGATTGTGTATTGTGCCGAGAAACGTGAAATAGTCCTACTAAGTACGGCTTTGAATCACAAGGTTTCTATTGATGTATTTAACTTTTTTCAACCTCATTTCTGACCCTTTTGCATGGCCGACAGGCACTAATTTACTGTACATCGCAAGGATTTCTTTATGATGATTGTCTATATAGTTTGTAAGAGTTAGTTAAATCAATCATGTTTTGTTCTTTTTAGGTACAAAAGGACAGTAACACAGAGACATTCTCGGCTTGTGGTTGCAGCGTGTTGGCTTGTTGCGACACCACTGAGTTTTGCTCCCATGCTTGGATGGTCCAACCACAAAACCTTGTCTGAGTCAGTCAACTCTACTATTGTCTGCCAGTTTACTACCGTGATCCCCATGTCCTACCTGGTTTACTTCAACTTCTTTCTCTGCACCCTCACACCTCTGTTGGTGATGACTGTGTTGTACGGATACATCTTCTGCATCATCCGAGGAAACCTTCGAGAGAAACCAGGCAACGGTCCACAGAAACAGTCTCAGAACTACCTGCAGAAAGAGAAGCAGCTGGCAGGGTCTCTGTCTCTGGTCTTGGTTCTGTTTGCTCTGTCCTGGCTCCCTCTCCACATTATGAACTGCATTGCTTACTTTAAGCTGAATGACGTGCCCGCAACGTCGTTCTACGTCGGCATCCTGCTTTCTCACGCGAACTCGGCTGTGAACCCTGTCGTGTACGCGTTCAAGATACAAAAGATCAAGATGGCGTACCTGAAGCTCTGGAGACAGTATGTTGTATGCGGAGAAGAAAAGCAAGGACCTCAGAGCAGCCAGACGACAGACAACAATCTCAGCAACAGTAACATGAACAGCGTGGCCAATAACGAGTAGCGCAAGAATTCCTCGTTTGTTTCTTTGTTCTTAAGGAGCAGGTTCGATTGTCTCTCGAGCATAATGAAACATTTCAACATATTGCCATTGTGTGAAAGGTTAGGATGGCTCTTACAGTATGTGAACTGTATGGAAATCCAAAGGCTATATTTTTCATGAATGACGATGATGTTCTGTGTATTTGTACAATAAGCACATCTTCAGCAGTTTGCACAAAAAGTTCTGTTATCTGCAATGTTCAAGATTGTTTGTGTGTCCTGTAGACGTGAGCATGTGTGTGTGAGCATGTGTGTGTGGGCATGTGTGTGTGTGAGCATGTGTGTGTGAGCATGTGTGTGTGGGCATGTGTGTGTGGGCATGTGTGTGTGTGAGCATGTGTGTGTGAGCATGTGTGTGTGGGCATGTGTGTGTGAGCATGTGTGTGTGAGCATGTGTGTGTGTGAACATGTGTGTTTGTGGGCATGTGTGTGTGGGCATGTGTGTGTGTGAGCATGTGTGTGTGGGCATGTGTGTGTGAGCATGTGTGTGTGGGCATGTGTGTGTGGGCATGTGTGTGTGGGTATGTGTGTGTGAGCATGTGTGTCTGGGCATGTGTGTGTGTGAGCATGTGTGTGTGAGCATGTGTGTGTGTGTGTGTGTGAGCATGTGTGTGTGGGCATGTGTGTGTGTGAGCATGTGTGTGTGGGCATGTGTGTGTGTGAGCATGTGTGTGTGAGCATGTGTGTGTGGGCATGTGTGTGTGGGTATGTGTGTGTGTGAGCATGTGTGTGTGAGCATGTGTGTGGGCATGTGTGTGTGGGTATGTGTGTGTGGGCATGTGTGTGTGGGTATGTGTGTGTGGGTATGTGTGTGTGGGCATGTGTGTGTGGGCATGTGTGTGTGAGTATGTGTGTGTGGGCATGTGTGTGTGGGTATGTGTGTGTGGGCATGTGTGTGTGTGGGTACGTGTGTGTGGGCATGTGTGTGTGGGCATGTGTGTGTGGTTGTTGCGAAAAACTGTCTTCTAGAGAAAATGGGCAACTTCCACTTGTCTGAAAAGCTTTCGTTTAGTTTCACTTCACTGTTGTCGGTTTTGTTTCTGTTCCAGTTCTTCAAATCCTTTTTTGACAGAAAGAACACTGAAAAAAAATACTTAACTTCACTGAAAAATTATGAACGTGACTATCACTTAGGTGACATGAATTGTACACTTGTCAGGAAAAATACAACGTCGTTTTTTAAGACTTGCGGTGTTTTATTTGAATCAGGCAGGTGTGAGTTGCGTGGCAGACATCTGTTCATAATATTGATTCCTCCTCTGGAAATTGCGGTCTAACACAACAACACCACAAAATGCCACCTCAAAGATGACCAAAGAGTCGAGTGGACTAATCTCTGACAGTCGTTGAATTGCATGCACCGTACAGATGATTCTATGTTTGCGGTCAGTTGCTTTTTAATATCAGCATCATGAACTACTGAGCGGCTGATGTATTTTTTAACAAGCAATCTCGAAGGTACGTCTCCGAAATTGAAGGATAAAATCCAACTAGAAATCTATTTGGTGGCAAATCGACATCTGTTGGCAATATGCGTTGCATTTTTTAGATTGTATAATTTTATTATGAAGCACAGCGTCACAAGGAGATCACCACTCACACGCAGTGGAATGAAAAAAGACACCAAACCAGCAGCCTCAGAATAAAATGTTGACACTTGTTCATGATTTTACAAGTATGTTTATTCAATTAAAAGATGTCTGAAACATTGTTCTTGACCCATTACTTATTTAATTATACTGACGTTTGACTTAAGTTGTTATTTAAGAAACTCTGTTGTATGTTATGAAGATTTTATCTTTAGACATTTACAGGTTTGTGGTCAGTTGTGTCATAGTTGGCTCTTTTTTCATTTCCTCATTGTAAGTGAGAATTTACACCTTACAACCCACTTCCTCAATCCAAACAATGCAAGGGCGCTACAAAGAGCTGCAGAGATGATGCATTTTTTTCAGACTAACTTAGAAGTTTGCATCACCCTGATTTTCTTGAAGAAAAGCCAGTGTCGTTTTTCCATTGGATTTTATATTTTTGCAGAAAAATCAGCTCTGTGACAAACACAAATTTATGATACTTGCGTGTTTTGCTCAGCAAGATAATTTACTTAAATGATTTTTTTTAACCGTGAATGTATTGACAGAAGTAAAAAGCTAATGTTCGGATATAATGAAAGAAAAATGAGCGTGCGTGTCCACAATGAAGCTGTAAAAGCAGACTAGTCTGCATGATGATGTTTCTAGTCTCATCAAGCCCCTTGTGTTGACCGCAGACCTTTTATACTTTTATTACAATTTCATTATGAATCTCCATCTCCCTCTTTTTCTTTTTCTTAGTGTTGTAGAACGTTTCAATGGTACAGTTATGTAATGCTTTACATGGTTAAACCAAAACATTACCTGATACCCCAAAATAAATAAAGCAGTAAACTTATATGCCATGTTGTAAACATGTTTTTAAAAATATCGTATTAGATATTTTATAAACTGAATCATTGATTTCATCCATGAAACAAAGTAAAATATTGACTTCTTGTATCTGGCATTACTTCATCAATATGTGATTATTATTTTTTTCTAGTCCATCCCAAAAAATTGTAATTCTTTCATGAGGTAATTTCTCACAATATACTGTGTAACACAGGATAATCCAGTGATCACCATACATTTTCCTCATTTAGGTGCTTAATGCAGTTTGTGATTATTTATTGTGCCCCTAATGAGCTCACTAAGGTGTCAAAGTAGCATACAGTGTTGTGCATCTCCTCATGTCCTCTGATTATCAAATACCATCATCAAAATATGCATTAAAACATTTTATTATTCGTTTTTTCTGCAAAACACTCATGCAATGACACACATTACCGGCAGCACAATAACGGCTGCAGGTCTTAGCCTCAAACTTCTCTGAGACAAAACTTGGGAGTCCCCAAGTAAAGACTGACACACATCTTACATGTCGAAGTTTCCAGGAGGTCCTTTCATCACGAGGATGTCTTGTGAATATGGTCGCAGATACACACCATAGAGTTCCCGAGAGTGTTTTTTTTAAGTCCAATTTCCAGAGCGATGATAGTCTTTGGCCACGAGATGGCATCAGAGTGGCTCCGACGCGTTCAGTGTGAGCGAGCTTAATTCCAAGCACTCATTGTACCTCTCAAGGAAGGTAATAGGCTGTGTAGTTATCACCTGAGTAGGATTTACTCGATCCCACAAACTATACAACCTACTACCTCACCTTGCTAGGCTCAACTTCAGCCACCAATAAATGGCCTCAAAAACAATTAAACACGTGCTAACGTCAGTGCATGTTGTTATAATATGACAATATAATGCTGGAACTGGTCTATTCCAGCGCCATCATTGTGTCTCCTAATTAGATAAAGTCGAAGTTGTGTCCACAGTCTTCTCCTCAAAGGTGAGGTCACATTTCTAAACATGTTTTTTATGTTGTTTCCTTAAGAAGCTGTGGCATATACTAACCAATAACCAGATAGTTGCTGTCAACTAAAAACTAGGGGACAGCTTATGTCTTATATCTGCTTCTTTATTCCTCCCCAGAGCGCGTGTTCACAGCAGATCAACCTGTCTCCTTAGGAAAGACAGTAGACTGTATAGTTATCTCAGAGGGAGGACACGAACCCCACAACTATTCAATCTACTACCTCAGCCTTAAGGACAGACGCTTTCGCAGGGAGCCGTGGAAACATGTCGGTGGAACTGTGAGACAAAAATAGAGAGCGATTAAAGAACTTTTTGTAGAAAGCTACTGGCATTGCATTCAAAATACTTGCATGCACATGTCCACTGGAGAACAACTTTATTCAGATCCCCCCCCCCCCCCCCTCATGAAATCAGGTAGTCTGGTAACAGTTTTGTCAGGAATTACCTTCTCGGAGCAATTTCCTCTCCAGACTCACCGCATTGTAGCCTGAGTTGTAAAACCACGGTTCGGCTCACCAGACTCTCACCAGTCTGCTACTCCGGTAATGTAAGTGCTATTCAGTGTGCATATATCTGGCCGTTGTTACAGGACTACAGGTGACGGATACACTGCTACTTTCTTAATGGCGTGCACATCAACAATGAAATACTATTTGTCACCACAGAGAGTTTAGTTTCATGGAAACTGGCTCGTAATGAAGGGCAGCTGTTCCAAGAACTAGTACCTATTTCATTCTTAAACTTGGCGTGTTGCGGCTGCGCTTCCCAACAGACTGAAAAAGTAGCCCCCTCCCTAGTTCAGTCCCTTCTGTCCCAACAACCAGAGAGCAAAGGGAGAAAGATGGCAGTACCTCGGCCATTTTAGGGAGTCGTTTGGCACCCGTACCCAACATCTGTGGTGCAACCTGTTAACTTCTGCTTCCTCCTTCCATTCCCTATCCATGAAACAGACTTTGTTTGCCTCCAAATAAAGATACTGAAGGAATTGCTTGTTCCTAAATCATTTCACAGAGTTGATCAGTGCGGATTCACAGTCGCACACTGGCAATTTTTCTTTTCGCTCAGAGTTTTAATGGAGAAGCTGCAGGTTTGACTTCAGATTATTGCCTTTTTTTGCTCAGTGTGAAAGCCACTTCAAGTCCATTGAAGAAGAAAAAAAAAGGTCTGCTGTGCCAGCTTTAGAGTCTGGGACACAAGCTGGGCAGAGCTGTCTGGGCCCCGACACAGCCTCCCTTTGGCCCCAGACACTGGTAGACGACGATGGTCAACCCATGCAAAGGATAGGACGCTTTGCATAAATTAGCATGTGAACCGTGGTCGCTGAAAAGCGGCTGGGCAGTTCATTAACATTCTGAATTCCTCTTTGGCCTAATTAATGCCGACAGTGATTGAAATGTTTTGGCAGGCTGTGCGGCTGCGCTGCCAGGGCATGCTCATTTGGGCAAAATGAAAAAGGCACAAGGGCATCAGAGAGCGGGAGGCCTTAATTGAGATGTTGAATTAATTAGACGGTAAATGGTATCAAACTCCTCTAACCGGCTGGCCAACGCAGACTGGATGGAGAGAAGCGCGTGGGGGGGGGAGGGGGAGGGGGGGGGTTCAACTTTGTATACAAAAAGAAGTTGTGTGGATTTCAAACAAAATGTTGTTGTGGGGATGGACCATAACTGTGTGGTTGATAACGTCGAGAATAATGCTCGGATTGATACCTGCTTATCTATGTTAAGTACCTAAACATGCAAACTAAATATAAGACAATCAACAAACACACACACACACACACAAGTTATGTGTTGCCATTGTTTCATTAAATGATTTAAGCATCCGTTCTTACCTTGATTGTTTCCAAATATCCTGTTCGTGATTGTGCCTTTTAACCAAAGCTGTACTCGAGGTAATAGTATCTCCATTGCTATCCTTTTGATAAGGTGGCTCCAACTTAAGTGTACGTTCTTTTTTATTTATTTTTTGACACCCGGAAGTGATGGTTTGACTCTCAACCGTACATCCGCACGCTGCTGATAATAAGAAAATGGCCGCTCATTTGCGGAGTAAAACGAAGACATTCAAGGTTATCAATCCGTGACGCTCACGTAAGACTCACTCTGGCCGTGTCAGCGATACGTTGACTGGCACGTCGGTTGTTCTTTCAGCGTTGCTCAAGAGCCGTGAGCGACTCGTCTCAATGGCGAACGTTCAACTTATCAAAGACATCCGTGTTGCCGAACGCCCGGGCGGCGAAGAAATTAGTCGATGAAGGCGCAAATATACCGATTACAAGTTGCCGTTGGTCCATGATGATCGGCGGTGTACGGGGGGGACGACTCTGAGGGGGGAAAAAGACTGAGGTTGGTTTCTCTTGAGCGGCTCCCTCCGATATTAGGTGCCAAGAAATGGGCATTGTCTGCGTGCCAAGCTGAATCTCAATGAGACAGACACAAAAAAAAAAAAAAAAAGGGGGTGATGCTGTAGACGCAGCATTGCAGAACCCGCCGCCGAGGGGGGAGGAGAGTGTTGGCAGCCAAGCAATGAGAGGATGCCATGTCAGAAAGGGGCTATGATACCACACAATAAGGCATGGCGGCATAGCGTGCTGCCAGATGCTCAGTGCAATGTGAGCTAGGTGATCGCACATCGAGAGAAAGGTCCTTTGTTCGCGAAAGCAGACTTTGTCCATATGTTGGGCAACTGGTTATGTTTTACACGAGCTCGTGGTTTCAGTTGAATCTCATCATCTGTGATGCAGCCTGCCTAATAAACTCCGGTCAGCAGGAGTTTAGCGCCGCCATCTCCCAGGCCAGCGTCTTTATTGAGAACGTCGTTCACAAATTAGCTTCAATAAGAGGTGTCCCAATGTACCGATATTGACCAGGACTGTGATTTTTATACATTTAAATGTTGATACGTGTATGATAATGTTATGTAAATAATCCAGCGCCTCTTCAATGATTTTGTTTCAGTTGACACGGACGATGTCATGGTGGCAGATGTTGGGCTTTGTGGATTTTTTTGGTTCATCGGTGGATCTGGTTGCGTTTTCACAGTCTTTTAGTTCAAGTGTTCTTTTATGTATTTATGTATTGTATTTTGAGTCAAATTCACTTGCTGGAAATGGGGAAAAAAAACACAATAAACAAAGTTAAAGAGGAATTTAACTGATGGAATTGTTTGTTTGTAATTTTATAAAAGGTATCGAGAAAAATATCAATATTGTTAATTACGTTATCAACTAACCATTATGATTACAGCTGTAGTTTCAATGAGGCATAGACTAACTGAACTATTATTTTTTAAGTACACGCGTATTGAATCCAGACAAGTAATTGTATCCACTCTGCTATTATGAACTTAATAATGATAATTTTATAAATTACTAATGTTCTTCCTGGAAAAACAAATTGAGAGAATTATAACCGATAATATCATGACATTCATCCATCAATAAACCTACAGTCCTCTGCGGCTCCATATTCCATAAACTAACTAACATATTCTGATGAAAGCACAGTGTATCAAAAGGGCAATGCCACTATACATTTTTATGAGTATGTTCATGATATGTGAAGTTCTTTGGGGATTTATTAGTAGTGTTTATGTTGTTTATTGTTCACGACTCAGTGAAGTATGATAGATGGATCTTTACTCAACACAATTACTCTGTCAAGAGACCAGGGTGAGAAAAAAGTCGTAGAAAGCACTTTGTATGGTTTGTTGTATTCAAAGTCCGCAGCTTGGTGTCAATACAGCGAGTGCCTTGAATGTTCAGCCGGTCTCAGAAGAGTGAGAGTGAAATTCAGTTGTCATACGTGGCTCTGTCTATCGTGTCACAAGGGGGAAACCTGCCAATCCAATATTCCACACATTAAAAGAAACGCAAGGACACTGGTCGAACATCTGGGCCTTCCAGATGTTAATCTCAAGATGGGTGTCTCGTGGCTTTTTGCTCAAAACTACAACAGTTTAAAAGTGGTAGTTCATGTAAAACGGCCGCGGTCTCAAGAATCAGATCAAATGCTGTTTATAGCCCAAGAACATGTTCGCTGACAAACAGGAAGAGCTGAATGTGGGGATGCAGTTTGACCTGATAAAAGCAACAACCCCCCCCCACCTAAAAAAAATGAGAGACTTTGATCCTGGCAACCACAGAGTCACTGTAGAGGAGATGACTCTCCAAACAACATGTCATCATGCAAGTTCATCTGAGGATAACCACAGGGGTGGGGGGTGAGGGGCGGGGGGCGGGGGAGGGGGGGCAGGAAATAAGTTAATTTTTCTCTTGCTGCCCATCATCGCTGCTGCCCTCCCTGCTTCTTTCCGTCGCTCGCCCTTTGTGTACAACTGTCGTTATCACGATAGATTACGGTATGCAAACAAAACCTTACACAGCTGCGCACCGAGCGCGATGTGCCAAAACGTTCACACAGTTCCAACAGTCAGTTTGCAATAAGTTCGGTTCATAAAGGAGAATAATCTGTAGAGGAGGAGGAAAAAAAAAACATGTCATTTTTGTGAGTGTTTTTATAGCTTTCGTGCTTCTTGTGTCCAAAACCCAAACCGATGAGGCTGGACCTGAAACCGAGAGACTGCAATCTCACAACGTGAGCATGTATAGAACAATGCTTACAACAGGGGGATCTGGTTCATACTGGTTTGTGAACAGGTCTATCAAATCGCAGCATTCGAGAACACGTCAGAAATGTATATTATTGGCCTGTAAGTTGGCAAATATGAAGGCCCTTTTATTTTTTTTGATGCCTATTCCACCGATGTCGGAGACTTTTGTTTTTTTTACATTTTGTGGTCAAATAAACGGTGAACAACCGCCGCGATACAGATGAAGGTATTTTGTGGAGATTCCTCGCACCTTCGTTGCAGAAACCAAAATGCTTGGTAAAAAGGGCTAAATGCCTTTTTATCTCTGAGAATTCGCTCTGAAACTTCGAGGCAATTATCACTTATGAGGGGGAAGGTGGGGGGTTGTTTGATCGAGCCACTGGAGTTGTTGTGTCTTTAGGCTCCGACTTGCAGTAATTTACGTTACTTTTTACTCGTCTCATACTTTAAGAGGCAGTTACACAACCACTAAAATGTCTTTTGATTCCGGGCATGTGTTTTTATCGTTCAGAGCGATGCACACAGACTGCTCATTACGGAAACTACATACAAGCTTTGTTCATTATTTCTTAATGCACTCAACCCGAGAGACGACATACTTTCAAACTAAATCCCCCGCGTGTCTCGACCCAACAGAAACTGGGAAGACTGAGGCTTCGTGTTCGGTGCAAGCAAAGCAGACACGTGTACGGTGTTGGAGGGTGGCAGTCAAAGAAGTGCACAAGTGCCAAAGAAATGCCCTACGCACAAAGAGGAATATCAAGGCCGAAACAGAAGCAGAAATCAAAAATTTGAAATACCTGGAGGTGAGTTTTTTGTGTACAGGTCAGGCTAGAGTTCACCCGCAGAGAATTAGGCCAGGGTTGAGGCGAGAAAAAAAAAAGAGAAAAAAAGACAAGAATGCATTTCAACATCCCTCTCTTTCGCCTGCAAGACGAGGGAAAGGCTGAGCGGTGTCCCAGCGAGCAACCCCACTTGAACAGGGGCTGGGGCTTGAGAGCCGTTTCTGGGCCATGCCCTCCTCTCTCTCTCTCTCTCTCTCTCTCTCTCTCTCTCTCTCTCTCTCTCCCTGCCCACTTTCACCCCGCTGCCAAGAGGGAGAGACAGCAAGGAGAAAGGGGGAGGCAGGAAAAGAAATCACAAAGTCGCAGAACGCCGCTCACACCGTCCCACGAACGACACGAAATCTGCGTTTGAAAAGTGGACTTGAGTTGTGAACACACGAAGGAGGAATCAGTCACACAAGCTGGAGATCACATGTCACCAAATAGACATCTCACTTTGACTGGGAAAGGGGAGGGGGGGTAATAAACCCAGGTAAAGACATCAGAAGTGAGTACTTACGTGCTGTAACGGAGCCAAGAGGTTTGACAGATTTATCCACAGTTTGCCAAACAGCTCAGAATTGTGCCATAAAGCCTTTTGTCAGCAGTTGGCATCAGTCCCAGCTAGTACATGCCTCATAGTTCCCATTTTCGGTAGTCACTCCGGACGTCTTCAGTTGTTCTGCACCTGCCTGTGTTGTTATTCGTTCCATAGAAAAGAACAAAACCCACTGAGGTTCTGATTAGGTTTGGACTGTTGCAGTGAAAGGAAACCAGTGTTTACTGTCAACATAGCGGACCGTAGCAGTGGTGTGGGATGTTTACCACAATACATCCCAGAGTAGCAAACTGTGTCATGGAGCTCTGAAGGGAAAACAAGGGCAGGGAAAGGGTCACTCTCTGGGTGAAAAAGCAAATCCAAAGATAGTGTTTTATACAAGAACAGCACTTAAATAATCCAATCCCTGAGTCCTGGATAGAGCGCCACGCTTAAATCGCCAAATGTTTCCATGCCACAGAGTGCCACAGACACCCATTAGTCTCTTTCCTCAGGCAATATCCAAGACAGCTTCCTGTGTGACGTCACTAACTCCTTTTTTTTTTTTTTAAAGCAATTATGTCCATACATATACTTTAAATCCGTTCCCTGCCCGCGTCGTCTTCTCCTCAGGACGTGTCCTGTGGACGTTCTTGAAGGATTTGTAGTTTCAAGTGCAACAACAACAAAACAAAAAAAAAAGCCAAGCCTGTATCGTTGGGCTGACATCTCAGGCAGCTCGAAAGAAGACAGCAGAGGAGCTGCAAACAATTCTTAACTCTGTCTTTCTCTTCCTGCTCACGAACGCCGAGCTTGTAAAAGTTTCAGCTGCAGGGATTTGGGTCAGCCTCTATTGGCACCGGTTCAAAAGAGCACTGCCTGTTTCAGAAAGAAAAAAAAAAAAAAACAGTGGACAAGTCCGCGAGGGGAGCGATGGCTCTTTGTACTCCCTCTCTTGTCACCCTGTCTCTCTCTCTCTCTCCCTCTCTCTCTCTCTCTCTCTGGGACTCCGGGCAGTGACCGCTCCCAGGACTTTTACTCTCTGCTCTCAGGGTAAACGGCACCTCGTGCCAGCTCAGCAGTTGAGGCATCTGTTGGTCTGTTCGGTATCCACGGCGGTCTGGATCGCTCAGGGGAGGCTGGTTTCTCTCGCAGACACCCAGAGAATAGGAAACGCAAGCGACAGCACTATTTCCTGGATACTTTGTCCTCCATTTCAGATGTGTGTCAAGCTCTCACGAGGCTCAGCTCCGCTTGTGTTACAGTTCACACAAGGTTCTGGCTGCTTTGCCGTTCATAATTGTGGCTCAGGGAATCTCATCTGACCTTCCACGTTTCTTCCTTCGACACACTTTAGAGAGCTCCGAATGTGCTTTTTCCTTCTTTTGCCCTGTTTTTTTTTTTCCTTTGCAACATATATTGGAAAGTATAACGCCCCCACTGATAGTACGTGCACAAAAGTAGGTTAACGCAACCCATGGTTTCACATCTTAGTTAACCCTCCCCAGTGTTATTCTCATGTTACGAGGGTAGGCTTGTTGTAAAGCCTCTCTGTGCAGGTGTCACATGGAGGACACAGATCTCTGAGCGCTGTGCAATGCCAGGAGCAGGCAGGAAGGAGATCTGTGTGAAATGATACCTGTCAACACACATGTTTTCCTCCCCCTAGTGTGCCCAGAAGTTAAATAATGACACGACTGATGACAGTACAAACAGAAATCCTGCCATAGCAAGCATTATTTAAACTTTCTGAAATGAGAGAGAGACTGTCTTTCGTCTCTGGTTCCTGCTGGACTAAAACCGTTTAAAAGGTTTGAGACAACTTCAGAAGCACACGGACCTTTCCCACAGCCATCTACACAATCACAAGGGTGTAAAGATCACATGACCTGTCGTAAGATGTAAAAACGATAAGAAACAACTGCTCATTCTCAGAGGTCATAAAAATACAGTTCTTAGTAAACAAGGTTACAAGTTACATGCAGGACACTGCCAAGAACACGCGTGAAAACATTATCATCCAGCTGTTTGATACATTATATATTATATGTAATTAGTCCACGAAGGCCCATAAGTCTTCAGCTCATCACTCACACTTCTACTTAATCCCTCAGAGTGTACATGGATGTGTGCATTCACCCATATGTCTGTATGCATGTGCATCCATGTTCGTGTACTTTTGAGGATTGAGTTGCCTTCAATAGTCTCTGTGGATAAACACTAGTGTCTAAGGTCTCTGGTTCTCCACTGTCCTCAGTGCGTCAGGAGTCTGCGGTGATGTCGGCGCCCCGCCCGACCCGCCTTAACACACAGACCCCATCTGGTATACCATGCTTTGTTAGTGTGACTTTTTTTTTAGCTGTGTCATTACAATTCATATTTCTACAACCGACGTGTTTAAGATCATATTGCTTACGAGAAAACAAAAGTTTTCCCAAGAGCTTGTTCGTTTAAATGGAAAAATAAATACAAACATTGTAAGTTTTTTTTCCAATATCTTGAGTATTCTCTCTTATGGGTCAATAAGGGCAAGTAATGCGCTGTGTACAGCCATAATATATTCCCCTATTATGTTGCTGATACAATTTTATTAACAAGGAACAAAGTGAGTGAAGGGATGTTCTCAATTTGCTCTTTATTAGATTGGGGACGTTGCTGCTGGAGCCTTCATGGGGAACTTTTGTTTCATTCTTGGATCCTCTCTTCTTACCAAACCAACCCTCCGGTCCAGTGGAAACCACATGTGTGCAAGTAAAGAGATAATTTTGTGCTGAGAGGAATAGAAACTTGATATCTTAGTCCCTGAGACAGCAGCAGAAAATGCTAATACAGTTAACAAAGTTGGAAACCCAGGGGACCCTTCAGGGGGACTGTACTCATATAAGAGGAGCCGTTTAATTTAAGCGTTATGTTTATGTGCAGTTCTGGTGAGACATTTCATTCACTTGATCAGCTGTATCTTTACGGAGAAAATACCCTTTTTAAGTTGTTTTTTTCCAAAATTACATCGCAAAAGTAAACTGTATGAAATTAAGTTCGAAGAGAATTAAATGTGCAAATATTTAGGATTTAAAAAAAAAATCTTCTCATGTCAAGTAGCCATGAAAAATGAATCAGACATGCATGGCCGCCATGCAGACTTTGATCTGTCATATAGTCACCAACAACTTAGAATTCTCACACAAGTTTAACAACTCAGTGTATCAAAGGGTACCTCCACAACAAATGACACTCAACAGCCTGCGCATTTTGAAAAAGTATAGGTCAAAGGGATTACAATTCATATTTATTCACGATGCACGCAGTAAGAGCTCTCAGAAAAAGGGTGTTTCCGGGGACCGAGTGTGGTAGACAACGTGTTTGAGTGTGAATAAAAGATATTCTCAAGCTGTGCAGCAATGTTTGTGGCCGTCCAGCTGCCATCTTGGCTTTTTCAACAACAACAAAAAATCAAGTGATAAGTACTGTTAGCGGAGAGTTATTTACATTATCAACATTTCCAGTATCTTAGCTGACGTTGACAAAGTAACGCTAATTGAAACTCAGCCGATTCAAAGCTGAGCCTGAAGAGTTGAGTCTGAACCCTTTAGATTGGGGCCTTTTCTCGAATACCAACCTTCAGGCCCAAAATGTGTATCGTTTCCGGCACCATCTCCGAGATTGTGACCATCTCGATTGCATACCAACGCCTCTCAACATGTCAACGGCGAGCCGGCGCCTCATAGCTCACTGTGCTAACAGCGCTAACGGCGCGAACTACAGCAAAAGTGCTGACGGAGTGAACAGTGTTCACCTGAGGGGGAATCAGAGCGTGGGAGCTGCACTTCCATCGTCGACGCTGTCAGCGCTATCAGCTGTATCGCTGTATGGAGGCAGTGCAGAGCCGTGAGCTAACCAGTGGAGCGCGCTCACATGTACGAGCATGCACTGACATGCACTAAAAGCACGCAGGGTCGGCCCAGTTCTAGCAACAAAGCAAGGAGACGCTTGAATCCCAAAACATACAGGAGAGAGAACAACTCAACTATCTGATCAGGTCCACGTTACTCCACTATATCTTTACTGTAGCGCTTAGCTGCTACATTAATGTTTCGAATCTTAAATGAAGCTCCTTTAAGAACGCTTCTCTTCATTTCTCAGGATGTGACCTTGTTGAATGGGCAGAGTCAGATTGTGAGTTTTATTTTTATCTTCAACCCATGAGACTGCCGCCTCGCATCTTTCCATTTATTATGAATGGACAACACCTCCTGCCATTGTCTTCTTTCGTACGATCCCTCCACTGGGGATGGACTCCTTCACCCCAGAACTTCCTGTTTTGTCCGCATTGTTTGTCCTTCCTGAGATACGGGCCCGCTTTGGGTTGATGATTCACCTGGCTTTACAGTGCCACCGAGTTCACGTCCTCAACAACGTGCCGTTTCATCACTCAACCTACGGCTGAACTAAAATATCATCGTCATACTGGCCCCTTTCTCGAACACAGGCCACGCCACTGAAAGCTCTACCTTTTATGTATTTAACATAATTCACCCTGGTTCAGTGTTTGTACAACTGCTTTTAATGGTCCCCGTTTCACCATAGCTTTGATTAATGTGTTTTCATTTCATTCAGGCTTGTTGTTACAGTTGTTGGTGTAGTAAGAGCTGGTTTTACGGGCTCTCTCCTCCACTCCTGCTGCTTCTCGTTGCTTCAGCAGTGTTGACCATCTTGCTCGCTGTAGTAAAACACGCCTGACACAAAACTAGATCGGAAAGGCGACGTATGGTGAGAAGCACACTGTAGTTTCTGTCTCTTTAAGATCTCGATGGCTTCTCCGCTGCTCCCTTGAGGTCGCTGGCCTTCTTTAGGCCGCCTGCCAACTGCCATGTTACTGTCAAACGTTTGCAGAAATGCCAGCGAAGCCATTAGTCTAGACTCGAGACCCTTTTCAACAGTCAGCAAACTGGACAGCGTGAGCGGCACAGTGATGTGGAGAAACACAAGGCCTGGCCTTATAAAACTACAAAACACAACACTTTTCTTGATTTCCTATCACATGTGTTGTTGTGCCCTTCAGCTGGGATTCCTCTCCTCCCATCTCCTCTTGCCAGCTCAGATTTTGCAACCAGGCAGGACGAAGATAGAGTTTGAGGTTGTAGTTGTAAAAATATGTTTTCCGAACTGTATATATATATATATATATATGTATATATATATATGTATATATATATATATGTATATATATATATATGTATATATATATATATATATATATATATATATATATATATATATATATATATATGTATGTATGTATATATGTATATAGTCATGTACCTCCATGTGCCCCCTGGTGTCTCACAGCAGCTTCTTGCCTTGTTTTCTTTTGTCTCTTGAGGCACAGCAGCATCTGGTGGTCGACTGAGGAAATCACACTTTCGTAACATCCCCCTGCCTTGTACACTCACACTATTGTACACTTTTTCACCTTTTCCCAGCTTGTCTGGAATCCAAACATCGACCTTCTGGCCGTAAACCGCATCTAAATCCAAGGCAAATTGTGCATTGTGCTCTTTGATCCTTGTTTAGTTTGTATTTAACCTGTGTCTGTGAAACTTTCCACCAGTATTTCTCTTTTTTGAACACCTCCACAGAAATGCTCACAGATGGTGAGTAGCTGATTACAGTAATCCCCACTGAAGGGTCGAGCATCCCGGTTGTGTGGCCGATGGGGGGAACCTGTTGCTTTGTTAAAAAGCCTCTTAGAAGTCTGGTCATGTGACCCCTCGGTTGGGGTGCAGGGCTTGTGTTGAGCCTTGTGGACATCCTCAAGCTGGATACAGACCATTACATTGCTGCCAAGAAAACCCACAACATACTCGGTGAGAGATTGCATTCATGCATGTTTTTTTTTTTCATGTTCACACGATACATTCAAGGTTAAAATTGATATAAAATACAGAATCTTTCCATTTTTGAACAGAGCGGCACAGTTTTTTAACTGAAACTCGTACGTAACAGGCCGAGGCTTTTGTGTTATTGTGATTTTTGTTGCAGATTCCGATTCTTTAGGTCTTTCCAAAAAGGTGTCTGCTGGCTCATATCATGCAAGATGTTTATAGTTACGATCAAAATATTTTTTAAAAGTGATTTTTTTTTTACACATATAATTTTTTTTACCAAGACTTTGCTAAACATATACATACAATAGACACTAGTATTGGAATTAACTTGGGGTAAACACCTGTTTACCATCTGTCGGTTTGGTACCAATGAATTGTCAAAAGTCAGAGGGACAGGTTGAACGTCAGTGAAAGTATTGGAGGCAGCAGCTTTTGAAAAGGAAGAAGAATGCTGGGAAATATTCAAGTATTCTTTACTCACTTAATTCACACAACCCCTTCTGGCGTTTCAATTTTGTGAGCAATAACTCACAAAAGTTATATATAATAAAAGTTTTGTAAATTAGTCATCTGAAAGAGTAAATCACTTACTCTTTCAGGAACAGACTAATTTACAGGAACTTCTCTTATTTATAACCTTCACCCCTCAGGAGAAAACAGATCACCCAAATCCTGCGGGGGGAGACGAACCCAGAAAAAAAAAAAAAAAAGAGAGTAAAGTTATAGAAATGTTTCTGTTTGAGTGAGATCTGAAAAAGTAAAAAGCCAAAAATAAAAGATGTGAAATCTGTACACACATATTTATATTATATTGCGTAAAGAAAAACCTCGATATACCAAATGATCGTCCAAATAAAAAGCTGAAGATGGAGACGGCCGTAGTTGTATTTGTTTATCCAATGTTGCAATACACACAAGTGGTAAGCGTTTATTCACAAGGGCTTGCTGAGATCAATAAATCAGATCAATAAATCAGACCAATCATCGCGTTACCTTGACCGCTCTGGCCACCGTTGACTGTCACAGGGTTTCTGACAACGTACTGGTTCATAAAATGGGTTCTGTTTGTTGTGATACCTTTGACTTGTGGGGCCGTTCTCCAAATGCAGTGTCATGAAATAATATCTTGTTTCAAACGAGCAGATGTTCGAACAAAGACACTAAAAACACTAAAATATCCTTTTGTTTTTCCAGAACTATTACTTCAATTGGGTATACTTCTGTCTGACGCTCTGTTTCTCGTGTTCGCTCAAAATCTGGATGTAGCATCTTTCCACACCAGCCATGCCCCTCCACAATCACACCGCGAAAGAGGCCTGGACGCAAGACGGGTACGTCAACATTACCACACAACAACACAGAATCTATGCAAATGTGTGTGTGTGTGTGTGTGTAGTCCAAGCATTTGTCAAATGAGGCCATGTAAGTGTTGGATATGATCCTCATATTACTCCTACCTGAATCCTCGCAACGTTTTGAACAGTAATTACCGCTTCACCACACCCACTTTCCGCTCGTATGAGCCAAGTCGTGCTAAACCAATGAGTGTCCTGGGAAAGCTTCACTTGTTGTTATGCGGACCGACTTCAGAAAATGAATCAGCATCTTTTTTTTACAATCAATTAATTATTCCATGGAAAAAAAATATTGGAGTGAAATATGGATATCATTTATCATGCACCTGCATATATATATGTATACATATATACATATATATATATGTATACATATATACATTGACAGTGAGACTAATTGTTACTTACCATCCTTCTCCATAATAACACATGTAATCATAACAAATTGACGCCGTCCTTATATTTTGTCGGCACCAAAATAACACAAAAAAAATTGTATAGGATGGAATTATTGTGATTAAGCACAACAGCTTAGTTACTATTATCTTTACATTTCATTACTAACATGCACATTTGATTGTTTTTGCCTCAGGATACAAGAGCTGGAGGATTCTGCGCCAGCGCCACAGCGAGAAGTTCAGGTGACTCTTTTATTTCAATTGGCAAAAAATATAATGCATCTCTTGAAACTGAAAACTTTAGCAGTCTGACCTGCAGTACAGTCAGGGAGACGGAAAGAGAAAAGGACAAACATCTTGTTATAGCTTTACATTACATTACATGTCATTTAGCTGATGCCTTTATCCAAAGCGACTTCCAATAAGTGCATTCAACCGTAAGTACGAAGTGGGAACAACAAGAATCAAGACAGAACAATTTCTCAAATAAAGTCAAACTACTAAGTGCTATCAGTAAGAGCCATCGAAGTGCTGCCTAAGTGCTGCTGTCATTGTCATAGCGAGCATGAGTATCCCCGATGCAAACAGGAGTTGTTGGTCTGTGGATGGACAGTGGCGGCGCACGATAAACAAGGCCTCTCCCTCCTCCCGAGCCTTTGTTGGTTTCTCCCGTTGACGTGTTTCTACAGAGCAGATGGCTTTACACATAAATCCTATTAACAACTTTCTGCTGATGGCGACTCAGTGAGTACAGGGCTTTCTTACTCTTTCATTATCTCCGCTGAGAAGCCTGCTTTTTGAATTTTCTACCCTACAAAGAAAAGCAGCGGGAGCGCTGAAGTCAGAGGTCCCGCCATGTCTGCAGAGAAGGTAAAAGGGGGCGGTTGTGCTTTTGGGGATTTTTATTTGGATTGATTTTCAAATATGATGTTATTACATGTAAAATGACATGAAATTATATTTAGAGAGAGAGAGAGAGAGAGAGAGAGACATGGGATACATTGTACTTTTATCAATAGTTGAATAACACTTTTCATTTTGTATTTAATAAATGTAATTTATTTCGATATTTACAATTGGACTACATGCAGAATTTAGACTATAGGGGTTTAATTTGTGAGGTACAATACTTCAGTTATTGACATCTGGAACAAAGACATTCAGAGGAATGATGATGTTGACAATATCTGACCCACATATTGCTCCGTGTACAAAAGCCAGCATGGGAAGTATTTCTTGAGCGTAAGATCGAACACAGACAATATAATCACCAAGCATCTTTCAAAGGCAGCCAGAGCATATATTCATCCTCATTCATTATGACTAAGTTGCATCCTGGATGGAAGATGTCTCAGTGCATTGAGCAATGCATCTGCAAAAGCATGCATGAGGGATTGAAGGCGCTCAGTAATCCCTGACAGTGCGACTGTAGTGACGTCCATGTTAAATGCAACTGCATTTACTTTTAATGCTTATATTCAATCCATTTTTCACTATGAGCATATGTATCCACGATTGAACGGCCGTGTTTTAGCTCCTAGTCAAGCGATCATCAAACGCAGGACGTGGGTTAAAACAATTGGTCTGTTTTTAGTCAGTATTGAAGATGATTATTGGTTCATAATTCCATAATGTGTTCATTAAATCCTCTCAGTGCGTTGTGATAATTACGTAATGTATCAGCTTGTCCCGAATTTACAAAAACGAGGCGTTACGGTGTCATAATGGAGTTTCACAAACATTATTTTAAAAACTTATGTTTTGATTGAAGTAATAACCGATCATTTGCAAATGCTCTGTGTATGAATGTTTTCATATGATTTCATTATTTACAATGGACAGAACTAAACAAAACATTTCTTATATATATAATTTAAGTTGTCTTTAAAGGATTCTACAATTGAATTACACATTTCCAATATCTCCTTTGAGTAGATCGATTTTTTTTTTCTTCACTTTGCCAACTTCAACACAACAATGAATTACAATGTGATGAATTCAGAAACGGTGAGTTGTGGATTGTGTGAGAACAGAAATAGACCTCCATCCACGCAGGATCTACATCTAATAGGATTACCTTTACTGTCTCTGCTGGACGCAATCCCATTGATCTCCTTCTATGTGTCTCGGCTCAGCGACACGCTGTTGGTTTAGTCTTCAGACTCCTCACACTTCTAACATGGAAACATCAGATTATTGTACGCTGTATGACAATCCTCATATAGATAAATAAATGGTAGGCTTTTCCTTGAGCTTGAAGCGGAAAAGATGAAAGCTTGTATTGAGGGCGATGAAGGAACAAAAGCAAACTGGAGAGATTTACATTGAGAAAGAATATGAAGAAAATGCAGTTTATTTTAGAAACAGAATAACAAAAAAAATTTAAAAGTGACATCTTCTGACTCTCCTTATGTTTTTCTCAGTGGTTAACTCATGTATTCATTCATTCATATATCCTTCTCCCCGGCTGCACCTCATTTATTTATTTCATAAAATGATTGCCCTGCTATTTCGTGTCCTCGACCACATGTGATGCAAAGTTTGTTCGCAATTTGCTGAGAGTGTGATGGATTTGTGTTGTCAGTACTCGGGAGGAGGCTTTAGAAAATGACATGAAATTGTTTTGTAACGTGTTATTTCTGCATGTGTTACGTAATGTGGATTCAAAGACAGTACTCAGGTACTTATTCAGGTCTAGAAAATGCAGGAAAGTGCATCATTGTTCCTACCTGGACCTGTTCTAAGGATTCGCTGTGACAGTATGAAATAAGGATATTTTTGATAAAAATTGAATGCACCATTGGACAAAATAATAACAAGTGCTATGTTACACTATAGCAACAATATTAATTGCTTTAGAACTTGTAACAATATGTTTTCTTTGCTTTGCTCATCGCTTCCCTGCACATGTGTCTTTTAAATGGTAAGTTATTATTTTTAAGATCTTTAAATCTTCAGATCGTTCAAGAAATGTCTATTTTAGTGATAATGCCAAGATATCCATATTGTTTCCCAGTTTTTATTTTGTCTCCAGTCCATGTCATCTATTCTCTGCCCTCTTGTTCTTCAGCCATGAGCCTCTAATCTGTTTTCTTTCTTCTTTTTTTGAACAGGAAAACTTTAGAAGTTAAAAAAGAAGAAAGAGGAGACAAATGGCACAACAGAAGCCAAGACGAATGTAAAAGAAGCCAAGCCCAAAAAAACAAAGGTTAAGAAGCAGGAAGATGTTTCTGACGAGGAAAGTCCTGCCATCCAAAGTGAGGGCTTAAAGAGATTATCACAGTTTGAGCATTTCCTCAGAAGAAAGCAGAGAACAAAGTCTCTGTCTCTACTTTGATCGTATCACATTGGTGAACTGTTGTTTCCTTATCAACATTATAGATGGAAAGAAGGTGAAGAAAAGTAAACCAGAAAAAGAGAAAGAAGAAACAGGAAAGGAAAAAGAGAAAGAACCAAAAAAGAAAGTCAAAAGTGTTCCAAAAAAGAAGAAAGGTACATTGGTGGCGCGTGAAAGCCTCTGAGAAGATTACTCCAATATATTTTGCGTAAGCAAACACAACTGAATATGTGTTACACCTCTCTCTGCAGGTTCAGACTCAGACAACGACGATGACGATGACAATGATGAAGACGCCTCCAAAAAAAAGACAAAGAAAAAGACAACGAAAGACAGCTCCTCAACTGCGACGTCTGCCAAAGAAAAGAAATCTAAATCTAAAGGTATGGCAAAGAAGCAGGCAGCCGGTTCTGTGACGGCATGAGCACTGAACAACAGTTATGAAACCAGACTAATGTTGTTAAGAGGATTGATTTTATTGTGTAATGGTGAGTGAGTGGAAACACTGACTTCGTAACGCAGACAACAAAACACGGCAATCAAGTGACTCGCTCGCCCTTAAGCGGTCGGCTTGGGAAAATGTCGTTAAAACGGTCGAATCCTGACAATCTTTTTAATCCAGCTACTCTGCTTAACTTAACACAACTCCTGTGGCCCCTTTTGCAGCACTTTGACTGCGCAGGAGACCTGGAGAAAAGGATGCGAGACGCATGAAGTTATAGGTGTTTTCCCAAATTGTTGAATACGTCTCAGTCTTTTCTCAGCTGAGATGTGAAGCTGTGGTTTTCTACACTTGAGTGTCAGTTGGAGTTGAAAGTGGACGTCACATTTGGCTACACACAGAGGCTGGTTTGTCGGTCCAGACAGCATTTCTTAGGCTCTTTAGAATAAATTGCCATGCAATGTACCTAGTACAGACATTCGTGGTCCCCAGAGGATGAGCTCTCCTCACTCCCTTGAGCTGTCCTGTCGCTCCATCATTTCGTTTAATATCCATGTTCCCCCATCAGTGGGAAATTGTGATAACTTTTCATCATAGTGGAATCATCCGGTCACAATTGTTCATTTGTCCAACACTTTGGTTTATGACCAAATATCTTCCAAACTGACGCCGCTCGTCATGCTCAGCTGGTCTTTGTGTTTGGTGCTAATTAGAAAATGTTAGCATGCTACCACGATAAACTGAGATTGGGAACATGGCCAACAATATATCTGCTCAGCATCATTAATATGCTGACATTAGCATTTAGCTCAAAGCACTTGAGTGCCTCAGGCGGTAACTTCTGGCTCGGAAAAGTGACGCCAGTGGAAAGCGCCTTGAAACTTGTCTTTTTGTCAAAAAGTCATTAGGGGCCGAAAAAAAAGTCTATAAGAAAATGACTCGACTTCTCGCTTGATTTATTGCCTCTGAAAACATTCTGAGGAAGAGTTTATGGTCTCAATCATGAGTCTTCTCTTCATGGTCCCATTCAGAGTAAAATAGCCTATAAAGCAGGCTACGCTTTAGGGCGTGGTCACCTTGTGATTGACAGCTCAATACGCCGGCAGTGTAGCTGTGGTTTTCTCCACTTTAGTGTCAGTTGGAGTTGAACATTTTGCTCCAAACAGAAGCAGTTTTGGAGGTCACAACAGCATTTCTGGGAGGGGTCCGTGTTATTATCCCACAACTTTAACCCTTTCATAGTGTTTTTTAGTCCATGAAAGTCCATTGTAACATTTTTCCCACCTAAAAATGTCTCATTTAGCGTTCAGTTGTACTTAGCTCCCCTTTCTTGTGTCACAGCCTAAAATCAAGATGGCTACGGCTAAAATGACAAACTTGAGCCGTCAACTTGACAGTCTGCAAACCGCGTGACTTATTTACGGCCTATGCTGTACTGACTTACACCCTCACGGACTCTTTTAGCATGACTGTAGACCAGTTTAGTCCTCAAATATTCATCCAGCACATCCGATTAACGATCTGTTCAAACTAATCTAATGTCACTAAGTATCCATTTGCAGAGAAAGAAAAAAACTATATGAACATGACTCACCTGTCTTTTACCGTGTGGGCAGCGGGAGTCTCTTTATTCCCTCGACGAGCTATATTCAAACTGATTACCGGTGCGTGCAGAGATAGAACTTGATTATCACTTTAACACTGAATTACGATGTAACATGGCCCAGAGTGTTGCTGCTCTTTTCCATTACTTTGGTTGGATCGCCTCCAGAGCTTTTGCCTCTGAGCTGAACTTAACCTTCCTCCACCTCAGATCAGCCGTCAGTCATTTCAGTAATACCTGCTCCGACTTGAGCTCGTGTCTCTTTGTTCCTTTTGAGTAAAAGCAAAGCCAGGTGCTCGAGTTTTTTGTAATCATGGAAATGGATTTCATTATACCAGAAGCCTATTTTATGGTTGATACGCGTATGTTTTTTTATTAGCGAGTTTCTTATACAACATCAGTATTTATATGTGTGATATCAGACTTGTAATTTGTTTGAGTCACTATTTAGCTGAAGGAGTATGAAGAAGAAGAAGTATGACTAGACTAAGCCAGTCAAGGCTATCTTAAACAATGATTTGACATATTTGAGAAATTTGTACAATGCTTAAGCGCTTACCCAAGCAGATTGTAAACCACATGTCTACAATTCCTTAAATCCATTTATCACAAACTATACAGGCACCACTTTAATCAGTGATCAGTCAGCAAGTCAAGATATGAGTTCATGTTTGGGCAGATTTTGTCTTTGAGGAAACGGGATTAAAGCGTGAGCGTTGACAGTATCGCGAGAGTCATCGAGGTTTTGAGGACACAAGCGTAGATTTTGGCCGCGATATCTTCCAAGTTAAGTTATTTTCTATCCTCCGCATGTAAACACAGAGTGATAGCGGGGAAGACATCTGCAGAAGATGTCAGTCTACCTTCCAGTGTGCTTCATCAGCGTTCCCCTTTGGTTTACAACAATATGGTCCAAACATAAAGCTAGCGGTCCGGTGTGGGCGGCTCTGGTGACGTTTGAATCCCTCTCACCTTCTCAAGTGCTCAGAATTGGACAAAAATAACCTAGAAGAAAGAGGGAGAGCACTAAATGCTGCTCTTAATCTGTCCCCGCATCAAATCCTTGCTTGCTGGTTGATTACAGTTTTGTTTTTCCACTATCTAACACACAAAGGAATGGGATGTACATTATTTTTGCCTGATTACATTTCTCAGTGTGCGCTCACATCATTCTTCATGTTCGTAGATCACATTCGAGGACAGATAACATTGTTTAAATTCCCACTTTTCAGAGGACAAAGATTCCGATGGAAAAGAAAAAAAGTCAAAGTCAAAGGAGAAGGACAAGAAGAAAGAGCCAGCTTCAATGTTCCAGATAAACGGAGAAAAAGACTCAAAAAGCAAGAAGAAAGGTGATTACATTTTGATGAACTGTCACAGCTCAAAACTTTACGGTTGGCCCTTTCCTAAACTGTTTTCCCTCCTTTAATGGAAATGAACCTGTTGTGTTGTTATTGCCTCAGAGTTCTCGCAGATTTTTAAAACAAATTATCTTCACGTGTGTCTCCTGAGCAGCTGCCAAATCCGACAGTGAGGACAGCGAAGAGGAGACAAAGTCGACCAAATCAAAGAAGAAATCACCGGCCAGCTCAACATCCCTGTTCCAAACAACCGGAGACAAAGAAAAAGAAAAGAAGACAAAGAAGAAAGGCACGTTCACGAGGACATTGATCCTACTTTTGAGTCACTGGCAGGCATCTAACTATATGAACGTGTGTTGTATATTTCAGCAAAGGCAGAAGAGACTGATGATTCTGACTCAGAAAAAGAAGAAAAATCCAAGAAGAAAAAGGGCAAAGGGAAGAAGAAAAAGGTTTCACTAATGTCCCAATTCACACAGACATTTTAGCACGTTTTATGTCAATGTGAGAGAACACACATTAACGTAGTATTGCTTGTTGGCCAGGCGAGATCACCGTCACCTGAGATTGAGTTTGACAACTTGGAGAAGTTTGTGATGGAGCCGGCTCCGCAGGGCGTGACCATCAAATGCAGAGTGACTCGAGACCAGAGAGGGGTGGACAAGAGCCTCTACCCAACCTATTACTTTCACCTGGACAACGGAAAGAAGGTCGGGGGGGGAATGAGTCGTCCTTGTGTGCACATTCAGCGATTTGTTTACATGACATTGCTTTTTTTTCTTTCGTCCTTTTTCTAATCCAACTCGACCACTTGTCTCCTTTTCTTTTCTTTGTAGACGTTCCTGTTGGCCGGCAGGAAAAGAAAGAAATGTGGAACTTCAAATTACCTCATCTCCATTGATGCCACAGATTTATCCAGAGGTGGAGAGAATTTTGTTGGAAAGCTGAGGTACATCGAGAGAATCGTGAATTTATTTAAAAGTTGAATACCAAATAATGAGGACTCTTTTACTGTGAGCTTCCAATTGTTTCATTTTATTGTCTAGGTCCAATTTAATGGGGACTAAGTTCACCGTGTTCGACAACGCTCTGAATCCAGACAGAGCTCTTCCAGACATGTCTAATGCACGACAGGAGCTAGCCGGCATCATCTACGTAAGTTATTAGCCCGCTCACCAGAAATGATCTATGTGGAATTAAATGAATACAGTTTAAGTGTACATTTGGTTTAAATGCAAAAGTAGCAAAACATTTTTTGAAAATAATCCTGATTTGATTTATTTCTGGCATCAGGAAACAAATGTTTTAGGGATGAAAGGACCAAGAAGGATGACGATTATTATTCCAGGAATGGACAAGAACAACGAGCGAGTACCTCTCCGGCCAAGAAATGTAAGAATGTACTTTGAGTAAAAAAACACAAAAAACTGCAAGAATTTACAGAATGACATACCGAACCGCCCATCTCACCAAGGTCTCACTGTGTGGTACAATTCATATCGTTGGTATTTATATAACAATGTCTAATTGGGATTATCAAGGAGGCATTTCAGACTGCGGCTATTTTTACCATCAGATGAGTCATTAGCAAAGTCAGGCATCCCAGAATCCATTGCTGCTATGCAACACGTCAACAGATTATATACATACTGCTCACAGCTTTTGTTTAATATGAGAGCAACACAAGGACAACATGTAAAATATTATTACGCTTTGATGTTTTTTTCCCTGACTTAAGTTTTGCCAATTCCTCGCAGGAATGTGACGGCTTGTTGATAAGGCACCAGAATAGAAGAATGGAAAATCTGATCGAGCTTCACAACAAGACGCCTGTGTGGAATGACGAATCTTCGTCCCATGTGCTCAACTTCAACGGGAGGGTCACCCAGGCCTCCATCAAGAACTTCCAGATAGTCCACAGCAAAGACTGTGAGTGCCCACATTGTCTGTCCTCACAACGAGATGTTAGGAGACCAAGAAACACAAAGCAGTTTACTGCCAAGTCCCTCAACCTCACACAGATGTATAATCTTGTAAAGTTACAAAGAATAATGAGGTAGAAGTGCTTATACTCTTTAGTTTTGTTTGGAAATGAGGAGATTTATATTTATGAGGAGACCACAAATAACTATTTTCATAACATTTTGTCTCATAGATACAGACACGGGTCCAACATTTAAAGACTGTTCATCAAGGCACTCGTTTATAAGCATCAAGCTTAGTTTTAGAAAAGACAAAACAAAAAATGTAGTTTTACGCCAAAAGGTTTTATTTAGAAGTACCTCTTGTTTCATGAGCCGATCTGATCACAAAATGTATTAACTCTTAGAAATAAGGATGTTAATTGGGGTTGTCCAAGATGTCCTCTTTGGAGAACCATTTTTGATTCCTGATTAAATATTTTGTAAAGGTTCAATCTCAAATCCTTTCAAAGGATTCTGCCTAGAACCCAACATGAACGTTTGCATCTAGAACCATCTGGGGAAAGTCCCATCCAGAACCCTCACAGACTGCCCCTCTATTGGGTAATGGTTCCATCTAGAACCCTCACAGACAGCCCTTCTATTGGGTAATGGTTCCATCTAGAACCCTCACAGACAGCGCTTCTATTGGGTAATGGTTCCATCCAGAACCCTCACAGACAGCCCTTCTATTGGGTAATGGTTCCATCTAGAACCCTCACAGACAGCCCTTCTATTGGGTAATGGTTCCATCCAGAACCCTCACAGACAGCCCTTCTATTGGGTAATGGTTCCATCTAGAACCCTCACAGACAGCCCTTCTATTGGGTAATGGTTCCATCTAGAACCCTCACAGACAGCCCTTCAATTGGGTAATGGTTCCATCTAGAACCCTCACAGACAGCCCTTCTATTGGGTAATGGTTCCATCTAGAACCCTCACAGACAGCCCTTCTATTGGGTAATGGTTCCATCTAGAACCCTCACAGACAGCCCTTCAATTGGGTAATGGTTCCATCTAGAACCCTCACAGACAGCCCTTCTATTGGGTAATGGTTCCATCTAGAACCCTCACAGACAGCCCTTCAATTGGGTAATGGTTCCATCCAGAACCCTCACAGACAGCCCTTCTATTGGGTAATGGTTCCATCTAGAACCCTCACAGACAGCCCTTCAATTGGGTAATGGTTCCATCTAGAACCCTCACAGACAGCCCTACTATTGGTAATGGTTCCATCTAGAACCCTCACAGACAGCCCTACTATTGGGTAATGGTTCCATCTAGAACCCTCACAGACAGTCCTTCTATTGGGTAATGGTTCCATCTAGAACCCTCACAGACAGCCCTACTATTGGGTAATGGTTCTACCCAGAACTCTCCTCGGGAGTTCTTTCCTGAAGCTTTCCACTTTCTAGTTCTCACAAGAACACAACCGGGAATTTCTACTGAGAACCATTCTATATTCCAGGAGTTTCATCTAAATCCCTAAAGGCCGTGGTTGATGTGGTGCAGCCCAACACACAACAATTGTGTTGTGTATTCTCTTTTAACGCCAATGCTTTCAACAATCCTTGAACATCTCTCAAGTAAAGAGTACTTAATGGAACGCTAAGTCTTACAAAGAACCCTGAATTGAGGAAAAAAAAACATTCTCCAGAAAGAGGTCCATTTAAAGCCAATGGTTCTGGATAGAACCTCAGCATTTCAGGAAGAACCCTTATTCCTAAGAGTCTACCTATTATGAACTATACACATATATATATATATATACCTACCTATTTTAACAATTCCATGTCTTTTTCAGTGGACTACATTGTGATGCAGTTTGGACGAATAGCCGATGACATTTTCACGCTGGACTTCAACTACCCGATGTGTGCCGTGCAGGCCTTCGCCATCGCACTCTCCAGCTTCGACGGCAAAATCGCCTGCGAATAATAGAAAGATTCCCAGTTGTCTTCTTACACCGAAACCAGTATGCAACACGCCCACGTCACGACAACTCTTTGGACTCGCCTTCTAACGCTCCCTGGGATTGCCGGCGATAGCGAATGGAGGTTCCTCGATCGTGACGATACCCGCTGCTGCGCTTCGGCCTCCTATCGTCATCTGATCTGGCACCGCACGACACAGCAGAGTCCTGTTTTTTTTTTGTCCTGGGAATTCAGTGGAAACGTCAGGAGTTCTGTGATTTACAGAAAGACACACATCCCGTCCAAAGGACCCCAGTGACTGAGGAGCGAAGGGTTCTGAAGGGGATGATGGTACACCTGGAAAACAAAGGGTCACTAACATCATTCAAAGATGTTAAATGTGTTTCGGGTTTGTTTCTTGTGCCGTCTTGTATTGCTGTGTAAAAATACCAAATGGTTTTAATGTCTTGTGTCACATGTGACTGTGAAATGCAAGCACACCAAAAATTAAGTCATGATGAGAATGTTTTGTTACTTTGAGGCACAAATCTGAATTTATTCGAAATTATTAAAAATCTACACCTTGCTTCTCTCACAAAATAACTCATAGCTTTAAAAGAATAAGGAAAGTATTTTTAGTTCAAGGACAACATGCATTAAGTCTCATGACAACTTTAACAACTGTTCATTGTTCATTTTCTATAGACATTGACAGATACATTCCAGGTTTCCGGCATTGTTAAAGTGACATAGAAGTTTATTATTTCAAAAATGAAATGTCTTTAGTTCTTGTATTTGGTGTTTTAACATTGTAATGTGATAATTTGACAAAATAGAGAAGATTTCTCTCCTCCCTCAGATGATTTTAGCTACTGCAGGATTTTAAATTTTGTATTTTTTGGTTCCGAAATTTTATAAAATGTATTTATATTTCTGAACACTGCCTTTGTTGCATTTCTAGGCTTATTGTAATAATATTATTTAAGAAAGCATGTAAGCTTTCAAACTTGTATTTATATTAAAGGAACAGTGTGTATTTGGAGGATACAATGGCAGATAATATACTTTTAATAAGTATGTTTTCTTTAGTTTACGGTCAATTCAAAATGGTCTATTGAGGTTTTCCTGCTTTTGCGGCGGCCATCTGAGTTCTCCTACACGCTTGGCACACGGGAGAAGTTTCAGTCGTTGCAATCTGCAACCTCACCGCTAGATGCCGCTAAATCCTACACACTGCACCTTTAATTGCGTTAGTTGTGAGTGTTTGTGTCTACCTGCTCAGGGACTGCAGCTGAATCTTGTACATTTCTTCTCCTCGTATAAGATTGTTTTTGTACATGGTCAAATAAATTTAGCAATCTATAATTCATTTCCTTGAAGTCACCATTGATTGTATATATTGTACCAAATGCATGTTCTGTAAACTTTAATAGAATTTAATAATAGAAACTAGAGATCATTTTAGGAAGTTAGAAGGGCTCCTTCCCCACTTCATACACCCCTACTTTCGGCTCCCTTGCTTGGACTACACACACGTTTGAAAATAGCCTTAATTTAAATCTCAACTACTCACCATTAAAGTGTCACAACTGTGTCACAACTTTTGCCGTAATGACTCACTCAGGCTCACAATAAAACAAAACTAATCTTGCTGTCGCAGCTGGTAATTAAATGATTTTAGGCTTCCGGCAGCCAACCGGTTAAGACACATACCACAACCGCCATACATCAAATTCACACTCCATCTTCTCTCTCTCTCAGCTGCATGTCCTGTCTGTAAAAAAAAAAAAAAAAAAAAAAGAAAAGAAAAACATGGATTTTGTCAGCGCTGAATGACAAACTATATTAAAAGAAAATCCCCCATAACTCCTGGACTACACTGTAGGTTTTCAAATATGTTTTATGACAGCACTGTATCCTCCTCAATGAGCTGGCAGATAATCAAAAAGGCTCCTTCGAGTTGTGGGTTTTGAAAGACACCCACGCTGTTCTGCAGTAGTTGAGCTTCACTCGAGAGGAAAAACCTGTTTGAGCCGAAGGGCCTTCAGAGCATGTAAGAGGTGTGTATTCTGCCTGAACCTGCTCAGGCAGTCGTCCAAACTCGCAGATTAAACGAAGCCCGAAGCTGGCAGCTCTTCTGGACAGATGCTGCAAGGTGAGTTCTTCTTCCCTCATTGTCTTTTTTTCTGCATAGGGCATTCCGGTGGAACAACTGCCAAGAATACAGTTATCATACTCAGACGGTAATATACTGAGTGCATCTCGTGTAAGAGTGAGTCATGTTCACAGCATCTGCACATACAGCAGCTCTGCTTTCGTGCCTCCTCGGTGGATGGATACGCAGCCGACTGCGAACGGTGCAACCATGCTGTTGACCAACAGAAGGAGCTGTTGCAGGATGGACGTGTGTTCAAGGTTTCTCAGTTCACTTTGCTCACGCCGATGAAGGCGTTTTCAGTCGTGAAAGATTTTCCCTCCACAGATTTACTTCAAATACATGCAGTATCTTTCATGTTTATTCAATTTAATAATCCCACAGTATTGAGTATGTGCACCGAGCTGGGAAATATATTTGAGTATCAGTAGAAGTAGAAGAATTAATTATACATTCAAAGTTAAAGTCTGTGAAATGTTTTACTTGAATAAAATACCTGACATTTCAAAGTACTTCATTAACAAAGGTGAGTCACCTTCAGAGTGAGTCAGAGAGTGCTATGTTATGCAAATATGTCAGCAGTTAATGATACGTCTGGGTTTACGTCTGGCACAGCACCAACTTTTTTAAATTTTTAAATAAAATCATATAAATGAATTACACTTCAGACAAACATAACATCTTGACCTTTTTATTTCCTTTAATTTCACTGTGACAGTGTCACGTTTATATTCTGGATCTGCTTGTTCCAGCACTTATTGAAGCGATATGATGTGTACACTGAATGTATTTTCAATGCTGCACTATTCCATTACATGCAAATATGTTAAATGCCTCGTAGCTGGAGAATCAGACTTAATCTCTATTTATTTTTAGTTTTTGAATCACTGAACATGTTCATGGTGCGGATGATCATTTGGAGAAATCATTAACAAAGTACACAAAATACTGTCTTTTGGTACACTTTTAAGGTAATTATATTCCAAATGATTGCTATGTTATACTATATGTATGCTGTATAAATGATATATACTTTGCAGATTAGTAATACAAAATATAATGAACAAATATCGTATATTATTATAGATTAAACAGCATTATATACATTTGTTAAGACAAGCCTCACTTGTGCAAGCTGCAATATTACATGCACATTCTAGCTCTAAAGTGAAGTTTTGAATGCAGGACTTTTACTAGTAACAGAGTACTTCTACACACTTTCACCTTTACTTCAATAAAAAAAAATCAGAGTACTTCTTCCACCACTGCAAACGTGTACAATTCACGATAGTACCAGTCATTACAAACTGGTTGTACTTCGGTTGATGCACGATACAGGCTGGTGTTGTATGTGTGTGGAGAGGCTGATTTTCGGGCAGGAAGCTGCAGCTCGGGCTGCAGGGTTTGGGTGGGCGGAGCCTCGAGGGAAGTCCTGCCCCCAAGCTCGTTGATTGACGCGCACCAGTGGCTCCTCCTCGCGAGTCTCTCTTTCGTTTTTTTTTTTTTTTTTTTTTTCCTCCCCCTTCGTTTTCCAGTGTAGTGCGTTGATTTCATACCAAAGTCATACTTAACATTCCACTTATACTGTCAAACCTCTGAGAAATATTACGGGGGGGAAAAAACAAGGCGCCAAATTAAAAGAAACTAACCAAACTGACCAGCTGCTCTCACTTGAGAAGAAGAAGGTGACTGCCAGATTATATATTTAAAAATAAAAAGGTAAGTTCTCCACTTGTGTTCCCTCTTTCGGTTTAGAGCTCTTTCTCTGGGAGAGTTTTTTTTTTCATGCCGCTGGTCTCCGTGAAGTTTTCAGATCATTGTCATTTTTTACATTTTTCCGCGGAGCTCCCTTCGTTGGGAGGGAAGAAAACATTTGCAGATTGAAAGCCTATTGTGTTTGACTTTCCCAGTGTGCATGGATATCTTTGACAGGCTCTGTACAATCAGATTTCCACCGGTAGCCCATTGACACGCTCGCACACATACACACACTATTACAAAGCGTCGCTTTTTTTTTTTTTGACAGCAGAGAAGTGGGGCCAATATGTTTGTTTTCTGTCTCGCTCAGTTCATACCTGGATCCCCCCGACACTTCCAGCCTGGTTCCTCAAGAGGAATCCAACGGTTTTACCGACAGGAACAGCGGGAGAGACGGAGAGACGGACACACACAAACCGATTTGGAGGAATACACAACTTCTGTCTGGTTTTGGACCTCTGCGTCCCGAAGGTAAGACAAGTTCTGGGTTTGTCATCATGGTTCAGTGGAGGGGAGTGCTCCTGTTATTTCACCAGCACACACACACACACACACACACACACACACACACACACACACACACACACGCATTGATTAGACACAGAACAACAAGACACATTTACAACAACAACAAAATCAATACATCATGAAATATCCTGTTTAAACCAAGGTGTTGTTTCTCTTGAGTTTTTTTTATTTATTTATGATTTAATAAAAACACATTTCCTTTTTCACAACATTTCCATCTCCTTCAAAGACAGACATGGTCATCAAGATCTGTCACAATGTATCCAGAGTGCTAGTTTAAATCCTTTCAACACGTTATTCATGGACCCAGAGCTATCAGCAGATTAACAAATACACAAACAAATGGCAAATATGAAGTGATGCCAGCGCGTGGACCTGTGACTTCACGTCTGCATACCCAAAAGGGATTTCTGTTACATCATTTCTGATATGTCAATATAAAAAAAAAACCCTAACCTCCTGTGCTAAGTGTATTAGCTTAATCACAGGAAAAAAACATCCGGACGACACTGTGGGTTTATACTTTTGTCAATTTAGAAGAAATTCTGAAGCAATGAGAAATATGTGACGGATGCAAAAACATTTTTGAGGGCTTGCCAAAAATTACTCAAACCTAATATCCTTTGCATAGATAATTAGTTATAGACTAGTATCTTGAATTTAAAAAGAAGATGTATCTATCTATCTATCTATCTATCTATCTATCTATCTATCTATCTATCTATCTTTTCTTTTTTTTTCCTTTTTACTTCTGTCTTTCGTGCCAACAAGCAGAGCAAGCGGTGATACTCTGCAAAGTCCTCCTAAGTACATAATTCATAGGTGAGGATTTGAGATTCATGGATATGTATGCGAGCTAATTGTATAATTATATGAATGCCACCTCCGGCTACACCTGCTCATATTCAGTGTTGTTACTTCATGCTTGAGTAGATTTTTAAATTTAAAAAAAAAAAAAAAGTCGTCTGACCAAGTCAAACGTTTTGGTTTATTAATAAATAGAAAAAAAATATCGAACATGCTGGTCTGTAAAGTCGGACAGTCATCGGCTTTGACTTTACAGAATGCAGTCTGTCAGGTTGCTCGCAGCGAGCAGAATAACCTGTTAACGTTTCTCCGCTGTTGGTCTCTCGCTGTGTGCTTTTACTGCGGCGGCATTCCTCAAACTAGTCCAATGTCATATTTCCACTCAATATTTTATACATTTTTGAAATATTTTCACCAAGTTTGTGTGGGAAACACAGGCTGTGAGTCTCAATACGAGTTCTCTTGAAGGCAGCCGGCGCGTTGCAGATACGACCTCTCGTTGCAGCGCGAATAAAGAGGACGATCGGTTATCGCGTTGGACGTTTTCTTTTCCTGTTCGGCATGTTCGACCGTGGTCGAGAGGCAAAATCCACAGTTGGAGCTATACTTTCTATTAACATGTGGAAGTGATGTTCTGAGACGAAACAACCAACCAGAACGAGCGAACAATGTGTCTTTGGTAAATGAGACACGCCAAGATGCCTAATAATAGATTTTCAATGCTGATGGGTAAATCTGGAAAGGATTAAGCATTCTGCTGCTCCGACAGATTCCCCTTCATTGTTTTCATGCAGCATGAATGCATCAGGCCTCCCAATGTACTATGTGGTCTTTTCTCTCTCTCTCTCTCTCTCTCTCTCTCTCTCTCTCTCTCTCTCTCTCTCTCTCTCTCTCTCCTTGAACGCACTTTATGTTCCTAAGCCGTTGCGGATTTAGCATGAACGCCGTGTGAGAGTTAAATTCGAGGGGAAAGTTTTACAGCTTCGCTCATGTCATAGAGGTCAATTAGATTACTCGGGGTAATATCCCCTTAAAGTGGCAGTTTTCTCTCTTTTTACTCCCCAGCTGTGTTCCTCGGGGCCGTTTTGGTCGGGAAGGAAGAGTTAATGAGCATGTGCTTTCTTCATGAGGGGGGCGGAACAAAATAAATATGCTATCCTCTGATGTTTCAGCTTTTCTAAAAGCGCCTTCACAATTCTGCGGAGACACTGTGGAGGCATTTTCAAACAGTCTGCCGATTCCTGCAAAGGTGCATCCCTCCCTTGCAGAGTGTTTGCTCGGCAGCAGGGTCTGTTGACCGTTTGTCAGCGAGCGGCTTCACCCGTTTGTGTTAAACCCACAGCAGGGCGGCTAATGAGCTTTTTGCCCATTTGTGCAGACGTTGGCCGCCTTTTTAGCACCATCCCCAGAAGTGCTCGTCCAAATGGTGGACACTTGCCCCTCTGTCAACCCAGATCCGAACAAATACCACTTATGTCTGCGCGGCGAGCACACAGAGGGCCTCAGAGAAAAAGCCTGCAGCTCTCAGCAGAAGGGCATTAATGGCAATCTGGAGGACAATATGCAGCCTGACGCTAACTAGCGGCGGGTCGGGTTAAAGTCGTGTCGTCGAAGGAGCGCGTTGTGCCCCGAGCTATTTATTACGGGGATACGACCTGAATGCTGCACGCACTAGCGCCGGCCAAGTATATCTTTAAACATACCCCGGTTACTTCCCTCTCCGCAAATTGATAAACATTGTATTCGTGTTAATGCACTGCACATGTTGACATATCCTCCAAACCATGAGGTTTTAACAGATAAGCTTTTTCTGGCCTCCTATTCGGACCACTCAGGGGAGGAGCCGGGGAGTGGCCTAGAACAGTGTACTCTTTGTATCGGTTGTCCCCAAGTTGCTAAACGTCGTAGTTGTTCTTTCTCTTGGCGACCGGCTGCTAGAACTGATGTTCCACACAAATGTTCTCCAAAGAGGAAGAGCTCAGAAAATACACACACACAAAAAAACAGCCTGTGTGGGTGTGTGTGCCAGCGTCTGTGGCTCCTCCAGCCTCCATTCTAGATAACATGAGGCTCATGAGCCCGTCTGTTGTTTCAGAGACGTGTGTGTGTGTGTCTGTGTGTGTGTGTGTGTGTGTGTGAGGCCTGTTTGTCGCACTGGAGCTCCAGTGACCCAAGGGCACTCATGTGAAACCCCTTTAATCCTTTTGCTGTGAGTGTTTTGGGGTTGGGGGATGATCTCCCTCTGCAGCACAGAGCTATTTGTTTGGCTCCTAATATAAAACAACACAGGTGTCCGAGTGATTTTTGTGGGCGATCGGGCCTCCACGAGTGCATGAACTTCCATTAAATGTGTAACAGTACAACAAGTTTCCTCTCTCTGGTTCCGATTTTTATGTCTAATCATAATTTCCCCTTGTGAAAATCCCCACTGTATGTCCCCGATCAAAGCCGCGGCTGCTTTTAATGCCTTGTTCCATGATTTTATATGGCTGGATGAGTTACTGGCTGGCGCATTCTGCTGCAAAAGTTACGCATGTCTTAAAGGTTTCACAGATTATGGCTTCAAACCGCTCCCCCGACCACAAAATGACCAATTCAGGCTAGAATGGCTTCTCCGCTACTTTCTCTGGAAAATTTCCGATTTAAAATGCTGATTCAGGCTTTAAGAAGAAGAAGAAGAAAAAAAAAAGAAACAGAGAGAAGCATTCTGGCGCACTTTAACCGTTTTGTGTCAGTCTTTCCCTCCTCAGCTGGATTGAGGCTTAACCCTCTGAAAGTGTGACAATCCAAGGTAGACCACATAGGCAGCGGCGCTCAAGCCGAACAATGAATGAATGAATCGTGCCTTGTGTTCATGCTCCGGCTCGACGTGTGGTACCCATTCATCAGTGACTCATTTAGGAAACCAGTAACCTCTCCTTACCTCAGAGTGAGCTAGCCTGTTTCCAGGCGCCGCGATCTGATCACGTGAGAACAACAAATAAAAATCAGTTTGCGGGGACTTTCATATGGCGTGAAAAATATACGTCGGGCTCGTCCAACTCGGATCGCTTTTCACACATCCTCTTGCGTGCGAGACGTCGCTCTGAACATTATTGTTTTTCTTGGGCATGCAGCTGGTATCAAACTGCAAATGTTTGACTTGACAAGAGGAGCATGTGGTGTGTGTTCGTGTGTGTGTGTGTGTGTCTTTCTGTCTCAACTTTTCCCTCTGCCTCTCTTTCTGCCTTCTTGCCGTGTGAGCTGTTGGCTGTCCAGCCCTCCTCTCACTCTCAGCTCTGATTGTTTCCTGAGCGCCGTGCCAGATAGGAAGTAGGAGGAAGTTATTGGAGGAGCTGGAGAGAATTTATTAGGGCCAAACACAGACACGGGAGGGAGAGGGGAGGGGGGAGATTTTCTTTTTTTTTGGGAGGGGGGGGGGGGGGATTGGGCTCGTGCTTTCATGAGTCTGAAAAAGGGACTTGTGGCAAACTTTGAGCAGACACTCAAACCAGCTTATCGCCTTTTTCATTTCTCAAGAACGCTGATAGGGTTAAACATGTGCGATTTCTGCTGCAAATGCATCCGAGTGTGCGTGTGTGTGTGTGTGTGTGTGTGTGTGTGTCCGTCTGTGTGTGTCAGGAGGAATAAGGCAGCGTCTCCGGTTCCCTTCAGAGTGCAGCTTTCCTGGCCCGGACCCTAAAATGTTTTCTTTATCTGTAATCTGACCCTAGAGAGCAGCTGCTCTTTCTGCCACCAAGTCCTGTTGTTTCCCCTGTCAAGAGTGTGTTTGTGTGGCTGTCGTCGTGTCTGTGCGTGTGTGTGTGTGTGTGTGTGTGAGTGTGGGGGATGCCTCTCTGTGACATCTGTGAGTGCCCCTCAACCCTTAGACGTGTGGAAGAGTTTCAGCTTGTGGATCTGTTAGTGTGTGTGTGTGTATTATGTTGGTGGAGGTGTGTTTAACTTTTAGCTAAGCAGGGGGTTGGAGGGGCGGGAGGAGGGCGAGGGGGTATTTCGGCTGCCAGCAGGGGTCTGTTCTTTGCCAACAAGTGTCCTGACTCGAGCTGCAGCCTAACAAAGGCTGCATTTTTCAAGACAAGCGACGAGTCTCGTAGTGCATTGGTTAACAAACAGACGGCGGTACGAACATTAGGCCAGGAGGCATGTGATGGAGAGACCAACACAAACAGTGGGACAGACAGATTTGAAGGGAATCTGTTAACAATCTGCGACATGAGTCAGTAGACTTGAGTCACGGTAACGCGGGCGTTCGGAGCTCCGGACAAGAGAGGGAGGCCGAGCTTCACGTGTTTGACGGGACCAGAAATATCATGAAGGAATTTGTCAAAGCGAGTCACAGGAATGTTTTGTTTCTGAAATACTTTTAATTCCTCAATCGTGCTCTAATCAGCGTTTGTGTATGTTAATGACTTTGTGCGACATGAAAGGACTCCTTTGTGGTGAAGAACCCACGGGGGGATTATGGTCGTAGCTTTGCAGAGCGTTTTAAGGTCTTTGAACTCATTGTTTTGGTTCTACGACCTGCACGCAACTTCCCTGTTTTGTGTCACTGAATACGACCTGCTCAGCACCAAATAGCAGAGAGACACAGTTCGCTATTCGTTGGTGACATCACGGAGCATTTAGCGGCTAAAGAGACAGATATTTAGACCGAAACAAAGCTAAAAAATGGTTGCTCAGTGTCATCTAAGTATATATAATGGATGAATAACCAAGTTGGAGTCTTCCGATTTTAAAAAGGTAGAAAATTGTAAACTAGCAGCAGGACTTCCAGATATCTACAAGTCTACATGATCTGATCTCCAGAAAAAACCCCAAATATGAACAACGTTAACTTGTTTAATCAGGTTACTGCTTTGTTTTGAGCAGACTGAAGATAAACACTTTAACTCTGTGGTTCAGTCACAACGGACGTGAGCAACGTGAGCTCCCTAATGTCTTTGTATCAGCTTCCTGTTCAACACCGAGCACCAAATGTGCCCTCGTGCTCATCCTCAGTCCGGTGGACCAGGTGCATCAACGCGGGGAGCCTCGTTCGGTCATTTCATGCTCCCGCTTCCCGTCCCACAATGCAGCAGACCTTTCTGCCTCTGTTCGTTTGTTGACTCGCCTTTTGGTATTTACAGCGTCTTTTTAACGAGTAACATCAAAAAGGTCACGTCTGTTCTTGACATCGTTAAAACGCGAGTCTCTCTGACTTGTGGAGCGGCAGTCGAAGTCAAACACGAGATGTGAGATTGAAATTGACAGCAAAAAAACGTCCGACTTTTGATCGGACGCTGGGCACATTCGGTTGTTTCTCGCACGACCGACTCTCCCGGCGGGATGCTGAGTCTCCGAATATCTACGATCCATCCCGTTGGGTCAGAAGCGTCTGGGAGGTCGGACGCATCTTCCTTTCTCACCAGACGTCTGGAGAAGCGATGTGGCCGTCAGGCCTTAGAAATCCGCGACGTGACCGAGTGGTTTTGACTGAAGGTCTTGCCCCGCTGTAGTCTTTGAATTCCACGGCTGGAGTAGAAGCCCATCTGGTCGGTGCATCAGAGAGCACTGAGATGATCTCATGTTCGGCGGGAGATAAAAATAGAGGAATAAAAATGTGGCAATGTGAAGAAAAGAAGGGAAAAAAAACAAGCATCTGAGTGCATCAGCGTTATCGTGTCGCCTCCTGAATGCCAACGCTGCCCACGAGCGGCTACTAAAACACACAGTCTCTGTTTGTGTTCCTGCCTGTAGGTGTTTGTAAGGGCTTTCCTCCTCTCTGTGGCACCTTTTTTTTAACAAATGCCTGCGATGGAATCCCTTCCCCAGGTTTAGGTAATACCGACCGATTTCCTCCATGTGACCCGGCAGCTTCACAGTGACTCAGTAGAATTACTGGAATTCGTTGGGACATTTCACCGCACACAATCCCGTCTAGGAAGAGAGAAAATGAGAAAGGGAAAGGGGAAAAAAAAAAAAGAGAGGGGGAAACTGAGCGCGGTGCCAATAAACTCTTGGTTCGGTTCGTGGATGGAGACGGAGCAGAGATAAGCCGATTGCTGAAAACAGACTGCAATGGGATCGCTCTGTTCGGGGCTGGGAAAGCGGGGGTCGGGGGGGGGGGGGGGGGGGGGATTGTGGTTGCATGAGTGGCGCCGTTTTGAATGGACGCGCGAGGCGCGGCGCTTTTGCAGGCGTTGTTTCCTCCCGCCGCGCGCTGGAGTTCTGCAGCGCGGCGCTCTCGTCTCGTGGCCGGACTCCCGGAGAGCAGGAGGGGAGGTGTGGCCCGGATTTTTGTGTTAAATGCGGGAACAGCGTGTCAGTCAATCGAGATCCTTCAGTAAACCCTCCCATCTGGGAGTCCCGCGCTCAGAGCGAGTGCTCGGGGCGAGGCCTGCCGCTAACAATTGATCTCATTATCCATTAATCTTGAGATTATCATCTCGATTAATCTCGTTTGGGTTTGTATGAAAACTGGGGGAAAAAGTTGTATCGGCTAATTTGCGTTCTTTTTTTAATTCAACCATTGGCTCCGAAACCCTGAAGACAGTCAAGGCTGATCAAATAAAGAGAAGAGAAACAGGAAATCCTCCATTTGAGAAGCTGAAAAATAAGATCAATCGACCGTATGTGTTCACTTGAGCATCTCCGAGTATCTGCGGATCATTTTGTTGCGCGAGTCATCGCTCTATTGTGAGTTTCTCACACACACACGCAGCTCCAAGTGACACTACAGTATCTCAACAACAGCTGTTCTAATGTAATCAACATGTTAATTCCAATTCTTTTCAATAAATCGAGTCAGAGAGCCGAACCCCGAACGGCCTCCATCTTGAGTCAAACAAGCTGTTGCATCGGATCCCCGTAAAACTGTCGGCGTGACTTTATTTACCGCTCGATTGTATCGCGGCTATCGTCCGGGTTTTGAATCCTGTGACTCCACGAGAGGATGTATTGAAAACAACCCGGCTCCGCTGACAATGCCCTGCCTCTAGTCTGAGCTCTGAGCGTGTTCACTGCTGATGTTGCATTCCAGCTGGAACAATCCCACTGTTTTCCAGACCCCAAAGTGGACGCCTAAATTGGACAACACCCCCACCCCACATACACCCCCCCCCCCCCCCCCCCCGTCTGCTCTCCAACCAACCAACCAACCCACCCACCAACCCACCCACTCCTCCCATACACGCATCCCCTGGTCTCCTGTCCTTATTTGGGTAGAGACGTTCTGAGCGCTGGGCTGAGGGTGGGGGGGGGGGGAGGGGGTGGGGAGGGTGTGGGGAGTGTGGGGGGGGGGTGGCAGAGGAGGGAGGGCGTTGGGTTGACACAAGGGAGGCAGGAGGAGAAACAGTGAGCACTCGCAGCCCTTTCTTAATAAGGACATGTCTGGAATTCAGGCCCCTCTCTCCGTCGCTCTCCCTCTCTCTCTCTCTCTCTCTCTCTCTCTCTCTCTCTCTCTCTCGGTGAAGAGCCTCTCTGTTTTTCGCAGCACCTCACTTGAACGCGCCCCCGTGAGCCTCGTAGTCCCGCGGAGGTCCGCCGGATCGGCGCGCCGCACCGGAGGCACTTGCTCCGCGGCTCGCCGGGCCCAGCAGCGTCGCAGTGTTTTCTGTGCTATAATTGGAGATGAACAATAGAGCGGCCGCCCCCTCCCTCGCTCCCTCGCTCCCTCACTCCTTCACCGTCTTTGATTTGTTGCCCCGGCTCTGCTGGAGCTGTTGCCCCACAGCACCTGTGCATTCATTAATGAAATACTTTGGGATGCCTGAAATACATTTTTTTACACCAGGCCACACAAAGGGCATGTGTTGCTCTCAAGGCTGAGAAAGAAATGTGTATTTAAGGGTTAGACTGGTGTTGATGTCCATGGTTCTTTGTGCCTAAAGATGTTTCAGTTCTTAATTTGTACCAACAAACAGCAGCAGAATGAAACCAGAATCAAACTAGAAGTATTTGTTGTTACTTGACAGGCTGCTGTAAATGTTGATGTGGCTGTTTAACACATACTTTCTGCTCCCAGCTTCTCAAATGTGAAGGTTCAATGCTCTTCTGTACCACGAAGAGCATTAAACCTTCACAATAAAGTGATTATCTTTTCGATTTTGGCCTGTTGATTTAATAAAACCAGTCATTTGAAGTCGTCAGCTTGTGCTGTTGGAAACGATAATCGGAATAATTTTTTCATTTTGTAGACTACTAATGATTAAGAAAATTATAGCTAATGAAAGCAATTATTTGTTATTTGCAACCCTTCCGCAACACAACAGGAACAAGATCATTTTTGGCATTTCTTTTGAGAAAAATAGCAATTAAATATCAATATCAATTTACGAATTGTTCTGATTCCACTAATTGATTCATTTACTCCAATTTCGATGTCTTCGTTTTGTCTTTTGAGGTTCGTAAGTCAGCTTCAGAACTAATCAGGGGCAAAAGTTTTCCCCATGAAACCAAACTGTAGAGGCAAAAAAAAACAACTATGTGACTATGTATAAAGATGAAAAATGATGAAATGTTCTTCCCTGGTGCAGATAACGATCAAACTAACTCGAAGTCCAGGCGCATGTTGTTAGTCTTTGGGAGCGATAGCAGCCGTGTCATCTGTGACGACGGACATGGATCACTTGAGCTGCTCAGTTTCAGTGTTGAGTTCTAACACCATGACCCTGTCCGCAAAGGATCCGCCATAACCAATACCCTCGCAGCTAAAATTAGCATCCCGACCTGCGGATGGCTGTCAAACTCTCGTTTGGGTTTCTGTGACGTCCATAAATTTCACGTTGTCGAATATGATCTACTCGCCTTTGATCTTTTTTATTCCTGTTACACGATGATGAGAAGAGAAAGGAAGCATTAATAATCCTCTACCTCCAGGAAGCAAGGAAAGGAGGCTGTGGGAGATTAGGGCTATCACCGCAAATACATCTCAATAAAAACTTCTCAGCGGCACACAGCTTTTGTGTAATTATACAACGAATAATTAGCGACGCGTTTGCGGCCTTGAGGACGAGGTAGATATTTTCTTTATGCTTGATATGATTTTTCCAAATAAAGTCGAAGGAGCGAATCACATTTTAAGACTGAAACTTCATTTCTTGGTTGGTTTTTATTTCACAAGAAGCATACTGGCGATATTTAACTGTGCAAAACCTTGTAAAAGAGGTCAAATATGGCTCATGGTGAGGGAAAAAAACGGCTGAAAAGGATAATGTAACAAATGATTCGATCATATAAACTCTAAATGTAAGTATAATATAACTCTCTGTATTCATCCTTTTATACTTTATTTTTGTCAGCATCTGCAGAAATGCAGAAAGCAGAAACACAAGCATCCTGGGAGGATCGTGGTTACCTCATAGACTTCCCTTTGAGGAACAATACGATGGTGCTCCAGCTTGAAAAATACTTAAGATCTTTGCCTGCAGTCAGCCATAAGCCAACCACACTGGGACACGGTTCCCAGACCGCGGGAATTCTTTGAGGCCAGCGCTGATTAGTGAGGTCTTTAAACTTCGTTTTATGGAATATCTTGAATTCATTTGGCCAGTTCAGAGAAATTAAATCGGGGGAATTATAGTAATAATTACAGTTAGCATTGTTTATTCATACAAATTTAACCACTGCAAAAAAAGGAAAAAATGTCAAAGACGGCCAAAGTTGTGACCTATAGATGAATGGCATTCCTTCTTCCAGTCTCATTATGCTTTACATGAACTCACTCAGCTCTGGGCCTTCTTTGGAGCCACACAAATAATTCACTGTAAGTATATTTATAAGGAAAGTACAATTATCGCCTCATGTTTGGATGTCTCTGCCAATCGGTCACGCTGCACTTCACGTCCATGTTCGTCCAGAAAGTCCACAGTTGTCCCCGCTGAGACACCGTATGGCCATGAGCTGTATCTGAGAAGTGGTCGTAGTCCTCGTGGCGTCGCACATTAGTTTGTGGATTGCGGTTTTTGAACGCCTCGAGTTCAGCGTTTTCGCCGTCGCCATCTTGTTTTTTGGCAACCAGTGAGCGGAAGTGAATATGTTTGTAGGAGCGTCGTTGGGACTCTGGTGTTGCGACCTGTCAATCACAAGGGAGCCCCCGCCCAAAAGCATACTCTGCGTTACGCTCCGTTTGATTCTGAATGCATCATAATTAACTAGATGAACATCATGCTGTCTTGGAGGAGACTTAAAAATAGCGGTTGTGCACAGTGTTTATTAAGTACGTTGTTTTCTCATAGACTTCTATACAATCAGACTTCTCTTCGCCACCTCGTGACTTTCCCCCTGATTGCCAGGGAGAATGTGAGTTTGAAGCTCTTCTGCCCTGGCTTCACTTTTCAGAAGTGGAAGTTGCCCCCTGGTTTTCACCAAAAAATGTGCTTTGTGTCATAAAGTGACCTTTGACCTCCAAAAATCAAATGAGTTCACCCCAAGAAATTTGCTTCGGGTGTTCCTGAGCTATCGCGTTCACTAGACTGGACATGACGGGCTGACGGGCAACCCGAAAAAACATCCCGCCTCCGGCCACAGCTGTTGCCGATGCCGAGGAATAGAAACGGTAGAGAAACGGAGCGAGGTTGAAGTTCACACACACAATGTGGAAGGTGTTATTCAAGGTGGAGACGAAATCTAATTGCATTTAGTCAAATCCATATTGTCTTGTATGTCATTACTCTGGTTGGCATCCAGTCAAAATGAGCTTAGGAATGCCAACGGCGTTGGATCATCTATTTAAAAAAAGGAAACAATAAGAGAGCCGCTCAGTGCGCTGAACTGTTGATGTCTGCTGGTTTTTCCAGTTCCGTGTAATGAAATGAAGGTGAAACAGCAGCGGGTGTAAACGGCCTGAGAACGGCTTTGCAAGATTCATAAAACGTCCCCGTTTGACAATATTGCCAATAAAGGTTTTTCAGGATCCGTCACGCGCTGGCTGAGTTCCACACGTAACATGTCGACAGGACACATGGCGGCTCGTGTGATCCGGTCTGATCGATCTCATGCGTTTGTTTGAAATGTTGTGAGACAGAAGGTTTTCTTCATCGTAATGGATTTGTTTACCAGATGGCATCACATGAACCGCATTTCCAACTGTGGCAATAGTTTTACAATAGATCCCGTCTAGAAATAACATTTCCTTTTGTAGTACTGCAAAGCTGCACATATTTTTGGTTTAATTAGAGAAGTGTCTTTTATCGAAAATATGAAATTATGGTTGAACACAGCACGCCTTTTTTTTTTCTTTTTTTTTTTTACTTGATTGTTTTCAGATCAGATCAACAATGTCAAGCATTACATTATTAAAGTTGGTGATATTTTGTATCTTTATTGGCAACAAATGACATGAACAGACCAAAACCAACAATGCAGTGAGTCAGTAGGTCTCTCACGACTGTCTGACTTTTCCGTCTCTGGCTCTCGGGGCCCAAGCCCATTAAGTCCTACTCAAAGGCATAAATCCTTAAAAATGGGTCACACATCTAGAGTTTCATTCTTAAATAAGACTAAGTTGTTTCCTAGAACAGCTGGGCACTGTAGTTTTTTAAAAAAGGTTCTCAAACAGGAACAAGGAGTACTTTATTGGGGACTATTTGCAGCTGCAAATCTATACAGAATTGAGGCGTATTGATCCGCGAGTATTTTTACATCGCCAGGAGAGAGAGTGTGTGTGTGTTTGTGTGTGCGTGTGTGTGTGTTGGGTTGACGATGTGGCTCACAGCTTTGTTGAATACTCGGGTTGTCCAGATTTCTCCCGTCTGTTATTTCTTTACTTCAGAGCGATGCTGTGAATAACAAATGTTGCTCTGGAAGCAGTTACGATCTCCGCGCACACAGCGGGTCGACTATTTTGTATTTGGCAGAAGCACTAAAATCAATTTTAAATAAATGAGATGTTTCTTTCATCAATATTTTGTTTTAAATAATGTATTTCTTTTCTTTATCCGTGTAATAAGTGGACTAATGAACAGTGAGCGGGCTTTATATTGAGACCCTGTCTGGGATTATTACTCCATGATGACCGGCCCGCTGTGCATTATCCCTTCCTGAGACAACAATGGAGTTCTGTGGAGTGGATTTTCTTCAAAATTCACGAGAGGTTTATTTACTGATGTATTTTATGTCGTATAACTAAACTTTAAAAGCCCTTCAACTCGAGACCAAAATGTTTTATTCATTTCTGGATCGTAAGACTCATTACTTGCTATATTGTTTTTTTTTTTGGCTGCAATCACTGTTGATTTGATGTCATGGGATTTGATAATAATAAAGAAATACGGTCTTTCAAACTCTCGACACTCCCGTTCGCTGCGGTGTGTAATTCTGACGAACATTTGCTCTATCATTCACATCAATATGAAATGAAAACCAGCGAAGCGACTTGATGGATCTATTATTTTTCACAGGTGTCCCACCGATCCTTTTGATTTTGGGGCTCGGGGTCGGGCCCAGGGGGAGCCGCCACCATTGCGTCCAACGAGTGGAGCGCCAACGGTAGCCCAGAGGATGGGCTGGACGGGGAAAACGAGGACAAGGCCATTGACGGGGACGCCGAGGGCGTGTGGAGCCCGGACATCGAGCAGAGCTTCCAGGAGGCCCTCGCCATCTACCCGCCGTGCGGCAGGAGGAAAATCATCCTGTCCGACGAGGGGAAGATGTATGGTGAGTACGCTGGACGCCAGCCAGAGACTCCAGATGTTTATTGTCAGTCCGGATCGTGTGAAAGGCTTTCGCCGGGGGACTCCATGAAATGTACGTTGTAAATATAACAGGACATATACATTATAACACAATAAATATATAAAAACACGCAAGAACATCTCAATGGAAATCTGTCCCGGAAGGAATGGGGAAAAATGAGAATACCACACATTCCACTGACGGTTGTGGCTGAAAGAAAAGCTTCATAGTGCCCTGAAAATGAATTAGTAGAATACTTCCCCCCCCCCCCCCACACCTCTTGTGCTCATTGTCACAGCTTTGACATGGAGGTGAATGTTTTCTTTCCACTCGCAGCTCTCTTTAACAAGTCTGTGCCTGTTGAGTTGTGACCCAGGGGCCGGTTCTTCCAGTCGCACCAGCGCTCTCCGAGCCGGTTACAGCTGCCCTGAGAGCATCTCCGCCGCTCTCTCTCCCCGTCTGATTTACACCTGTCTTTTTCTGCCGCGTTTTTCCTTTACAGCCCCGCTTTTTATGCTCACTGTTTTACGGCCTCCTCGCTTCCTCGCTACACTTTCAGTCGCAAAAAGAAAGAAAGAAAGAAAAAAAACAACCCCCCTGCTCTTTGTGTTTTATCGCCGAGCGTAATGTTTCCGCACAAACCGGTATCACTGCGAGAGGGATTTTGTTTGCCTGTAGGTGACTGCTTGTGCTGCGTTTGATGCCGGACGGCTCGCTTAAATTGGCAATAATTAGCACAGCGTGATTCTGAGACTCGGGGAAGAAAAACATCGCATTGGCATGTTGAAGATTTTAAACATCCATATGGTTTCAGGATAGTTTTGCTGTTTCCTGCAGCGGCTTCATTAACTTGCAGGTGTTGAGCCTTTAATGCCCCGAAAAACCTCCAGATGGATAAGTTGGCAAGGTCTCCGGTGGAATCACCGATATCCAGGTGTCGGGGAATTGAGCGTGTTTGTCTTTCATTATTTTGATCCCACTTTCCCACTCCTGTTGTTGAGACAGAGCACGCTGCCCTAATTAGATTCAGCATTTGAAGCTGGGGATTGTGCTGAACAGCAACAAATGTTGATGGACAGGAATCGCGTTGCCTTCTTCTTTTCTTGTTTTACGTGCCGTTGTCCTCAACAAACCTCGTTCTGGTTTTGTGAAATTGTGTTCTTTTCCCCCCATCGTAATTCAACTCCCTCGAGCCATGCTTTGTAAGCCTTTCCTTCCCTTTAATTATTGTCCGCCATGTCTCAGAAACTCGCAATTGATTCCATCTTCAGAGCGCCCGCAAAAACCATCAATCATTGCCACCAGAGTCTCAGTCGGGCTGTATATTTTAGAAGCATTAGTGTTTGTTTTTAAATCACTTTTCTTTTTCTTTTTTTTGTGTATTTGGGTGTTTTTTTTTTCTGCCCTTTGACGTCAGATGAAATTCTTTCGGAGTGATTCACGCCCCGAGATTGAATCTCATCCACTCATTCATCGGGGAGATTTGAATATTCAAGGTCGAGCACATACCTGAGATAACTCAGCCGCCGTCGCAGCTTCTGTTCGTCGGCTTCGTGCTTAAGGAGCGGTAGTAGTGTGCAAACAACAAAGCCATTGACGTTTTCATCAACAGAACAACTTTTTCCCATCCAGTTATTATTTACGTCAAAAATGACAAACATCTGCTGCTTCTACCTTCTCAAAAATGATTTGCTGCTTTTCTTTGTCGTGCATTATGGTGACTTGGTTAGACAAAGCACAGCATTTTAAGACATTCCTCCGGGCTCAAGGATAGGCAGACATTTTTCACTGTTTTCACACATTTTGTCGACTGAAAACGTGTTTTATTGTAAAATGAATTGAAATGTCAATCTGTAATAAAAAAAACTGACTTAATCCAATAATGTCCTGTTCAGCCTGTTTACAGGAAACCTTTCTGATGTGATTCAGTAATGAATCGAATCATTTTAAATCACATGTAATATGACTAAACCAATCAAATGTTCATTCCAGACGGCAGGGACATGCTTAAAACGGTATTTCTTGTTAAAAAAAAGCATTCCATATTTTTCCAAATGACTAGTTCACAACGTGCTTTTAATTGCTGTCCGGCCCTTCAGCAACAAATCACTGCAGGCATCTCTCAATTTACCTAAGTACCTCCCCAGGCCTGTTTAGCAGTGCGGTGTTGTGTCCCCGGCTCCATACGTTTGTCATGAGAATGTCAACAAAGAGGCCGTCCGCGCTCAAACCTTCAAACCTTCAAACCTTCAAACCTTCAAACCTGCCCCCTTTAGCAGCAAACTGTCAGGACCCCTTTCAGAGGCCTGCTCTTTTTCTTTTTTCTTTTCTTTTTTTTTTTTAGAGCACTAAACACCATCTCCATTTACAATAAGTCATCTGAGGTTCTGCTCGCGGGGCCAAGGCATGCCCCCAGAAGAAGCCGTCTCACAAGGTGATTACCTCAGACTTCTAAAAGCTGCCCTGACGTGAGGTTGGGGGAATGTTAACGATTGCACTGTGTAATACTGTCTACCTTGCAGTCCTCAGACTCCCAGTGGCCTCCAAAAAGGAAGGCAAGTCATCTCTCCCGCTGGGAATGCCACTTGTTCCTGCCAATTTCTCTTTTTTTCTTTTTGGTGGGAAACCTTTTTGTAAATGTCCATTGCCGGAGCGGGACGCCTCTCTGTTACTCGTGTGTTCTTTGCTCTTCAAGAGCTGTCTGGATTTCCCAGAAGCATTAGTCATGTCCGTGTCGCTCAGGGGTGACAGAGAGTTCAGAGAAGCACTTCATTTTAATAAGTAACACATGTTAATAATCACTCCAGAACATGAACGACACTCCAAGAAATTGGAGAGAAGATATGAGGAGTATGAACAAGTTGCATCTTCGGTCTGCTGCGTAAAAACAAGGAGGTCATGGGAAACTTTCTCATTTAGAAATAGGTGTTAGTGCTGATTTAAAAGAAATTCAGGACTCGTACTACTTTCAAGATAAAGTGATAGTTTCAGCAAAACTGCAATGCCTTTAGTGATTCATATATATATATATATATATATATATATATATATATATATATATATATATATATATATATAACTACAAAATTATGTTTTTAAATTTTGGTTTATGTGTATTTTTCCTATACCTTTAGCCGGAGGCAGCCTAGCTGTTTCCCCCCGTTTACAGTGTGTATGCTAAGCTAACTGGCTGCTGGTCTAGCTGTATATTAAACAAACCGATGTGAGAATGATATCTATCTTGTAATACAACTCTCTGTGAGAAAAACAAACTTGCATTCTGATTCCTTTTTGGTTTTCCACTCCTTCTTTCAGAAAGTAATTTCCACGCTGTGTGAAAAATCAAACACATAGTTGCGGCTCAGAGGCATTCGGTCCTTGTAAAAATGTAATAGTTGTCACGTTTTACAACCGAAGTTCATAGGAAGTATCTCCAGAAGATTGTGTCAAAAGAAATGTTGTCCATCTTGTTTTGCTTTGGCGCTGTGCTGACATGTTGTTCCCCTGAGTTTTCTGTCAAATCCCGAGCGCACACACACACACACACACACACACCTCTCAGCCCTGCAGCAGTCACGACTGCAAAGCACTCTGGGTACAAAAAAGGGAAAGATTTCGTACTGGCGGGAAGAGGCGAGGCGTGTGTCTTTTTTTTTTTCTTCTTCTTTTTTTTTTTTTTTTTTTACCTTTTTTGAGGGTCGCATTGGGAATCAGCAGCAGGTTCAGTGAATGTGTAAAAAGACGTGTGTGGAGGTCTCGGGTAATGATGACTGAGCAGGCCTTCACTGTCAGCCCCCTCACTGAGATGTTAGGAATGTTTTCAGTCATGGCTGGGCAGTATGTTAGCAATTTAGGATTACCTCAATGTTATGAGAAGGGAGGAGGGGAGAGAAAATGGGTGGAGAAAAGCTTCAGGAGAGAGGGAGAGAGGGAAGAGGGAGGAGAGTGGTGAGGGGGGGGTGAGGAGAGATTACCTTTTTGCTCACTATCTCGGAGTGGGAAGTGGAAAATTCCAGCGGTAGTGTAGTAAAAGAAAGAGAAAAAAAACAGATAGGCGTGTCCTGTCGGGGAAGAGGTTAAGAATGGAGGCCTGCAGCGATCCGAGCGTGTGTTGAGCAATCAACAAGGGGATCAGCTCCAACAAGAGGGGGTGATAAAGGGATGGAGAGACAGCCATTGTGGGGACAGTAAGAGGCCGAGGACGAGCGAGGCTGTGACCGCGATTGTACGACTGCGTCTGTTTGTGTGCACCTGTCATGTCCCCCCCCCCCCCCCTCCCCCACGCTGCCGCCGCTCCTGGGTGGACCAGCCCCTCACGCCGTCTCTCTGACCTCCACAAACGTCAAGTCTGAGCAGATCTCGGCTGCAGCTGCCGCGAACAACCACGGAGAGCATGTCCTCTTATATTCTCGCCCCCCCCCCCCAAAAAAAGTTATGGATTAACACAAGCAGTCCTACAGGGTCCTCTGTTCCTGGAAGAAGAAAGAAAAGGCATAAAAATGTGCATGTGCACACGCTATGCGGCGGCTGCTTTGAAGGCCTGACTTTTTAAATCATATATTCTGTCAGGTTGTGATTTAACTTCTTTTTTTTCTTAAAGTGAGTGAATCACATCCTGCAGGCATCAACTCCTGACTTCAGTGATCCAAGGCCTGTTGAATAAGTTCTGCTCAGCTGTTGTTTTGGTGCCTTTTTAAGAGTGATTTTTTTCCCCCTTTTAAAATATGTTTTACTTTATGGTCTTCAAGGATTTGATGAAGTGAAAGATGAGGCGGCATTTGGGACCGATTTACTTCAGTATCTCTAAAATTTCTCGGCCAACTGGGCGATCTTTTTTGGTAAATAAGGGATGCAGCGGTTGAAAATCCAGGCTGTGTTGAACACGCTTTAATGGTGTCACGATCCAGTTTGTCTCTTTCCACAAAAGCAGAAGGAGTCGTGCCGGAGAATGTGTCTGGCGGCTTCCTTTTCCAAATCATTTTAACATTCAATTTCATTGAAATCAAACACTGGAGTTGTTTGTCCGACTCGCTTCAAAGTGGTGTCTCTGCAGGAAACTGTATGTCACATGAAACAAAAGCTTCAATTTGAAATATCACGAAACCAACCAGATGTTTTGGAGAAAATCTGTAGATATCATCTCAGCTCACAACCACAAGACTGCACTGTGCAACAGATGAACAAAACACATTTTTGATTATACCACACTATGTATTTTCTGCCATAAAGCAAGCTAGAAAAAATCTTTTCATGGTCTGCTTTAAACAAAAAAAGAGGAGATATTTAGCTTATGTTTTCAACCTCAATGTCGGGAGTCCTTCATGTCTTTAACCCACAACACTGAAACCCACCTCACCAGAGAAGTTCTTATCTTTTTCTTTCGTAGTCAAACTGTAGTTCATGCTGCAGTACTTTGCAACGAGATATCTGTGAAATTCGTAGCAGAACTTCGTGGTTGAGACGATCCAATGGCGTTTTTTTTGTTCCCCCCCCCCCTCTGATCCTTTGCTGAAGAGATTGAGAGTGACAGTTGCGCGGGGGTCGAACTGGCATTGTTCTTTCTTTGCCATCCTCTGCGGGGATGGCCGGCAGCAGGTGCTGCTGTCCGTTGAGTGCGGGGTCACACGGTGGTGTTGTTTTGGGAAAAGGGGGCTGCTTCGCTGCCAGGTGGCAGTTGCTGGCAGAGACAGTTATGGCTTTGTGTTTCCTCCAAGAGTTACGGCATCAGCTGCCCCTTTTGCCCCTCTTAACCGGCGACCCCCCCCCCCCCCCCCCCCCCTCTACCCCAACCTAATGGCCCTCACCCCGGCTCTAACCTCTGCTTCTCCCAGAGCTGGAAGAGCTTGTGTGTGTGTGTGTGTGTGTGTGTGTGTGTGTGTGTGTGTGTGTGTGTGTGTGTTCGCCTGAGCTCTGGCTGTGTTCGCAGGCCCGGGCCAATCAGACTGGCTAGCACAGATGTGACAGGCTTAGAGGAATGCTAGGAATGCGGAGGCGCTGGAGCGGGCGTGTCCATCCTTGGCCCGGGGCGGTGGGGGGGTGAAGGGTTGGGAGGAGGGGAAGGGGGGGGGGGGTGGCTCAGTATCGGCAGACAGTTCAGCTCCGCTCTGCTGCTGGCCGACCGCCGGGTCGGACTGCTTTTTCGAGAGCACGGTGAGCGCCGCGAGCTCGCCGGAGCTGGTCTCGCAGTACTTTTATGGTAATTGCACTAACCAGGGCCTTCTGGAGGCCAAGTGCTGCAGAGAGTGTGTGTGTGTGTGTGTGTGTGTGTGTGTGTGTGTGTGTGTGTGTGTGTGTGTGTGTGTGTGTGTGTGTGTGTGTGTGTGTGTGTGTGTGTGTGTGTGCGAAAAAGCAGGACTCGTTTCTCCTGTCATTATGTGTCTGGATGCTCTGAAACCTCCGAGACATACAGTCTATTGTGTGTGTTCAAGAAGGCATATCTTGACCGGCCGGTGTAAATTTCTGTCAGCAAGTTTGGCTCATTATTCCTAATGACAGCGCGGTCCGACCTCTCCCTCTGGCCCAACGTTCAGCCGCAGAAACCCAGCGAACGTGACTTGGCAAAGGCAAGAAATGAAAAACACAAATTTTCCCCCTGGCTTCTTGCTCTTCTCACAACCTGGGGATGACTTTTGTTTGTTCCCGGCCGCACTTAAATCTGGCGTACGGCACTGAATGTGAAGAGGGCCGCTTCAAAAGGCCTGAATGCGGAGCCTGTTCCCTGCACAACCTGTTTGTGCAGAATTTCGAGAGTAGATGCCATGTCACTAAAGACACGGTTCTGTTTTCTAAGCGACTCTCTATAATTAGGCCTCGGGGCCACGTGAGCTGACGATAAGTAGGTGTGAAACGAGCTAATGAAAACTTTGAGGTAAGGCAAGAAAATCAAGCCTTTTTTTTTTTTCTAATAGCGACCGTATTTCAAAGAAGAAGGGGCGTTTTTAAATATGGTCTCCTGGAGGAAACAGAGGTGTTATTATGGTCTGTGACCTGTGACTAAAGTGTGTTTGCGTTGGGTCTGGGGAGCTCTGGGAAAAGGTCACGCTACTGAACGAGCCGCACGCAACGTATGATGTAAGACCGCCACCTGCTGGCCATTTCAGGGTATTGTCACATATCTGGCAATCTGAACTCTTCTGTCGCGTACTCTCGTGTACTTTTTTTGTGACCTTTCTTTCCTTTTCATCCTGTGTTACAGGTCGCAACGAATTGATAGCGAGGTACATCAAGCTGAGGACGGGCAAAACCCGCACAAGAAAACAGGTGAACGAGATTTGATGAATGGATCAGAATAACCACGCACGAGTTTGTTTTAGTTACTCACAGTAAGACACAACAGATACAACACCAGATGGGTGAAAGCCGTTAATAACATCTGTTATATAAAGGATTTGTAGTTCCTGATGGCATGCTTAATTACAAATATGAGTGGATTACTAGTTCTTTAAAGGATGATTCTGGTTTTATTATATATGTACATACAAATCCTGTGAAAAGACCAAAACCAACACTGTGGTAGTTTGTCTTTCCTGCATGTGGCACCAAAGCCCTCCGTATCTGTAAATCTATAAAAAGTGAGTCATGAACATACAGTTTAGCTGTTTTTTAAATGCAAAGTAGTATCAGCCGGCACACACGGGACTATTTTCAGCTGTGGATGAATACACAATTGGTATTCTTATTCTTATTTTGTTCAATTTTTCCCCCTCCTGGATTAAAGTCAGTATTTATAGCAGCTGGGTGGTGTATCTGGGATTGACTCAAAATAAACTGAAGGGCCAATGTTTGTAACTATGCCGAAACATGTCACCCATCGCAACAGTGAGGCTCATTCATGTGTGTTTTCTTAACAAAGGTGGCCAAAAAAAAATACTAATAATAAGAAATTTCCCGGCTGCACAGGCAGTACACGTGGGTGGATCAGTTCATTGATGGGTTTGTTCATTTCATCGGATGTATTGCTATATATATATGTGTGTGTTTGTGTGCGTGCGTGCGTGTGTGTGTGTGCACGCATCTTCGAGTGCATGTTGTTTTCATGCTCAAAAAACCTGTTTCACACCCCTTTAGGTGTCTAGTCACATACAGGTGTTAGCACGGAAGAAAGTTCGTGAATACCAGGCCGGTATAAAGGTAGGTGCCACAAACCTGCCTCCCGGCAACACTGACTGGGCGTCTCTTTCCTCTTTGGTTACGGCTTCTCCCTCTCTTTCTCTTTCTCTCTCTCTCCCTCGCCCTCTCCCTCTCTCTCTCTCTCTCTCTCTCTTCCCTTGTCTTTTCTCTCCCTGCCTCCTATTTCCTCTTCCCTCCTCTCGGCTATTCTTCTGTGCAGGTTTCTAGCCACTTGCAGGTTCTCGCCCGGAGAAAATCTCGCGAGATCCAGTCAAAGCTAAAGGTATGCGCTTCACCGCGGGCTCGGCGGAGCTGGTAAAAAAAAGAAAAAAAGAAAAAAAAAGGCTTGGCTTGGCACTAACCGACCTTTATCTGTGCGCACCGCTATCAGCCCCCGCTTTGCCGCGAGGCCGGCTCCTCCCCCCCGCCCCCCCGCTAGATAAATGGACGAGGGCTCGGCGAGCGACGTCCATCATGTCGAGGGGATAAATCCGACGGCGCGAGCGTCGTTTCGGAGTTGGTTCTCTTGTCGTGTAGCCGCGGTCCCGCTTCTGTGCCACGCATGCGCCGCACAAACAGATGAGAGCTTGTTAACCGCCCCGCTGTAAGCCAGACTTGCATGAACTGTAAAACTAATCCTCCCCCCCATCTCCCACCCCGCGTAGTGAAAGTACAGTATCTGCTTTAGAGGAATGCCACACAAGCTGTTCTGATGAGCCCAGTGATGATTTAGCAGCACACCGCTCCAGCTCTGTTCCTGTCCTCTGTGCCAGCCGGGCCTCTGCAGCACTTCTCTAAGACTTCTTTCTTCCCTACAACTCTTTCTACTTTGATACTTTTAGTTCCTCTACTTTTACCGTGTCTGTCTGTTTGTGATGTGTGTGTTTTAAAAAATTTTTTTTTATACAAAACTGAACATTCACAAAACAAAAAAAAACACATTAATCTTCATCAGATGACTCCTTTTGACTTTGTCTTGTAGTTTCTTTCGATCCCTCTGGTCTCTCTTCATGCTTTTTTAAAAAAAGAAACGAAATCTGTTTTGCATATTAACTTAAACATGCAGACTTGTGGGATTGCCAAAGAAAATGTGGCTTTTCTTTAGTGCTAACTTTAACTTAAATTAACCCCTTTTAATGCAGACTAATCCGGCGGTGGACGCCAGCATCCACAAGTCACTTATTGTGTAGCAGGAAGGCTGAACTTGTTCATCCAGTGGCACGAATGCCCAAACGTGTTTTGAATGCAAAGTATAAGTTCACATGGAGAATGGGAGGGAATCCCCGGGGTCCTCACTGTGCGACGTACTCGAGACACTTCAGCCACCATGCGATGCAATTTTAAACATGTTGTGATGTGCTGAGTATCGCGATAAGAAACATCGCGATGACGTTTTGTTTTTGTGCTAATTATTGAGTTTATACGATAACTCTTTCACTCCGTTCACCTCACTTCAATCCTTTCATTGTATCCCAGCAGAATGACTCTATGAACTATGTGAAGACATATTTCAATCCTGCTGACTTTACTCGATGCCGCACCAGAAAAAAAAGCACAATTTAGTGAAGTGATAAAGCAATTATTACCAAATGGTTCAATCTGTGTGTGTAATGTCAATAGTTTGCATAATAAAAGTTCAAGACTTGGCCTCAGTGCATTGATACATCTGATTCTGACATGTTTTGTGGAAAGTGTGCTCAAAAGATTTGCCGACAGGCAGCCGTTTAGTAAAATCAGCTTGTCGGTTTTTCATGGCTTGTCATATATCCTGTGTGGTGACTTTAATCCTTTGTGTGGTGACTTTAATCCTCTCTGCTCGAAGGAGTGAATCATATTCTTCTCACTTCTTACTTTTTTGCACACACACACACACACACACACACACACACACACACATACACACACACAACAATCTGCATTTTGCCTCCTTCACACAAACATGACATATTTGACTGAATTATTATTTGTATCACCTCATACTCTTGTGTACTTGTTAAACCCTTTCCCAAATACATATTTACATTGAGAATGTTTACTCAGCGTGTCATTTAGTTCAGTAATTTGTGTTCATGCTTCCTGAGTTCACCTTAGTTGGATGATGGTATTGTCAGAACACCAATGCTGTCCTTACGTTTATTTTCCCCCCCGTTTAAGTGTCAGATATCAACTAATATAATGTGCGTGCAGTCCCAACGCTTTGTTCAAGTATTAATCCAAGTTAGGAAATAAGAAAATTAGGAAATCGAGGCAAAGTAGAAAAACACACTCGTTTCCAAGCCGCTCTCTAAGAAGCTAAGTTGGCTGACATAAAGCGACTCTTTCCACTGTGGAATAAAAATAAATTGCCGCATCAGCTGAACAAACAGGAAGTAAACACGTGACGGCTGAAATGGACGCACGGCGTCGTACCAGCTGCACATTTGACGTAACTCACTGAAGGCTCGTGCAATTAAACCTCCATGGATTTAAATGTTTCATCACAGCTGGTCAATGTGCTCCTGTTCTACAGATTGTTATGGGGAACTTACTGAAAGAATATCCTCAAAAAAAGACTTAATATTCATCATACATGATGATTGACTGAATTAATTTGTATTGTTTTAACTTTCATTTTATTTATGCTGTCCAATGAAACAATACAATAAGATAATAATGTACATCACCAAATGTATTGCAAACGTTTTGGCACATTTTCTTTTCCCAATAATATTAATATAGTTCAAAAAAATACTGTGATCATTTTGTATTGAAGCATTCTTCAAATACCTTCGTCCCTACTGAACCTCGAAACCCTCTAAACAAGCGTATTTTTATGGCTTTTAATGTAAAAACATCAGATTATGGCACCCATGTACCACTATTAACTCATCTTAACACGTCATTTAGAGCTGCACCGTACTAATGGTTTCTCTCTTTTTTGATTCAGGCGATGAATTTGGTAAGTGGATCTGACTTGTGCAATATGCTTCCCTCCTCCGCTTTGTTTGGCAGCACCAGTGCACTGTCCCCTTGCTGTGGCCCTCTGCTGGCATGGCGTCCCCGCCCCATTACTACCATGTAATGAATCAACGCTTAGGAAGCAGCCACATCCAGCCTGATGTAGTGTAATCCCCTCAGCCTCTATAGGGAAGACAAAGTCTTGCTTGCTTTGCATTAAGGGTGTCGCTCTTTGATTCGGGGTCTCGCTGCTGAGACGTCTGTCCTTTTAAACTGCAAAGTTATAGCAGGATTGACCCAAACGTGCATTTTTTTCAAGAAAAAAAAGAGCAAGTGGATGCATTTCAAAAAAAAATTTAAAAAAATAGTTTGGTGTATTCAAATCAAAGCTTGAATGTCTTCGTAAATCCTGAAATCTGTTTCATGCACCGTGAAAAGGAATTTGTTGGCTTTGTGTAGCTTTTGCTTTGTATTTCACCAACATTGGACCGCTTTCATTCAGCAGTAATTAAATTTGTTGATGGACTTCTCGATGCATTTCCAACTAATGCACTCTCTTCATTCTCTTTTTTTTTCCTGTTTTGGAGGCTGGTAACATACCAGTTTGAATACAAAACAGCTTAAATACCAGTGCAGCTTCATCTTCTCTGTCCTGCCCTTTGCTTCATTTTGCCCAGCTGCAAAAACACATTTGCTTTATTGAGAATAATTAGAAGAAGTGGTTTTAATTGATTGCTAAACCCAACTGTTTCAAGTATATTGTGACTCCTGAAAGCTTTGCTCTAGATTATCGAACCTATCAGTTGCAGAATCGAGATGTTTTAGTTGTTAATCAAGCTAGATAGCGTGTAGTGTGGCAGTCCACAAGCCTCTACTAACACAACAGTAGATCATGCTGAGGTTACAGTGCCACCTAGTGGCTGACTCGTTATTCCTCCGTTTCCCTCCGTAGGATCAAGCGTCTAAGGACAAAGCCCTGCAGAACATGGCAGCACTGTCGTCCGCACAGATCGTCTCCCCGAGTATGATAAAGAATCACCTTCCACCACTGCCTCCTGCCCACTACCAACCACCCAGAGTTAGCCCGCCACTCATTTTTTTTCCACACATACAACACATATTTTGTTATATTGTTTTGTCATTTTTAAAGAAAATTGCATCCGATTTCACCCAGAAGACGAACAAAAACAAGTTCATCCGACAAAAAGGTTTACCAATGTTTCCTTGCTCTCCAGTTCTGGCCTTCTCTCCCAGGACAACCTGGACCCTCTCAGGAGTAAGTACACTCCTATTATTGGTTGTGTTTGACGTCAGGTGGGTGTTGCAGGGCATGTTTAACAGATCGCGTCTTTGCACACTAGGTTGGTTCTAGATCTCAACTCGGGAAGGACTCCTGGGCTCGGCCGCACCAGCCACGGGTAAAGTCCCTCTGGTCGAGGTCCAGCACAAAGCAGAACTAGCTCTGGTTCTCCACAGCAGTGTACTGTAACGTTTCCTGCGCTGATTAAAACCACCACCGAGCGAATGAACTGCTTCAAATTTAATTGAGAAAAAAAAAATACACGGGGAAAAGGAATTCTCCTCATCTTTCGATGCCTTGCGTTCACTTAGCAAGCACGAAATATTCAAAGAAAACATACACGGCATTTCTTTAGAGTCATCAGTGAACGCACAATCCATTGATTTTACATCTGTTCTGAAGAATTGAAGAAGGTGGACGTACGCCCAGCTGGTGCAAAAGCACCTGCTGACGTCTTGACACTAACAGTTACTCACTATATCTACCAGAAATACACATATAGAAGGATCCACGTGTCGTACGCATCTGTGTAAAGTCGAGCTCGTTGGCTCACTGAACCATCCGTTGTCTTTCAGTCTCAAACAGTTTGCACAGCCCCCGTACCCGAGCCTATCGGGTCCTTTACCACAATCCATACCTAGTAAGTATCGAGTAAAAAAGCCCATGCTTCAAAAAGGAAACCAGAAATTATTTTTATGAATGCTTGTGTGTGTGTGTGTGTGTGTGTGTGTGTGTCATTTAGGTTATGAGCCCTTGGCACCGCCTCCTCCTCCATCTGCTACTGCTGTGCCGGTGTGGCAGGACCGGACCATCGCCTCCTCTAAGCTGCGGATGCTGGAGTACTCGGCCTTCATGGAGGTCCAGAGAGACCCAGACAACGTGAGTGAAAATGTACCCGTGGGCCAGAGCCTCTTATTGAAGTTAACATTTCCTTTCAGAAAGTCACAGAGCTCATTTAAAAGCCGCTAGGTTCTGATCCCGATGAGATTTTTTTTTTTTCAACAAAGGCTATGAGCACACAGGAGTCACAAGCCAACGATGCTTTGTACGGGACAACCAATGTGTATCCAGCATGGCAGAGACATGCATCCAGCTTTCCAGCCAACAATGCTATTTGCACCTGACTCCGGCCCACATTAGATGCTGTCTGTCATATCTGACCTACTGCAGTACATGTAGTATATGTAGTGTTTTACTCAACAAAACCAAGTAGTTTGGTTGTCTAAACCTATCCAAAACTGTGACTTAAAATAATACTGAAAAAAGACAATGAGTCAGCTTCTCACAGCTCTTGAACACCAGTCTCCTAGATGTAAGTCTTGACTTTGATCCGTCCATCCAACACACATATTGTTGCTCTTGGTATTGCTATCACTACTTCAACATCTTTCTGCCAGAAAGGGCTCTCTGGCTTACAATTAGCTGCCAATAAGCCGCTAAAAACTGAAGTCCAGGTGCAGGTTTCAGACTAGAAGAAGCACCTAAAAGCTCTGATTCAACTGCATAATGTCACCAAAAGAGATGCAAAACGACTCTGACTGGCTCGTGTTCGGTGTCTTGCTCCCATGAGGCTTTTACGTTGGTATGCTGTTGTGTCTCCCAGTTCATCCACGCATTGACAACATACCCCACCCAGTCTGAAGGGTCCTGATGTACTAAAGCTGTCTGATACCTAACGTACAACACTAAAAACAACAGCAGTGAGGTTTGGTAGACAAGTTCTGCATCGGATGCTCTTGAGGTTATTCACGTCCCCCTCTGCTCTCTTTTGTCTGTGTCCACTGCAGTACAGCAAACACCTGTTCGTCCACATTGGACAGACCAACCCCTCGTACAGCGACCCGCTCCTCGAGGCCGTGGACATCCGACAGATCTACGACAAGTTCCCGGAGAAGAAGGGCGGGCTCAAAGAGCTTTACGAGAAAGGCCCTCAGAATGCGTTCTTCCTCGTTAAATTCTGGGTGGGTTGTTATTTACCCAGTTCTTAGTTGTTATTGTGCATTTGTACATCACTTTGTCTGTTTTTTTGCTCGTATTATATCTAGACATTTCATGTTTAACTGACAAAAGCCCATTGCATTACTATCGCTTTTTCTAATAATGACTTCTCTGTGTACTGACAGGCATACAAAAACCTTTTTTCAGAGTTTTTAATAACTGTAAACTACAACGTTTGGCAGCAAAGTATGCAAACAACTTCCTTTTCTTATGACACAGAGATGGTTTTCTTAGCAAGGTGAACTCAAGATCAAACGGATACAGAAGGAATTTCACAATAGATTGCTTCCTTCTGCACACTTCTCTTTATTTTAGGAAACCGTCTCTGCACATGTTAAGTTTTCGCCCTCCCCAAAAAAACGAGTCGCTGCACAGAAACAAAACACCATAAAAGGCCTTAAAATGTTTCCTTGCAACTAAACAAACCATGTTTCTACAAGCATTTGAGTTCCATCCAAGTGTGTCCTCATCACCGCCTCTCTGATGAAACGTTTCCCGTCCGCAGGCCGACCTGAACAGCAGCGGCATGCAGGACGGCCCGGGTTCTTTCTACGGCGTGAGCAGCCAATACAGCAGCCTCGAGAACATGACGATCACTGTTTCAACCAAAGTCTGCTCGTTTGGCAAGCAGGTTGTCGAGAAAGTAGAGGTAAGAGCTTTCCATCGATTCTGTATTCTCCTCTCAAACAGCAGATACACGGCCTCTCATTTTCACTCCTTTGTGTGTGTGTGTGTGTTACAGACAGAATACGCCCGCCTGGAGGGAGGAAGGTGTGTTTACAGGATCCACCGCTCTCCTATGTGCGAGTACATGATCAACTTCATCCACAAACTCAAACACTTGCCCGAAAAATACATGATGAACAGTGTTCTTGAAAACTTCACGATCCTACAGGTAACGCTCACTCGGTTTGACCGGCTCGTTGAAGGAACAGTGTGACGTGTCTGGAAGTGTATGTGAGACGGACCAGAGTTGGATAAGATGATCGATACCACTATCCAGTCTGCACGGTCGATAAGAAGCTACACTCTGCAGCTTTATGGTGTAGCTTAGCTTAGCGCAAAGACTGGAAACAGGGGAACAGCTAGCTTGGCTCATTTTACACTGGTTTTAGTACATTAAACTAAGTATAACGTCTTAATTAGTGAGCTTTAGATGTGGTGATTGGAGGATTTTGTTACCGTCAGACCAGGATAGCCATTTCGCCCCCTATTTCCAGTCTTTATGCTAAGCTAAGCTCATCAGCGGCTGGCATTAGCTTTACATTTAGAGCACAGATGTGAGACTGGCATCAATCTTCTCATCTAACTTTCCGCAATCACAGCATTTCCTAAAATGTCAAAATATTCCTTTAACAAATTTAGGAAGCGATTAACAGTTTTTCACTGCAGTATTTCCAAACAGGCCTGCTTCGTGTTTCTCATTTGACATTTTCCCTCTGCCCCCCCAGGTGGTGACAAACCGTGACACCCAGGAGACCTTGCTCTGTATAGCGTTTGTTTTTGAGGTTTCCACAAGTGAACATGGAGCTCAGTATCACGTCTACAGACTTGTTAAAGACTAACGGCTCCTCAGGGAGTTTTTTGGAAAAGCCAGACTAAAGCGTGACACAATCGCTCTTCGACCAGCTCAACCATCCAGGAAAAAATAACAACAAAAAACATTCAAACAATGCCAGACCGAGCTCACACGGACACATTTTATGCTTTATAAAGTCTTGTTTGCGAGGGGGAAAAAAAAAAAAGAATCTCAACGTGCCGACACGCAAATACATTTTGAAGAATTACGGATTTTTCGAACAACCAGCTATTTTCCATGTGTTTAAACATGCTTTAGATGAAGTGGGTCACTTTTTGCCAAGGTAATTGATGGAGCCTGAAACGTTTTATTGAGGGAATGAGAATGTGTTGAAAAGACTCTTGTAGTACAGAGAGAACAGGACCACGGAAGGGGAAAACCAGAGCCAAGTGGTGTTGTTGCAGTAGGTTTGTTAGGAAAGCAAGTGCCTTGTCTCCAAAGATTATATCATTGCCTGCCACTTTGGATTGCCTTTCTTCTTTTTTTTAAATTTTTTTTTTTTTTTTTACTACCTCTTGTTTTTAAACGATCACAAAATAGTCCGACAGGTGTACTTTGTCCAAAAGAATTGGAAATAAACCTCTCAGATTGACATCTTCTGAGGCGTTTCTTTTTTGTATTTGGGCCCACAGAGAACTGGGATGCGAGAACTCATTTTCATGTAGCCTGTTGTTTTTACCTAAAGATCATCCCAAGTTTTACAGTCCACATGTATAGGGAGAAGGTCAATTGTGTTACCGTACTATTTAGGTTCTGCTTCTCTTTTTTTTTTTACATTTTATTACACAGCTCAAAAATCAGGTCTTACAAGCATCTATCTATAACTGACTTTTGACACGAGGGATGCCTTGTAAAATGCTAGCCTGACATAAAGCCAGGGCTTTGCCATCCTTACGAGATCCACTGTTAATTCTCTCCGTTTGAAGACGTGTGCTTGGTTGCACTTAAAAGAACAAGAAGGCGAGATGAAGCAACAGCAGTGCTTCTTTTCTGCCTTGAGTTATGTAGCCTAATTGAAAAAAAAAATGAATTGTTTCTGTATACTGTGAGTCAGTGGATGCTAAAGGAATATGTGTTACATAGGAGAATTTTTTTGGAGGGGGGGGACGACTTTCTGTTCATATTTGTGTTCAAGTAACTCAGCACAGAGACCATGGTTTAAGTGGAGGAGGGAGAGTTAATCACTGTTTCTTTTGTTTAAAAAAGAGATTGTATGCTGTGAAGTCGGTTTATTTGCTTCACTCTTCTCCGATGTAATGTGTGGAGAAGCTGCATTCGTTGATTAAAGTTCAGTTTTGATATTTAAGACTCTTTTTTTTCCTTCTTTTTTTTTTTACTGACATTAAACATTAAATCATTTTTAAATCAAACAAAATAATTGTCTTGAATGAGAGCTATTGTCTCTGTGCTGTGGAGTATGACCATTGATTGTTATTTATAGGGTTGGAAGATAAAAAGCGGGAGGGCAGGGTGGGGTACTGGAGATGTATTAATCGTTTTCCACTGTGATGGAGATGTTAAAAGTATTGCAGGACTCCTATTAGAGGCATGATAACTGTCCTCCCGTGGATCCTGCTAGACAAGTGTCTACTCTGTGTGGTTCACTGGACAATTGTGTTATAAAAGTTCAAATTTAAGATATTATGCGGCGGGATAATTGCACCTGGCTTTGATGAATGTCATATTTCACAAGCTAGATACAATAACACTCCTCCTCTAGCAGGTTTCTCAATTCATCTTTTATACAGACATGTTTTCGCCATTATCAAGATTCATGTTTTCCTTTTGATTCTGTTGTCTTTTGACTTTCAGTGTTTGCCATATGCCTCACTGAAAATAATGTGTGATTGTGCTGATATTGATAATTAATAATGAGATATCTAATGTATCATATTCTGAATGGTGTGGGCAGTTTTTTGTTTTTTGTTTTTTTTGGTTTAAGGTGGTTTACTGTTGTCTTTGTTACCATTGTGCATTGCAATTTTATACTTCAAAGTAGAGGTTGGACTATGTAATCAAACAAATGTATCTAACAATAAAAGACGCATGGTGCCTTTGGGGCCATTTTCCCCCAGAAAACTTATTAAACATGTTTGTAAATTTGTTTTGTCCATAATGTTTTTGTTTTTGTTGTCATATCAAACAGACTGCTAGACCTGTAGATACTACATATTATGTTACTGTTGGCTTCCACAATTGGGCTTTATGATCTTGCTTTTGCGACTATTTTTTTTTTTTTTTTACCCATTTCACTGAATTCAAGGTGCAATAACATATAATTCCCCCATGGGGTCCCACGTGTTGCGTTATGCTAAGGTTTAGCATCATGAGGACCAGAGATATTGGTTCACTGAAATTACAACATAGTAACCAATGTTAAAGTACCTCAAAAGTGTCTGGCTGAAATTAATAATCAGAATTTAGTGCAAGTACAAGTACTCATGTAGTGTAAAATGTTGAGGTTCTTGTAAGTATTTACTTGAGTATTTCACTACATTAAAACTTTGTCATTTATTTTACTCCGCTATATTCACCTGACAAATATACCGTGAGTACTGGTTACTTTCACATTAAGATTTAACATCAGACCAAGTACGATTACCAAAGATCCCTTTGGTTTTAACCCCTTTGGCTTGTAGCCTGTTATAAAAAGTGTGAGTCCCTATTAAAGAGGGGGAAATCATTAATGCATTGATAATGTATTATTTGCGTGGGCCATTTCCTTTACATTGAGTATTTTTATTTCTCCATCGGGGTTAAATTAAGGACTTTAACTTAACTTGCGTGTGCCAAGCGTTTGACAAAAAGAACTTCATCTCCCAGAAGTAATTGCGGCTGCCGAACTCAAACCGGAAACTATCAGTAAGCAAAAATAAAACCGGATGTTGGATGAAAACCTCCTAATTTAAATATTGCCTGCAAAATATTTGCATTTTAAAATGTCATTTTAACTAAGATATTCACAGTAACAATTCACTTCATAAAATGTTGTTCTATATACATTTCCTCGGTGACTCATGTCGGTGAAATACGAATGAAACTTAATTTCCGGTTTTATTTTGGAGGGAAAAACACAACCGGAGATCAATCACAATTCTTTTTTTTTTTATCCCAGCTGACTTTACGCTGGCAGGAAAAGCTCATAGCAATGGTAGTGGCCAAACTCCACTAAGTTAAGTGTTCCGAGATGTTATACAACCGACTTCGTTAATTATTACCAAGGATGAGTTACAGTAAGAATTAGCTAGCTCGTGCGCTTAAAGGACGTGTCTTGGCTCCGAAGCTAAACTAACATTACGGCACATTAATCGGTCCAACGGTCCACTTGACTTCAGCTGACGTCAACAGGTTCGTGAGGTGAGTTTACTTAGCTAGCTCAATAAATAAACCATTTTGGTAACAAGTCAACAGCACCCGGAAACGTTAGCAGTTACACGTTACAGAGACAAACATCAGTAAAACGGCTCCTGCTAAGAGTTGTTCAGCAGGTAACGTCATCAACCCGGGTTACCTGTAGTGATTAACGGTTGATTATTACCGCTAAACGTCGACGTCACGTGACAATGAAGGCGACAACAGTCCGAGCGGTTTCAATAATGTATCCGGGAAACAAAATACGTAATCCACGTGGTCTGAAAGCCACGTACCAAGTACTCTACATTTGCAGTATGCTGATGCTGATTCGGCTGGGCTGGAGCTCTCGTGGAAAAACTTTTTACCACCTTTTTGTAGAGGTGTCAGAAAGTGTTACCACGTTCTGGGTTAAAAAGTTCAGTGTCTGTGGCATTAACATTTCATATGGCTGCGACATGTATTGTCTCTACACGTATTTATAAACACAGACAGGTGTGTTGGACAACTTCAGGTTCATGTTGAGCCTTAGAAAGGCAATTGTTCATTTTTATTTGATCATTTTTGTTGTTTTATCAACACAATGAACAATCAGTCCTTCATCTGACACCAGACCCCCCAACCCCCACCTCCCCCTCTTGGTTTTCACTGCATTGCTGCTTCCCGGTATTCTCTCCAGACAGCAGAGCCATGTCAGCACTCTGTTTGGAGCTGGTGTATTGTTTCACTCCCACGAGAAAAGAGTGAACGCAGTCGCCTCTCGACGTTGTCTCTTTTTGGAACGAAAAACTCGACATCTCCCTGCGCTGCATGACACATGGTCAGGTAGCGCATTACTTAATAAAAGCTGTTCGGGATACCAATTCGGCTGAATTACTCCAATTCTATTACAATGCTTACGTGTATATATATTGGAAAGTTGTTGTGCACTAATGTGTTGGATCATTTAACACAAAAATGACCATATTAATAACAATAATTTAACGTGTCGCATTAGGAGCTGTCCCAGTCATCTCTCACCTGATTTGACACTCCATCATCTACTGATCCTCTGATCCGCCAGCATGGCTAACACAGACTCTGTCAATGTCCGGGTCCTCTCCCTGAACTGCTGGTCAGTGGCTGTGGTTTGTAGCGATTCGAAATGCACCGTTGTTGTTGTTTTTTGGCCTCACATATGTATAAAACACAGTTTTTGTTTACTTTCTCAGGGGGATCCGCTACCTGAGCAAACACACTCCTCAGCGCTATGCCATGATTGGAAATATGCTGTGCAAGGAAGAGCATGATATTGTCTTACTGCAAGAGGTTGGTGAACGCCAGAGATTGCATAGTCGACTGACTTCTTCAGCTCATGCACTCCGTTAGTTTATTTATTTTTTGTAATGAAGACCGACCTCGAGTCATACACTTGTATGAATAATACAGTATCCCTTCTTTTTTTCAGGTGTGGAGTGAGAAAGACTATCTCTCCTTGAAAAAGAAACTTGTCTGTAGTCATCCTCACACTCATCACTTCAAAAGGTAATTTCTCTTTCTTTTCTCATTTCAATCGAAGATTTAATTCATGATTCACACTTCATATTATCAAAAGGCTCCTGAAGTGGCTCTGTCGGAAAAAAAGCTACTATAAGTGAAGCCTAGGCAGTACCTAAAGGATTAACTTTTGTGCCTTTTTAATTCTTTCTTGACCTCCATACCAAAGCACAAGACTGAGATTACCCAAAGGCCCCACCTTTCTAATCCCCTCAACAAAAATGTAATCTTGAGCAGATAAATTATCATGTCAACATCAGACAATACCTACTTGGTTAACAATAATGTAGATCTGAATGGCAATCAGGGATGGGTCTAGTTTCTTTAGACAATAATCACATACTACTCAAGCTGGTATGTGGAACATGCCACTTCTTTTCATGTCCTGTTTCTCTTTTCCTCAGCGGAGTCATCGGCAGTGGATTGGCCATTTTCTCCAAACACAGAATCCATGAGACATTTCTATACCGCTACTCACTGAATGGTTATCCCTACATGGTGAGTCTAGAGAGCCGGAGACGGACCTGTTTTGTAACGTACATTACAAATATGACGTGATGAAAGTGAACAATGATAAGCAAAACGGTTGGAAAAGATAATCTCATTTTTAGCCACGTAGCAATATTTTACAACATGGTTACAAAGTGCTTCATAACAGACATAAAACCAAGAGGTGCCACTGCAATGACATATAAACAACATTAAAATAAAGAACAATTGAACAAAGACAGTAAATGCACAAAATAGAAACTATTTCCGACAAGAAGGGCACTTTTATATCATAGACCTCTGCCAAATGAAAAAACATAGATTTTTTTTTAGGTGAAATGAGTCAAAAATAAATTTGCATATATGGTCAAGAAAAAACACATCACACAAAGTACTATGATTTAGTAACTTAATATTTTAACATGCTAGAAACATTTGATTGTGTTGTTCCAGAGTTTTGCACATGGGAGAAGTTTTTCTGCCAGCAATCTCCTTTTGGTTTAGGCACCAAAGCTACTGCTGCGTTAGGTTGAGGAAGTTATAATGAACCCTTTCTTGCAGAAAGCCCTGAAGGCAAACGTTTCCATTCAGCAAATCGGGCCATTAGTTTTTCCATAATTTTGCTGACAAACTAAAACCATGTTGCGTGCCTCTAATAGCGGACCAATTAGGGAATCCCAGGCTGCACTCGGGCTTAGTCTTGTCGTCCAGGTGATCATCACAACCTTAGAAACCACTCTTAAGCATACAGGCCACCAGTGTGGAGCGCCACCTTCAAACATCATCTCTGTCAGAGTGGATGTTGGATTCTTTGGTGTTTTACACGCTCTCTTTGCCAATAAGCAAATCAGTCTTGTAACATTGTGTTTTTCCCCCAATAATCAGGCTCAACATGGCGACTGGTTTGGAGGTAAAGCTGTTGGGATGGCGGTCTTAAAAATCGGCAGCCTGACTGCAAACGTCTACGTGACTCATGTAAGGTTTCCCAGCATCAGCTCTCAGCCCCTGCCTATGTATCGTATACAGTTGTTGATCAATTTTCTGCCGACTGTGTGTAATGTTTTCAGCTGCATGCAGAGTACTGCAGAGACAAGGACTCCTATCTACCTCACCGCGTGGTTCAGGCCTGGGAGCTGCAGCAGTTTGTTCGGTAGTGTGTCTTTTGTCTGTTGCTTCTGCACAAAGAGTTGGAGTTGCTGAAGTGTTTAACGCAACACTTCAGTGCCTGACAGTATTCATAAGAAGTACATACTTATTAAGTTGAGTCTCATCTTGTTTGTGTCCCTGGTCCGACTGCATTTGTTCTTTCTGTGCCCATCAGCCACACCTCTGTTGGAGCAGATGTGGTGATTCTGGGTGGCGACCTCAACATGCACCCTCAGGACCTTGGCAACAGACTCCTGATATCTTACACTGGACTCCGAGACTCTTACATAGAGTCTGCTAAATTTGACGTAGGTAGTGGCACATATTGATCGGAATCAGTTCTTTCTTTCTTTCTTTCTTTCTGGTCATGCTGCAGAGATATTCTGACCCACACATTATATTCTACAGAGTTAAGAAAAAAAAAAAGTTTGGTACAGATTCAATCACTCTCATATTACAAATGATATAGCAACTGCAATATCAGCAAAAAATAATTACAATTGCATATTTCTTTCCAAAAGAGTTCAGCCCCATGATTGACTATTGATTATTCTCATTTTTAATCAAATACTTTACTTTAATATAAATTAATGGAAAATTAATTTTTTTTTTTTTTTTTTTTTTAATGTGGATCTTATCTTGTAGTTTTGGCCATATTTTAATTGTTTTTATTAATATTTTACTTTGGAACAGTCGTGGACGGCTCAAGCAGCACAGATGGCTAACAAGTTCCTAAATTAGACTTCTCTAAAACATGTGTGTGTATGTAAAAGTCAGGTGACAATATGATCATCCAAGACACGAACATTTCTTGGTCAGAAAGTAGTTCTGCAAAAAACTGTGAAGCTGTATCAGCAGTGTCATTGTGGCCGCATGTCTCAAGCATTCAGATGGCAAGTTAGATGTTATCATAACTGACAGAATTAATGGTCAAGACTATGAAGACATGAGTCGGGTTGTAAAGTTTTCTTTTACTTTGTTTTAACAAAACATTTTCCAGGGATGTGAGGATGGTATGACTCTAATAGCGGACAACCCTTTTATCGGTAAAAAGGAACTCGCTCCCTTTGAGAAAGGAATTCGAATCGACTACATCCTGTTCAAGGTGGGTGACAGTAGTATCCCAATCCCACAATCAGGATGTTGAAGTCATCAGATTAATTTGTGATGTGTTTTGACCCCTAAAGCATTTCCCTTTGTTTTTTTTTATTCCCAGGGATCTTCCAAAACGGACGTGTATTGTGATTTCATGTCGACTACCAAAGGCTCCGTCCGTGACCATCCGTTCCCGTACTCGGACCACGAGGCTCTGACTTCTGTATTAAGACTGGAGACTCACTGTCCAACTGAGACCGAGGGTGATGGGCCAAGAACATTGAAGAACCAGGACTCTGCTGCAGGTACGTTAGCTCAGCCAAGCTAGCTGAGCGGCTCTAGTGACGCCAGTGTCGGTCAATCACTTTCGTCCAGGCGGAAGCACCTCAACGGTTATGGGTGGATCGTCTCGTCCTCGTCTACGTCTTCGTCCTTGTCCTGGTCATCGTCCTCGTCCAAGTCCTCGTCTTTATCCTCGTCCTCGTCTTCATCCTCGTCCACGTCCTCATCATCGTTTTCGTCTTCATCCTCATCATCGTTTTCGTCTTCGTTCTCATCGTTTTCGTCTTCTTCTTCGTCCTCATCATCGTTTTCGTCCTTGTCTTCGTCCTCGTCTTCGTCTACGTCCTCGTCCTCGTATTCGTCCTCGTCTTCATCCTCATCTTCGTCCACGTCCTCGTCTTTGTCCTCGTCCTTGTGTTTGTCCTCATCTTCGTCCTAGTCTTTGTCCTCGTCCTCGTCTTTGTCCTCATCTTTGTCCTCGTCTTTGTCCTCGTCTTTGTCCTCGTCTTTGTCCTCGTCTTTGTCCTTGTCTTTGTCCTCGTCTTTGTCCTCGTCTTTGTCCTCATCTTTGTCCTCGTCTTCGTCCTCATCTACGTCCTCGACGAGGACACAAAATAAAAGTTCCTCATTAAAACTTAAGTTGATGTTCGCGACTATTAGTTGAATTAATAGGGCGCACATTGAATATTTAATGTTGTATTGTACTCAAATGGCGCCTAAACACAGCTTCGTGGAGCTGCTCACATGGCTGGAGCCTCTATTTTCTGTGGTACTTCACTGAGTTTCAAGGTTTTTGACTCTCTCCTTGCCTTTCTTTGTTCATGTCTTCAGGCAATTTGGCTGAGTTGGTGGACATTGTGACAGAGGCGCGTACTGAAGTCAAAGTGGGCCTGCACTGTGCTGAGAGGATGCGCTACACGGCATCACGCACCGGGGTGATGGGGCTGGCTCTGCTGTTTCTGGAGCTGGCCATCGCCGCCGTGCCCTGGTTGGCCCTGGGAGCGGAGCAACCGTTCCCTCGTACCTCCTTCTACCTGCTGGCCGCGCTGTGCTTCGCCATCCTGCTCACCACCGCCATGCTGTACGTCTTCTACACCATGGAGCTGAAATCTCTTCAGGGCGCCGAGGACCAGATGAGGCTGGCTGTGGGAAGTCTGCAGGAGAAGCTCCGGGGCTTTCCTCTGGCTCAGCCCCACAACGCTCAGCGGAGATCCCCAGAGGGTCACGAGCCCAGCGTCTTTAACCCCGAGGAGTAAAACGGGAGCAGACTGGCTCTACAGGGGCTCACTGCAAGAAGCCCTTGATGTGAGCTTCAAGGTGGATGTTTGAGGAGCTTTTATCCTGTGAATGTGTTATACGCTCTTGAGATTTTAGATTTTCCGCCGCAGAAAGAGTTTCCAAAGAGCGTCTTCTGAAAGTAGTGCAGGACACATGCTTTGATCTTTTTTTGTACTTTTTATATACTCGTCTTCAGCCTCTCACGCCCGTACATTAGCCTCAATGCACCTCAACGAACACTCTCCCTGTTACATAGCATAAAACGTCCGTGCTGCTGCTGTTCCTGAAGGTCGTGAAGGTGACCGTTTTGTGTTTCTTAATTAAGCCTGAGGTCGGACCTGCATTCCACCATCCAGTAGTTTCTGCGGGACCAGTTTGTTTCTGTGTTTTCTTATGTTCACGCTAGCCTTTTGTCATGATGTGGACAGAGTTCTCATGGGTCCAGAATGTTTGCAGATTTACCTTTTTTTTTTAGATAGACGCCCTGTGGTCTCCACAGCACTGAAGAAACAGACACTCCGAATGTTGAAGATTTACATTTTTGGTCAGTTTTTTAACTCTCTGTGGGACTGATTGTAGAGCTCTTCCAGTGGCACTTCCTATGCACCAGTTCAGAGCTTTCAGGATTGTATTGAACGGAAAAGGGGACACACACTGCATCGGCATGTCTCATGTTCACTGTCCTGCACTGCGAAGTATCTTTATGTATCATCATCTTACGACGTGATGATTTTTTTTTATTTTTTTTGTAGAAAATGTGCTGTAGAAAGTGTGCAGTGCACTCAGTCGACTAACTCAATGAACCACTTTCTTTCATGTAGGATAGGAAAGTACTTAATCATCTAAAATGGCTGTAAAACAGTATTATAGCTCACCAAAAGCCTAAGAATGACTGATCATTTTAAAACTGTATTCTTTCACTCCGATGTTGGAAAAACACTTGTTGGTTCCTAATTTAGTAACAGATGTAGAATTTTTTTTTTTTTTTTAAAAACACTTTATGTTCATTCCAATTGAAAATCGTGATGAGCATGATTTATGAAGGCAGTAATAAACACTTTATACTCTTGCTGTGTGTGTCTGTGTCTCTCAGTGTGTGTGTGTGTGTGTGTGTCAGTGTGTCTCTTTCCGAGTGTGTGTCCCTCTCAGTGTTTGTGTGTGTCTATGTCTCTATCGGAGTGTGTGTGTGTGTCTGTCTCAGAGTGTGTGTCTGTCACATTCACCACTAGAGAGCAATGTCAGTACGTGTGTGTGTGTGTTTGTGTGACCGGTGAACTTCGCACACACGGACTCCAAACTGGCTTTCCACAAGTAATTACAAGACCGAGGTGGCACAGCATGCCAGCTGGCACAGGCATGCCCTCAGGGCAACAGCACCCATGGGTGTGGTACATATTACATGTTATGTTCTTCCCATGCAGGCAGTAATGTAAACCATAACCGTGCCACTACCTGCAGTGAAACTGCCAGTCACAGTGGGGGACGCCAAACAATCGGTGAAGTTAGAGACCGCACGAACCAATCCTGACACGCACTGAATACATGTGCTTTATGCAAATGAGTCTACAACACCATGCAAATGAGCTCTTTGTGTCTTGTTGCACAAACCAAAATCAGTTATGTTATTGTCACAAAAGATCCCTGTGGTATTGTTATTTGAACGACGAGAATAAGTTGTCATCAGAATATCATTTACACGAGTGGTTGATTTTGGTGAAATATTTGGTATTTACACATTGATTGCGCGACCCCTTGCCTTTCAAAATTCTGTTTGTATATAATGTTTGTTTCCCGCATGCATTGTTAACAAAGCTTTTTTGCATGATATTGTGATTTCTAGGTAGGTCGAAGGGAAATCCTCCATATCACACATATTTAGTTCTATTTCATTACCCTCCTTTTACATTATTTTGCAAAATAAATACATAAAACTAATTCCCCTTTTGTCTTCTTCTTCCTCCTGCAGTCGTGCGATAAGAGGGACTCAGACGCACTGTGAACAGGTTTGAACTATGACTCGCCCGCGAGATTATAATCTCTATAAACCACTTGTGTTATTTGTCTTTATCTGTCCTAATCTGGTCTGTTTTGTGTGACATGTTGAGATGAGGAATGAGGCCTTCACTGACCTGTTGGTCTCCAGGAGTGGAAGAAGTACTCTCATCTTTTACCTAAGTTAAATATACCAAAACAATATGACTTTATGAACGCATCATTTTTACACGGACTATATACATTTACTGAACTACTGTAGTTAAGAAAAATGTATACTTATACTGCTTTATATTTAGGCAGACGTTTATGTTGTACTGCACCACTGTGCATTGACTTCAACGATGGAGTTACTTTTCAGCTTTAGCATTATTTACATAAAAGGACATCTTTACATCTTTAAATTACACAATATCTGCACACACACACACACAAAAGAAAAATCCAAGAAATGAATTCCCATTTGTTCAGCAAAACGTTACGTCTCCTCCCTGCTCCATTAACCCTTTAAAAAAAACGTGTAAAACGAACTTTTCTTTCATTGGGGAAAGGTGCATACCCAAACTACAAATAGATGTCTGCAACCACAATGTACTCGTTGCTCTACTTATGATTTCTTCCCTAAAACAAAAACACTCAAAAGTAACTTTCTCCTTCTCCTCCCGCTACTGGTTTGCCAATGCAACGTGTTCGTCAAGACGAGCGAGAGAAAGTTGAGCAAAGAGAGGCGCATTGTGTTGGCGTGGGCGCGGTCTCATGGCGCAGGGCTGGGCAGGGCAAGGTGCGCGTTCATGACTTCCTCTGCCAGCTCCCGACACTGCGCAGCGGCGGACGGGCTCGTGCGGATGTCGGTCGGACCACCTGGGAGGTAAAGAGACCGAGAGACAAAACAAGATGAGTCTGGATCCCATGAAGTCGGCCCTCTCCATCGGCAACGTGGCCGACACGTCGCTGGCGCTGCCGTCGGTCCACCAGTGCCGCTCCGGCCAGCAGCGCGTCCTGGAGCAAGTGCAGACGATCCGGAGGACCAGGTCCAGGACGTCCAGCAGCAGGAGCGGCTCCACTTCTCTGTCCCCGACATGTAAGAGGGGGAGAGGGGGGGGGGGGGCCCAGGTGTAACTGGCCGTTTACACCTCTTGTGTTTGGAGACGAACCTGTTGAGATTTGTAGATGTTTGGTTTTTATTTTTAACACAATTTTCTCGGAGTTTTTTTTTTTTGGGGGAGTTTTTTTTTGGAAATGATGACGCAGTCTGGGAGTGATTACAGCTCGGAGACAATAGAGACGGAGCTCTCGTTGCAGGTGTTGCTTTTCAGGGGGATTTTCTTTCCGGATCATAATAATTATTAACTTCGGAATAGTCCAAATAAGTAACTCACAACAAAATGTGGCATGTTTATCTGGTTGATTATCAAACAATATCTTGTCTGTTGCCCTGCAGGACAGCGCCACCTGTTGCTCTTTATCCAGCTGTAGCTCTTTGATTATCTATTTTTGCAGGTTTTTTTCATTTTTATTTCACCCCCTTTGGCAATTACGAGAAGGCTTTCAACCTTTATCTCGGGAAATGGTATTTTATTTTTGATTTAGGTCTTGAATTCCTCTTTCTTACCACATGGATACTATTTTCTTGAATCATTGACCAAAGAGCAGACTCGCCGCCAGCTGAATAGGAAACAAAAGTTCGACATTGAAGACATTGCTGTCGGTGTGAACTGTGTGATAACAGCTGATAACCTCCCTCGTGTCTCCTCAGCGCCTTCGTACGACTCCATCTTTGTAGAAGCTCTGAAGTCACCGAGCAGCACGTCCAGTGGAGGCCTCTTCTTCGGGAATGGATTTTCTCAAAGTGTAAGTCATGCAGCTTGTCTATATATATTTGTTTTGTTTGAATTTATTTACAGTCGTAGAGGTAATGATGCAGGGCCGTAGCTACCATGAGGGTTTCATCACAGATTTCATTTTACGAGACACAAATCACAGTGTTTTTGAACTGAATGTCATTGAATGTGTACTAATTTTTTAATTGTAAACACCATGAGATGGATTGGATATAGATTAGGGCAGAAACTACTGACTATTTTTGTTCCAAAATATTTTCAGAATGAGAAAGTGTGAAAACGTGTCCATAATAACAGCCAAGATGGTGTCCACAAATTCCTTTTTTTGTCTGAATAATTGTCCGAAACCTAAACATATTTTATTTACTAAAAGTAGCAAATACTCACATTGGAGAAACTGGAACCTGCACATTTAGCATTTGTGCTTAAAAAAGGCAAAACGCTATTATTAAAATAGTTGCAAATAGATTTTCTCCCAAACCAACTATCAATCAATGTATAAATCAAATAATTCTTTCAACTTTAAAAACATATAATAATTTTGCACATTTCACAGACAAAAGGTCACAAAGTGCTGTGCAGATTAAAAAACACAGTGAAAAAACACTTTCAAAGATGAAAAAACTCAACTTAAAAAATGATTTATAATGTCTGCTGTATTTCTGAAATCCTGCCCGTGTCTGTGTGAATTACGACTGACTTCTAACATCCAATAAATCAAAGTGAAATGTCACCACTATCTGACGCGTCGGTTATAATTCTAAAAAAAAAACAGGCTCAAGGATTTCTTGTCCTCAGCAGATTTTTTCTCCCATTCCTTCTTAAAAAACCCGTTTCCAGATTCACCCAGACTTTCCGTCTCCTCACAAAAAACATGTCGTTCCCCCCCAAAGAAGCTGCCAGCCGTCCTGCAAACCGACCCACAGGGCCGCACACCGAAACCTTTTCACAGTTCAATGTTCCATTGCCATCTTCATATCGGTCACTCTCGTCTCTCTGCTCGCTCGCCGCAGAAATAATCCGTCCCGAGGGACCGGATTATCTTTCGTTGCCAACACGTGTGCTCTCTGGCTCCTGCAGCTCAGCCAAGAGAAAAGCGGCAACCGGCAATTTGTCAACAGCATGAAGGGATCCGGCGCGAAGAAGAACGCGGCTCCCGCCTACCAGAGCAAGAGCGGTTACGCCGCTCTCGGCTCCATGGCGGCGGGTCAACGCAACACCAGCCGCAGCGACACCGATCTGCTGTGGCAGCGCTCGGCGACGCAGCGCTCGCTCCCCCCGCAGAGGCTCCCTTCCAACCGGGGCACCTACAAGACGGAGAGGACCGCCGGCGGCTTTGTGACCAACAAAACCGCGTCCCAGCCTCCGCCTCAGCCTCCGCCTCCGCCTCAGCCTCCGCAGCCGGCGTTCGCCGTGAACGGCACAGGTCAGACCAAGTCATACAGCCAGTTCGTGGGCAGCCAAGTGAACCGGACCAAGTCTCTCCCCAAGTCTCCCGTCATTGAGACCGCTCCGAAGACCGCGCCCAAGAGCAAAGAGGATTCCGGGTTAGTTTGCCGCATTTATCCTGATTTCAAATGATATGAACAAAATCTTCTCTTTTTGTTTTTTTGCATCCTCTCTGTGTGTTACATAGTTGTGTTCTCCTTCCAGGTCGAACGACAACAGCGCCGTCGCTGACATCACCATGAAGGAGGCCGTCGAGTATCTTTCCAACGAGGACGAGACGTATCAGCACTGCGGCGCCTCCTTCATTCAGCACAACTCCTTCATCGACGACAAGGCGAAAGAGGAGGTGCTTTGTCCCGACTTCATTCCTCGCTCGGCGTGTGGCATGAACGCCGTAGTATTTGAAGACGCAGTCATGGCTCGCAGCGTGGCCGATACCTGTGACAGCTCCTCGAGCTTGGATTTGTAACGTGAATCCCGCATAGGAATGTCTTTTAGACAAGTAATTACAAAGCGGAAACGCACATTGGAGGGCTTTTTCTGAGCTCGAATATGAACAAAAAACATTTGGTTTCAGTTTTAAGAACATCTTAATGGTGTGTTCATCTTCAAAATCAAAAATGTATGTCTTTCCTTTCACCAGGCATGCTATTTGTTGAGTGGTTTTATGTAAAAACTATGCTTAAAAGTACCTCCATCAAGAGCTGTGGATTATCATGCGTGACTGGGTCATGACGTCTGAAAAGAGACCTTGCCGAGGGCCAGATTGTCCCGTTATATTCAAGAGAAGGGGGACAAAGATCTCCCAAAGTCTAGATACACATAAGAGGGAAGAGTTGTAATTTCAATTTGGGGGTGAACTGTCCCGGTTGGCTGCAGCTCACTTCCCCCCCGTTTGTGTTGCAGCCTTGCTGCTCACCCGAAGTACCTCTCCTGTAATCCGCGGACGAGTCCCTCTCATTTCGGATTGTGGTTCAATCATCGCTGCGCTGACTCTCTCTCTCGTCCGGCAGGTGTTGAAGCTCAGGGGGGTCCAACCGCTGGTGGGTCTGCTGCGCAGCTCCAGCTCACGGGTGAGCGAGACGGCCTCGGCCGCCCTCCGTAACCTGTCCTTTAAAAGCAACGACAACAAGGAGGAGATGCACCGCTCGGGCGGCGTCACGGAGGCCGCGGCTCTGCTCCGGGACACCGACTCCGTCGAGATCCGGAAACAGCTGACGGGTACGCGGCGCGACCCCTGTGTGCACACGCCCCCACGTCCGAAAGTCAAGACACAGTCGAGACACTTTTGTGGAGAACTTAATCCTGTTTAGATCCTCGTGTCAATCTCGGAGCTCGTCGTGAGTGCTGCCGAGCTGCAGAGGGTTGCCAAAATCACCTCGATGGAGCTAAGTGTTGTTTTAGGGGGAAATGTATTAAATGATTAGGCGAGGATTTGAGTTCCACTGGGACAGAAACGTCGGGGAACAGATCTGGTTTTAGTCACCGTGGACAACACCCAGTGTTTCCCGTCATGAAAACATTTGATTGACGCGTCGATTGTTCACACACCTTAAACCGATAAAACTGACATGACGCTAATGTTTTCTTTTTTTTCTTCGAACTAATTCATGAGTGACGTAGCTGAGGTTTTTGTTGTTTTTTTCTTCTTCTTCTTCTTTTTCCTTCCAGGTCTCCTGTGGAATTTGTCCTCAGTTGACAGCCTGAAGCCCGACCTGCTCAAGAGCGCTCTGCCGGTCTTAATGGAGCGTGCCATCCTGCCGTACACAACAGGTCCCGACCGGACCAGCGGCGGCGGCAGCAGCCAGGACCCCGAGGTCTTCTTTAACGCCACCGGATGTCTCAGGCAAGCAAAACAACACCCAGCCGAGCGCCTGATGTCAGGCCGCCGTGTGTTTGCTTTAGCTGTCATCGAGCTCCGGTTAGCTCATCGCCTACGGGTAACTCTGGAGGAGAGGCTCTCAAACTGTTTCTGTCACGCTACACTTTGGAGGAAGCAAAAATGTTCGGGCCCCAACAGCAGTGAAAGAAAATGGTCCAACTTTTTGAGACTCCTCCATTTGTGTGTGTTTTTTTTTTAAATTAATAGATTAAAGAAAATTGAAATCCCTTTCAAGTGAATCAGATTGCTCCATCTGACAAAAGCTAATAACGTGTGCAATCACCTTGTTAAAACGATGCAAATAAAGTTATATATGTGCAAAAAAAACAACTCATATTTGGCAAAAAAAAGATGACCAAGGCAGCCGGTTGGGTCCCTGTTTTTTTCCGCATAGTTTCATGTTGAAGTGTCCTTGAGCAAGGCACTGAAGCCCCAGAGCTTCACAGCAGCACAAAGCTCCTTCATTACTAAGGATGCTAACGTGCAGAGAATAAATTTATTTATTTTTTAATTTTAGGAATCTAAATAACTCCCCACCTGTAATACCTCCGTGCCCCACTAGAGGGTCGCGCCCCACAGTTTGAGAACCACTGCACTAGAGCGAGCAGTGAACGCATTAATACACATACACAACAGCTGTAAGCATGCACTAGGGAATTGTGTAAATAGGTATGTTGTTATTGGAGAGATCTATTGTTGTATGACGATGATGATGATGATGATGATGATGATGATGATGATGATGATTTGGGTGTGATAAAGCAAAGTCAGTCAAAAACTGGTTGGCTCCAATAGCAGGAGTTAGCCGCTGTGTTTTTACAAAGCGTGGGTTTTTGCCTTGAAAAATTCTAAATGAATGTTGTCATTAAGTCAACTTCGTGAGAAATACATTCGTAACACACACGGCTCTTTTGTAAACACTGACTGGCTTCCGATATCATTCAGGGAAGAGCTGTAGTTGTTGGACTTGACTTGTATCATTCATTTCCCTGAGTGAGCAAGATTGCTATTGTTTAACTTCAGGGCAATGCAATTGCTGAATTGCCGCTGTTCTCTTGCTGCTCCTGCACACTGAGTGTCGTGGCAGCGATGGGCATGAAACACAATGTGCGATATTTACCAAAGAAAACCTCTTTCCGCGATCGAAACGTTGTCTGACTCGCGATATTTTCCGTTCCAAACAGAAACCTGAGCAGCACGAAGCAAAGCAACCGACAGGCCATGAGGAAATGTCGAGGTTTGATCGACTCTCTGGTCGGTTACGTTCAGAACTGCGTGGACGCCGGGACGCCAGACGATAAGGTGAGGCGGTTTTTATTCCTGCCGCACGCCGTCTCTCTCTGTCTGGCGGCATCGCTTTGCACCACCGGTCACACCTTCAAGTGGAACGTCCCAAAAAAAAAACATTCATCATAATGGCGGGAAAGCTGCAGTTAGTCTGCCAAAGAGCATTGTCGTTTGCACAGAGCAGTTCTTTTGTAAAAAGAGGCACAGCTGAGTCATGACGTTGACTCCCAGTAGGCAGCCTTCCCACAGACACTTCACAGACTAATATTTGACCCGGAGGGGCCGGCAAGGGATGCTCAACATCGTAGAGTAACGTGGATTTTTTTTAAAAATGCTGTGATATCAAAAGAAAGATGACCCAAAAATATTCAATGCAACTATTTTGGGCTTTGGAATTTGCCCCATTTGTGTCACAAATGTTCATCTTTACACATGCACTATTGTGTATTCATGCACAGCTACGGTTGTATTCTTGTGTGTATATATCTATTTTACATGTTATGCACATTTTGCACACTGTTTACATTTAAATTAATTTCCCTAATTTACTGCAGTTATTGTATTTGCTACAGTTATTTGTAGTCCTTTTGTATATATATTTTTTAAATGTATATTTTATTTTATTATTTTATTTTGTGTGTTTAGTTGGCGCTGCTACTTTGACAACAAATTTCCCCTTGGGGATTAATAAAGTATCTATCTATCTATCTATCTATCTATCTATCTATCTATCTATCTATCTAACTATTTATCCATCTATCTATCTATCTATCCATCCATCCATCCATCCATCCATCCATCCATCCATCCATCCATCCATCCATCCATCTATCCATCCATCCATCCATCTATCTATCTATCCATCCATCCATCTATCCATCTATCTATTTATTATCATTTTCCCGTGGCAAAAATGGGACATTGAAAGATGAATGTGCTCTGAAAGCAGTAAAATATGTTCCATTTTGCGTCTCTCGTCAATTATTTAGGTTTTACCGTGTTCCTGCAGATCAATCAGTGGCTACATATCTCTGTGTCTGTGTGTCGTTCTCCCCGTTTGCAACAGTCGGTGGAGAACTGCGTGTGCATCCTGCACAACCTGACCTTCCAGCTGGAGGACGAGGTTCCGGTTCTGTTCAGCCGGATCACGATGTTGGCGAAGGCGGCCAACCGCGGCCAAAGCCCGGGCGACGCCGGCCCCATCGGCTGCTTCAGCGCCCAGAGCAAAGCGTCGGAACACCAGGTGAGAGGACGGCGGCGCGTAGCGATGTCGCGCACACTGGGAGGAAACCATTTCCTCCAAGTGTTCAGTTTGTCTAGACAGGATCTGCCATTGTGCGTCTGTCATTGTCGCTTCTCTTCCGTGTGACTTGGCCATGAATTAGAGCGACATCGCGGCGGTTTTACCGGTCGTTACTTTGTAGTTTTTCAGAGGCGTGGAGCGACACTGTGTGCCTTCAGCTGCACGTTTAGTGGCGCGGCGGTGAGCAGGATCGTCTGTCAATCAGAGGAATTGGCGGTTCGATCCCCGGCTCCGCTCGCCCATGTCGATGTGTCCTTGAGCAAGACACGTAGCCTGTGGTGCACGAATGGTTGATGGTGCCAAAGCGCTTTGAGTGGTCGGAAGACTAGAAAAGCGCTACGCAAGTGTGGGTCCATCGACCATATTTGCATTGTCACGACATACTTGCGTTTCAAAAAATCCTCCAGTGAAATTAATATCACTATTATTATTTATTTATATCAACAAATGGGACGAAGGGAAATTAAAAAGCCATTCATTCTCAACTGAGACGCCTGCCCCTGGCGTCACACACAGAATCTTTCGTCCGTGTAATCCGTGGCTCGACGGTGAAGTATTTCTCTCTCGTCCAGCAAAACTTTGACTTCCCGGTCGTCGAGGACGCGCAGCCGAGTGGCGCCGGTTTGCTGATCCACTCCAAAACCATCCAGACGTACCTGGATCTGCTTGAGACGAGCCAGCGAGAAGAAACGCAGGAGGCCTGTTGTGGAGCCCTGCAGAACCTCACGGGACATGAAAGCGTCGTAAGAAGGAATATATTGTGAATATGTTGACCGGGAAGAAAAAAACTACATTTGAGCATCTGATGGAGGCAGAGACCAGTTTGGATAACCTTTTATTTGACTTTTTTTTTGTTGTCTTCACAGATCTCCAGCGTAATGAGCCAGACGATTGTGCAGAAACTGAATGGCCTGAAAGTCATCAGTCCCCTTTTAAAGTCAAAGAAAGTCAACATGCAGAGGAACACAGTGGGTTTGGTAGGAAACCTGACCAAAAACCCCAACTTGCACAATGCCTTAGGTAAGACACAGGCACAAAAAGCCTGTCACCTGCTTGTTTTCGCATCGCACTAAGATCTACTGTATCGCTGTACTTTTTGCTTCACGGCTCATGAACGATCATTGTCGGCTTTACGAGTGTTTGCTCGTGTTAAGCAGCCTGTGGCTTTTGTTTGCCTTGACACTGAAGCTCGTAAAGCCCTCCCCGAGCTGCTCGGCATCCTCAGCGCAGGCACCGAGGAGGGAAACGAGTCGGATGACACGCTGGCCATGGCCTGCCATACTTCCAATTGCCTGCTTATGAAGGAACCTGAGATGAGCAAGCACCTGTTAAACAACAACCTGATTAACGCACTGAAAGCACTCAGCCAGAACGGGTAAGATCACATGTGAGCGGAGAGAGAGAGAGAATGTGTAGTCTTCAGAATCCGTCCCATTATTGAAGGTACGGGGATTACCTATGACTCAACGGGATCACGTTGCGCGTGCATGTTCCGATTTCCGCCCGGCCGAACGGCTCTTTTCACTGTCGTTTTCCCCTCTTTCAAGCTATCTCCCCAAATCCAGCAAAGCGGCGGCCCTGCTTCTCTTCTACATGTGGTCAGAGAAAGATTTACAGAGCGTCCTGAAAAAGGTGAGTCGAAGCTTGAAAACCCCAAAGTGACGAGAGCTGTCAGGGCTTGGGAGTGTCCTCTCTGCGCCTTTCTACTCGCAGGTGTCCACGCCTCTGGCAGGTATTCGTGAGAAACGGAAAGAAAGGTTGGCTTAGGCGGCGTTCTCAGGGAACGGACAGTGAGTGAGCTCAGCGATACGGCCGAGGACTGCAGCGGCTCAGGCGTAACATTTGTTCTGGGGAAATGAGCCGTGTGCGCGGTGCAGTTCGGTTCGGGGGTTTGTTACTCAGGTGGTGCACTCACTTCCTTCTCTTCTCGCCATTTCCCCTGCAGCAAGGGATGTCCAAGTCCTCGTTTGTGAACGACATCACCACGGCGGCGCACAAGTCGGTTCAAGTTGTGGATTAACCGCAGCGTCCACGGATGGCTGAAAGCCCCTTTTGACAAAAGAGAAACTCGCCCCCAAAGGTCTTTCGGAGTTTTAATTGCTTTGTAATGTCTTTTAATGTTAAACGTGTGCTTGTGCCTGCAATCTGGGACCATGCGCTTTTTTTTTATTATTAGATATTAACATATGGGTTGTGATTTTACTGTGTTGACATCAGATTTTGTATTTTATTTCTCGTCATAAGTTTGCTTTAAAAACAGCGACCTTGTCTTAAGCAGTGACGTGTCTTTCCATATGACACATTTAGTCGGTGATCTATTTTTTCTTTCATGTATGCGTGTGTGTATGATCTTGAAATGTGTGACATGTCCTTAAAAATTGTAATAATAAAGCTGACAGAGATCCACTCCTCGAGCTCCAACTGTGTTGCTGACTGTGAATGTGATTTAATTATCCGTAATCGTCCCTTAATAGTGGCGAATGAGGACTTTTAGGAGAGCTCGCCTCGCCCTTCTGGGCTTTTGGCTGCAGAGGTTGAAAATGCCCGCGGGGCGGATTAGCGACACATCCTTCAAATTCTGTTTACTCCACCCTGATTATTTATTTGCCGAGGCTTATGAACACGCCGTGCGAGCCAGACACTGCAGCTGTCGTTGCAATCGTTGCGTTATGTAATCGCCGACGGGATTTGAACTTTGGTCCTCAACAGTTCAAAAACCACGTCATTCCCTCAACGGCCGGGAGGGAATTCTGTGGTCATTAGTGGCACTTTAACTGACTCTACACTGAGAGGTTGACGTTCTCAGACTGGTTATATCGGTCATATAATGAGCACATGAAGCTGAACGCAATTTGACCTTATTAAAGAAGGTGTGTTTAAAAATGTGTATAATTACCGTGACGTTAGCGTTCCCACAAGTGAAGGATCTAAAGACTTCAGAGACAGAGGCCATCGTTTCTGGTTTGCGAAACAAAGATTTTTCTTTTAATTCATTGCAACCACAAATGTGTACGCACAAGAACTAATGAATTAGCCCGTGTGGTAGGACAAAGAACTGGGATTACATTGAAAATCGTATCCCATTGGTGTCCTATTCAGCTAGCAAAATCATTTTAATGGGTTACACGTCTGCTGTCAGATCCCTGTTTAGAAACACACGCTGCTAACGCCTCCGTCTGCTCCTCCCATACTGCTCCATTCCCCTCTGATGAACTTGGCATGCACTTTGTTTCACAGATGCCATATTTAAGAGCGTTTGTAATTTTGTCCATGCATGTTCAAGTATTTCGATGCAGTTATTGTCAGGTGTTGGCAGTTTCCCCTTCAGGTTGACGTCCCACGTTACTTCCTCAGGCCGCGCTTGCTTCTGGTGCCCTTTGATCTGCGAAGGAGGTGAAAGTCGTCAGATTTCCAAGCAAATCGGCCCGCACACACCCTGCAGAACCTGTAAAGCGCACTGAAGCCAGTAGTTTCCCTCCTTATGCTAATTGCGTTTGTGCGTTGGAAACCCTTTACTTTGAGCTGCGTGCCTCTCCGATCTTTTGATTCTCATGAACTTCACACATTTTATTAGTTCTAGGGATGCAAATTAGTTCGTGCTCACTGCATTTGACATTTAAATTATTTTAGGGAAATTCTTGTCGCAGAAAAGAAACTTCGGACATCACGAGACCACAAATGGTTCTCCTGAAAGTCACTCACTCTAATCCTCGTAGTTCAGGATGTGGCCACAATCTCTTCCTTGTCTTTATGGTTACATTTATTTTTTTACAATGGGATCAGGTGAATGCTATGTGTGGTCCCATTGCAGCTCATTCCTCTCCAGCAGTGGACTACGGAGAGCTGCTGCTGGCCTCAGATGCTCCGCGGAGAGCTTGTCATAGCTGTCTGCTGTTGTAATGGGATTTGCTACCAAATAGCTGACCGCTATCTTTATCTGCTGTTGCTACCGGGGTACCTGATCCCTGCCGCTTCTCGGTGAACACGCGTACATTTTAGGTGAAACTGGTTTTATAGTGGTTTGACATTATGCAATTTCTGAACATGAATTAGGGTTTTATCTGACAATAAAGTAAATTCATGGATCTATTTCATAGGGATTCTTCTTTGAAATGATCAGTTACATGATTATAGTAGGATTGGTTTACAAAATCAATGATATATTCTACAGGAAAAAACATATAAGCTTGTTTAACTTCTTGGAAACAGTGCGCGAAAATCCTCCAGCGGCCATTTTAAGTCCCAGCCTGCCCCATTCAGACAATCTTTTGGCATAAAATTGTTCTCCTTTTTGAACCAAATGACACAGTTTTTTTGACTGAAACTCCTTCATAACAGACCAAGGCTTTGTTTTATTGTGATTTTTGTTGCAGATTGTGATTATTTAGGTCCTAATCTTTCCAAAAAGGTGCGTTATTGACCGCTCGAGGAGGCATTTTTGGGGAATCTGGCTCATATCATTCAAAATATCTTTTAAAAGTGATTTTTTTTTTGCAGATATACATTTTTCTCTCCCTAAGACTTTGCTGAACAAATACATCCAATCAACACAGGTATTGGAATTAATTTGGGGTTCCTACGACGAGTCAAACACAGTGGAAAAACACTTAAATGCAAGGAAACGGATTCCACAGTTTTTAACGGGTTAATGTTCCTCCAGAGCCTGACCCCTGATTGTAGCCGACATCAGGAGGAAGGAGCCACGTGGTTTGGATGGCAGGGGGCTCTGGTCACCGTTTTATTGTGAGCTACATCAACACAGATGATATCACATAGCAGTTATAAGATCTTGCAGCTGTTGTTCCTGCAGTTAAGCCCCAACACTTCTTCAAGACATGCTTCATATTCAGATACCCCGGCGTGCCCTTTGTTGAAACACTCCTTGTATGTTTTCCAGGTCCTGTTTGGCTACTCTGGAAACTTTAGTCTTGCCGTCGCTGCAGCTGACTCAAAACGGGGAAACTGATGCCGCTTCAAACAAACGAAGACTAGCGTAGCGAGAGAAGCTGAGGGGAAGTTGAAATAGGAGGAGGTGGAAACTTGATGAGGTCACAAGGTGATCGTTTACTTCAGGGCAGACTTATTGGCTGATTGGGTACCTGGATGTTATTTTTCTTCAGTTTTGCATATTGTATTTCTACCCGATCCTCTGTTTTAAAGATACATATTAGATGTCAGATGCACCTATGTTTCTGTAACAGAGTGCAGAAATACTCTGTTACAAGTTAAAGTCAGGCATTTACATTTTTACTGGAGTAAAAGTAGGACAAAAGTATTCGCATCAAAACATACTTGAAGTACAAAAAGGTAAAACTCCTCATTATGTGGAATGGCCCATTACAATTTAATGTTTACGATATCGTTGGATTATAATTGTTAATGCATGAATGTGTGGGTTTCTTTCTGGTCAATGTGGGGATATTTTATTTATTGATCTCATGAGATTAAATGTACTTTGTTATTTGTCAGTGAAAAGATGGGATGGACTGCATTTTATACTGACGTGATATGTCGTCATACTCAAAGAAAATGCTTCTTGCTTTCATGCAGTAGATTATGTGTTAGGAGGCACTTAACATCACAACATGTGCACTCTGGTGTGAGTATCCATAACACAATAGACTTACACTTTCTGGTGATCACTGACCCGGTTCCTCAGCACCGTGATCTGAGGAAATTATGTGGAAAGCATAGCTTAACATCCAGCCTACTGAGGCCTAAAACGTTGTTTTTTTACCATCTGACAAAATGTTATGCTTTTAAAACGTGTCTGAAAAAAGAGCCTGAAGCCAAACATGACCCTTCTGCTCGTTTAAACAAGGTGAGATAGCCACGGTTAGCGTTAGCTGAAGCAAAATCCATCAACTTTTCCCTGTTCTACTGAAATAAGAAATCAATTTCCATTGATTTTGCATGTTAGTAACTCAGTCGGACGTCATAAAAAGTAAAAACACAAGCTCAGTCAAACTGTTTAGCTCACATCTCAAAATCTTTCAAAGAAGAACAACTCTATTAAACTGTTTGGCTAGCTCGTCGTTAGGCTATATATTAAACCTCTAACTCCTCACTCTTTTTAAAAAAAAAAGTAAATTATTTTACCTTCCAACACGTGATCTTTGACTGATTTACATTAAAACAGATAACAGAGAAACTGGTAGATCATTTACCTATTGTGTTAAACAAACAACGTGAGTAAATGTTCCCATAAATCTCTCTTCTATGTGTATGTTGGCCTGCATCCCACAATTAAAACCGGTTGGTGCGATTCCTTACCTCGTACTTTTGCCTCGCCTGCTTATACTGATGCTCAAATTTCTCGGCCTCCAGCTGGCGAATCCGCTCCCACAGTTCTTTGGCTTGTTCCCTGCATCAACACGGACGAGAAAAGCCATCGATCATGACACTTGGAATGACATGAGATATTTTATTCATCGCGCGTGTTTTCATTTCACCTGAGTTGGTCCTCTTTCATGTGATCAACATCTAACTCTTTGCGTCGCTCGCTCAGGATCTTCTTCTTCTTTTCTCTCTCCGTTTGTTTTTTGGCGCCCGGCTGTGTCTGCTGTTGAGGAAGAGGGCGCATGAAGCGATATACACACACACACACACACACACACACACACACACACACACACACACACACACACACAGTGTGTATTTTTCAGAGTTAAATAAAATCTTCACGTTGTATCCAATGAAACTCAAGTTGGACAGAATCATCTTCTTCCTCGCATCGTCGTCGGCTTTCTTCTTCGCCTCTTCCTCTTCTCTTCTGGCTTTCTCTTCCTGATGGGAAACACGAGGGCACCTTTAGTTATGTAGTTTACAGTGTTTGGATCGGGGACATTGTCTGAATGCGGTTAACTTGAATGTAAGATTGATTTATAGGTGGGATGTGCCTGGGGTACGACAACCAAGGGTTGTTGTGGCAGGGTTGAGGGAGACGATCTATTTGACAGTTTCAGTGCGTCCCCAGGATGTTATCCGCCTTCGTATACGTACATTTAATTTGTTCTGCCGCTCTCTTTCTCTCTCCGCCCTGATCTTCATCTGATCTGCTCTCTCTGACCTGCGCGTCTCCTGAAGTGGGAAAAGACGTTGCATTTTTACAGACCAAAACAAAATCACGTCGACCCTAAAAATGCGTGAACGGGTGAGATATGAACATACGATGCGATCTGTGAGGCTGACAAGCTCCTCTTCCTCTTTCTTACGCTTCTCAAAGTGAGATTCGATCAAAGTGTGGAGCTCCGTCAGGTCCTTCTCCATTCTTTTTCGATGAATGTCCTGAAAGTATGCCGCGAGGAGTTGAACTCTGATAATCTGGCCTTTCAAAATAAAACAGTTTGCAGGTGTAACTTCAATCATTACTGAGATGAACTCACGTCAAAGTCCACTTTCTCTCCATCTGGGATCTTAGGAGGTGCCAAGCCGGGCACGAAACCATGCCTGCAGAGGAGGACAGAAAAATGGAAATATCTTTATGTTGATATGTCTCTCACTTAAAATGATGATATGAAAACGTGAAGGATTCTTACTTTGACTTGCGCTTTGCTTCGTCTGTGTACGCATGAAAAATAACCAGCAATGTAAAATCTTTAGTTTATGAGGTGATGTATTACATCATTCTTGCATGAAAAACAGAGCAAAATTGTTCCGCTGTTGCACAACAAATAGCCTTTGTGCTTCTTAAAGGAACCGTCCGTACCTGCATCATTGTCCTCTGAAGTCTCTGCTGAAAGATGAGAGGGCCAGAGCAAAGTCACACATCTCACACTGACATGTAGAGAATCATGAAGCCGCAGGTGATTATCAGTAAGATATACGAGTATGTCAACATTTATGTAAGGAATTACTGTTGGTGAATAATAGATTTTGTGTTATTTTGAATGACAAATCCACAAAACCACAATTTAACCTCACCCAAATTAAAAGAGAGTAAGTCAAACTAATAGCTTCCCTTCAGTAATTCAAACAGTTATGGGAGCAATATTTTTACTTCGTCGATGTTTTTTTCTTCCGATGCCCTTCTGGTTCACGAGGTCGTAACACAATACATTAAGCGGCCTTGTTGATTGACACACGTTCCTCACAATCCTGCTGCCCTCGAGTTTAGAGGAAGCTGTCCATAATGAATGGAGTTGGAAAGACCTCAGTCGACTGTGTGCCTGAGGCGACATAGCTGACCGGTGATGACGGACACATCCAGAGAGGAATGCAGGTGTGTTTAGAGGACCCGGCTTCAGATCATCGTCACAGATAAACTACATCTTGTCTTCACCTGAGTCTCCACCCAGAGCACTTTGTCCTTAAGGCCACAGACGACACGGAGAAATGCAATCCTGACATGATTTCAAGTACCTTAAGTACCACAACTGCACAACTCAAGTTGTGAATTTAAACCCTAACTGGATTTCCAGCATAAGAGTTCATTAGTAGTACAGAGAGATAGAATGACATCATACTGCCAGAATAATATCGCATCACTGTCTAATCTCCTAGTAAATTGAAGAGTGAAGTGTAGCTTAACCTTAAAATGCATTTTAAATGTGTTGTTTTGGAAGAATCATGGTTTTCCATGGACAGTGACTGTATATTATGTTTGTACATGTACATGAATACTTCCATGAGCCTACATGGTTGACAACAGCGTGTTAAGAATATAGTAATCTATTTACAGCTGGCATGCAAACAGATATTAGCTTAAGCATTACTACCTTCTACCTCCTCTTTCTCCTCCTCCTCCTCCTCTACTACCTCCTCCGCCTCTTCCTCCTCTTCCACCTCCTCTGCTACCTCTTCCTCATTCTCCTCTTCTGTGCAAAGCAAGCATGTACAGTTAGGAAGCAAACAACGTGAAAATCTCATACAGCATTCATTTCAAAATGATTTCTGTGTATTTTTGACACTGCCTTCAATACCTGGATTTCAATTTAAAAGCATTTGTACACATTTGTTTTTGTTGTACTTTTGAATTATTCTTGTATACTACGATATATTTTATTTTATAATTCAATTGAGTTTTATGCAGCCCTGCAGGGTGTACCCTGCCAATGTCTGTCCCCCCCCCACACACACAACACCTTAATTTGTTTCATGAAGCTGTGCAGATAGAGACTTTCTGCACAGCCATTCTAGACAACTTTCGACAACAATTTAAATATCACTAAAGAAGGGAAATCGTTGCCGCCAGCTTTCCCACAGTCGCATTTAGCTTTTGCACTCTCTGCAAAGTGGTCAAAGTGCCGTAGTGTTTTTTTTGTTCTCCAAATCTCTCTCCTCATTGGGCCTCTGTGGGGAACAGCGACACAGAGTCTTTAGACAGAGTCCTTTTCGGTAACTCAACCTTAGCTTGGTAAGCCAAGCTGCATTTAGAGGACCTCTAACCGGCACAAAAAAATGAAAGTGGGTATTGTGCATGTGTCGCTGTCTTCCCCAAGGTCCCGTATTGAGAACATAAGCCGACCTACATTGGTCTCTAACAGCATCTCTAGTCCTCGTAGAGGGAGGGGGGAGGGGGGCTACAGTGGCCCACATGGACAGCCTCACAAAGGGGGGACAGAAATAGAGGCACAACCCTTTGGCTCTTTGATGGCGACCTGTTGCGCCGTTTGAATTGAAAGGACAGATCCACTGGGATGTTGATACAAAGTGAACAGTCTCCTGCCTCAGATAGAGAGGACTGACTGAGAGGACAAAGGTCAATCTGGCAAAAAAAAAAAAAGGGCTCAAGGACAGCAGCAGCTGCTGCTGCTGCTGCTGCTACGGTGGCACCAACGCGCCAAAAATACAGTACGTTGTATGGTGAAGCCAGCAGCTTAGCAGAAGCAGTGTGTTAAGCAACGATGAATGCAAGGCTCAAGTGTGTGAAGCAGGTAACAAAGTCGCAGAAGAAAGTACACCCAGCTTCCAAATGTTTCAATTTAAAAGCGAGGATATTTCTGATATTTAGGCTAAACATGCGGCATAGAACCGATATTCATGCTTTTTCAAATTCATGTTTTTCTCGCGAAGCAGCCGCGTAGCGTCCAGCCAGTCAGAATGATCAAGCAGCCGCCTGAAAGTGTTCACTACACTCCAAATACAAACTGTGAAGACTCGTCTCGAACCCACACAACGACTTACGTTGTCCCCTAGAAGAAAAATCACACCAAAAACAAAAATTACAGTTACAATTGATTCCACCAGTGTCGGCATCACTTTCACTTTCACACAAAACGATCCCTTTACTCACTCGTTAGAGGCATCTTCTGTGTCGGACATGTTTAAGGACGCAACACCTGCAGAAGTGAGTCCAAATTCAAAGGAGGAGAGGGAGTGACACTGCACCAACAGCAACCTGACAGGATATGATGAATGCTATATTGAACCCAAGTCTCAATTTACTGGTTTAGACATAAGAAGAGCACACGGACTTACCCGGGTAGTGCGATGCGCGCTTCACACTGGCCTCAATGGGAGATTGTACTGTGCCCTCCTCTGTGGGCCATAAGCTTTTAAGCCCAGTAGTGGATCACATGGCGGCAAGATACCCACGTCTACAATGGGTGGGCACATACCTGCAAACAGATGGCACATGGCATTAACTAGAATGGGAAAACAGGCATTCTCCATGGACTTGCGTTGTCTATTTTTACTCGGCCAAACCTCGGCTGAACAGCGCAGGATTATTCCTCTCAAAGGGTTTCTGTAACTCAAGACTGGCAGACAACAGGAAGGTTAGAAATAATCTTTGTAAACCGCCGCAAACACACAGAGAGGTGGCTTAAGCTCCTCTGATTTACAAGCAAAGAAACGTGTCATGGAACCATAATGATTCTGCAGATCAATGAAACATTTATGACACAACAGCATCGTAAAACAGCAACAAGTTATTCTCTAAAGTGGTTGTGTTGCGCAACCGTATCGATGAGCATTATTCCCACAGCAGCTTGCCAAGAAAAAAAAGGGTAAAATAAGACTCACTCCCTGCACCTTCTCCTGCACCTCGCCTTTATTCTCTGCCCTCACATGTATCCAAAACACCCTTCACGGCCATGCCAAGTCTTTTGATACTCCCAATGTTTGCAGTTGATATTGTCTCTGACGCCACAATCGGGATTATGACTCATGAGCAGTCTCTGGTGAGCCAACATGTCCCTGATTGAATAGAGTTCCCCCTCCACCTCAAATCTGGTTTTGTTTTCAGATTGTTTGATGATGTTTTGAAGCCTTCGGTGGTTAAGTTGAAGTCCCAAGTCGAGCCTCAAATCTTGTAGAAGCATGTCTCAAGCTAAGGCTCAAGTCCTTCGGGGCTAATGAACGTCAAGTCACATTTTTTATTTTTTTATTTAACCTTTATTTAAGCAGGAAGTCCCATTGAGATTAAAAATCTCTTTTTCGAGGGAGACCTGGATCAGTCAAGTCTCCAGAAACCAAAAGAATACGGTATTTGTCATGTAAAATCGTATTAAAAGTTTTTAAACATGTTCCATCGAAAGCAATGTTGTTAGTGTTTTTATATCAGTAAATGTTTTAGGGGTTTAGATATTCACTTTCAAAGAATGAATCATGTGAGCGAGACTTAACTCAAGCATGGGTTACTGAAAGGGCCGACTGGGCACAGGACCAGCGGCCCAAAGTGTTAGGCCCCACTGGCCTTCGCCTACAACACGCCATTTAAAGAGACACTTACCAACGAAGAAGAGAATCAAAATGACCACAAACAATACAAAGAGACTCAAAACAACGACAAAGAAACATAAAAACTACCAGGAGAATAAGAATGAAAATAAAAAATGAACTAAGCAAAACGACCGCAAACAACCACAAGGACACACAAATGGATGCAAAATGCCCACAAAGAGACACAAAACAACTACAAAAAGAAGTGTTACGTCTTATGTGTGTTGCGCCTATGTAGCAGAGGCGGTGGGGCCTTTTGCGTGTCTGTGTCCAGGGGCCCATTGGCTCTTAATCCCCACATGGATTCTCGTTTTTAAGGGATTCAAGTTCAAGTCCTCAGAAATGTACGTGCATTATGATACATCTTTAAATCCCTAATTTTGTTTATTAGGTAAAAGACAGCTGGGTCCACATGAAAGAATGGGTGCTGATCTGTTGCTATTGTCAGCAATGCATTGCTCTGCACTGGAGATATACAATACTGCAATGCGTTGCCAACTCCCTCACAGCGGCGGAGCGAGCTCTCAAATGATTTGACACTTAATTGTGACTCCACCAGGGGAAGCGCCACTTTACAGAAACATTTAGAAACAATTCATTATTATTATACGTGTGTGTGTGTTAGATTTTGTGTAATGTGTGCTCTTGATTGAATGGTTCAAAGTAGTCTCCTACTTTGATGCAACATGTACATTAAGTAATTATAGGTAAGTATAGGTATGTTGGATATACTGTCTGTAATTAGGACTATTTAAATTCTACAGATTTGTTTCAAAATAAATATCTTCACAGCTAAACTTGTGTTATGTTCTCATGAGGAGGAAGTAATTCAGATTTTACAATGCAACACAAACACATTAATGCTTATACTTATCTCTATTTTATGAGTTAAATATAGATCTCTGTGTTGCCTCTGGTGGAATCAAAGAGACTCAACTGATTTATTTGTAATATAAAACTGATTCACACAGAGAAGTCATTCATGAGCCTTTGACAGGAATAAGTAATGCAGATATTCTGCTTTACGACACGGTATGTTTTTAATCCCTTGATTCAATACGGAGAAGAAAGAAGTATGTGTTTGAATGTTTACAGTTGGTGTTGCTTTATCCATTTAAATGGAGTGCAAAAAAATCAAAAGTGTTCAGTCAGTCACAGTATTAAGCCTCAACAACTTTTCTGTGATTCAATAAAGCTTTCTCTTCCTGATTATATTGTTGCAAACCCCACCCATCTGGCACCGGAGTCAATTAAAGCAAACAGCAGAAAGCACTTAGAGCTGATGCTCTTAAACCCTGAGAAGACAGCAGGCCATTGAATACAAGCACAAACAAGAGGCAGCATCTGCATTAAGAGCTGTTATTAATATAATCGTCACAATAAACTGTGAATTTAGTGAGACACAAACAACAGTTTAATCCAGTTGGTAACCTAAATTGCTGAAACCTGTCAGAAAATTAATTATGAAGTGATGCCGCCACCTTGTGGTGAAAATACCATCCTGCACTTTCTCACTTATCTCCGTTACCTTCTTTATATCCATAACACATTCACAAGAATTAAAAGAAATAGAAATAAAAATGATCAATTTATATAGTGGCAACCCTCAAACCCACCTTGAATATTACAGTTTAGATCTTAAACAAATACCTGAATCAAATATGATGGATTATAGCTGGAATAAATAGTTGAATCCACGGCTAGATTAAGCAAGTAATTGTCAACTAATTTCACTTCTCAAATTTGAGATTTATATGATTAATATTTGACTTGTGAAGGATAAAACAAGTCGTTTGATGACTTCACCGAGAGATCTGGGAAAATGTGTTGTTTGTTTTTGTTTTAAGGATTGATTGATTGATTGATTGATTGATTGAGAAAACAGCCTGCAGATTAAGACGTATTATACAGTATATAATTACAATGTCTTTGTGCATCTTGGAAAGATTGTATCATATAAGGACGTTTTTGTTGTAATTTATACATACAAACATTAATATACATGCAGAGCGTTCAAGGTTGTACCCAGGAATTAAAATAATGACACTGATAATATCCAATTTATCCCATGCTAGTTTAATTTTTTACAAAATTAATACAAGACCACACCATCAATGTGGATATTGATGGATAACGATATTTCCAGAGGCCTACCTTAATTGGCCCGTTCAGTTGTGGGTTTCTTTGTACATTTCGCACTTCTTTGAGAGGACCAGGTGTCCCGCTGCGCACGTGACGCACCCTCCACTTGTCGGTGCTCACATCAAACGCACCGCTCACAGTGAAGCGGGCCATTCAAACGGTCTGCGCCCTCGCGCGCCCTGCTGGCCAATTAGCGTTTCAAGACGATGCTAACGGTCCAGTCACGAGACTCACGTTGCTCCAGGACAGACTTGTGGAGGTAATAACGAAATAATGAGTTATGTGTGGACCTCCTCGCTGCTGCAGCCGGCCAAAATACTCTGCTCATCTGCCAAAAAAGTGATCTTATAGCCTGAGCTTCAGTCCCGCGGTCTTCACGTCACTAGGCCACAGTAGGTGTGTAAAGCACTTGTGCTAGCTACCATGTTGCAATGGAAGAAACTGTGAATTACATATTTTGTGTGCCCTGTGTGCATTTTGAGTTTTCCTGCCGTTTGGTGAATTACTGCCTTAGTTGCTGTTATAACTTTTATTTTAATGTTTAGCAGCTTTCAGAGTTGTCAGACTTGGATTACATTGAGACTGTACATTTCACCACAACAGCCATTTGATTTGTATGAATGCAGAGTGTCACCTCTTGATATTCAGAGAATGAAATTCAACCAAATAGACCCACTAGTGAGTTAATGCATATGAGATAGGCGGTCCCTAAGAGTGCCACAACAAATAATGAATCTGTCGATATAAAATTGACAAAAAAACCCAGACGGAAATAGATTTCATTTGAGCCTCTTATATGCCACATTTATTTTCTTCTTCTACAGCCTTATTAACACCGCACATCTGCGATGTGTATTTCAGTAGTAATTAAACAAAACAGACAATTTGTGAACACTTATTGAATCTAACCCCCCAGAAAAGTGCCTCAGAGTTTACATTGACGTTATCTGTCGTGCTGCATTGTGCACTCTTTGAGGCGATGGTAACAACAGATGTTCATTGGGTTTGGCCTGCGTTGAACATCTTCATGCGGCCCTCCATGCCCGACATGGCCTCCACGTTCTTCCTCCAGTCGCTCACCTCCGCCGTCTTCTCCTGCACAGAGCGCAACACAGAGACGATTGTAAAGTGTGGCGTTTGCTCTCCATGTGTTCGGCACAGTTGCATGCACGACACTTCTATGAAATATAATACACTCCTCTTCATGAAACAAACACTCTCCTTAGATAAATGTGACGCTTGGACCCTTTGCGCCGGTGGTTTTAATTTCGTTTTGGCGAGCCGAGGAGGCCCGTGAATCAGTTTCACACTCTGGCTGACAATCAGCCAAGGGCTTAAAGTGCAAATGTGCAACATAAATCACTCGCCATGGGGGAACGCCTCTGCCAAAGCCTGCGAGCAGTGTGTCGTTGAATGAGTCATGATGGTTTCTTTGTGGCCAAAAAAGCTCTGTGACTTCTGTGTTTTTCCCAAACCTACCTTTTCTGTGTCCTCCTTCTTGACAGATTTGAGATTAGCTCGCAGGTCCAGAGAGACCTTGTGTTTGGAGCCCAGTAGGGAGCGCAGGATGGCATCAGCAGAGACTCTCACCCTTCTCAGGCTGGGTCTCTTAAACTTCCCCCTTAAGTCCAAGACCTTGATGTTCAGGTCTTTGATCTGTGGAGAAAACAGGAGAGGAAGTAGATGTAGGTCACATACTGCAGACGGTAACATCAATTCAACCGTCCCATTGTAGAATCCGCTAATAACAAACTATGTTGGCGTTGATACATAATTGACTTGTTTCACTATGCCAGCTTGCTGTTGCAGCTTTGATAAATTGAGTTTATAATATCTTTTGTATATTATCTAAGTTGTTTATTGTTGTGTTTTTGTTTACTGGCGTTCGGTTACCTCTCGGCTGTTGTGCGAGACTTTGGCTTCGATGTCGTACCGCTCCTCGTCCACCACGTCTATTTTGGCATGCAGCTCTTCGCATAGCGTCTAAAAAAAAAAAGGATAAGAAGAGGTGAATGTTAGCTGTCTTGCCTTCCGAGTGTAAAATCGTCCTTATAAAAGCGAACGACTCTGCAGTGAGCGGGTTCTTCTACCTGCAGCTCGTCTAAAGACATGCCGCTGATCTGTACAGCAGGAGATTTTTCGTCCAGGTACTTTTCCTTCTGTTCCTCTTTTTCTTCCATCTCCTGCTCCAGCTCCTCCTGGGCCCTGGCGACCATTAGGCTCTGAAATACAGTACCACACTTTAAAGTCAACTTCACTGGGATGGTGCAGTCTGTGCAAATTGGAATCGAGGACTCACCTTCAGCATGAGCTTCCGAGAGGCTGAGATTTTAGATTTTCTCTGCAAAAATGTATATGTTTTTGAAAATTAATTGCAGCAACAATATTAATATGTGTGCCTGTTGAATTATTCAATGCCTTAGCGAGTAGGGTCTTGTGAAGTTTTACCTCCGGTCTGTGGGAAGAAAATAAAGAGAGGGCACAGAAATGTCGCATTAGTATTCAATTGCCGATTGCAAAACACTTTTAACCAATAGAAAACAAAACTATTTTTAGGCCACCGCTCGAAAGTTGCATACCCAAACCAAAAAGGGTGCATCTTTGCAACCACTTGGGCTATTTGAATCATTTTGGTGTTATAATGAAAGGCAACACATGTGAGATTTTGTTCAGATGTGTAAATATCAGTCTATATGTTACTGGTTAGGAGTAAATAAAGATGACAGCAAAAATGAAAAGGTTTCAGGTCCGCCTTGTCAAGGGGACGGAGTAAGGACCCAAAAGCCATAAACAGTTTAAATAACATTTACTCCAAAAACAAGCTAAAGGGTACTCCAAAAACAGACAATGAAAAGCAATCATAGGAACAGAAACCAAGACAGGACGACTCAGACTACACAGTACTAATCAACAAGGAGACAGGATACACATGGGGTTTAAATACAAGAGGAGGTAACGAGCAACAGGTGGACACAACGAGGGCAGCACATGTGCAGGGAATCCACAAACAGGAACCAGGTAGACAAGACAATCCAGGGGAGGAAGTGCAGAGACACAGAGGACAAAATAAAACAGGAAACAAAACTCAAACTATGACACGCCTAGAAGAAAACCACTTTCAGAATGATTTTATATATATATATATATATATATATATATATATATATATATATATATATATATATATATATATATATATATATATATATATATATATATATATATATATATATATATATATATATATATATATATATATGTGAAGATATGCCATGACCTATATCGGGACATAGATTGTGGCCCTATAGTTTCTATGGATAAATCCTATTTGCTGTATGAAACTGATACTGACACTGATTTGGAAATGGAAACAATAACAGAAACACAATCCACTTACGCTTTCTCAGGCATCTTGGCTATTTCAATTCCCCCTGGAAGACAAAAATAAAACATTTTGCCTCTGAAGTGCTTAACATTGGGGACCACTTGGGTCTTAACTCTGGTTTCCATTTTAGCGCCAGTATAGTGTTACAACAATGCAAATACATCTATAGATATTGATCTTCTAAAGTCGTTGAATGTTAGTTTTTACTCCGTGGCTTTTATTATTCTTTAACAATGATTTATTTGTAAATTAAACATTAAATTGTTAAATTGTATTACTTTTAGGACTTTTAGGCCTGCTTGATAAAATTAAAAGTCGCCTCCGAGTGCCAATAGCATTAGCTATTCCAGTTATATAACATGTCCTGATCTTCCACTGGATACACAAGGATCCTCCAATCCTCAGAACATGCTTTTTTAACTATTAATAAATAATGCAAAGCAATAAATAAAAGTGCATACTCTACAACGATGTTAATGTGTCAACCGTTTGAAAATGTGTTGGACTGTAACTACCAATTTCTTACATTATTGATGAGTTGTTTGCTCTGAAAGATTGTTTTTTCGCTTCAACGTTTCATGACATGAAGATATTCATTCTGATCTCACTTAATATAATGAAAAGCATTATATCCTCACAATTTTAATACTGGATTAACAAAATGTTGTTTTTTTTTTGCATGTGAAATTATTTTATTGATGCATTATCAAAACAACTTCTTTTTTCTGTCGATCCGCTCAACTATTATGCAACTTATCCTTTTAGCTTTAGATTTGTATAGACTGTTTATACGTTGCTATTCTTACCTTCTCATATCTCTCGATTTGTTAAAGGCGATGCTGCAAATCAACAATGCCCACTGGTTGTTGAATACGTTATCTCGATTTGTCGGATATTCACTGGAACAGCAGTACTGTCTGGTATTTTATCCATTAGCAGCTTATTTTTCGCATATTATATATTATAATCAATACTGGAAAATAAAAGTACACATCCTGCAAACAAAAGATAGCATCCATATTGCATGCTCAGTGTTTGTGATCATTTATTAAATCCACTAACAGTAATTCTAGAGTCCTTTTAGTTGTAGTATTGGAATTTCTGTTTCAACCTTTTTTAATTTGATAGAAACTTAATCAATGACAGAAACTCAACAGAAATTAATAGATTTTTTAAGTAAACGTAGCACAAAAGAAATGCTGGTTCAGCCTCTGAAATGTGAATATTTGCAGGTTTTCCGTGTTTTCTGACAGTAAACTAGAATCTTTGGGTTTTGGACGAAACAAGACGAGACATTTTAGGACGTCACCACGGACTCTGGAAACCTGTTATGAGCACAACGTTTCTATTCCATGACATGCTGCAGACCAAATGACTGATCGAGTCGTGATGAAAATAATTTAGTTGCAGCCCTTCACGGAAGATCGGTCAAGTGCTCGCTCCGATTATTTCCTATTCCTTGATCCAAAAGGACCAATTTTCTTGTAAATAAATGGAAATTGATCAATCTCAGAGTAAATTCAGTTCTCAGCTCAAACCCCATCAGTTTACCTGATGAAGTGGAGCACAGACTCGCGGCCTTACCTTCCTGTGTAGATGCTGTGGATGCAGACGGACACAAAGCGATGGCGAAAAGAGCGCTCCAGAATATTTATCTCCTTCTCCCCTTTGTCCCTCCTCTCTATCACAATGAGACTTAAATAGACACACACACACACACACACACACACACGAGGGGGTGGTCTCAGGTTAACAGTGATTGTGACGCTTGTGTTGTGTTGGCAGATCAATGCCCTCTGCTTCTTTATAACAATGTGTGTGAACTTTTCTGGACCGGAGAAACGACTTTCCCTCCAGCAGACTTCAGACAGTTGTCAATCTGTTTTTCCTCTTTTACATGTATAATCTATTCAAAGCTCTAGGTATAGGATCTCCAGTCTTGTCGACCAACTTTCCTGATCCTAACGGACGGCTGATGCTCAAGTTTGACTTATTTATTTATGTTTTACCCCCCATTTTAAAGCAAACTTTAAGCGGCTGCAGCTAAACAGCTCGTCTTGTTTCTGCAGATGATTATCTGAAATTGTCTTTGGCTACCGAGAGTGATGTTGGAGACGTGCCCCGTCCCGCCTGAGACTGCAGGGCCCCGCCGGTCTGATTAGGATAATCGCTGCAGACGATGCTAAGCCGAGGTTTTAAGGCAGGAATGCAGTTTCCAGTAGACATTTAGCGACGGCCAACAACTAAACATAGACAAATTGCAGCACCATGTGATGCTGCCACTCTCATACTGTATGTGTGCACACTTTGTGTTCAGAGTTTGTGTGTGTGCAGAACACACACGACTGTGTGTTGTCTCTCTGATCACACGTGTAAGCGCTCAACTCACTCATGCAAGGACTTGTTGTCCTTGCATGAATCCAAGGACTTGTTGTCCTTGCATGAATCCACACAATCCTGTGTGTCTGGTTTGTGTTTGTGTTGGAGATGTAATTGACCCTTCGCTATGTCCCGCCCTCCAACACAGACCCGCCAATCACAGAGTAGCATTGGCTAGCTTTTAGAGGTCTGACAACTCTGCTGCAGACACTCCCAATCGTTTAAATTTTATTTCATTTTCAGACTGTTTTTTTTGTGAAGCGAGTCATCTTTAAATGTTGTGTAACAGTGATACTCGTTACCCAGAAAAGTTTGAAGCAGATCACCTTGAAACTCTGCTATCTAATACATGTTTTCAGTTTCAAAACTTCTTCCATTAAAAACTTTAAAGGTTAAAACTTTATTTTAAAAGTGTGTTTTACTCGCTGTTAGGAAAGACAGAGCAGCACTTCAAAAATATCTTCCTTCATTTGATGTTAGGATGATGATGATGATGATGACGATGATGATGATGACGATAATGACGATGACGGCGGTGGAGAGTCCAATCAAAAATGTAACTCCAAAATCTCCCAATAGCTTGACGTTGTAGGCCAAAGCTGATGATTTACATCATTGACTTCTTCTATGGGAACATCTGCATTCTTATGCTTCTCATTTATTGACTTTTTTCCTCTAATTGGTAACTTACCTGCGTACATTGCATACCGTCTTTCCACGCTGTGCCGCTCTTTACTCTGAACACATGCTTCACATATGTGGGAACATATATGTGACTTGCTGCATCGTCTCCTGCTTGCAGGTCGTTCGGAGGGATAACTGGCGAGCTGCCGGCCCCCAGAGACACTGTGACTGTGACCTGCTGGGCCTCCAGCCCTCGGCCGTGTGCATTGTTTACAATCCCATCAAGGATGTGACTCTATTACTTGTTTCTAAATCTTTTTGTGGAGAGTTGGATTGTTAAATTCGACAGGGCTGTTCTTTTGGCCTCGCTGAGTCGGGACATTAAAGTCCCCGATGCTGGTTTGATTCATGGCACTGAGTTTCAGGCTGTTGGCTCGTGGCAGCTGATTATAATTCCTCAGTATATACGGCAGCGGGATTAACAAAGTGCTGCGTGTTTGCTGGACCGTCTCTAGGAAACTGAACACCGACTCATATATTCAGATGCCAACGGATTACAATGCACTTTTGCAGTAGAATAATTTTTAAACGCTGTTATACGAGCTTTTTTAAGTTATTATTGTAAATGTTCATTTTCCATGCGTTGTTTTTTTGCTGTCATTTTCATTTAATATTCTTTTTTTTTTTTAAATTTTTTTACGAGAAACACACTGTAAAAAGATTCAACATTCAAAATGTTACTTAAAAGCAAAAAATATTGTCATGAAAATATAATACATCAAAAGTACTCATTCATTCAGAACTGCCCTTTGCAAACAACATATTTACTAAAGGCCTATATCGTCAGATTATAATTAAAGATGCATTAATGTGTTCATCCCACAGCTGTTACAAGTAGAGTTTATTTTAAATGCTCACATACAACACCCAGCAAGCCTGCCCGTTGAAAAGAGTACAAATATTTTTGGTTCATTAAGAAACTGTTGCGGGCCAAAATAGACTTTGGCGGGCTGCCAGAGTCCAGACATTTAATAATACTCACTTAGTGTGAGATCAGGTCTCTCTACTGCCCCCTGGTGGGTAAAGGACTAAAGGAAATTACACTACATGTCCACAGTATTTTCATACCTGCAGCAGGACATTTAAAGCATATATATCTATATATATACATAACGTATTATGAATGTAAATAAAGGACAGCTCTGGAACAGATCCCATTGGTCTGAGTCTTGCAGTCGACGTGACTCACACAAACAAACAAACAAACAAACAAACAGCTGCCCGGCGCTCTGGCCGGTGTGCCAACTCGGAGCGGGCAGAGACGGGGCTGAGCACTGCGACTCCGTTGTTCACCACAACCGCTGGCTTTTGGCTCTGTTTGATGATGATCAGAACGAATAACAAGCCCCCCCCCCCCCCCCCCCCCCAAACGACACCACATAAAGCAACGCAATGATTTCATCAGATCACAGCCGTAAAAAAAGAACAATGACATTAGTGTCGTGCATGGAACTTTGCATCACGGGGAATGAGAAGAAAATACCATTGTTTGTTTGTTTTTTCCGTTGTCTGATATTTATTTTGTGTCTCGGTAAAAAAGCGCGTCGGAAGACACATATATACAACAATTGACGTGAGGTGGAAAACGGAAAGCTTTATTTAATTACGTGATCCTGGTGTTTTCGTCTTGAAACACGTCGTTCTTATTTTTTTCCAAACTCAACATTTGCCTAACTTAATTACGTTAACACAGAGGAAGGGTGTCTTTGTATCGTAGCCAGATTAATTGGTTTCCTTTTAAAAAAAACACACAATGCGCACACCAAACACAGTTAGAATTTAGTTTTGGAATATTTAGCACATCTTGTTTTTATGAGCAGTCAAAAAACCCAGGATGTCATAATCCAGAATGAAATGTAACATGAAAAGCAAAATCTACTCGGGGAACTCGTACAAAAAGCTGTGAGTTGTGAGCCGCTTTCATGCTTTCTTTGCCTTTTTTTAGCTGGAGTGAACGGGCAGGGTGAAAAAGGCGGGATATCGACTGACGACTCCTGGAAGCGTTGATATCAGAGCGTTGTCCGTCTCTGGTGGGCCGCCGCGGCTCCTCGGCTTCACTGGGAGTGAGCCAGAGCTCCGGCGCCCTGACCGAAGCCAAAGCCTTTGGGGCCGAAGTTCTTTGCGTAGCAGCCTGTGAATGAAATCACAAAGACTGAGGAACGTGGTGCATGAAACACTGGCAGACAAACAACTGGTTTACTGAACCTCAATGTGGAGAGTCACAAGTCAGTTCCACTTAATGGCAAAAGGTCAGAGTCGCTGCCCCTCTGTCTTGAGTCAATCAGAGCAACCTTTTCTTCTGTGCTGCAGGTTGAAGTTCAACCAGAAGTAACCGGTAGAGGTTGAACTCCACCAATGGCATCCAACGTACCTCTTATAAAACAACGGCATGCACAATTTTTGGCTCAGCAAATCTTCTTTTTCTGCAGTCGGACCAAGATAATGTAGGTTACATGTTCTGCCACACACACACAGACCTTTGCAGAAGATCTCCCCGTCTCGGTCAGCGACGGTCGTGGACTCGAGTCCTTTGCCGCACTTGGCGCAGCGAAAGCAGCCTTTATGCCAGGACTGATGAGAGAGAGAGAGAGAGAGAGAGAGAGAGCAGAGAGTCGGTTCAGACTCAAACGTACACAAAGCACTGACAAATTCTCCACCTGAACCGAGATAACAGTGTCGGTCCATGTTTCTTACATTGCCTCCGGCGACAACCTTCTCGGCCGCGTACACAGTTTTCCCGCATCGAGGACACACATCGGAGCCCCCTGATTTCTGGGCGAACTTCGAGGCGTTGGGGTTGTTTGTAGGGCGATGAGGAGCTTGCCTGTGGAGTAAAAACCAGAGATCTAAAGAAGGCGAGAAAGATGGGAAGAGAACAGCTGGAGAAACGGCTACATTGAACCTATAAAGAGCTATTAACACATGTGGAACACACTTTTGTTCTCCTCTGAAAACGTATAAAATGTACTCTGTCATTCTGTACAGTGTTTATCTTCATACTGATCTCAATGGTTGAAAATAAATGGAGGAAGTGATGTTTTTCTCACACTTCAGGCTTGATTCCAAGTCCCTCTCCTGTGTCCATACTCAGAGTGCCGGCTCCGCCTCCAAAGCCGTAGCCTTTTGGCCCGTATTTCTTGCCGTAGCACGATTTGCAGTAGATCTCGTCCACGTGGACGGCCACTGTTGTGCTGTCTAAGTTCTTCTTGCAGACCACTTGCAACAAAGAAAAAGGGGGAAAAACACAAAAAAGAAAATCCAAAACAAACAATTATTTCTTTTCTCTCACAAGCGTCCAACAGCAAGCTAAACGTTGTATTTCCTTCTCACAGACGTTTAGCCGTGACATCACCTCAAACTATGCGTGACTCGTGTAAACCCCAGTCTGCGCCGGAGGAGGAGTACAAGCACCTTCCTCCAGCCAAATAAGGAAAAGCAAACCTTTTGTCACATGTTCCCACTGGATCCAAATAAGGACTGAGATGTCTGAGCTGAAAACCTGCAGATGCTCACTCTTCTATACCCGGGTGCCAAATACTCTGCATTCCATCCCAGCACTTCTTGTGATTCCTGAATAGTTTACATGCCCGCGAGTCTGCTGACAAATAAAGCAGATTACCTGAGAAACTTCAGTACTTACTGCAAAGAAAACAGGATTTATGCCAGCTCTTCCCCTCGCACTGCATTTCCTCTGCGAAGAAGACGGTTTTCTGGCAGCAGCCACACTTGTTTCCTCCCCCAAAAGGCATTTTGTAAGCTTGCTGGAGTGCCTGTTGAGCGCATATTTCATTCACTGTGTATACTGTATATACGGCCTCGGTTCTGGAGCACAGATCAGTGTTGGAGGCCATCCGCAACACTTCAGGCTACATGCAACAATACCTATAAAAGGAGAGGTGTTTGCTCCACGCTGCTCTTTCTTTCCCTCGTCTGGTTTCAGCGGACTTCATCCCCGATTGTAAAATGCAAAGTATGCCTGCTGGCGTTGCTCAGATAGCACCAAACGGTTTTAACACCACACCAGTGTCGGTACCAGAGTCTTTTTATGGCAATGTCTGCGCGTTTTGAGGGTCGTCATCCTCGCATAAAGTCAGCAATCTACTCCATCGCTCTGGGTAAACAGGAAATTCCCTGCATTTTATTTTGTAATCAAGCATGTTTAACAATCGTGGCCTCAGACGACCCAACACGCTGCGAGGCAGATGTTTCGAGTACAGCTACTCAAACGGGTCTTTGAGAAAATAATGAACAAAAACACAGTTTGGAGATTTCATAGGACGATAGGAACACCGCAAAGCTTTTTCTGCGCTGACACCTTTCTCAAGGTTGTTTCTTATCTGATGCTTATCCTGATGTCTGAAGCGTGACTAGTTTTTTATTTAAATCTAAGACGATAAAAGGACATTTTAATTAGTATTCAAACCAGAAACACTTTAAAGAGATTTGAATGAAATAAACTTTCTCTACATCTGAATTAACATTAAACATTCCATTTTATTCTTGATTTCACCGATTTGATCTCAGTAAAAACAACAACTTGTAACTCTACTCTCATACAGTTTACATGTTGAGGTATTTAACAATATTTTCTCTATTCTCATGAGGTAAACACACCTACCTGTCGTGAGGTGGAAGGCGGATCTCCTCTGTGGTTGTTTAGTGGTTAAAGACTGAGCTGAGGGCAGACACTGGTCGGATGAGGAGAGACAGAGGGAGGCTGAGAGGACACCGGGCTGGACCGAGGGAGGAGTCAGGACACAGAGAGAGAGAGAGAGGGAGAGAGAGAGAGAGAGGGAGGGAGAGATGCAGGGAGGAAAAGGAGGAGGAAGATAATGAGAGTCGGTATTGATGGATAAGGAGGGTGGAAGTCTGAAAGGGAAAGATGTTCACCATCTCCATTTGTGAGAAACTTCACAGAGAGAACTTCCTGCTGGAAACCGTCAATTAAATGTTTGAAGAACAGATGAAAGGAAACTTTTTTATAAAGGAGCCCAAAACACGTTGATGTTCAAGGTGAGTCTGCCCTTCAGTGAACCCGGATAGAAAGAAGTGGGAACTGTTTTGAGGACTTCCGTACCTAAAAGTAATGTAGCAAAAGATCAGTAAATAGCAGGCTGATTAATCTCTCTGTTGAACATTGACTGGTTCAAGTATTGTTCTGTCTTTGAAAATCTACAAAGTTTCCCTTTAGGCCCACTGCACTTCAACTGATCTGTTACGATACATTTCAAATTCAGAGTTTCAGCTGTAATTTTTCAAGTCAATATAAAACGAAAGCTACAAATTCAAAGTTTTGTTAAAACGCAGGAAAAGATATCATATTTGAACAGCACCAGTTTAAATTCCAGATTGACGGCCTTCATTTTTTTTAAATAAAGTGACTGCCCTGCTCTATAATCAAGGAATTTATTTTCTCAGGCATCAGATGGCTCTGTGGAGGTGAACGCTGTGGCCTTCTTTCGTGATGAACCCAACTCTGACATCATTCATTCATTTTTTCCCCCCCCATCTGTCTGGTATTTAGCAAGAGAAACACATGACTGGTGGGATTGAGGTCAGATGACTGATTTGGCGAGTCGAGAGCATTCCACTGTTCGCAACCGAAAAAAAACTAACTTGGACGTTTTGTACGTCGGTTTGGTGTCGTTGTCCTAAAAAATAAAGAGTCTGATGAAGGAAAAGGGCTGCCTTAAACACCCTTAAAACTACAAGTATGATGCGGCTGCACTGTATTTAAACGTGATAACAAATAGACACATGAAGTAATGTTTTGTTAAGCCGGAGGGCAATCAACCTTTTTACTTTGTGATAACAAGCTGTGTTGGTTTGAGATTCTTGCTCAGACATTTTCCCAGGCTTCGTGTGGAGGGCAGTAAGTACAGTACATGTACTGTTTGTCATTGTGAGTTGGGGCGTGTGTCTCTGACCACCGTGAATGAAACAGAAAGCATCACGAGTAGCACCGATATCAATAGCGGACGTCTGCTGAGAGCTCAGAACTCAATGAGTTTGAGCGAGCCGTGTGACTCGGGGCGGCAATCGCTCAATCAGACGTTTCTCTCTCTCGTAATGTTAACTCGACAACTATTTATCATGTGTATGTCCAACATGATCAGCTGACAAATACAGTCGCAGGAAATTCCATCGTAGAATAAATCAATTAGCATATGAACCGTACCATGTTAATACTTGACCTATAATGAATGTTCAACTGGGACATTTTGCACGGATATCCCTGGACTATTGAAGGTTTCTAGGATTTATTTACGCTTTATTTTTCAAATCAGAATCTGTGTCACAGTGCAACGTGAGGCGCATTCATGTAAGTAAGAGGGTCTGTTGATTTTTAGCGTTAAGGCTTCAACTAACAGATGTTTTCTCAATTATTTAATTGGTCTATAAATTGTCAAGAAATTGTGAAAAATCTGTTTCCGCCAAAGCCCAAGAGGAAATCCTCAAACATCTTGTTTTGTCCACGATTCATAAATATTATCACAGAGCAGGAACAAAACCAAAACATATTCACATTAAAGAAACTGGAATCAGACGTTTACATAAATCAATTAACAAAACAGTCAAGAGTGAGTTTGTGTTATTGTTCTTTTATGTGATCATTTAAAGGAATACACATTTTAGTAAAATGTCTATCTCTAAAATGAATTGTATTTTAGGAAGGAATCCTCTCGTGATAACCCAAAACAAATGATTCCATTGTTATAATTATATGTAAGAAGTGTAATTCTTCTTTGACAAATTGTCTCAACCTGTTTTTTTAACGATCCAAAACGGAGTTTCTTTTCTCAGACTGTAAAGGAAAACATAATCTTTCAGGAAAAATAATGAGATTCACCTTTTTTTCCCCCGTGGACAGCGAATCAAAGTAATTTTGCCACTGCAACAGTATTTAAGTGTTTTTATGACAACAGCGACGACACAGAGAAAACTGTTGGCATTTTACTGCTTATCTTGTCCACTGTGACATTCAACAATTGTGCAGAGGGGGTTCACGCTTTCCTAGATCACATCGCACATGTGACCTCTGCATGGTGACAGACACATGGATGGTCAGTGTCGCCATGAAGGAGGAGAAAAAGAAGGGGAAAAAATGGAATATGGATGTTGGCGCCTTCAGCTCGGCTCGCATATCTCCTCCAGAAGAGGAGACTGAGGAAAGGTGAAACCGATAGGTCTATGACTAAGGTCGATACGAGGAGGGAAGTAAGAGCCAGAAGAGAGTGATGCTGCTCGGTCTGCCCTCCTCCCTCTCGCCGAGCCCTCTAGGCTCTTCACCATCATAGGAAGAGACAATGATGAACTCAAGAAGCCTATTTATAGCCACGCGATTGGCCAACACTAGCCCTCTGTCTCTGCTCCGTGGACATCCGCCTTGGCTTGTTGTGCATGTGCACATGTGATTATCCTCATGACAGGGAGGGGAAAAAGAGAGGAAGAGAGGAGAAGAGTGACAGAGACTCAGTGGGTTTAATCCAGAGGAAGAGGAGAGGATAAGAGGCTGGGCTGTGAGCCATCCATCAGCGTACGGAGGAGTGCGGATTGCTTAAAGTCTCATACAGGAAGGAATTCAGCAGTCTCTCTCTTTTCTTTTCTTTTTTTTTGCATTTGACCTAACTTAAAGCCAGGACTCCTCCCCTGCTAATGGTCTCCCTTCTGGCAGCATTTCTTTCTCAGAGGCTTTGCCAAGTTGTGAGGTGAGGAGGAGAAGGAGCTGGAGGAGGTGAGTTGCCTCCACGCTGAGACCGTGTTTAAATAGCGACTATACCCGTCACCGCGTTGGTGTATTTGGCTTTCTGCGCCGCCGTGTTTAGTGTTTAATCCTCTGCGGATGATGCTTTCTGCTTTGGCTGTCGCTGTGTGTGTGTGTGTGTGTGTGTGTGTGTGTGTCTTCTGCCAGAATAATCTCATGGCGTTTCATTTAGCTATTTCCAAGTGCATGTTTTTGAATGTTTTTAACTTTACTCGAGAGCTGATGGTTGTTAATGGATCGACGGGAAATTAATCTGCCACTATTCTCTTGGCAAAAAAAGGCAAAAATGCTGAGGTTACAGCCTCTTAAGCAATAATATTTGCTTAATTTCTTGACCTCTGATTCAAAACCACGTCTTGTTTTGTCTGACCATGAGTCTAATAACCAAACTGTCAACTGGGGCTTTGAGGAATTGTGAAGGGCACTTTTAAAAAACTTTTTTTCTGACCTTTTATGAACCAATTGATAAATTAAGAAATGTATAAACAATGAAAAATAATCCTTCAGCCCTACTTTGTTGTATTATTGTTCAAACGCTGCATTATGCGGTCAACAGAGACTTAAATCCCACTCAGTAAATATTAAAAACCCCCCTTCTTTTGTCACTAATCTGCCTAATTAAAACTTTTTAGTATTAAAGCCCACGTTGTTGCGAGAGTCCACGCTGTGTGAGAAAACGAAGGCAAGCATCCCCACATGTGTGTAATATGTCACATAATGTCATTATTTATTCATCCAGGAAGCATTATTGGATGCATTTCAGGAGGAGGGGGGGGAGGTAGAGGGTGTGTATAAGAGACAACTGTGTTCACGGCAGAGCGAGATTCAACAAGCAGCAGTTTGATGGTTGAAGGCGCGCTCTGTTGCCTCCCGCTCTGCGGCACGCTCTGCTGCCTGCAACGAGAGCCGAAGAGATGCAGTTTCACAAATTAGTCAGTAGAGGTCCCGTATGGGCAGAGATTCTGTTTGAGTGATGGCGAGACACACCCTGATTTCTCTCCTGCCGGCAGTCTCTCCTCTTGCACGCTGTAAGCCGCCGCCGCCGCCGCTAAAGGCGACGAGCTTCATCCACCGAAAACGTGCCGAGCGTATTGGAGTGTGAAGTGCTGGGCTAAGAAGCAGCGAGGGCGAGGGATGAAGCACTCGGCTATCAATTCAACTCACTCGGGCTGTCTGTACCTGCCCGTGAACCCACTCACTCTTTATCTCGGCACCTTTTAATTACGCTGCAATTATGTGCGAGAGATGTAATAATGTAGATAGAAATTTGCAACCATCAAGGTCACACAGTTGGTGTCTAGTGTGTGTGTGAGTGTGTGTGTAGTGTGTGTGCCGTCTGTGTGTGTGCGTGCAGATTAATTACACATTTCAGAGTATTTCGGTGTCCAGCCAGTGCACATCCTTGACTGTAATCCTCACTTATCTGCTGTCTCTGACTTCACACAGAGAATGTAGGGCTCTAATTTCCAAACTGCCTCTAGTCTTTAATCTCTCCGCATGAACTTCAGTCCTCCTGCAGAGCAATTTGACTGCAAGCAGAGGCAATTTGCTCAAATGTGCAAGGGGGAATACAACATGACCCACCAACAGATCACCACCCGTTGCCATGCATCCTCACACCAGCTTGTTTAACGCCGCTCTGGGCGCGCCCTAAAACATCAGCCGCGTTCCAACACATGTCCTCGGCCTGCTCGTATTGTCGCCTTGCAAGTCGGATCGTGTGAGTCATTTTTTGGCCTCACAACACAATATGGTGATGGGGTTGTCTTGGTCTTAGTCACAGTTTGTAATACCCACATCAAAGCTTACGAGAGGAGAAAAGCGTGTGCGAGCCCACGCTGTCACCACATCTCGCTCCTGTCCATTCCTTTATTTCCTCCCCTTCCCCTCGAGCTGACACCTCCGAGTCGGCTTCCTTTGGCCCAGATTCCCGCCGAGGGAGCTTGCGCCCGGTAGGCGAGCCAACTACAAACATGCAGTGACAATTCAAATCAAGTCTAGTTCACTGGGTCTGGCTGTGACTCAGGACACTGAGCGCCAGGCGGAAAAGATGCATGCAACCCTCGTCAAGCTGTAAGCAAGAGAGAGAGGAGAGAGAGGAGAGAGGAGGCAGTTTTATGGGTGTTTCACCAGGTGTATGTTTGAGCTCAGCACTTTAGTTCAGAGCTACTTGCACTGGAACAGCGCCAGGTCCATTTGCAAGTCAGAGAGAGAGAGAGAGCGAGAGAGAGAGAGAGAGAGAGAGAGAGAGAGGGTGCCTGCTGTCTAAGTAGTCTGATCCACAGGCACCAACTGCAGCAGTGGATCTGTCGAGAGCATTGTTATGCAAGCAGGAAGGGAGCAGTCCCACTTTGATCGGACGGCGGCTGGGATGCTCCCGTCCTCCGAGCCGGAGGCTGCTGTTCGTTGGCCAATCTGGGAATTAGCATAACGGAGAGAGAGAGCGGCGCGCGGTGCTGTTAGCGAGCGGGATCCTGAGAGGGACGGACTGACGGACGGCCGCTCATCACTCCAGCCTCCACCGCACTTGTTAAGTTTTTGTCAACCTCCTTTTTTTCCGGTGAGTTTGAATGCTGAGAATACATCGTACTGTATTTGACGAGTGAGAAGCATGCGGCTGCACAGTTTAATTTTCTAATTAAATGGACTTTAAATCATTTTATTGATCTGAACTTTCCATTCCCTCGAATGACCTTGTTGGCAAAAAAAAAAAAGTATTAATCAGACAAGCAAGTGTAGTACTACAATTGGCATTATACTGTTGTGAAAGACCTTGAACAATATAGTATCCTGTGTGTGACAGAATTATGTGTGACTGCAGTAAGAGAGAGAGAGAGAGCGAGAGAGGCCGGAGGGAGGCAGGACACAGTCGAGCTGCTGAACTAATTCCTGCAAAGACTTTGCGGTCGACTTTTATTGTCCTGCCGGTGACTGGGAATCATGTGCCCAGTAATTGTCTGGGGTGTACTGCTGACTCAGTGTGTGTGTGTGTGTGTGTGTGTGTGTGTGTGTGTGTGTGTGTGTGTGCTGCCGGCTACCACTGCATCAAGCTCATAATTCACACTATACTCATCTCCTTAGTTGACAGTGAGATACGGTAAACTGAGATCATTTAATTTAAAATACTTACTTCTGCAAGATCACCAAAATACTACTTTCTGTACCCTACTATGGAGGAAAATAAACAATCCGCCTGCACTAAGCAATATGTGATAATAACAGTTCACATCACAATGTAATGTGTGTTCTCATAGTGATGAACCCACAGGGAAATATAACCTGAATCCGCAGCTTTTCTCTGAGCTTTAGTGTCTTTCGGCTCATTGTTTTGGTTTTACAGCCTACGACTCATTTTGTTCATTTTCACTCATCACTTTAGTGTCGTTTTCTGGCGAAACAGCTCTTAAAAAACATTTTACGCGTCCTTCCAAGCACCACCTGTCAGACAGATGAAGTTGCTGAACACAGCATTTGAGGGCAAACCTGAGCTAAAAGCTGTGTGCATATAGGATGAATTTCATTGCGAGACCAGAAACGCAGGTCCAAATAAATGCTGATGTTGCTAATTTGTAAATCAGCAGTTGTTTGCCAACATAAAATGAATGTATTAAAATAATATTTGCTTGTTCTGCTGCCCCCAAGTGGCAAACAAAATCAACTTGAGAGAGGAAAGTAAAGAAGATCCTCGGAGTCTATCGGCTTCTAGGAGCCACGAGCGTCTGTTTAAAATAATCCAGCCCCTCAAGCACATCCCTTCAGGACCCACAACAACACATTCTGGTTGGTAGCATATCGTTCTACACCCAGGCCTTCGCACTCACAAATGCACACAATACAGACCATAACGTAATTCAATTCTAGATAGGGAGTCCACGCGTGGCTCTGGGAATACCACTAATGGCGGGTGATGTCATTGCCAATAAAGCAGAGCTGTTGTGCGTGTGTGTGTGTGCAATTTGCTGCATGTTTGAGCTTAACTTACTTCAATGTCACTCTGGATTATGGTAAAACACAGGAGTAGTGTCTTGTGGTAAGAAGTGGACTATTGCGGCGGTGACAAAATGAACTTTCTCTCTCTTGTCGAACTGCCTGCGACATTCCCAAAACGCCTTCAGAAGCTCTGCTCCCGTAGAGCCGATGCTTCTCATCAGAGGCGTACACCACTGAGAGCTTTGTGGTTGCATTGAGCGACTGCGCAGTAAATCCATACAGCTGATTTTAAATTGCACATATCATCAACATAATTATGATGGTTATAATATCATAGCGCATGCACGCACAGTCATTTTTGTGATGGGATGTTCTCAAAAGCCGGAGAGCATCATGTTCAAAGGATTTTTTTTTTTGTTCCCTTGTAAATGCCACGTCTCAGTGTGTTATGAATCCAACTGTCTCTTTGTGTTTGTTGGTGTGTGTGTGTGTGTGTGTGTGTGTGTGTGTGGTTGGTTTGTCTGGTTTGGAAAGTCTTGTCCACAGACACGCTCCAGTGGCAGACATGCTCCACCTTAGCTAACCCAAAATGACGGCCTCGGAAAAAAAACTCGATACATATTTGATGTGTTCCCCCGCAGAAGCTGTTATACAATATTTGAGTGTTCGGAACAGAGATTTGTCTCATTAGATGCAAAGATGCGACGAAGACGAAGGTGACGCCTCCCTTGTTGTGCAGAGGTCTGGGTCTTCGTCTTTTTTTTTCCGCCTTGACGTTTTCAGTCTGTGACGGCTGCCAGAGGCGAGGATGTCAAACACGAGCGCTTTCGGGTGCAAATGTCAGGTCAAGGGTGATCTGTTACGCCACGGTTTCATGTTGTCCGTCCAAAAACACATTTCAGTTGCGAGAGACTAACTTTTTGAAGCGATAAATCACTGCATGTTTTGATCTAAAAGAAAAAAAACAAAGGTTACAATTGACTTTGGCTTCCTAAATAAATATATAATGAGTCCTACTTCCGTTCGCTTGAAGTGTCGTCGGATGAAATTACATAACTTGAATTGTGGAAACCTACTTACGGGTAGTTCTCCAGGTTACAATTAATGTCACCGTAAACGTCTTGACAGCTGTTGAGCGACACGTTGCAGACACTGCACCTCCCTGGAGAACTGACATTTCAGTTCAGCTGCCCGACCCCCCCCCTACGGGATCTGAAGCTGAGGTTGAAGCACACACTGGTGGAAGGACACAGGAGGCTCTCGGTGATAAGGCTGTTTGGATGCAGCGGCTGCATACACGAACCCTTTCATAATACATGGCCGCTGTTTAGTTTAATATGCGGCGGCCATAGCGGAGCTCCTCTGCTCCTCTGCTCTTCTGCTGACTGTGATTAAAGTTGAACCGGCTCAGCGACTCTCGGGGAGGACGAACGCAAGATTGAAAGCCAGATGTGGACGTTCCCACCCAGATCACGCAGTCGAGGGAAGCTCCAGCGAGACAGAATTATGTGACAATAGAGCAGTAATTTAATTTTGTAGCGTTTTCATGTGATATGTTTATATCCAAGGGCGTTTTTTCTTTTTCTTTCTTGTATTTTCGTTCACGATGCCAATGCCTATGATGTATAGTTTCTTTTGATCCGTTCCCTTATTTAATTATTAAATCGGAGTCCATTACAGAAGTAAGTTAGAAGTAAAAAAGTAAAGCCAACAAAATGTCCTGTAACACAAAACCTCCATGTGTAATGGTGCATCAGAAAATGCATTTGATGTGAACGCTGGTGTGTCACAGCTGTGTGTTCACGCCCACAGAGCTCCACTAAAGTTGGGGAAACAGACAGGATGACGATGAAAACTGAAGGTTGAAAAAAAAATCATAAGAAAACTCACATGTAAACATTAGATTAGACTTATTTAATTCACTTCAGTTCAGCAAAGGAAACAAAAAAGTCTTTGTCTGTAGACTACTTTTGTACTTATCCATTCATTTTTACTTATTTAGGTCACTTTATGAATCCCTTTTGGGAATTGAGTGAAGAGAGTAGAACGGTAAAAGTAAGACGGTTAATTAATAAAACTTATTTCATCCACAGTGGCAGATCAAAGTCGTTTCCAAAAAAAATAATTATAGTGAGCCGTGAAGAGGTCGGTTTTAAAGTTTAGATTGGGACAAGTCCCCAGGTTTCAGAAGTAAAACACACCATGTTGGATCGTCCCGGATCCAGTTTCCTGTCAGACATGTTTTCTGTGCTTTTCACTTTAAATAACTCAACGAGGAATCCTGCGCTTCCTGAAAGGAAGTCTGATGTCGATGATGCAGGCGGATGGATGTTGGCCACATTTGGTTCTGCAGTGTTCCAGACTGAGCTCAGTGGTGCCACTGAGAGCCATTTGCACGCAGGATCTCACTCCAACTATTTAAACGCTGTTCGCTAATTACTTCCTCCCCTTCTGGCTAAAGGTGTGTTAACGGTACGAATGGAAACATGCATTTACATCTGCTCTGCCAGTTGTTGTGCTACACAGCAGCCGGCGTGCGTTACCGCTTTTCTCTGTCTTTTGTTCTCAAAGTGCTTGCTGGGAAATGAAAATGCACGCCTTGTTTCCTCCGCCGGCTCTGGAGACGAGCCGACGGCTTCCAGGACCGAGAAGAGCAGATGCTCAATGTGTCATAACAACTGTGACTTTGACTGTGACAGCTGAAGGAAGGACTCCTGTCATTCTGAATTTCTGCCGTTGTCGGAAATGTTTGTTTGTACAGATGGGCGCGGAGGTCGTTTGGGTTATGAAGTACCTTCTGTGGCTTTGTTTTTGGATGGAAACGTGCCAACCGTCAATTTTACTACTTTCAAATACTGCGTGGACACATACAAAAAAATTCAGATTTACAAAAATGTCAAAAGAATTTGCAAAATAATGACATTCCTCAAGAACTTGTTCTACCCCAGTATACCAATAACAACATACCAGTAATACATATATGAACATATTTTAAATGATTCAAATAGACCATGTGGTTGAGGAGATACTCAGTATTTAGTATGGGATGCAAAATATTTGCAATTTTTGCCTTTGCATCCATCACAGTCAATGTAACATTAAAGCTTAACGTTAATACTTTGAGAGAGGATGCTCTTTGCCAATTCAATATTTTACTGATCTTTATGTGGAAACTTCAAAATCCATACAGTGTTTTTGAGAATCCGGCCAATATCACAAAACATTTTATAAACCAAATACTTGATATTTATGATATCCTCATTTTCTTTTCTTTGTATCTCCCAGTCTAAATGTGCCATTTATCCCGTTATTTAAAAAAAAAAAAAAAGGTTATCTTTCCAATGTGGTCTGATGATTTGGAAGCTCAAATATCAAAGAATTTATTGTAACGCTTTCCTGAAAAAAACTGCTAATTTGCGATAAACTGATTATAATTCCCTTGAGAATCTTTTATAAAGGAACTCCTCACTCACAGATTGTGTTTTGCTCTTTAATTTCACCCCCTAGGTCGCCATTCACATGTTCTCAATGGGATCTATACACAGAAACGGAAAGCGGCACATTTTTCCTCACTGCAGTCTTTTCTTCGAGGCCTCGAGGATGAAAGTGAAAAATTGTGTTTTATTTTCTTATGCATGAAGCGAATCCTGTGTCCTATTTTAGGGGCTGTTGCTGCAGAGTTTGGAGCCCTTCCAAAGTGCATTTCCAACGCACTTCTCTTTTACCTGTTCTAATGACCCAGTTCGCAGAGCCCATGGCCCCGCCAAAGACAACTGCCCACACTTTGACTCATCCCGGCGCTGCAGTGTGCCTTCCCCGCCTTCCCCGTTCAGTTCACTTCAGAGAACCGTGTCGGTTGCATAACGGCGGCATAACTGCAGAGGCAGGTTGTTTCACGGCGCATGAGGGATCTCACGATACAACATCCTGTGCTGCTTACCATCCCATTTTCTGATCCTTCTGGGGGCAATGTGTCTACTTTTGTCTCGGGTTTAAAGAAATAATTTATGTCAGAGCAGCGGCGGTGTAACCTGGAATATCCAACGCGGAAGGCCTCGTTGACCCGGCTCAGCTGCAAGGCTGCAGACGCTGCTCGTTCGAAAAAGGCCTCTTCTTAGTTTAAATTGGAATCCGGCTCCTCTGGGCTTGTGTTTTTCCTTTTTAAAATGAAGAATTGGGTCACTGCATGATTGAATCAGTCCGTGCATTAGCTTGAAGCAAAACCAACAAGAGTCAACAAAGCAGCCGTACTGGATGCAAAAAGCCATGTTGCTTGTTTGTCCATTTAATGTATATGACACTTTAAACAGAGGAAGCTTATTCTTTGTGCCTGAAGCCTGGAGTTCACTGAGTGTGTTGTTTGTGTCAAAACCTGGTCCCCACACCACAGGTGGTTCATTGCACTTTATCGTATCTGCGCCGATCAGGTGTGAAATGACTCGTAAAAAGCTTGTTGGAAGGAAAACCAGCAGGGGCCCAAGTCCAGAAGATTAAAAAAAAATTTAAAAAACGCAAAGGGGAAACAGAAGAAGATTCATTGCTGTGTTCCTGGATTTAAAGCGTGATGCACCCCATCAATAACCCGACGCCAGGTGGTTGTTACACAGAGAAGTCTGTTTGGAAAAGGGCGGGGACTTTCCAAAATCTCGTTGTAGGTACCATCTGTCAGTCAAACTTTCACCAAAGTAAGTCGAGAGAACATCTTTTCCACCGAGAAAGCCTTCAGTGTCGCTCCCTGCGCTTCTTTGAATGGAGACATGTTTTCCAACTCCGATGTGACAACACTATTTTTGTTGTTTGGAACAAACAGTCGCCCCTCTGTGCCCTGTGTCGTCTCGCTCACAGCTAAGCCCCGCCCCCGAGCTGCTCGTTGCCTCCTCACAGGATGCCGATTGGTCCGTGCCCCGGCTTAACGGACACAAGCGCATTACTGGCAAACCAATCAATAAAATCACAAAGTTAATAATTCATTTATGCTATGTGTAATGGTGCCTTACTTTCTCTCCTCTGGATGTGAACGTTTTGTTTCATGGAAAAGAGTATTCATTTTTTATGATGTTAATGGAGGTCTTTTATTTTAGGTGCCAATGTTGACTCATGGTCGTAGCGCCGCCTACTGGCAACAGGAAGTTGACTAAACTGTTAGAGAACAAAAAACTTCAGAGTCTTATGAAATAGTCAACTGAAGGGTGTTTTCTTAGGAAGACATTTTTAAGACATTTTGACAAAAAAACACAAATGATGGCTGAGTTCGAGGGTCCTTTTATTTTGCCTACTGTCATGTCTTGAGGCATCTTAGATGCTGTTATTAGCTCCTTTTCTTTCTACTGCGACAGATGTTTCACATCAGCAATACATGTTCTGCTGTTTCGTCACTAAATGACGCGTCCAGAGGTACTTTAATGTATCAGAACATCCGCAGTGTTCAATAACCTCATCCCATAACGGACTTTAACCTTTAAAATCATTTCCGCTTGGATTATCTCTGAGCTTTAGTGTTTTCAAACACAGCTGCCTAAAGCCTGAAGCATTATTCAGGGTGTCGATGATGTCACGGCATTACTGACCGCGGTTAATCACGTAAAGTGACTTATACGGGATAAATCCCTGTAATGGACCGACAGATTAACTCGCCCGCCTCAATGCCCGCTCTAATCTCGCGTGCCACAAAAAGTACAGTGGGCTTCAATGGAAAAGACAATATGTCCGTCTTTAATGGTTTTATCGTAATCTTGATTACGTGAAAACAAACAAAATGAATGAAGTGACATTTGTGGGCGATGACGAGACAGAACAAAAAGCCGGTTGAAGCCCGATGCAGAGGAACGCTGCTGCAGAGAGCTGTAACGGTATTACAGCGGGCCATGGAAGAGGAGAGGGAATATCGATGTTGTGCAATGCGATTAGGAAAGAAAATTATTCTATTGCGGGAAACGCACCCATACATGCTGCCGTGTGAACTTCAATGTCTGAGATGGTGTTACATAAAGAAAAAGAACAGATTGTGGGACAGTGTTTACTTTATTTTGGCTGTAATGTAGTCAAACAAAACCAATAACAAGACTAAGAGTCTGCAGCCAAGTCAGCGGCTCTGTGAGGATGCACAGTTCAAGCAGTGAGGCTTTGAGCTTCAGCACACTAACATGTGACAATGTGAACATGCTAAAAATGTCTTAATTAATGTAAAATGTCTTTAACGAGCAAACAAGATGAATCCAACACTATTCCGGCTCCACTTTACCAATTTGTCTTCAAATCCTTATTGCAATTCCCTAGATTGATGGACATAATTTGTTTACTGCATTTTATTTAAACAGATAGAAGAGACAATATGAAACTACATATGGAAGGTATATATGAAAGATATATGAAAAACTGTGGCTTTAAGTTTCCATTTTGTTGTCAAAGCATCCCAAATAGACAACTGTGTGGTGGTGGAGGGAAAACAATAAGACAAAGTGCAGCTTTGAGCCGTCGCAAACAATAGGAACACAAAGTCTGGACTGGTGTCAGATAACCGCGTGCCTCCAGCCAAAATGAAAGAAAAGCCACGCTTTACTTCTGTCCACTTGCATGTTCATCCTCACATGTGTGAGGATGTGTCCTTGTGTGCACTTTGTGTGTAAGCTGACCTCAGTTCATGTTTGCCCCCAAACAGATTTCCTCTCTGAAACTGCTGGCACATAGGAAGCCGGGACAATCAGGAATCTGGGACTTGATGCTGCTATATATAAGAATGAGATCAGGCCTCTTGTAAAACTAGATAGTGCGACGGTCCTGAAACAAAATTGAATTACGGAGATGAGGATGTACTCGTTCAACTCTATTATCTGCCGGTGCTCAGCTAGAGTGGAGAGAAACTGGAGCCTGCGGAGACCGAAACAGCAGGGCCAAAATCAGCTAAGCGAAGTAAAAAGAAACAATTTCATAAGGTGACAGACATTTGGCACAAAAACAATACTAGCAGAAGCCCGTAACGATCCACTGAGCGATGACGGCTCTCAGATTTCACCAGCCACGTTTTTAAGCCCTTTATCTTCCAATAATGGGTCCCTAGCATTTAGGAAATAGACTCTTCTGCTGTCTTACGTGTCGTGTATTGTCAGACTCTTGGAGGCTTCAGGAGGCGTAAAGTGATCCCTCGCTGACATGTTTTTGGTCAGTGCGAGTATCTTTAGTCTGGCCCTCGGGCTGATTATAGGTTTGGAGGACTGGAGCAGTTTTAGCTCTCCGAGCCGTCTCCTGGCTGGATGCTTTGATGGTGGCTCGTTGAAAGGCTGCCATGTTAAAATAAGAAGCTGAAAGTCGCGTTCGAACAGAAACCCTGGAGGGAAAACAAAGCACAATGTCACCAGAGAAAGTCTGAAATATGAGTCACTAATACATTTGTTTCACAATAGCTGAAATGTGTGTGTGCGTGTGTGTGTGTGTGTGTGTGAGAGAGAGAGAGTGTGTGGGTGTGAGACAGCAGAGAAGAGGATAGGAGACAGCAGAGAAGAGTGTAGGAGACATGTAAAGACATGGAGCTTCCCTTAAGCCCTCTCACTGGCTCGTCCTCGTCCAGCATCGATTTGCCCCCGCTCACTTTAAAGCAGCACGCGGGTCTAAATTGTATTACCGTAAACTGCATCATACTGTTAAGTGTCGCTCGTCTGTGCGGAGAGGCCGTTAGTCTGCACCGCGCCGTACTGTTGCCGCCGTGTTCAGGGCTGACTGATGCCGGACATTTATTTCCTCGGGTAAGACGAAACAGTTAAGATTCACATGTCTCTATGTATGTATGTTAGTGTGTCTGTGTGTGTGTGTTGGGGGGAGGGGAGGGTCAGAGTTTGAAGATGGTAAATGGCATCTTTATAGTGCCCGTCTAGTCATTTAACAACTCAAAGCGCTGAACACTACACGCCAACATTCATACCAGCTTGCCCACCTGATCTGCTCCTCCTCCGGAGTCCCTCAAAAGATGGGTGTGGTCCGAGCAAGGGCGCAGGGAGGAGGGAGTTAGGAAGTTGGGGGCTCGCAAGTGGGGAAGCGCCATTGGCCGCCCTTCATTAACCCTGGCCTGGTTTGGTCTCGCAGCTGGTGCATCCATTGTGATCCCATCACATCCCATCGTCTCTAGTTTTGTCCGTAATTTCATATCATCGTGTAATAACTGCCGGTGAAACGGCATCACGACATGATTAAATGCTGTTTTTATTTGACAAAATTCTGTTTCTACACTGTTATATGTATGTGATTTAATTATGTATGTGTGTGCACATGTGTTTATTCAGACACAAGACCAATGTGTCACGTTTCCAGTAGATGTCTGAGAGGGTTTGTAGCGACGTAGAACAACAATATACTGTGCAAACATGTACTTCAAGTAGCAAAAGCATTCGGTTTTGTTGAGATGTTGCAAAACGCTGACGATGCATTCAGGGGAGGAGTGCTGTTTGAGTCCCAGTGAAGCGTCAGACATAGTTACTCCTACCTTTTGGGATTTTTTTTTCATCTGTTATCAGCATTAGATGAGCGGAGGAGACAATGGAGCCGGGGGACCGATGGAGCCCCCACCTTTATGTCTTTGTGGGCGAGGTGGTGTCTTTGTGGGGACAGCCGGTGTTGGCAATGCCTGAAAGGAGCCCTTCTCCTGCTGCATGTGCCAAGTGGTGTCAGCTCGCCACTGGCTTTCCCAGCACGCTCCCCACTGGAGGTCGTGGCGAGAGGAACAGGAATACATTAGGAAAAGCTGTTGGAACATATGGCGTCTTTTTTGAGATTCACGATGCCTTGATTGATTTTGTGTTGCACCGTTTGATTATTTTTTGTAATCTCATTTTAAATACACAATAATTCAAGGAATGGTTTCTTTTGATCCTCACTTCACCTTTTTTTTACATCTTTTTTTTTTTCTTCTTTCTTAAGCCTTAAATCAGCCGTTTCCCTTCCTCACTTAAGGGTGCACGTAAACCACATTGAAGGGAGAGTTTTATTCACGTTCTTGATCTCAGTGTTTCTGCCAGATGATGAATCTGAAGTGGTGACGTTTCGGTCACTTTGATGTTCTTTTCCACTCGCTCAGTCAGTACCTCTGTGGTTAGAAACCACCTCTCCGTGAGGCAGACGTCCTGGAATGCACAGCTGCTTTACAGTATATTCTTCAGTTTGAAGATGAAATGATGGCTTGTTATCCATCATGCACTTCATTGTGAAGGACGGACGTCCACAACCTCCCGCCAACAATTTAGGAACCTGCACACCACAATCTTCATTCAACCACCATTCTTTCATGAAAGTATACGGTAAACGTATCGTTGTGGACTTGTCAGAAGCTCTTGAGTCGACTCGTATAGAAGATGTTACTTGAAGAGGCAACTAGCTGATGATAGTCTTTGAGTAAAACCTGTTTCTATGTGCAAAACCAGGACGCTGCACGTGGAACACTATGACTCTTATTTGTATTCGGTCTTCTGTTTTTACAATGTATTGTATTTGTGAAACTGCAATAGTGCGATTTCTCTGAAGCTGCCTTCTATCATAGTGACATGTCATATTCGCGGCATATATTTCGTTCTATAGACTTTGCTTGTTTCCTCTCCAGGCCTCCGTCCAGTGACTGTCACCAACCATGAGCGGCGGAGTGAACATCAAAGTCATATCTCAGAGTCAGAGCGACGCGGGTGTCGGCTCGAGTCTGCCTCTCCCTCGAAGCATGATGCCTCTCACCAAGGTGGATCCCAAACAACAATACGGCGGCACCCCCAATCCCACGGGGCAGTATCACCACGCGGCCAGACGACAGCCTTCCTACTCTTCATCCTCGGTGTCCTCGGGTGCCGCGGAGCTGCTGAGAGGCGCCGCTTTTAAGAACCACCTGCTGCAGCAGAAAGCCGGCACGTATTCTCACAGAAGCCCCGCAGCTACACAGCGAAGCGATGGGACCTGCTCGGCGTACAGCAGCCCCCAGATACCGAAGAGGGAAGTCCGGCGCTCTAAAGACACGCTGGACCTCCGGGCCAGCACGCTGAACCAGGCGGCCTTGCGAGAAATCCACTTGAGACGAACCACCAACAAAAACTGGACCTTCGGAAAATACCGTCTGAAGAGTGTGGACAACGCAGCCGAGGGTGACGCCTTGTCCCGGCTCTCTGCTGATGTCCAGCAGGGGCACGGAAGAGGACGTCTGTTTTATACTAAAGGTGCAAATGGGAACGATCCGCCGGGTGTGTCTTCTTCTGGTATGACTAACATCCAGAAAGAGGTGAGGAATATCTCCTACCAGCACCAGGGAGCTTCAGAAAGGGGCGTGTCCAGCGGCAAATCAAAGTCTTCTCATCCCACGTTCAACATGCCACGCAGGAAGAGCGAGCCAGGCAAAGTCAACATGGCCGCTGTTGCTCCCTTCAGGTTCAGGTGAGGGCAGTGTTTCCCTTATTTGAGATGGAAAAATAAGCAGCGTTGCACAGACTGCAGTAGATTTTTAGGGCACTTCAGATATGATATATATGATGCATCCGCTTCCACTTTTTTCCACTTTTAGTCGCATTTCATCAATATTGAATTTGTGTTTTGCATATTCCTTTCTCTTCCTGTAGGTTTCAGGTCCACGAGGACACGGATCCCGCCCTCGATGATCTCAGTGACTGCTCCTCTGACTCCATGGAGGTCTGCTGTGACGAGTTCGGTGAGTCTCTTTGAATCTACTCCCACTGATGTGTGTCCCTACTGGGAAATGTAGACGCACCTGATGCTCTAAACCAGTCGTTCATAACCTGGGCATCCAGACTAGTTCTAAAGGGTTGCAAGATGATTGATTGAATATTTAAGAAAAAGGCACGTTCCTACGACCCCAGTTGGTTGCACTAGATTACCCATGTTTCCCCTTGTTTCTTGTCATTTATTTCCTGTTAACTATCCTAATAAGAAGGATACAATAGCAACAGTACATGAAAAAATACATAAAAGATGTGACCTCAGCTCAGACATGTGATGCATGAGACAAGAGGTTGCACCAAAAAATGTTGGGAACCACTTCAGTAAACCATTGAAAAGAAGCTCTGACGCTCAATAATAAAACCGGATGCTATCCGATATTGTCCAGGGTCTTGATAAGAGCAGACTGTCCATAAAGTGTAATCACTTTATTGCATCACAATTGAATTCAGCCTCTGTTCTTATAAAGTGCTGGTCCTCCACTGAAGCAAACCTTTTCGCTCAGTTCACAGCGTTCAACCCCTTTGTGATGAACAACCCGGTTTTTCCAATTGTATAATGTGTTATCCCGTAACACCCGAGCTTTAAGGCTGAATGTTGACACTGGACGCAGTTCAGCACGGCAGTTGTTCTCACCAGAGCTGCTGCCAACTCTTCATATTGTATGTACCACCTGTTATGTGCATCAGGAAGTGCTTCATTTCTTTCTTTATGTGGGAAAACACAGATTCTTGGCAGAGATCTCCTCCTCTCAAATCACACAGCACTCTTAGTGCAGCACTGTTTCCTCAGTGTGTCTTTTTTTTGTGTGTCTTTGGCGAGCCATCCTGATTATTTTTACGTCATTTCTGTCAGTGCTGTGTTAAACATAAAAAGTTAGGTGTTTTATTCTGTACAATGTTGCCTAGAGACTGACGTACAAACATGACGTGCGTACACACACACACACACACACACACACGCACACGCACACACACACACACACACACACACTGTGTTTGCTTGGTTAATATTTCATTATTATAAGGAACTAGCAATACCTTACTCAGTGAAGGGAATTCACCATCAGCAGATTCAACCACAACTCTTCAATCAATTACTTCCAATTAGAGAGCGATTACATAACTAAAGACTACTCTAAATAAGTGATATTGATTGAAGTAAGCAAGCAGACACTATTGACTCGGGGGTAACAGCTGTGACAACAAGACAGAATTAATACTTAAACATGTTTGAGATTTGTGGATATTTTTCCAGAGGCCTCATCATGTTCAAACGAAGCCCAAACCCAGTAAGTGTAATACTCCTGTCAAATTCTAATGCACATCTGTTCAGCGAATCAAACAAAAGAGTTAAAATAACACTCCAAAGCCACGCGAGCAGCTCTTTAAGGCTATTTACTGCGTTAATCATCTCAGTTTAGAATTAGTAGGATTCGGTGATTCGCCCGAAACACAAAGTACAACTGAGGCCTATTGGATGAATATGACACATGATCTGATGATGACGCCGTTAAAAACAAATTAAAGTGTGCACAACCATGTTCTGGGTGAATACTCCATTCTGATTGGCTGCAGGGGGTCCATGAATTCATATTGAAAGACTTCTTCTAAATAGTTCCAGTAAAACTGCATATCAGATGTTCTCAATGAATGCCCTGGCTACGTAAAATGAAAAAAAACAAACATCAGAATCTATCATTTATATCACTGACGTTGGACCTTTAATGCCTCTTCCTTTGAACACCACAGGGTGGCAACACACGCTACAAGGAGTACATGACACTGCCCATGTGAACTACTCATAATTAGTCTCACATAAGTGATCGTCTCACATCCCATTCGCTGCCTCAGGCTGCGACCGACAAACACTTTTTCTTGGTGAAAATGTTGATATTGATTTTGTGACAATGCTAGCTATGGCTTTTCTTATTGTGAAATCTGCTGTGTTATATTTTCCGTTTGTCAACTGTACGCTATGTCACACACGTCGAGTCTTGCGAACGTTGGCTTCCTGGCTCGTAGCTGAGGAGAAATGTTCTGTGAACGGAGCGGATTCAAAATACCTCCCATTGCCAAGTTTAATGTCTGATATATTTGTCGCTTGATCGCCCAAAATGCAGACTTTAAAAAGAGAATTACGTCATTTAATTGCACTGGGGCTATTTTAAACCCCTCTAACTGTGTTCCTAATTGCCATAATGACCCAGAGGGGTGAGAGCCTGCAGTCAGCCTCCTCAGGGAGAGACAAGACAAGAGACTCCGGGTCCTCAGCTGAGGGGGGACAGATGCAGGACTGAGAGGTTGAGTGAGTGGTTTGATGGCAGGATCAGCTTTCACCTCCTGTCTGGGAGTTCCTCTTGTCCTCAGGGACGGCCTCACATTCAGTTTTTGACCATAGAACAGAGAGATGTGTCTTTGTAAGCTGTCATCCAAGCTTCAACTAAAAAAGTTAGCTGGAAGATGACAAATAGTGTTGTTTTTATGACGGTTCCATTCAGTGGGAAACATCTGCAGAGACTCGAGCTCTGGTTAAAAATCTTACTTTAAAATGACTAAAGTTTCACAGTAAGGAAGATTCACTTCCCCGGGATTCATACAAAATAGCAAATGAATCACTCAGATGTTCAAACAAGATGGTTTTACCTCTCCTATCATTCCCAGCAGCTTGAGTTCATCATGAATGGATTACTTTCTCAGCACACGAAGAAACTCTCATAACATGTTCAGGTCAATCTTTGTCCCTCAGGCGGCTCGCATTCCTGTGACACAATGATTCTATTAGATCTCTATCGAGGGGCTTTTGGCTTGCAATAATTACCACATGACGACGACATCATCCACAAACACAATCTTCACACGTGTCTTTTACACCGTCCTTGGGCCTAAATTGATGTTCTCTGCGGTTTTCCCCTTTTTAAGCACATGTGGAAGTTCTTGAATCCGGTGCTTTTATAGCAGCTGAGCAGCCCTGAAATGATCACACGTGCTGGCCGGGGAAATATATAATAGACAGCTGTGTAACTGTGCTGTCATACCATGCACACACAATAAACACACACACACACACAAAGTCGGTACATAATTACTCAGCTGGCCAGTTGGAGAGTTAGACCCAGATGTGAAAGAGACCAAATGAAAGATGCAGCTCCACCCTTCCCCTCACCGGAGACGTGGTGGCGATTTCAGAGTTTCAACATTTTTATCTACACAAGTTGCCGCGACGTTTTACTCAAAACCAGCAAATGTCAGCCTTAAGGTTGTGCGAGAGGAAACGTCGGGGCAGAACCAAAGTCATTGGCATTCGTGCTCTGGGGACAATGAATATGGGGACCAAACGTTACGGCAATTCATCCATTAGTTGTGAAGACATTTTAACACAAAACAAAGTTGATAGGATTCATCCATTCTTGAGTTGTTGCCAACTAAAATCCAAGGGTCGTATTCACAAACTTAGCTCCTAACTTAACCTCAACGTTTCTTGCAAAGAGTCAAATCTTAGGAGTGATTTGATGAAACTTAAAGGAAGGAACCGAAAACATTTACCCTGATGAGGAGGTGTGGTTGACCCCGACGTTGGCTATGAAACATTCTTTTCAAACTGTGTGATTGGGGGATCCCCAAAGAATTGGCTTTTTTTTTAATTACAGTGAATTCAAAAGACCAAATCATAGAATTGTGTCTATTCAGACATGGTGTAAATGTGAATACTATTTTGTGTAATGAACCTCTCTGTTGAATTAATTTTAAACCGTCGGCCTACTTTCAAAGTAGCCCACGACATTATAATTTTTTTTTGTAATGTGGCCTACTTGTAGCCTCTTAACAGGCTGATAGTTATAGTTAATTGCTACCGTTTATTTACCATGCTGGCCATTTTAGTTTATAATCTATTACATATTTATGCAATTATAGTTATATGATTCAAAATAACTTCAGCTATTCAATGCATTAAGGGAGAACGGTCAGTCAGCTGTTCTGGAGTCAGCAGGGTAGCTCGTGATGAAGAGGAACAAGACGTGCCATTGTTTCCAGAAACTAATTGCCGGATCAAACCACCTCACTGGTCCATAAGTCACCCCAGGTGCCCTGAAACCCAAATTTTAAAAAAAAAGTGCAATTCCATTGTGAGAATCTGAGCCGGACCCTCTGGGCATTGTCGCTAATGAGTCAAATATATCCAGTGGATCAGCACCATCCTGCATGCTTGCAATCAGCCGTGCTGTGTTGTGGTAACTCAGTCACTTATAGTAGGAAAAGAAGAAAAGAAATATATTCGCCAGGCTTAGATTAAAGATTGTTCAAAGAAGACGTTTTATTTGATGAGCGCACAACAACATGAGGGTTGTATCACGGTCGTTTATGGGGAAGGTTCATGTTTCTTGGGCGGTTGTGTTCGAGGTCTGCTGCAGATGACATGCGGGCGACGAGAGAGGGCGGTTTCCATGGAGCAGCGCCGCTCGCGAGCACAGCAGAGCCTCCTGAGAGACGACCGAGGGGAATATCTTTAAATTCTGATTACACTCGCATGTTAGCAAGGAGAAAAAAAAACATGACTAAGAATTATCTGACTGGATTTTCAATTAAACAAATCTTGTGTGTGTGTGTGCGTGTGTTTGTGTGTGTGTGTGTGTGCGTGTGTGCGTGTGTGCGCGCCTGTCCTAAACTGTCTTGAAGATATTTCCAAAGTGTGGTTTTGGGTGTGTTTTTTGCTTATACTGACACATTGCTCTCTGTCTGCTGAAGTGAAGTCATTCATTTGGCTGATACACTTTTTGGATTTTAATCCAAGTTTTCTCTTTTTAAAAGATCACGTCAAAGCTGTGGACAAAAACAACCCAATCTTTTTTTCAGTTCATTAAATTTTAATGTTAAATGCACACAAGCCTTTTCCATTCATGTCATCATTGTGAAGAGTGCAGTCGCCCATTTATAGCGTCACACTGCTGATTCCTAGCATATGATTTATCCAACTGTTAATCTGGAATTGATACCGTAAGGAAGCTCAGACAGGATCAAGAGATAATCTGGATGCTCCAGTTGTTTCATGTGGGATTTTTGACAGTGATGATATATCATGCTATGGCCTGGAATTACAAAATCCAAATGTGCGTCCATTGACATTAACACACATCCACTAACATCACATATCATGCATCATGTTGAGTGTATTGAAGAAGGGAGCACTGTAGGTGACGGAGGGGGAGGGGAGGAACAAAGGAATCAGATGGAGATGGTGGGAAAACACGGTGCGCTGGAGGAGAATGGCGCCTGGTTTTTGACTCCACAGATGATCGTGTTCTCATCGCTCTCCTGCATTTCACATATTCTGCTGAGACCCAGCAAAGCATCTTTTAAACGAAGGAGAGAAAAAAACGGGGGAAGGAGGCGGGAGGATGGGTGGGAGGGAGGGAAGTGGGAGGCAAGGGAGAGGCAGCGGAGAGCAGGGGGAGGAGGGAGCGTTGATGCGTCTGCTGCCGCTGTCATTCCGCTGCTGCGCGGCTCAGCGGCAGGAGGGTGTGCTGAAGGAAGGAGGAGTGTGGAGAAAAAAAATCGGAGGAAAGGAAGACGGGAGGGAAGGAGAGAAAGGGAGTGCCTGGGCAGCACTGCAACAGCTGCAACTGCAGCAGCCTGTAAGGAGGAAAAAAGAGGGAGAGAAGGAGACGGAGGGAAGAAAAAGAAGGCTGCAGGATTGCCCTTAGAGGAAGCATTTTTTTTTTCCTGTATGTTTTTGCACAAGGAAAATGCTTTGATACGGATGCCGGTTTCCTCCCTCGCTGATGCTTTTCTCCATGGTCTCATGCAGGAGGCATGCTTGGAAATAGTGTGAAAGGCAAAGAAGGGGATTTGAAGATGGAAAGGACAGATAGCACAAAGGCATACGGCCAAGCAGATGGCAAAGGAGTTGGTATGCCAGCGAAGAGGGCAAAGTCTGGAGTCCCCCAGAGCACAGCGAGGGGTGAACTGAAGGTTTACCGGGCGGGTAGCTCCGAGGGCAGGCTCCCGGTGCTTTCTAATCTCCGCAAGCAGAGGTCTATGACAAACCTGGCTGTCCTCACTGATGCTGAGAAGAAGTTGCACCTTTATGAGCCCAAGTGGTGCGATGACATGGCCAAGCCCGGGGCAGGGCAGACCAAGATGGGCAAGCCAAAGACGGCAGGAGTCGGCAGCAGTGCCGGAGGGGGTGCCCCGCTCTCTCGAAACCTATCCAAATCGGAACACTCGCTGTTCCAGGGCAAGCCCAAGCCCTTCAGCCCCCTGGCCGCTCCGTCGGCTCTGGGCAAGCAGAGCCGCATACCTCGCGCTCCTTACGCCGAGGTGAAGCCCCTGAGCAAGGCGCCCGAGGACGGGAAGTCGGACGACGAGATCCTCTCCTGCAAGGCGAAGGCCAACGCTAAGAAGCAGGGCGCCGGAGCCGGAGGGGAGTCCGGTTCCAAAGGCCAAGGGGAAGAAGGGGGAGACAAGGCCTTCCTGAAGGTGGACCCGGAACTGGTGGTGACGGTGCTGGGCGACCTGGAGCAGCTGCTCTTCAGTCAGATGTTGGGTGAGTACAGCAGAGCGGTCTTGATACCCGTACCACTCCAAGGGCCCCGGCAGTATGTGTGACGGCCATGTGCTACAACACAAACGCCCTGCTTGTAGGATTTCTCGGCAGCACGCCCCCTTTCCACACAGCCACCACTCGCCTCCTGCAGACCCACACTACCCTAGAACGGATTTAAGGCAGCTCAGTGACTGAGAGAAAGAAAAAAAAAGAAGACATCCTTGTTGTCCTTGCAAAGCATGCTCCTCCTATATTTTTTCATTGAATGCTGCATCAGTTTGGTTTCCTATCAACCAGTCAGCTGTATGTCAAAATGCCAAATGCTATAGTGATGCTCTATTGTTCTTTTTCCTCCAGCATGTCGCTCAGGTGTCTGTGGCCATTGAGAATGTAAAACATGCTCGCTTGCTATCATAGCGTTGCCGGCTGATTGCATGAAGAAAAAAAAAAGCTTGAGGGGTTTGGGGGATTATTACCAGCGAACTGATCTCCTTTTCTAAAGCTCTTGTTTGCTGCAACATGTGCCGATGCACTCCAGGGTTCACCCGCTCCCCCCACGTACGCTTGCCATAAAACTAGCGATGGGGAAAGAAGGCATGCCATATTGAATTCATTTTAGGCACACAGACACATATTTAGCCTCCTCCCAGCGCCATTCATCTGTCGAGCGCTGACAGATGGTTTACGGCAGAGAAAATGGCTTTCTCTCCGGAGGTGTAGGTCTGGTTCATCAGTCGGCAGAGCTTGATGAATAATACCTGTATTGATCACGTGACGGCGATTGGAATGGCTTCCATCATTTTTTCTTTGTGTGTTAAAGCACGCCTCCTTGTTGAGCTGCAGGTGTTGTCTGTATCTAATTATGATCCTATGAGAATTCAGTTTTCCTCTCAGTTTCCCCTCCAAGGTTATTGGACTTCTTAGACTTCCTAGTTCAGACCTCAAATCTGTTGCAGTAACTATTGTGGAGAAAAACTGAAGATTCATCTCTTTAATGCATACAACTGGATTTTCTTATGTCAATATTTTTGGTGTCTGATGACATTTTTGATAGCAGGTGTTCAATTCCACGAACAGGAAGATTAGAGCATTAGAGCTCTGCATTTTTTCATATTCCTAAAATCATATCACTGACAAATCTGGTTCAAACATGTTATTCACCAACAAGCATCTCATGTACTATTCAATTATTTGTCATTCCATTGCTCCAGTTTCATCAGCAGAGCATGTTCTCAGTTGCATCTTAATGAACACATCTACGGTGATTTTAATCTGTTGTTCATGCCTCATTAGCCCATATGGAAATCTATCAGTCATATCAGTCACACTTCAAGTCAACTACCGGCTGTAAACAATGTCCAGAAGAGCAGCATCAGTGGTGTTTGAGTGTCAAAACCACAACCAACGTTTCTAAATGCTCCGTAGAATCCGGCACAACACCCACGTCTGCTTTATTTAACCTAATTACATAAAGATTGCTGAAGATTAACTCGAGCTGATGCATCGTTTCTCCTCATCGGAACACTTTGACCTCCATGATCTTTCAAGACCAATTCAAAGTAATTCGTCCTCAAAAAGGGGAGTTCATTATCATCATTTAAGATGATAATCCCAGTCGAGTGCTTTTGTGTTCATGAAAAGGGAAAAAAGACGCCATTATGGAAACAAAACATGTTGATTCAAAGGCGGTAAACGGTCACAATCCTACTTATTGACTTAAATTGATCAGCAAGATGAAGACAATTATATTTAATGATATATTATTGTGTTGCATTCATAGTGGACTGAAACCTTTTCCCTTGTCCTGATGGCATGTGGGCAGCTCTGTTACTATAAATAGATCTATTTATTCATAGCCGGCTATACATTGGAGGCCGCAGCTTAACATGGTGCTCTGTTTCCGCAGCATGTCTCATTATATGATGGCTGAAAGGATGCTTTTATTTATGACCACAGAGGGTCTCCTTGTTTCCCGACATGACATGAAGTAGTTAACAGGCTCATCTGTTGAACTCGCCATGTAAGTTTGTGCACCACGGCTCTCGTACAGTAGTGGAACGTCGTCTTCATCACAAGACGAGTTAACACAGCATAATAAAACACTCGCCTTCAGATCAAACGGAGCTTTTAGTTTGTGGTTGCGATGATCTCATTAAATACTTGCAACTTCTGTTTGACTGAAGTCTTCTTCCTCCTCACGCAGAGCAATTGTCTGCTGGGTAACAAATGGAAACGGACAAATTTCTTGAAAAGGATGAATGCACTTTGACATAGATTCCAGGTCGTTACAACGATAAATGGAAAGATGAGAGTAGAAAAGACAGCCGGGCACGAGCAAACTTCATTCCATTGTAATTGAATGTGATCTGTCCTGCAAGATCTCAAACGTAGCAATGGCCCACAGCGATACCATAGTAGAATATGACGGTCATGGATTGCTTTATTTCCAGCTATACAGGCATGTAAGGGTCACTAAATGTTGCCTCTTAAAGGTACAGTAAGATTAACATACGCGCTTAAACATAAAAACAGTCTCATGGTCAAGTAATCTATGACATCACTGTGAGTGTGTTATCTTTTTATTGGAGTGCACAAGTTATTTTCCCATCTGTATTCACCCGCTACATCGGAGGTTAGCCGTTGTTAGAAACTCTCTAGAAAAGCTCTAGATTTGTCGGATTTCATGTGAACTCTGATCCGATCACACAGGCTTTTAAAATGAACTGTAGAAATTGAGAAAGGCTTTTGCTCCTCTCATTAACCAGCTTGTTTGTTGATGGACATTTGGATTGAATTGATGCATCATATCGGACCTTTTTATTGTTGATTTAGCAGGGTTTGTTTTTAATAACTAAAGGCCTTCCAACGCTACTGTATAATTCATTTTGCCATACTTTAATCGGCCCGTGTTGAAGTCGTAGATCACTTCCTGTGAACGTCATGCGTCGGTCTTTCCTGGTTCACATCTGCTTTAGTATTCTGTCAGAGTTGTCCTGCTCTGTATTGGAGGCATCACTGCAATGCAGGCTGCTAGAGTACTGTCAGTCACTGCACAGCAATACAGAGAATAATGAACACAACAAGGGCTCCCCCCTCTTCCTCGATTAGTCGACCAATCGGTTTATTTGTTTAGTCAAGATCTTGTTAGTCAGTTGGTTGCGTTTTTAAAGCTTTTTGTTTCAACTTATGAGCACATTTCTGGTAATCACAAGATTTAAAGTGGTGCTTTTATTTCATGCTTTGAGGAGAAACTCAGCCTTACAGATCTGTTGAATAAATCAACTTATGAGTCCACAAAATCTTTAGTGTTGTTGGTCCACTAAGAATTTCTTTTTGTTGAGAAGCCAAACTGACGTACAGATGTGATACGGATGTATGCTCAGTGTCCAGGACGCAGGTTTGAATACTTTCGCCAGGAATTCATCATAAATAAGTGAGCAGTGAGCCAGAATTAGAATGTGGCTGCTGGATGTTTATGTGCTGTAACTAAATGATTTATTCCGAGGTTCAAGGACTTTTAGGGACTACAGTGGAAATAAGTGTTGGACTTTATTGAGTTTGCCTTGTATACCACAGGAAACTTGTTCCTGTCTAAGTATACGTTGGAAGAGAGAGACTCCCTGGGGCAACCCTGCCTCCTAGAAATGACATTCACATACAAACTTGCATTGACAAATATGATTTTAAACAACATCATGAGGAAATTATTAACCTATCTGGTATGTTGCAAAAATGCATAGAGACTGTATCAGCGTATGTTATTGAAATTATAATTTTAGCAACTAAAGCATTACACTTTTGATGATTATGTTTAGTCACATGCAGCATTTTTGTTACGGCACTGTTATTACACTGTTATTCAAACCACAATGTTTTTACTTGCTTATATTTTTATTGCTTTTAATGGAACATGAAGCACATTTCTGACAACTGGAACATTGATAATAATTATTGTGGAAGAGGCTTTGTACGAAATCAGTCCCTTTTTACAAAAAACTAAACTATATCCACAGTGTCCACCATTTACATGACTCTGTGTCATGTCAATTTCTGCTATTTGTTATCGGTTTCAGATCAAGCCCTGAGAAAAGTCTGCTACCACATGAATAAAGTTACATTATATAATCCGGGCTCAAAGAAGCTACTAAAATCTGAGCCCAGACAAGTTCAAACAACTTAATATTTAACATTTAGTGTGGCTCATACATCATAAAATACTGTTCTTGTCAATATTGTACATTTTCATGTAGTCGTACATTGAGATATACCATCTGGGTACACATATTTCCAGATGACGATTGTTTTTTTCATTGAGGCCATAACTTTGATGTTTTTGGATGCTATTGAAACCAGCTAATGTATCAATGGCTCTATTGTAAACAATGCCTTTTGCTTCAGTGTAGATTTGGTGCTAGATTGCAAGAAGGACGTGTGCAAATGTGCGTTGTGTGTATGAACTGTGTGTAAATGTTTGCATGTGATATTGATGCCCTTGCCCTCGACAAACCCCTGTGAATGAGATCAACATCCTCGTATGAGAGCAGCACATTATTTATCGCCTGCTCCCCTGACATCTTCCCCTCTCCTCTAGTTATTCCAGCCAATGCACCGAATGGTAATTTCTTTCTTCCCGAGGGCTTCTTAGCCTCCCCGCACTGCTGTGGAAAGCGCCCTCTCCTTTTGTTTTTAAGACAGGGTGCTTTCTCTCGTTGGCTACGGCTAACACAACAACATAATTGTGCTGTACTATTGATTTGACACAGTCATGACCCACTGACTGCGCACTTTACATTGCACGCAACGCTGTCCAAATAAGCTGACCTGTAGCGAAAGCCGCCTGGCTGCAGTTCAGCTCATTGTTAGCCCGACAACTTCAGCTGAATGGCTCTGAGTTAATGCTCAATAAAACAGAAGCTCTGGAGAGAAAGGGAACAAGAGAAACATCAGAATACATCCGCCCTGGTGGGCAATCGAAGTTAGATGCAACCTTTCAGTATTTCATTTTCCGGGATGCACCACGACGGTGCACAAGAGGGGGGTGAGGTGGTGGAGGGGGAGCCCGTAGAGTGAAATTTGTCTGCTTAATGATGTAAACATTCGCTGCTGGCTGTGTGCTAACAAAGACAACACCTGTCACATCAGTCCAGACACAAATAGTGCAGAACACGCATGCATGCAGAGGCGGAAATATTTGCGTGCGCGCACGAACCGTAGTGAATCAGCAGCTGTTGTCTGAGCTTCATCTTGACACTCTAAATGTTTTATAACCTTTTTGTTCTGCATGACTGACCCTCAGACCCCGAGTCCCAGAGGAAGCGGACCGTGCAGAACGTCCTTGACCTCCGCCAGAATTTAGAGGATACCATGTCGAGTCTGCGGGGCTCTCAGCTCACTCATAGGTAAGCGCTCTCTACTTCTTCATCTTTTTTTAAAACTTTATGTTGCCTCATCATGCCGTCTCCCACACAGTGTCTGTTTTGTTCATGAAATCATAAAAACCCGGAGCGAGAATCTGTCTTTTGTTTAATCTGGGAAGAAAAACCCACATGTGAACAAGCAACAGAAAGCCTGTTGGATCAATACATAACACAATAACGTGTAAACAGTTTGGAGGGTTTCCACCTGGCGCACATCTGGCTTCCATCCTCCTTCAATAGTCCATCTCTGTTTCATGGCCATGACTTCATTCTAGGAATCGCTCTGTTTGGCTCAAAAAGGCAAAAGGCCCAGACATTGAAGAAGTGGTGCAACAACCACAGCTTGAAGCACTGGTGGAGGACAGGTCTTTTCATTTGAGCATAAAATAATGTGTTGTAATATCCTGAGGACCATGGATACAAGCAACAACATTCAGCTTTTATCTCCTTAAACCGCCATTAATGAGTATTTTTTTATTTGATCACAGAATCGATTTTCTGTCCAATTTGAAAGAACCAGGCAGTGTGCAGATGTTATATGAAATTCTACCTCACTTCTGCAGCTCTATGAAGCTTGTTGACCTGTTTTAACTTGCTATTGTATGTTGAGTCTACACTGTTCATTAACTCCTGTAGGCATCTGCTTCCTGCAAAAAAAAAGGTGCTGATTAACCGATGATAAGTTACCTGGCCAACATCAGTTACTGATAAACTGAGGAAGAAAGCTCGAGACTTTTGCAAACCAAAACTAACGCTGCAAGTTCAGTGAAATTATAAACTTAGAGAGAAACATGATTATTTAATACATTTATTCTGTCTGCTGAATGTGCAATTACGCTGTTGTTTATACATCAACGTCATAAGCTTCATACGCTGGTAAAATGGTGGTAATTGTGTGTCTGTGTTGATGGTTTTTTTCCCACCTAGAGGTCAGAAATGAAATAATAAAACAATATTACAAAACAGAAATGGCATTGATATGTTTAAGGTCGCCATCCTTAAACTCTGAAAAGTAAACATTTTGGTCACTATAACCGATTATGACTTCATTTAAGGGATCCATAACAAAAATGTAAGAAGAAAATAATCATTACCATATTTTTATGACATTGTCCAAAAATGTTGTTGTGATCATGCGTTATAATATAAAGCCATCTATTTGATTGAACAGCTTTCTTTGGTTGCAATCAAATGGACTTCAATCCATTTCAGCCCAAGTGACACATGAAATACATTAGATCTCAATAAATAGTCAACATCAACTCCATCCATTATCTTCTCTGTGACATCTTTTAATTGTCCCCTTGATATTGGTCAGACCTTTTCATTGGATGCTTGAGGAGACATCTTGTAATCCTCAGCCGTTAAGTTATGTCGTGTAACTATCTTCAATCGTGAGAAATTTTCCCTGTTTCAGGTTCAGTACTGGAGTGGCACCAGTTAGCCTGTATTTCGATGAATTATCCATCAACAATGGATAAAAATACTCCCACGGTCGGTAGCCATTGCAATATTTATTTGGGTGAGTTGGTACATGGCGGTTATGCAATCGGCAGACACAGAAGACGCTCACGGCCAATCTGGAGGACATTTCTAACCCTGACCCACTTACAGGAGTGATACACTCTGCTCAGAATAATGGGAAGAGGTGGCTCTAAATGCGACAGCCCGGTCATTCAAAGTCCTTGGTGTGTGTGTGTGAATGAATGTCTTGCTCAAAGCGACAGAGCGAGGTACTCTTCACCGCGTTAATACGGAGATATCGGAGCGTCCATCTCTTTGTTTCTGGGTTCAAAGACGCCACGTTTCAATGACACCGTGGGGTTCTTTGAAAGGACAGAGCGAGACGAACAGTTTCACTGGGTGCTCCGGTCGCATTTGTGTCGTTTCCGGACAACAATGTCGGCTAAATGTGTACGAATCTGACACACACACACTGACCTTTCACCTCCCTCCTCCGTGTGTCGCTCTAGCTGCATGGACAGCAGTAATGTGGGCTACGACAGCGACGAGACCAACGCTCGCAGCATATCCAGCCTGTCCAACCGCTCGTCGCCTCTCTCGTGGCGCCACGGCCAGTCCAGCCCTCGTCTGCAGGCGGGCGACGCCCCGTCGTCCACGGGCGGCGGGTACAAGGCGGGTAAGGCCGGCTCCCAGTACGCGGCCCAGACGATGCCGGCTCGCTGCTCCAGCCGCCTCAACAGCACGTCTCGCATCGAGCTCATCGAAGGGTTGGAGGACGCCGACCTCAAGTCCGGTTACCTGAGTGACAGCGACCTTCTGGGAAAGAGCCTGCCGGATGATGACGACGACAACCTGGCCAATGGGTAAGAGCGTCGGAAGACCGGGGTTGAAACCTCTTGTTAACGCGACAACGTGGACCAATCAGTGACAGCGGATGGCTGCACGCTGGTTCCTCCTTCAGGCTTCCACCTTGTGACTTTAAAAAGGTCAGCTAGGAGTTGTTGTCATATTTTGTTTGTTTTTTTACTCGCAGGAAGCGATATGCTGATTGGTGTCCTGCTGCATTTCCGTATTTTAATGAGGCTGCATGGGGCTCGTGCGTCGTGGCTTTCTGCTTCGTCTTGTTATCTGATGTTTTGCGCTATCAAAGAGCTTTCATCAGCCGTCTCTGCCGGTATCGCTTCTGATTATTTTTTGCTTCACAGTGCCCGTGACATTGTCAGAGGCGGTTGTTTGCCGACAGCGAGAGAAGGCCTTCAGAAGTCTTTCACTGAGCGGAGGACTTGAACTCATCAGGTGTCTTATAAATGCCCCCTCATCTCTGACGGGCAGAAACTCTTCAGTCTTTGAAGATGTTGTCAACAGGTTGAGAAGCAACAAATTGCTTCAATTAGACAATGCGTCATTTTTTTCTGAACAGGAATGCTGCGTCCTACACAGTTTCTTCTTCTTCTTCCACTGTCTTCTTCACACTCTGCTATTTCTAGTTATTGTCTTTTGCCCGCCTTCCTGCCCTTGATATTTCGTCACCTTCCTCTTTGTCTTCTTCACCCTCTTCTTCTTCTGTTACTTCTTCGCCTTTTTCTTCTGGGTCTTGTTCTTCTTCTTCATCATTTGCTTTCGTCGCCTTCCTCTTTGTCTTCAGCTTCTTCACCGTCCTCTTTGTCCTATTCAAGCTCTTCTTCTTGTTCTTGTTCTTCCTCCTGTTATTCTCCATCTTTTTCTTTGCTTTTTTTCCTCTGCCTTTTTTCTCCTCCTTCTCATTAAATCTTTTTTTTTTTACCTTCACCCTTGCTTCCCTCCTCTCACATCCCTCATGTGTCTTTATCTACTTCCCTCTACCGAGTTGACAGCTGACAGTGAGAGAGAGAGAGAGAGAGAGAGAGAGAGAGAGAGAGAGAGAGAGAGAGAGAGAGAGAGAGAGAGAGAGAGAGAGAGAGAGAGAGAGAGAGAGAGAGAGAGAGAGAGAGAGAGAGAGAGAGAGAGAGAGAGAGAGAGAGAGAGAGAGAGAGAATCCAGGACAGTTCTCCAGTGTGATTTAGCAGCTTTATCGCCGTTGCACATGCAGTGGGGTTTAAGCTCAGCCCCTGGAGCGCTCGCATGTCCCTGCTAGCCAGGTCACGTTCTTACTACGGTAACGACAAGAAAAGAAACAAGACACATTTAGATGAGTAAAAAATTAGAGCAATGGAAAAGAAAAGTTTGAAAAATGGGTCATTTTAAAATCTGAATGTGAGGCAGCGGAGAATCATAACGACATAAGATTGCAACCAAGAACGAGAAAAGAAGAGAAAAAAAGCATTGTATTAAATGAAAATGGATGACGAGCTTCATGTGTTCATGTTTAGAATTTTGTTTGTTTGGAGAGGAAAGAGATCAGACATCAGAAACCTGATGAGGTTAGGATTAAACAGGGATTATGTCATGCGGGTCCATTCCTCACAGTAACATCGAAATCCATTTAAATCTGCCCTGTGCTCTGTCTCTCGCGGCATCAGCTCTACTGCGGTGGTTCAAATGAATGCGGGAGGCGCCCAAGTTTGCCAATCATTTTATGTAACCGTGTTATAAAAAAAAAAAAAAAACGCACCATCACGCTCAGCGATAGCCCTTCGAGGTCAACGCTCCCTGAAACATGCTTTCAAGGAGACGCGCTGTGAGACTTCCTGACGGCTGGAAGACCGACCCATGCTGTAGAGTATTAGCATTCACACGGAGAGGATTACGGGTGTGTTTGGGTACATACATGGAAATGTCACACGAGTTATTACAGGCTATTGTGGCGGCCGAAACACAGCAATGCATAGACCCCCCTGGGGGCTGCTTTCTATCTGACCTTGAGTAGGTCGCATGCTTATTATTTGGAGGATACATGTGGGAACCCCTCAGATTTGCATGCTTTGGTGGTCTGCGTTTGCATTAGTTTCAGTGGAAAGCCATCCTTGATTTTCCTGCAGGAATACTGGAGAGCCGCTCTCCACATCAGGAATTAATCCTCCCTTTAGAAATACACCAACAACCTTTCGATGCAGATAACTAGTTAATCCAGTTTTTTTGAAGCCGGGCCCTCGCTCTAATTTTCCTCTTGCAAATTCTGTGTTACATTCTCATTTCTACTGTACATCCCTTGTCACACGCTCACACTTCAGCTCATTGAGAGCCATTAGCCGCCAGCTCTTGAAAATAGATCAGGCTCCCCCAGCGTAACCATGGAAACCGGCTGGTAATCGACTGTATGGCGAGGTGCTGCCGTTTCTGTTCCTTTACACTTACGCCCCGGTTCGCTCATGCATTTCGCTGATCTGAAATAAGCCCTAAATATGAGCCAGTGAGACCTCTTGACGGTCAATAATGCTGTTTTTCAATGTGTAATGCTTGTAACGCTCAAAACTATGTGAAACGACAACATCTACTGGTGAAATAATAAGGCCCAATGCATGTTGTTTATTAATAACGGATGGAGCTACAGCCCCATGCTCGCCGTCTAATGGATATTGATTCACCCACACCAGACAGGACTGGCTATCCATGGCTCAAAGTGTACACGCTGACAGTAATCACTGCTGCTGTGTGTCTGCCTCGTCAATACTCTGATGCCACATACATCTCAATCTCCTCAAGAGCTCCATCTTTCCATCAGAGCAACATGCAGCTCAATGGTAATCCGGTTTGGCCCATTTAAGGAAAAAAAAACATATTTAAGTAGCTGATTTTATTCATAAGTAATGCAGTCTTCCTGTTTTGTTTCTGTGAAGCTGCATGCATCTGTCACCAGTTGCTATCATTACGAATACAGATCAACAATAAATAAAACCGTACGTAAAGATGCACTGTCACCTTTTGGACACTAGAGGCCGGAAGATCTTAGAGACAACAGACTTAACATAATGTATATTATAGTTAACATGTAAGCAAATATTAGCCTATTTACACATCTGGCAGACGGATTATCGTATGTAACAATGATAATCCGTGTAGCCACTAGGGGGCAGACAAACAACCGCGAGAGCGGACACTTCCACAACTTGTAGCGTGCCGCTGGCTCATGGTCTCTCTCCTTTTACCTCTGGCTTTCACCATTGATTAATGGTGTTGGAGTTTTGGGAAGTATTACTAGCTGTTTCTATATTAACTTTGGTAGATTTTAAGGATGTTCTCTGTTGTGGTTGCAGTAATAATCCTACAATTTCCCCACTGCAGGACTAATAAATGATTATTTTATCTTATTTTTTAATATATTGTATTAAATTGAAAGTTGCTTGTACTTACAGCACTACACAGTACAGACATATTTATTATCATAGGATAGTTGTATTATATTGCATCTTCAAACTGTAGAAAGAAGGGATTACTTTTAGTTTTCTGTCTCATGAGCTTTATGTGGCACCTTATTTAGCCCTGACCACGGCTAGAATAACTGCTTCCTGTGGTTACATTCTTGAAAACATATTGGCAATGTTTCACCATAACTCGTATGATATCACCCTATTGCAAGCCATACTTAAAACCCTGGTTTATGAGTCGTAATCAGATTATATTGCATGTGTATAGTTGTTTTTTTCCCATATCTGGTGTGTAAAATACGACTACTATTCAGCATTCAGTGTCATTTTAATGGTGTTCAGTCAATTATGGTTGATGCTTTACAGGCACTCGCCTGCACAGTGTGTGAGCGCAGGTTAGCGTTTCATGTCTAAGGCAGATGTTAAGCAGGAAAATGACTTGTTTTTTCCATCATGTCATTTAGTTGATGGGATGAACGCGAGCCTAATGTTTGTAGCAGAACGTGGATTTCACAAGAGGCCCATCTCCCTGAAACCCAACGATTGTATCTGACAGATTTATGTTTTATCTGGGAAGATTAACAGTTTGAAAACTCTTAAATGTGAAGATATAATGTAATATCTGTCTGAACTTGGTTTGGCTCCAAACTCTTTGGCCAAAGCAGTGAAAGGCACTTTACAGTGAAGCGCTGTTGATGACTGCAAAGCCTCATGCCTTACTTTTATAGTTGTTTTTGTTCCACAACACAGCATGTCTTCTTTCATCACCCTCTTTTAAAACCTGAAACACTAGAATACTTTGACATGTTGATGCTGCACCTGTAGTGGATGAACAAAAACTTCAATTTGTTGGAAAATTTGTTGTAGATTAGATGTATAAAACTGTTTGGTTGACTTCCATCCTGTCGTCGTAGCTTCAGTGCTAATCTTGGTCTGTGCAGTAGCCAAACTTGAAACTACTGCTGCTGTTATTCATACAGTTATTACTCGATGATCTGATTTGTTCAGCTGCACAAGCAGTAACACACTGAAACTATATGATCTCTTCATGAAATCAATTTAAGGAACATGTTAGCGCGTAGTTGCTTCGTTAACACCCAGTGGATGTAGAGCAACGTTAGCATACATTATGCTGATGCATAAACAGTAAAACACATCTTGTGGATAAAGACGCGGTGCAGGGGAACCCAAAATAGCTCGTCCTGTACAAGGTGACAGCAGGTTGTTTTTTTTGTGTGGACATCTCGGGACCGGGACCGTTCCGTTTTGCGCTTCTATCTGGCAGCAACGAGGCTGGAGGAGGAAGGAGGAGGAAGGAGGCTGGTTCAGCAGCATCGCACCTCTGATCATGCGGCAACATGGCTCGGGATGTGCTGCCATGGCAACCTCCTCCATTGACCGACAGTCGGACCGCCTCGTGTGTCAGCGTGATGCCGGCTGAACGGATGCATGTGTGGAGGATGTGTGTGTGTGTGTGTGTGTGTGTGTTTATATGTGTATTAACTGCTGGTTTGTGTGAGATGGAAAGAGAGAGAAAAACATAGACAGAGAAAATCAGAGAGAGAGAGAGAGAGAGAGAGAGAGAGAGAGAGAGAGAAAATGGGAGAGAAACAGACACTCTGGTGTGAAGACAGCATGCAAACCACTTAATTAGATTGTTTAATAATTGGCATTGTGGGGGAGAGCTGTCTGCCTGTAAAGCTATTGTATTTGTGTCCTGGTAATGCCGGGATCTACAGTAGCACTGGTTGTAGAAAATGATTGAAATCAAGGCTTTTCTTCCAAAGAATCTGACCTGGGTTGCTGTGTGATTAACCCAAAAAGAACAAACCCTTAAAATGTAAAGTAAAAGCCTGCGACCATGCCACCGTTCTACCCCTCACCAGCACTGACTGCATTCCTTCGCTATCTTTGCCTTCACGACTCTATTTCGTAGATAAGCCCTTGGCTTAGTTTGCTCCTCTGGCAATGACATTTCCATGGTTGGTAACCATAATAAAGCTTTGCCCGCGCCACAGAGTGGATCTGCTGTGAGGTCGAAGCATGTACAGTATGAACGCGAGTATTTTTCTTTGTAGTTTTACAGGCTCGCTCGCGGAAACTTTTTGTGTATTATCGAGCACATTCTGTAACGCTCAAAGGGTTCGCTGCAGTCATCTGATCCTGGATCTGCGCCTCCGGCAGTCTGCAGTCAATTTCCCTTTCCTGCCCGCCCGGGTTGGACCGGTCCGTATAGTCACAGAGCGCTCGCAGAACTATTGAAGCCTTACACATTTCCTGACCCACTTAAACCCATCTGCGCCCCAAAATTTGTAGTTGTGGCCTCTTTGCTCGGGGTTCTCTGCAGGCGCTGCTGGGATTACAGTTTTAGTGAAGCCACTCGGGGTCAGGCCTTCATGGGCTAGTGCTCTGCAAAAGGGATGTTGTTTTCATGCCTCTGCAGACTACACACACACACACACACACACACACACACACACACACACACACACACACACGGAGAGAGAGAGAGAAAAAAAGTCATACACTTTTGAAATCTAAATATGTTGCAAAATGGCTGAAGGGAGAGCCATAATGAAACCTACTCTGTTACTGTTACTCAGACTGAGACTCCCGCAGTCAGCAGCTACAACACATCTGGGGTCAATATGGAGCTCTCATTTTCCACCAAAGGGTCAGTAAAATACTGGATCTTGAAGCCCCCCTCTCCCTCGCCCTCCTTACCCCTAAAACCTGCCTTCACCAGCATCCTCAGCCACATGAATAATGGACCATTACAGCAGCACCCGAGGGAGTATGAATCACTCCTGTATCATGTCTGCGTGTGGTCGTCTGCGTGTGCAGTTTGGATCCCACCACATGCATAGTACCCGGCCGTCCAGGTGGAAAAATACGATACCGTTTTGACTCACTGTATTATATTTTTTTTATGAATTTTGAATCACGTGGAACATGTTAATCCATCATCCTCCCTTCATTGTTGTCTGTGTTTGAAGTCGGTACAAAAAGTGGCAGATTATCTGCTTTAAGTATGGCTAATGAAGTCTGGTGGGTTCAGATTAATATGCTGCCCTTTGTCGGATTTAGCGCCGCTTCAACTCCGTATTTGATACTGAATCCGCATCGCTCTGTGTGCGAGTGCCATGTCAATCAGATCACTAAGACAATACGGCATCGCCATTTCTCAAATAGCAGAGTTTTCCAGTCTCTCAGGCTGAAAATGTGGCACCGCATGAGACTCTGGGTCTCAGGATGGAGTGTGCATCAGTTATACTGTGGCTGTGTGGGGGAGACAGTTTCCTGTCTGAGGCTGATCCAGACTGTACATTCATTTTCCAGTCCAATAATCAGAAGACGACTCCATTTTCTGGGGCCTTGCGGAGATGGTGCATGCACTCAGACCCATTCACCGAGACACCGCTGCTCTGTGGTGACGCCCAATCCCGTTTGCCCGAGCTGTACGGTCAAGCTCAAAACGGATCAAAATTAGGCACCGGGGAAGATCAGAGATGTGCTGAAGCAAATCCCTGCAGGATTTATAATCTGTCGTCCTGTTTGAATAATGATACTTAAACAGCCTGTGATGCTGTCTCTCTGAAATAATCCCCCACATTGTACCGTTGAATCGGATCCTCTGAGCAGAGGAATGTCGGCTCTTTCTCTGCATCAAAGGCTTCACAATCAATCCTGTGAGGAGATATTTTTCTTTCCTTTTAAAAGCCAAGTGGTGCCTCCTTTTTTATTACACATTTACAGAGCATGTACATTGAACTGTAGCCGTGGGAGGCCCAGCTTTGACTCATTGTGCCCCCTGCTGGAGATCTGATGTCATGACACCACATGGAAAGTTTAGATTCATCCAGGTGTATTATGTTGTTTTATTATCTCTTATAAGGTTAACAGGAGGTATTTAATATGATGTAGTGCCACCTGCTCAGAATGTATGTTTTCTTATTGATTATGGACTAGTTTCATCGATGAATAATATAGTGGCTGGAAGATTCATCATTTTTTCACGCCCTATACTTTATGGCCTGTTTTCATGCTTTTGATTTCCTTTTTTTTTCTTTCAACATGACACTTCCCCCTGTGAACAAAGCGAGGCCCATGAGGAAGTGTTTTTCCACAGTTGGTGTTGAAGACAGTGCCAGATTCCTGACCTCAAATCTCATCCAACACCTCCAGGATGAACTGGAAACGACACGTTTTGGAAGAGCCAACCCTTTATCACCCCAAAAAAACAGCGGATAAAACACATCAAGAAGTTTCCTTGGAGGTCTCGATGTCTCTGCCCTCTTTTTTACTCCAAAACATTTGAAACACATTTTTAAGACTCTCATATTGCAGCACAGTTCACTGCGCCAGAGGCAGACTTCACAAATAGATCAAAAGCCACAGCGGCGAAGGTCAGATCATGAAACATGTTTATCGACCAGCAAACGTAAAGGTCCTCGTGGATCTGTGACCACCCACAGATGTGTCAGATCTCTATTTGAACAGTTTGTAAATAGCCCGACGAGCAGCACATGCTAAGGATGTTTCGGACGCGAGCCCCTCTGTTATCAGTGGAGGACAGCTGTTAGTGTACAGCACAAACAGGACTTCAGGGCTCTTTAGAGACACTCTGTGTGGCCCGGCACAGATAAACAGGAGACTGTAAACAATTTGTATCATTTGTCAAAGACATTTGGATGCTGCATTTTTGTTCTAACGAAGTATTTTGTCGGTAATTGTTGTTGTTTTTCAGCAAAACAAAAAGAGCAACAGGCAGAGAAGCCCGCCATAAAACACGTTTCTAGCAAAAAAAGTATTTTCTCTCAGATTACGGTTGCGTTTTTAAACCGTTTGAAACATGTGGCGAACGTAAATTCCAACAAAACAAAACAAAAACTCAGCAAAAGTACTTGAATATGTTGAGGAAACTAGAGAATACTTCACAAGGAACACAAACAGCAGCTCCGGGGGGAAAGCGTGTTTGTGTTTTTATTTTTTTTTATACCCATAAACCCCCACAACGACTCATCTGAAACATATTTCTGATAAATCAAAAGCAAATGTAATCCACGACAAAATGCATTTCCCTTGTGCAGTTGTTTGTGGGGAAGCGTGGCTCTTTTTCAGATGATGATGCACTGATCAGAGTGACAGAACGTAGAGGCAGACACAACAATCTTTTATCAAACAAGCCTCTGTCGCTCTGTGAAAGATATTTTGAGTGCCTGTATGTCTGGTTCCCTCACACTGACAGCAAAACTGTTGTTTGAGTTCAACAAAAAGCAAAACCACAGTGAAATTCCATATGAGCTAACTCTTAATATTACAAGATGTGGCCGAATGTGGAAAACAACCGAGGGAGCCGACAACTACATCACAAGGGTAAATAAGTTGCTCTGTTTGAAATATTAACTTTCCCACGTCTTTGCTTTTTTATCTGCTTCGTAATGGATCTCCCGCAACAGATTCTTGGCGCGTACGATCTTTTGGCCCCGACATTTCTGAAGCGAAATAAGTCACGCTTGACTTAAAACAGTGGACTGATCCGGTGTTGGCCTGAGATGTGAACGGGGTGTGGGACCTCCTTTACCTCCTGGAGGAGCTGAGAAGCGGTGAGATCATCCCTGTGAGACTGTTCCACTGCTAATGCGAGGGGGGGAAGAGGGAGGTTTTTCCGAGGCTGCTCATGCCTCACTGGAGGTCCTCGTGTCATCTGTGGCTTTTTTTTGCGGTTCGAGCTCGCAGCGATTCAGGACTTCTACCTTGGACGGAGTTTTTCCAGCTCGGCCCGAGACGGTGCAGGAATGAAGATGGAACAGTTCATTTTGGGCTTTTCTTGTCAAAGATCTGTTGTTTAAAACCCTGACAATCACCCTCCATACATCAGTTATACTTTTAAGGTGTTTCATACGAGCAATAAAACAGCATTCAGCACTCATCTGAAGATACGCCTCAATACATCTTAACTCTCCAGAACGTATTGGTTCCCTACAGCAGACACTGAGCAGCATGTGAATACCACTCGATGACTGCCTGGCTAATTGGGCTTATTATAGTATTTAATTTTGATGTTTTACTTAAGTTGTTACATCTAGTGTGGCAAAGTGATAAAGAAGCCTTTTTTTTTATTACCTCCCTCCTACCAAAACCCCTTGTAGTCGGCCTACGGGTAGGATTTAAGCTAATTGGCTTCATCAATTAGCTGCACAGTGTACAGTAGTATAACACACAATAGGTTGCTATATGCTTCAGCATTAAGGTGTACTCCAGTAATTTAGTATTCCACCATTTTTATAAAGTTGTAAAACAGCAGAGGTCGAGATATCCTGACAAACAGCTGGATCCTACACGTCATGTAACTCCTAAACGCTTCATTTCCCCACACCTTCAGTTTGTGAGGCCGGCTCTCAGTTTAAAGTCTCAAGACCAGAGCCGAGTCAACCAGGATGACGTAATAGCTTCTTCTTCTTCTTTTAAAGGCGAGCTAAAGTCATAAAATAGGCTCCGTCTTATGAGGGCTTAACTGGACCTCACTGGGAAAAAGAATCCCCTTTAATTTACTAGTATTTGAGGTAAAACTGCAGGCTTGCACTCCACATATTTTCGGCTAATCGGATTACAACGTTAGATATTTGACTCCAAAAAAACACATAAATCATGCAAAAGCATATATTTTCGAGTAGTCACGTCACTATATAGGTAATAAGCATATACCTTATGGACATCATCTCTCTGAGGAACATCGGGGTCTGTTTCCTTTTCCTTTTTTTTTTCTTCTTCTTCTTCTTTTTTTTTTTTTTGGTAAAGGGGGCGTTGCCCGTCCGGTCCGCTGAGCGCCGCTCTCTTCTCTCTCTTCTCTCTGAATGGGAGGAAGGAAGAGAAAGAGGGTCTTTTGCTCGCGGAGGATATGCACGTGAATGCTGCCGGCGGCACGCGCACCATTCAAGGAAGTTGTGTTCAAGTCGGTCAGAAATGAGCGGACGCGTCCTGGTCGGGAAGGTTCCTCCGCTGCGGGCTGCGCCGGGAGCCCGGAGGACGTTACCGTTCACGCGCAGGTAACGTCACCGGGGAGCCATCACCACGGTTAACGCGACGTGAGACACGTTGAACTACTTTTTTTTTACGACATTTTGAACATGTGTCTCATCTTGTGCTCTTAAATTGGCTCATACGGCTGCGGGTTGCTGGATTCATTCGTTGGCTTTACATGTTTTATATTCGGATTACATTGTGGTTAAAGGGATTTCAGGCTGGTTTATTCGTTTGTTGGCTTTTTATTTTAATTTTAGTGTTATAACTTATTATGTTGTGGTTAAAGAGACTGCGGGCTGATATATTCATTTGTTGACTTTACATTTTTCTTTTATTATTGGTATTAATATACCTGGTTTTTGACTAGTGGTACAGTATTGTAACATTAGAGGATAAGCTACATTTTTGGTTGTAGGCAACTCTAATAATACAAAATATATATATACTGGAAAACTCTCACGAGAGAATATAGTGAAGCAGCAAAGTAATGTTTCTTTGCTTGAGCTTCTGAAGATGCTGTTGAAGGGTTATGTACGTGTGTGCATTATGTTGACATGAAGTTGAAACTGCTGGTGAGGGGCGCTGGGTCGTGTGTTGACAGTGATTTGGCACTGGGACAACACAACATCTGTGGAAACACATTTTATTCTGGGAGGACAACCACAGCTATCTGTATAATAGAGGACGTCTTCACTGCTCACTCAGCCCTCGGCATGCACCCTGGGAGCTTTGTCTTCGCCGTCCTTTCATGCAGAAAAGCTACATTCTTCTCACTGTGTGCCATTTCATCCTGTTTTATCGGCACCGCGGGGATGAGCTTATTATACGTGCATCTGTTTCTGCTTCTTCTTTTTTTGTGCTCATCCATCTTTGCAGTGTGCGTCTCCTGTCTCCCTGCAGCAACTTGAGTGTGTGTGTTTTTAGTGATGCTGTGAGATCCAGATCCAGGGTCTGCAGAGTGATTGCGTCGTCCCCACCCTTTGCTCCGCCGCACCACTCATCCCCTCCCCGGTCTCCTCTTAAATCAAAACATTTTCACAGCAACCCAAAACGCAAATAATAGCACAAGACACACAAATCAGAGAAGACGTTTGGAGCGGCGCCACGGAAAACAAAAAAAAGTTAATTGCCACCCTATGTATGAAGTATGCACTTTGCTGGCGGACTCCCACCCTCTCGCCTGTCTAGATTTCACCTCCGAGAGTAGACACTTCAGGCTTGTAATGTCAACAACCCACGGGCCCTCCTGCCTCTTCTGAGGCCGACATCCCTGTGGGGTTATTCATGGCCGCTCCGTCGCCCCTGACAGAGGTGGTATTGTTCGAACATACCAGGAACATCTGGGCCTCATGTAAATCCAAAATGACTCTTTATTGCTGCTACGTGAAAACATTTTTAAGTCCCCAAAAAAAAAAAAAAATCCATCAGAGTTTCTCCTCGTTGCTCGTGTCCAACTGAGGTCACGCGAGTCCAGTTGAGCCTCAGCATGCTTCACGCCAAAGTGTCGAGGGTTTTAAGCTTCTACGCCGTTTTACGGCTCGGCTCTACAGCTGTGTTATTAAGTCCAATTCCGAGCGTACGCGGGCCATTTTTGTCTCCCTGTATTTTCCTGCTCAAGTCCATGCTCCTTGCCTCTGCTAATTGCAGACTGCAGAGCCACAGAGAGCTTTTTCAGCTCCTTCGGGGGACGCAAAAGAAAGGGAGAGGAACGGGTCCAGCTCGAGCAGTGACTCAGGGTCTTATTAATTTACCTTTTCCACTGTGCCACTTTTGCTTTTTTTTGTGTGTGAGCCCAACATGCATTTGATTACAACCTGTCGTTGCCAGTAGTAATGACGGGGAACGTAATTATACAAATCTGAGTTGGACTCGCTTTCAGCTCTCCGGGGATGTCATTTTCGAATTCAACATGACATTATTGCTTCTTCGAGAGGACATCAAAATGGCTTTTCCCCTTCAATTTTAAAACTGCTCTCTGAGTCCTTGTTTCACCCTCCTGTGACGTTTCGGTTGATTGAGAGGCCGCACCTCTTGTTGAACTCTGCACAGTGATCTGCATTTGAAATGTATTCAAATATTGCGTCTCCAGGGACCCCGGTGCCCAGTGAGCAGTTTCTCTGGCCGGTCGGTCGCTGCTTCCCTCACACGAGAGGCCGGTCCGGCAGCATCTGTTTCAGGGCGACTTGGTTGCAGGGTGGAGGGAAGGGTCAGGGAGGGATCAGAGGCTTGTCACTCTGATTTCCTCTCATCCTGCTTCTTCAGAGCATACCAGTCCGCTTTTTTTTTTTCAAATCCAGAGCTGTCAGTTGCCATACTTTTGTATTCAGTGAGATTTATCGGCATATCCTGTAAAGTTTTCCTTGAAGCTGCCGTTAAAGACTGCAATGTGTGTAAGCCCCTTAAAACACTACTAGCTGTGCTGGGATGTATTAAAGTTTTTCTTTTAGCTCTAAAGGAAAAGTCCAAACTGACCATTTTATAATGACTATGAGTTTCCCGATTAATCTTGCGTGGTTTTGCTAAAAGCTTCTTTCACCACTTGGCTTAGGGTTGCATTCACACAGTCATTGATTTAATGGAGTCGTCACAGAGTCTGGATTTGTCCGAATTATTAAATTACAACCTCTGGGACCACAATCAAAACATTTGAAGTAAGAAAAGTTTTGGAACGGGTACACGGCCGAGTCAATTATACAATAAGTGGAGTAAAAAAACAACGACTTTATTTCATTAATGTGGAAAGATCCGCTGTTGAGGCTTTGGTCAACATATGGTCTGGAGCACTAATATTAGTTGAATCAAAGCAGCTGCAGCCATGTTGAAATTACCTGCTTGTGTGAGCATGCGGCCACCTCCAGAGACAGCTTACTGTCGGCAGATGGACGTGTCCCTCCTGCTGCCAGTCTCCCTTCAAACTCAGACGTCTGCCGCTTCGCCCGCTGCACAATCAACCCGGCTGTCGTTTATATATATATATATTTTTTTACTAAGTGGTCCCCCTGTCTTGTTTTCCAGGTGGGACGAGAGCAGCTCCATCAGCAGCGGGCTCAGCGACGGTGAAGGTGATGGCTCGGAGAACCTCAGTTCGGAGGAGTTCAACGTCAGCTCCTCCCTCAACTCCCTCCCGAGCACGCCGCTGGGATCCAGACGCAGCTCCTCCGTTATGGTGAGCTGAAATACCGGCCCTAACAGTCCGGGATAGCACTTGGTTTCCCTTCCATCTTGCTTTTTTTTTTTCTTCTTTTTTTTTATTTGAAAGGCCAAGACCTTCTACTCTGTGATTTTGTTTGCATTGTGTGTTAAATGTGAGTCCTTTTTGTTTTGACAAGGCCACAAAAAAAGGCAGCGCAGACCTCATCTGTCATTAAAATGAAGCTACAGAGACTCTCGGGCTGTGACAATGTAATCCATCTTTGCCGCAACTCTCTGTTTAAACGTACTCGTGAACTTTGTGAAGGTTGTTACACTGGGCCCGCCTGCCTCTTTTTCACTGAAATATGTGTTCTGCTTATTGTTACTTGTATGTTTGACCTTCACTGTGCAGTATAAGTATACAGTATGTGCAGGGTTTCACACTAGAAGTGGGTTTTTTTTTACGGTTAATCGGAAGGTGGAAAGTTTCTCTCTGCGCCCCGAAAACTTTAACACACACACATGTTAAGAGTCCGCTTTGGTCACATATACATTTGTTTCCTGAATTGTGCATTAAAGGAAACGAGTAAGAGACGTTAACAAGCTAAATTAACTATTTTTGTGGGAGGGAAACATGTCGGACACAAATGATGTCTTGGAACATGCCTGGAGGGAATGTTTACATAGTTGTGTTCATCTTTTAAGATAAAGGGAAGGGATTTTTTACCTGTTTACACAGGTAAACATTTTGTCTTTCTGCTTACTTACACAATGCTCACTTGGGAGAAATAAACATTAGTGGTACTCAACGAGCCATCTGCCACTCTGTATTATATTAATAGGGTGCCAAGAAGCACCATGCCCAATTTTGTCCTCAGTGCCACCTCCTCAATGCACCACATGATATTTTTTCTTTTACAGTATAGCCTCCAACTGTCTTTTATTATAGGAATAAAGGCTTTTTTGTATTATTCTAGTGTTGAGTTATCTCTGAAAGTGTTAAATCCACACATTTAGTTTTTTGGGGAGGGTGGGAGGGAGCGTTTTCTTTCCTTTGTCCTCCTCTGTGGCTTTCTTTAATCTGCTCGCGGCACATCGCTCTGTCTCTCCCCACTTCCCGCTGGAATGCAGCTGAGATGAAACGAAGATTACAGAGAGCAGTCGGTTCCACCGATAACGCAGACCGTGTCTGACGGCTACCCGCGCTGTGCCTCTCCCCTTCTTCCTCTTTCCCCATCTCCCTCCGCAGCTTCGCACCGACGCAGAGAAGCGCTCCCTGGTGGAGAGCGGACTGTCGTGGTACAGCGAGGACGGCAAAGCCGTCCACAAGCTCGACGGCGGCAGCTACGAAACGGGGAGTCTCAAGACGGAGGCCCCGAGCAAGTGGAGGAAGAAGCCTCCGAGCCTCGGTGAAGATCCGGGGTGTAAAGGGGAACTGAGGAAGCCTCAGAGCTTGGGCCAAGCTGGTAGTTTCAAGAAGGGCCGCAATCCTCCCGTCGGCGTGACCTCCCCCATCACCCACACCTCTCAGTGCACTTTGAAAGTGGCAGGTGAGCTCTAATGGTTCTCTTTCCATCAGCCTGCTCTCTTCTCTGCTATTCCTCTCCGATTTCTTTCTTTGTTTTTGCTTTATCTATGCTGCTTTTAGCTGGTTTTAACGGCTAAATCTACGTCGTCCATTATCTGTGCGTGTGCTGCATCCAGATGTAAAACAGCCTGTGTTTGGAGCAGCCGAGGCGGATGTCTGCTCGGTGTCAAGATGAATGCAGAAGTGTACCCCTTGGCGTGAGCCAGGTTTTGATTTGTAGCACAGTGTGCAAAAGGGAAAAATACACCATTAAATCTGTCATTAAAAAAAAAAAAAGAAGAAAACTCCTCTTTGAGCCCAGAGCCTCGTATCTGCTATTATCTCAGAGAAAAGCCGGTTACTTACTGTACATTCCTGCAGAGACGCCGTGTCTGCCATCTGCAGCGACTACATTCATTTAATCCCCAACAAAACGTGCCACGATTTGAAATTGCGAGCCAAAACCAACATTTCTTGACCTTTCATTTCGTTTTCCTCTGCTTAATATTAGTTTTAAACAGAAGTTATTAACATTAAGTCTGATTGTATTTATACTGACTGCCGTTTAGCAGGGAAAAATCCATTTTATTGAATCTCTGTTGCTACATATTTTCCTGCTCTGTGCTTTTAATTTAATGATCTAGACAAATTTAATTTGATTGAATATTTCACTTGGATAGGTCGTAATATGTGGTTAAAAAAAAGTCATTACTTTACTTTAATTCAGCATATGAACCTTTTAAGTCAGTCAACACATGCACATCGGCTCTCCAAGTAAATACAGATGTTTTTTTCATCTCAACTGTTATGAATGGAAGGATATATGAAATGATTTATAATTAATGTATGCTCCAATCATTTAAGTGGGGTTCTTCTTTGTTTGTCCAATTTTACCGATTCATCATGTATCCGTCTGTATCTTGTCATTGTCGGAGTCGCACATTCTTGCTCATCCTGATTTAAAGACAATTATTATGGAAATTGACACATTCAGGGTTTTTACAGTCATTGAAAACCTGGAAAAGTCATGGAATTATTAAATGGTTATTTTCAGGCCTGCAAAAGTCCTTAAAAAAATTAAATACCAAACATTTTGCGAAATGTGTTGTATTCATATGTTGATGTTCATTTATGCTGAGTTGAAAATAATTAATATGCTTTTCAAAGAAAGACCTTTAAGACATAAGCAGGCATACATAGAGGCATCTGTATTTATTATTATTATTATTATGTTTATTATTTTTAATCAGGCTATTGTCTCATTCATTTGTGTCATTTAAGGTACACTGTATGCTTTTGAATTCTCATTGTTAGTTTAAATACTTAATTTTCTCACTTGTTCATGTATACGCCAAGATTTCACAATGTTTGGTCATGGAAATTTGGTTTAAAGTCATGAACATCCATTGGTCGCAAATGTGTTTGAACCCTTACAAATTGTTGTTATTTAACTATGAAATATCTTTCTTCATGTAGCACCTAAAAGTGAGAAGCCCCTGGATAAATCCAGGATTTCCCTCAAAACTGCTGGTCTGCAACGGTCTCGTTCAGATGCTGGAAGGGATCACCAGGGAGAGCACCGCAAGCCCCCGTCAGGTTTAGTCAAACCCACGGCCGGCGCCTCCTTTGGCTACAAGAGGCCACCAACAGCCACCGGTACCGCCACTGTGATGACAGCAGGGGGCGCCACCATCTCCAGTGGCTCGGCCACTGTGGGGAAAACCCCCCGGTCTTCTGGCATCCCGATGAAGCCCGTGGGAGGAGGGACGCCCTCGGGCCGTAAGAACAGTTTCGATGCCAGCAGCGAGCAGGGCTTCCTGGGGCCGAACGTCCGAAACAGCATTCAGTACCGCAGCCTGCCCCGACCGGCCAAATCCAGCACGTTCAGCGTGATCGGTCGCTCTGGGCCTCGGCCCTTGAGCGGCACCATTGACCCCGGCCTGTTGACTCTGAAACCCGTGCCCATGTCCTCCACGGGCCCCCGGGTTAAAGAGCCCGGCGGTAAGATGTCCAATCGGACGAGCGCGGGCCCGGTGAACATGACGGACCGAGAGAAGGAGAAGGAGAGAGCCAAGGCCAAGGCCGACCTCGACTGCGGTTCTCTGAAAGGAGAGACTCTGTCCACGGGGGAGTCGGCCATGAAGCTGCACGGCCTGAGACGGACCAGCAGCAGCAAATACCCTGAACTGTCCTCGCCCACCACACCCAGGTGTCTTATGTAGATATTACTTGACTGGGACGGGGGTCTTAGGTATCAAACCATGTACAAGAACTGTGGCTTTATATGCTGCCGCCACCGTACAATGAAAGTAAATACAATTTCAGCTGTGGCGCTGACAAGATTCGAAACCATAAAACAACATTCTGGAGCTATTTCTCTTCCCACAAACAATGTCCCAGTTACTCCAGTTGATCCACAGAGCTCACCAACAGTTTAGACTCATGGAAACATTGTTTCCTTGGATTTATTCTACTGTTGAGATGTAATGCCAGGAATCTCAGAGACAGATACATCAAAACCTTAGCAAATGCAAGCACAATTATACATGGCTGGTGGTGGAGAAGTCAGAAACTAAACTGAAATGAATACACATCATGAACTTAATTTCTGTATTATAACATCTTTTTTTATGCCTGATCCTTAGGATGCTCAACACTAAGTCTCTGGGTCGTCCACCCAGCTTGGCTCACCTGGATAAGGTGAACTTCAACAGTCTGGACTCCTGTGTGACCCTCCAGGACCTCCCGCCCAAAGTCCCCCCTTACTCCAAGCTGCAGGACCTGGCCGGTTCCCACACCTCGTCCCGCCTCACCATGAGCCCGGCGCCCGTGCTCCACATCGATTCCCCCGGCTCCTACACCAGCGAAAGCCTGAGTCTCTGCGGATCGCCCCTGCTCTACCCCAAGCTGTCCGGCATGCACCGCAGCATGGAGTCCCTGCCGCTCCAGATGAGCGTGCCATCCGGCGCCAGGTTTGTCAGAACTGAGATGCACAACAAGGATGAGAGGGGCGCGGGAACCTGGGGAGCCGGCAGCAGGACGTCCCTCAACCTCACGGAGACGTGAGTAATATCTAACATTGATGTATCAAACGTGTGCGGTAAATACAAAATATGTGTATTTTAAGTAAAAAGCCACTTTTTCCATCTTCTTCTGAAACAATACTTGGAGAGGGAACTGCATTTTTAGCTGCATCTGATAGTGTGCGAGACAAAATGTGCAGTTAAACCACTGTTTCACTGCGAATACATCCAACTTTGGGTTGTACGGTTCTTGGCAGCAGACATACCAGCCATGTTTTATGCGCCTTTTGCGGGAATGGAAAACTCTGAGGTGTCATTTAAAAGATAGAGGGCTTGCTCTGTTAGGGAAAAAAATCTGTCTGTCAAGGTGGAGATGCTCAGAAGATTTTCCTGTCAAAATAAAAAAAGTACTTTTTGGCAATCCCACGCTGTGTGTCGCCCTGATAACCCAGTAAGCCATATGGGCAACAGACAAAAGGATTAGAAGAGAAACCCTGGAGAGTTCTTACCCATGAAAAAACTTCAAATCTATAAATTAATAGTGTTAGTGTCAGAGAAACCTATCATCTTCATAACAAGCATTCCCAATGACGGTTTAATCTCTATTATCAATGTTTTATTCTCTTCTTCGCAGCTTGCAAACAGACAGAAACACCTTGCCGAAGAAAGGCTTAGAGTACGTCATAACAATTACAGCCCAAGCATCTTTCTCGCACTGCGTTGCATCTTCATTGTCTAAAGTGAAAAGAAAATGAATGTTCTCTTCCTCAGACGCTACGGCTCAAGCCTGTCGGACGGCGACGGCAAACCGGGAAGACGCCACTCCCACAACATAGTGTGCATGGCCGAGAGCGATAGCCCCCCCCAGCTGCCGTCTCCCACCCGCCCGCTCCTCCTCTCCTCCTCCGGCAAAGCTCCTCTCACCAACGTGGGTGAGTCTGCTCGCTCCGTTTGGCTGCCAAGTTCTAAAAAAAACACCACGCCTTGAAACTAATGAGACTTGAGGTCTTTGATAAGCCCTCCGTCTAACCGTTAGATTATGATTGAAGGCAGCGGTATTAAGTTCCCACTGAGGGGAATGTCCAGCATAGACTTTACAGTTTTGAAAATGTTGTCGATAATACATCAAGTCATCTGGATAAAGTGATTAGCATAATTATCATGGTATCAAATGGGACTATGACTATGACTATGTGATATTATATGTGAATATTACAGTCCCTCGTCTGCTCTCATAAAGTCTCGAGTTAAAGTCAGAATTATGCTGGAGATGAAGTCATGTCAGGCTATAATTATCTCTTTGACTGTTGTGGAACCGTAGTGTTTCCTTTCACTGAGTCATCAGAATACACATGCTATGCCTAGATGTGTGTGAGTGCGTGAGTTGTCACACAGAACTGCACTGTATCTGTTCCCCTCACTGTCTTTCCAAAACATCTCTCTTGCATGATAGTTGCCCCAATTTCTAGCGGCACCCCGAGGATATCGCGCTCCAACAGCATCGGTCCACCCAGTGAGTCGGCCTGCGATCTCTATGGCTCCTCCCCGCTGGGCAGCAGCATGTCCCTGGCCGACCGGCCAAAAAGCATGATGCGGTGCGGGTCTTTCCGGGAAACAGGGGACGATGGTGAGAGCCGGCTACGCGGGGGCCCCCTGCAGGGGAAGTCGCCCCCAACGTGGCCTCAAAATGAAACAAAGCTGTCCACTCGTACGACACGCAATCTGTTCAGGAAAACGCCAGGAGGACTTTTGTTTTCATGGAGGAAAAAGCAGAGAGTCCCGGTGCATTCGTTTCAGATTAATAATGAGTTATGTAGTGAGGACTGAAAGGCGTAATCTGTGCTCCAAATGTAAACGAATGAGGAGTCTCTCCACCATTAATTCAAACTGTCGGATAGCTTGCAGGCTTTTTAATACACTTTCTAGCTCAAACTCCAAGTTCTTAATGTATTTCGATGCGATAACAAAGGTTTGTTTACATCAGATCCCTAACTCATGTCAGGGTGCCTGTCATGGATATGTTCTTAATTAGCTGACTGAGTTAGAGATATTACATTATCTCAAGGGTTGTCAGTAATAAAAACGATGTAATTCATGCTCCCGCCTTCGTCTTTTATTCGTGGCTGGGGATAGCAGGGTTGCGTAAATAGTTTATTTTAATAAATCAAATCCCTCCCTCTCTGTTTTTTAGTGCATGGCTCCGTGCTCTCGTTGGCGTCCAACGCTTCATCCAACCATTCCTCGGTGAGTAGATGCAACCAGTATGTACGGGATAATGCTCCTTTTTGCTGGTGTTCAGTGCTTTGTGACCTGTGTCCTGTCTTCAAGCAGCAAAGTGATCATGTTAGACAGCTTGTAGAGAATCATTTAGATTTCTGGCTGTGATTCGTGGACTCTGACATTTTTTTCAACATGCAGGAAAACCTTGCATGCATTCTATTAAGTGACCTTGAAGTCTTCACTAGTTACTCACCCTTTAGGGACCTGGTACTGCATTCTGCATCCTGCTTCGTCCACGTTTCTTTTTAAGCAATACCGTCTCTATAAGAGTTCAGCGATGTCCCTCTTTCCTGTGGATGAGTCATACCTTTCCCCTCCGAAGGTTAACGCTCTCCCTTATCCCTCTTTATTGTTCATTTGCTTTCACCATGCCGTCTTTAGAATGAGGAAAGGATACAAGGGGAGGTAAGGCCGACGTGCCACAACTCTTCAACTCACATTGTGTCTTTTCTCTGCATCGTCTGTCAGTCATTTCCTGTCGAGCCGTGTCCATTCACCAGGTGATGCTATCAGAGCTCAGTGAATGCCTGCGGCTCTCATAACTCCGTTCATTTTGCTTTATCTCTAATATTCTTTATCATTTAGCACGACCTGCTAACATTTAATAAATACATTCTCAGAACTTGTAAAAGTCCCAATGCATGAGAAAAATGGGAAGAGAAAAAATCTGTCATCCATTGATTAAACATTTTTCATTGGTTTGGAGCATATTTATCATTGTCATGTTGGTTGTCTTCATATATATATATTTTTTAAATATATTTCCATACTGCTGGGGTTTACTTTTCAATTTGTCCACAGCAAATCCGCAAGTTGAGGCGAGAGCTGGAGTCTTCCCAGGAAAAGGTTGCCGACTTGACCCTGCAGCTTACTGCCAATGTATGTATGATTTATTTATTTTTTTTAAAAACATTTAGATACCCTTTTGGCACCTTTTTGGATGATATTTAGTTTGTGTTGGAAGCTGGCAAGATCTTTTGTCGTCGTGATCAATCCAAAATGTAAATTATACTTTTGCTAGGTCACCGAGTTTTGTAACCCACAACCAACGTCAACACAGAAACCCCATTTAACAGGTGTATCTAGTATCTGCCCGGCATTTCTGTGAGGGTGAGATGTGGGAAAGATACAGTGTGAATCCGTGCTCGCTTAGGAAAAGGAGCATCGCTGTGGATGACTCTAGATGCCGATGCATAGCTCTGGCCTCGGTCCGGCTCACGGGGAGCGAGGACATCATGACACTCGAATGATATCTTGAAGCATTTTACGCCTTTATTGGATAGCTGATAGCAGGAGGAGGACGGGAGACGAAGGAAAAAGAGTCCCCAGTTCAGTGGTTCATGTTCATCTCTCCCGAACCACCAGGTCCCTTTGGTCTTCCAGGAGGCATGGCATATTTTCAGTTCTCTCACCGCCACTCGTATCTTTCCACTGTTGCGATAATCCTTCTATCTGTAAGCGTGATACTCTCACAGTGTCAGCCCGCAGCTTCTAGACGCTTAACCCGGGTGTTACACTGAGTGAGTGTACGCTGCCTACCTGGGTGTGTGTGTGTGTGTGTTTCTTTCTGTATATGTTTTTGCTGTAAGAAGTTTACGCCCACGCCTAACGCCACTGTCCCCTCTCTTTTACGTTCTCGGACGTATTGACTGCTGGACTTGCTGCTTCCCTCTGCCTGCCTCCCGGCTGACCCGCACCTTTAAATGCTGGGTGGAGCAGCTAGGCCAGGTTTGTTGGATTGTTGCTTCCCAGAGCGCTCTCTGACGCTTCTGCATGATTCTGAGTGGACGTCAAAGCGGTCGAGATCCGACATCTCTGTTGGCTTCGCCGTGTCACAACTGACCTCATCACCTCCCTTGAAGCATGTTGACATGTTGGCAACTGATTGTGATTTTCTGTGGACTTGTATTTGGCAAATATCTGCTTTATTACACTTTTAAAACGAGCATCAAGATTCTGTCAATCCGCTAATTTATTAACCAACTCATTTCCTCAGCACCAATTTCTGACTATTCCTGATTTAAAGGCCAAAAGGTACCGCAAATATCAACCGTTGAGGTCAGTGACATTCACACAGATTAGATAGATGTGATCTCAAAGAAATACATAAGCAAGGTACCAACAAAAATAAATTGCCACACAGCTCTGTACTGTTAAACTAGACGAAGAAACTGAACCCAATAGAAATATAGCTGCCAAGGGAGGATTATCTGACACAACATTCAGACCAAACATCATGTAGACTATGTCACAATGTCTTAAAATGTTCACTATGTTGGCGTCAGCCACGGACTTTAGAAGATTTCTAATCGGCCGCGCAATCATCAGCCAAAATAGCAACCCGATAAATAGATACCCCGGCCTAAAGGTCAAACATGCTCCATGAGGTTAACGAGGTTTGTCACACCCCTGCCCTCCCTCACCACCAACCACCATCAGCGCTCTAACATCCTCTTTCATCCCTGACATCATCCACAGCTGTCCACTGCTCCATCCCCTCCCTCCTCTCCCAGCAGACGAAGAAATCCATTTGCTTGATGTGCTGTGAGCGTGTGAGGCTGCAGAGTGATTTCGATGCAGCCGGTGACTCATACCTGTCTGCTGTCCTAACCCACCCTCTCTGTCTCGATCTCTGTCTGTCTGTCTTTCTTCCGCCTCCTACTTCTGTATCTTCCTCTGCAGGCTAATCTGGTGGCAGCATTTGAACAGAGTTTGGCGCTGATGACGGCCCGCCTGCAAACCCTGTCGGTCTCCTCGGACCAGAAGGTATTTATCACCGTGTTGACTGTTAAACCCTCTGAGACATGTGTGCCAGTTTACATTTAACTATATGAGAAAACTAATCCATGACACAACAAGCAATGAATATCATTCTAAAGACACGATGGTGTTATCAAACCATTAATGAATACATGATGATAAACTTATCATTCAACAGAATCGACTATAAAGCACTGTTAGATTCTGTCAGTGAAAGCGACAGGTGTCAGGTGAAATTGTTCTGGAAATTAGTTGTGGGTCAAACTTTCCCATAGTAGAATTTTCCATATTGTCTTTAGCCACTCAACACTCGTCCTAGATGAAAGCAGATTTTGTAATATATATATTTAACCTTTATTTAGCCAGGATAATCCCATTCAGATCGTATATCTAATTTACAAGTGTAAAGAAGCTGCACACGCATAAAAACACAGATAAGACTTAAAAAACAAAACGGCAAAGTTCAAAACAACAAACATTTTCACAGATACGGCGGACTTACAAACCAGCAAAGTCCATCTATCATGCTGATAACATAATCCATTTCACACATTGCACAATCCTTTGTTTGGTAGGATGTTGGCTGAGTACCTTTATGTTCACACAGATTGATATGTTCCACCTTCAGGACTCTGAGCTCACTGAGCTCAAGGACACCATCGAGGTTCTGAGGGTCAAAAACACCGAGGCCCAAGAAATCATTCACGGGGCGCTCAGTACTCCGGACGGGGCTCCCAGTGCCCCTCCGGACATCCAACCTAAAGGTACAGAATATTCTTGGGGATGTAAAAACAAAGTAACGAATTCATGCAAAGATGAAAGTGTGGGATTTCAAAAGCTCCCGACTCATTAGTCAATGTGCTTTCTTCTCTGCTGTTTTTTTTTAGAACTGCAGATCAATCGGCAGAACTCGTCCGAAAGCATCTCCAGCCTCACCAGCAACACCAGCCACACCAGCCACTCCAGTGTCGGTAGTCTTAAAGAGCAGGAGGCCAAGAAGAAGAAGAAGAAGAGCTGGGTGAGAACACGCAGGCAGCATCTCGACGTCGTACTGGTTAAGGAATATTGTGTGTGTGCGTGTGTGCGTGTGATCAGAAGAGTCCCAACGTACTGCACCGTGTGGTGAGAACAAATACATTCAAAGAATTGTTTTTGCAGTGGTTTACGAATCCGTTGTTTCATTCAGGTTGATCGTGAAAGGTAATGACGCTATCAAATGGTTGTGGGTATTGAATTGAACAGTTCAGCGTGTCTAAATCCAGAAAATCCAGTGATGGCCTTTAACGTTATATAATTTCAAGATTTAAAGCTTTTTTTTGTCCCATGTTCATCCTAAATGATACGGGCAAAATAAAACAATATGCTGAAAAGGCTTGTGTGAAATAAAGATTACCAATTAGAATACAAATAAAAGATATAAATGCATATAAGGAAATTATGGCTATTATAATTTTCTATTATATAGCTTCAGCTCTTTTTTTCCTGCATGTGTGTGTGTGTCTCTCTCGTCCTCTCTTGTTCCAAGTCTGTTATTAAGTATGACTCTGGTCTCTCCTTCATGCTGCCCTGCTTTTTATTTTAGGTCTTCGAGGTGAGTGATGTTGCCACAGTAAATATACCCCTTCAGCAGCCTGCATGCGCGTTATGAGTCATACTTGTGAAACGTTTTGAAACTCTGCCGTCTGCGTCTTTTCAATCACAAAACGCGTAACGCTTTCGCTTCTAGCATATTTGATCCTATTAAACGGTTCTGTTAAATTACAGAATCAGGCTTCGTGTCCTTTACGTTAACCTGTGCTGTAATACTGAACACGTCAAACTGTTCAATGAAGAGAAGTACCACTGTTGTAGAAACTTTGAATGGAAATGTTTCTCAGAAACTGTATTTTGCTTCACACATCTCAAGTATGAACAAAATGTATATATGCTATATTTGTTTTGGTGTATTCATTTCAATTTCTTAGGTTGGGTTTTCATGACTGTCCACTGTTTTAAAAATAATTATACAAATAGATTATACTAGGTTGCAACATAAATAATGAATACCAGAAGGATAATAGGTGCGGTTGACAACTATCAGTAGAGATCATGGCATATCTGATCGAAGCGGCTCACACAAGTGCTTTCAATAATCCTACAAGTGTATTAAACTCCGGTGTAGTTTTTAGACCCATCATTTGTTTCGTCTTTGTACAGCTTCGCAGCTCCTTCAACAAGGCCTTTAGCAAGAAGGGCTCCAAGCAGGCTGGGCCGTATGCTGACATTGAGGAAATTTCCACCCCAGAATCCTCTGCACCATCCTCCCCTCGAGTCCACCACATCGGGAACAACCCTCCATTGTCAATGAAATCCTCTGCATCATCAGGGTAAACCTCCCCCCGCAAGGAATTCTGAAACTAGTCGACCCAACAGCAAATATTTAGATTTGTGTGATGACATAAGAATGCGTTAGATTCATTACCAAAAATGTATGTGAATATACAGATTAGATTATTACAAGAATGTGCTCTGCACTTATGTTATGTTGCTGTATCCATGTTTGAAACTGGTCCAGTATTCAGAATGCCAGAAAAGCATTTTATTTCTCCGTACGGTCATTTCCATAATGTTGTCAGACACTAAACACACGCTAACAATCCGAGGTTGTCGGCCACAAAATCGAGCACTTTTAGCGGGCGAACATTGAGGTTGTGCAATTGCTCGATATGATGACATCACATCCTGTTTACCGACTGCCTTCTGCAGTTTGATCCCTCATTTCTGGACCAATGTCAAAAAAAAGAACTGAAACAAGGTCCCGGTTGAGATTTGAAATGTTTCCAGTAGCTCTCTCTCTCTCTAATGCTCCTTGCCACTTCCTCACATCTCTAATGTCTCACTTGAACTGAACATCTCCAGGCTCTGTGAAGAAGACGAGGAGGGCGACGATAAGGTGGTAACAGAGCTGCGTACAGAGCTGTGGGAGAAGGAGCGCAAACTGACAGACGTCCGCCTGGAGGCTCTGAGCTCCGCCCATCAGCTGGAGCAGCTGCAGGACGCCATGACCAACATGCAGGTATGATATTTTATGTCATTTTTCACTTCCAAAGACATGTCCTCTCTGTATAAACTTGGCTTTCTGCAGTTCATCTGTGGAGGTGGTAAAAGCAACTAGGACGGCAAACTTTTAAACCCGCAACTTTTTAGGTTGAGGACGAGGTTTGTGTTAAAAGTGCTGCCGTAAGCTATGAAGTCAAACTGCCATCTTATATTGTTTATTGCTTAGGTCTTGTGATGTTCAATGTCATTATTTCTATTCCGAGCCTTTCATAAAAACACGACCACTGCAGTTGTACTACAGGAGGAGGATTGATAAAAAATGACTCCCTCCTCTCCCCCCCCCCTCACTTCTGTGATGTCGTCCGTGTAGTCCACAGTGGAGAACCTGAAGGCTGAGAACGACCACCTGAAGACGGGCACCCTGTCCCCGTGTCCGTCTCCCGGACCCTCCAGCTCCGTCTCCCAGTCCTCCGGTCTCACCGCTCTGGGAAGCTCGTCCCCCAGACAGTCCGTAGCCATGCACATGCCCAAGAGCTACAGCAGAGGGCCGAGCGAGGGCAGCAGCTCAGGTACAGTCGACAAGCTGTCAGAATGGTGTCGCCAGTGTGGAATACGCGGATGCATAGCGCTTAGATTAAATGTGACTTGCACCTGATTCAAAATGAATTAACTGTGAATTACTGTCTAGTGTGATAACTAGCAGATACATATTACTGAAGCTATCGGAGAGCTTTTCTAGGAACACACTTACTTAATAACTTTAATGTACTTTATGTGCAAATGATGAATTAAATGTCATACAAAATAATTCATGTGTTGTACATGTGCACCATCTAAAAGCAAAAAAAGATGACAATTACATGAAAAATCATATTTAAATATAATCGCCTGCTTGTGTGTGTGAGGTCAGATACACATTTTATATCTTACATTTAATATCTGCTACAAGTTTTTTTTTTAACCCTCACAGTTAACAATTATTTACAAAACATGGATTTATCACTACACACTGCACACAATGTCATTGGTTTTACATTTTTTGTAATATTATATGTTATATATTTAACTTGTGTCACCGATGCTACATTTCAACTTCTGTTCTTGTCCTTTTTTTTTTGTCTTTACTCCCCGGCAGACGTCTTCTTTGCAGATTCTCTCAGTCTTTCCTCGCAGAGGGACGACCACCGTGTTCGGGTGGTGATTTGTGTTGCAGATTTACACGTCTTCAAAGATGTAAGCGTGTTTGACGTTTCTGTCACCTTTCCTCCTTCAGAAACATGACTCAGAAACATGATTTTTAAACCTCCGTATCGCCTGCTTGCTGCACTTTGCGTCGACAGGAGGTCAAACAGCAGGACTTCTTCGTCGGCACCGTCAGGGTGAATGGCAGGATGGACTGGCCCATGCTGGACTCCGCAGTCAGCCAGGCTTTCAAGGTGAGTCCACGTCTTCTGACAACTTTGCCCACTGTGACATGTCCAAGAACTGAATGTACAGTTTGCAACGAGCACGTTTCAGCTGTCGTAATAAATTTAGCAAGCCGTTCCTCAAAGAGTTCCACGACAGCACACTCTGTGCCGAAAGAGTCACGCTAAAGTTTTATGAAAAAGCACATCTTAGTAAAAGGTATTATAATTTACATTACCCAGGTCTCACCTCTGACAGGCGTTAGCACTGAAACATCACGAGGAGCACTGTCAAATCACACTAAATCCTACTCAATATTCTCTTTTTCTATTTTTTTTGGATTCCAGGTGTACATAGCCAAGGTGGACCCCACTTCTAGTCTGGGCCTGTCGACGGACTCCATCTACAGTTACAGTATGGGCCACATCAAGAGGGTGCTGGGAGGAGAATCTCCAGAGACGCAGCCGTCTCGCTGCATGTCCCGAGGCCCCAGTAGCATCACCGTGGCCCTGAAAGGTAAAATCACATTAGCTTTAGGATTGGAGGTGGATTATTTTAAAACTCCACCTCCAACAGCAATAGAAACAACACGATGAAAGGCACACAAACACAAATACATAACTACCATGAACATTTCAGATAAATACTAGAGTAAGATGTGAACATATTCAGTAAAAGATGTTCCAATCTGCCAAAGAAAGCAGAGAAGAAGCAGGCATGGCTGGAGATATGCTGATGAACGGCTGAGAGTATGAAACATTTATATCTGTTTTGCTAATGGTGTCTCGGGTGGAATCCAGAGGGCAGGAGTTTAACTTCTAAGTGCGGTGGAGAGGCTGTCAGACATAATGGACTCTGCCTTCCTTAATGTTTATTGTACAACTCAGATAGATTTCTCGGCTGAGAGCCAATCATTTTTGCTGCTTTCTGCATATCCGTAACTAAATGAAAAGGTGAAATAAATGAAAAGGTGAAGACTGACTCAATAAAATAAATATAAAACAACGGCCTCAGGGATCTGTCTACCTCAGCTTGGCTAGTGTTTTTTTTTTTTACCTCTCGTCAACCAGACTTTGAGCTGATGAAATAAACTTCCTCATCCAAGTGCTCTGAAGTTGTTTTTGAGCAGAAGAGCTGCTTGGAGTCATTCCAGCTTCCATTTTCAAATGTCCATCTTTTCACTTTGCAAAACCACAAATCTTTAAGCGGAAGCTGTGTCCACACGCATATACGACACATTGAGGGGTACGTGATCAGGTTTCTTGTGCGAATCACATCATTAGCTGCTGAGAAGTGTTTATCTGACGAGTTTAACTGCCTAATCCAAGTCCCAGCTGGGTGCAATGCCTGTCTGCTTATCAGACTAAATTTGGACTTGTTTAGTTCAGTGTTGCTTATTTTAATTTACAACTCTTCTTTACGTCCGACGTGCATTCAGTTACATTTAACTGGAAGCTGTCCACATCACTGACCAAAAGAAAACTCACTGACCTCCCTCCCCGCAGCTGGCAGCTGATGACCTCATCGGTCCAACAACATTATGTGTTGTTTCATTGTAAATAGCCAAATACCTGCATGCCATGCATACGAGCTTAACATTGTCATCGCAAGTACCGGGGTTTGTGTGACTTGTAGACATTATAGCAGTGTTTTTGTTTGTGAGTCGCACACATGCGGAGCCCATTAGTCACTCTAAACCAGAGCTCGGAGGTTCTGGTTTAGTAGATTGCTAGTCCTTGATAGACCTTTTGCATTCAGGAATGCAAGAGCAGCAGCGGCAGTCCAGACAGGTCTCTGGGTAACATGATCCCAGCGCTGCCAGGCCCAGCTGGTCGAGCAGCCTCAGACACTCGGGCCCCTAAGATGCTAAGGCGGAGCGTTGGACTCCTGCAGGCTTGGTGGGCCCTTGATGCAAAGTTATTTTCAGAGCAAAATGCTTGTACTCCATGTTACTTGTTCAGGACACGCAAGGGGATTTAAATCTGGTTTCTTGCCCAAGCTCCCCCTGTTTCTACTGTAGATTCTTTTTGGTTTAGATATGAACAAAGTTTCAAAAAAATAGACGGATGAGCCGGCGGCCAGTCGCCAGCGGTGCGAGTAACTTAAGTTAACCACCAGTCAACACGGTCCATTCTCACTTTTCTTCACTGTATTCAGGTCTGAAGGAGAAGTGTGTGGACAGCCTGGTATTCGAAACCCTCATTCCCAAACCCATGATGCAACACTACATCAGTCTGCTGCTCAAGCACCGCCGTCTCATCCTGTCCGGACCGAGCGGCACGGGCAAGAGCTACCTCGCGTCCCGGCTGGCCGAGTACCTGGTGGACCGCAGCGCCCGCGAAGTCACCGACGGCATCGTGGTCACGTTCAACATGCACCGCCAGTCATGCAAGGTGACAGAAAGCGACGGCTCGTATTACTTGACGCGTCACGCCTGTCAGTGTCCTGTCATTACAGGCTCTCTTTCTTTCACACTCTTGTCCTCAGGATCTGCAGCTTTATCTTTCCAACCTGGCCAATCAAATGGATCGGGAAACCGGCACGTCGGAAGTGCCGCTCGTGGTTATTCTGGATGATATTCACGGCCCCGCTTCCATCAGCGAGCTGGTCAATGGTGCTCTCACCTGCAAATATCACAAATGGTAACCTTCCACATAGCTACAAGAGTATTTTTGTGATATTTAATGTAAAACATAGGCAATGTGACCTTAACTATTATGTGTTTTTTGTTACTCAGCCCTTACATTATTGGAACAAGCAATCAGCCAGTGAAGATGATTGCGAACCACGGCCTCCATCTCAGCTTCAGGTTGGTGAAGGGAACGGTCGTGGAAGTATTTTCTTTTCCCGCAGGATCGTCTTGAATATTCAGGCTGAATGTGTCCTGAAGACATTGACGTTATAGTTGAAGCTCTCTGTGGAGTAAACAGGTCAATACAATAAAAATACATCTTGAAGCAGGTCAATAGTAAACTGTGAGGTAATGAGTTTAAATGTGAGCTGCGATACAGCATGATTTAATACAGTTTGACTTCACTTAGAACTGTGAATACCAATAATGGTAGACAGAGTTTAGTTGTTATTGAGACTCAGTGAGTCATACAAAATAAACTGCAATACCTGTAAAGAAAGAAAAAAAAAACTTAATTTAGCTGTTTTTAGTCTGAAGTTTGACAAGAAATGCAAACATCTCACTGTTATCTGCAACCTAGAAAAAAATCCTCTTTTTTACCCTTTCTAAAACTGAAACTTAAATGAATGAGTTGACTCTGAAATCATTAAACTAACAACATTTTGGCATATCAACCTGATTATGACAGCTGGTTTTAGTGATTCTGTCACATTGATGAGGGAAGAGGATATAGACTGAAATGAAACAAGACTAAACTAAGAACTTGTGAATTATTATTCATGATTTTAGTGGTTTAATTGGGTTTTCCAAGGAAAAGTATGACTTATAGAGCTCCATTCCAGTAACTTAAACTGTTAACTCAAGGATCTAATGTTGATACGGATAAAAGGGACAATGACAAAGCTGATTCTATATGTAGCGGGAGAAATCGCCCACTGATGCGCCTTTCCTCCTCTTAGGATGGTGACCTTCTCCAACAATGTGGAGCCAGCCAACGGCTTCCTGGTGCGCTACTTGCACAGGAAGCTGATGGAGTCGGAGGATGAGAAAAACTTGACCAACGAGGACCTGATCAGGGTCTTAGACTGGGTGCCCAAACTGTGGTATCAGCTGCACGCCTTCCTGGAAAAGCACAGCACGTCGGACTTCCTCATTGGTATGAGGCACACTCTCCTCAGGACCGGGCATGACTTCATGGCTGAAGGAAGCTGTTTGTTTGTTTTTTTTACATCTTTCTTCTGCTTTCCCCTCCCGTGTCTCCTCAGGGCCCTGCTTCTTCCTGTCGTGTCCTGTCACGGTGGAGGAGTTTCGGTCGTGGTTCATTGATCTTTGGAACCACTCTATCATTCCTTACCTGCAAGAGGGGGCCAAGGACGGCATCAAGGTGAGAAACCAAGCGAGAGAGACGTCCGTGGTCTCCGGCGAGCATGGGCCTCTTCCTTTTTGAAAGAAGGCGCTGGTGGCCTAACCCTTTTCACGGGATTGTTTGTGTGCTCTAATTTTACCATTCTGGTATGTTGTGACCCTTCAGGTCCACGGCCAGAAGGCGGTGTGGGAGGACCCGGTGGAGTGGGTGCGGGGCACCCTGCCTTGGCCTTCTGCCCAGCAAGACCAGGCGAAGCTATTCCACTTGCCTCCCCCCAGCATTGGCTCCAGCAGCCCCGGTCAGCCCTGCGAGGAGAGGCCTCACAAGGAGACCCCGCCCAGCTCCATGGAATCTGATCCGCTGGTAAGGCAGCACTTTGTGATCTTTTCCGAGACTCAACACTCTGTGAAATGCTTGAAACTGAAACGGTTCTTTCGGTCTTGCTGATTTCTCGACTCTCTCTTCTTTGTTTTTAGATGGCAATGCTTTTGAAACTTCAAGAGGCTGCCAATTACATTGAATCCCCAGACAAAGAGGACCCTAGTCTGCCTAAACTTTGAACACAAAGCTGACACTTAACAATTAGCACTTCAACTTTTATGTTTTTTTTTGTCCACTGTGATGATGCAGTACTCATTCAGGAACAAATGATCCCTAAAGGTATATAGGGTGATTTAAACCATCATTCCCGTAGGTTAAAAGTATAACTAGGTCATTACAACTTACATACAGTATTTTCAAAATACAGTATTTTCAAAAGACTATATTCTATTATTTTGTTGTGTATTTGACTGGATGACATTCCCTTTTAGCTTAGATCCCTTCACCACCACGTTCGCGCTCAGTTCTCTTAAATCGGTGCTAAAAGATCCTTAAGAGTCGTCTCAGCACTTCAGACTTCAGGTGATTTTCTGCAACAGCACACATGCATCATGGGATATGGAGTGCTTGTCAACGGGAGCTCTTCTCAATTATGGTGACTCACATTGGAAAAGAGTATGACAGCATGACGCGATGCTACTATTAATTGCAAAGTTCTTTGGTACATATCTACTGTATAAGTCTTTCAAGGCCAAATCTTATACATATGCAATCCTGAACTTTACGACCTGAGCAGGTGAAACAAAAACAATGCCTTAAGGACAAAGACGTAAATGTCATCTCGACTTCGGCAGAGAACACTGGTGCTTTCATCGATATCACCCCAGCTGCGATGTCAGGAGTCAGTTTTTTTCTTCAGCTCTCTACATTATTCAGAATAATTTATCATCTCTTTTTCTTTTTTTACCATATAAAATTAGAAAATATGATATATACAATTATCAGTATATGTTTTCACATATGTCTTTATCATTTTTTTATGGCTTATAAGTAAAAAAAACAACCTGCTGTCATACTCTTTTGCATAAAACACAACCAATTTAAAGTGATGTGAGTTCATCACTTTGTTGCTGCCCAGTTCCATATTTTTCAAGTACTTAATGTAGTTTCATGACTTGCTTTACGTGTCACCAAGTGTCACCAATGTTGCCGTATATATCAGGTATTAGATATTACACAGGGATAATATATAACATAACAAACACCCTTTGATTTAACCGATTGAGCAAATGCTATTAGAATACTTTTCAAAGGTTTTTTTTTTCTTCTAAAACATTTATCTAGGAAAGTGTTTGTTTCAGATCTTTCCCCCCAGATTCAGAGTAGCTACTGTATATATTATGTACATGCAATCAGGCTACATCGCAGTTATTTTATCTATATTAGTTGGTGCAAATATCTAATATACTGAACCAAATACTGTACTTTAATCATGCATATTGACTGTCATGTTGGTGGTTTAAGTTCAATGATGAATGTATAAAAAAACACTTATAGAAAATGACCATTTAACCATGTAAATCATGTAATTGGTGCTTTTAAAGGAAGCCTTATCACACAGCTCCACTGCAAAACACATTCAACAAAGTCTCAGTAGAGCGACTTTGAAGCTACCTATGCCCAGTTTCATTTGCAACCCTTCACCAACAGAATATGAAAAAGAAAAATCTCATTCTCATGCTTATTATCATCATTGAGGTGCTTTTGGCGCTCTTTTACAAAGTCCCGAACTATTCTAGTGTTGAGTAAAGATCACGTAGAGTTTCAGGGTAGTTTAGCAAAGAGTTTTGTGTCATACAGTAGAACTGTAAAAAGCTAAAGTAATGTGAAATATCGTCTGGAAGATCACTTCTGATATTATTTAGGACGTGTTGTCAAAGAAATGTTGAAGTCATTACATAGAGACAGTGTATGGTGTACGCCCATGTTAACATCGTACGGTATTCATATTTAAGAACACTTTGGATACAAGACAGTGCTTTCCGAAGAAACATTAAAAAGCAGAAGATTTAAACACTCTTGGTGTTGAATTTTGTGAAGAAGCCCTAATGGAGTAAATGGCGTACAAAGTGGTTGTGCAAGTGTTGTCTAAATAATCCACCTGTCCATCCCAAACTGTGTCATTGTTGAGGTGCTCAGACTCCACTTCCCATGTACATAACTCCTGTAAATGAATGTCAGACCACTTTTTTATGACAGCTCGATAAGAAAGTTTAACATTTTAAATTGCATCGGAGCTGCTTATGGCTTCGTCATTGCACTGTTTGCTTAAAGCTGAAAACAAAACGTCAAGCTAATCCACAGCTCTGATTGGTCACATGTACACACACACACACACAAAAAGAGAAAGAAAATAGATTTACAGACGTCGAAGAGCAAAAAGATGCCAAATGGCCAGTGACTCTCACGATGCCAATTGAGAATAATGTCAGTTATTGTAAATATTTCAGGTATTGGACTACCAACCCTGGTCTGTTTCTGCAGGTTAATTAAAGCCAACCGCTCCAGCTTCTCATCTCATTCACTGGTTGTTGTGCCTGTTGCTCTGTAGTAGCTGTGATTTGTGTTTTGCTAACTAGTGTATCAGGACTATGCAGCAACTTCTACTGGTGTTGGTACGAGGGGTGGGAATCACCAGAGGTCCCACGATACAATATCGTCCCGATACTTAAGTCCCGATACGATATTATCGCGATAAATTGAGTTATGCGATTTATTACAATTTTTTCCAACCCCAAATTTGTTCCCAAAGGAAAACTTTGTCAACAAGAAATACATTAATTTAATTATTCTAGGACCAAAATGTTTAGAATTGATTAAATAAAAGATGGATACTTGGCTTCCGTGTATCGATACAATATCGCCACACAAAATATCGCGATACGATGCTGTATTGATTTTTTCCCCCACCCCTAGTTGGTACTCAACAAATGTCTAATCCTCACGGGCAAACGCAGTGTGTTTTCATCTGGTCTGTCTCTGAGTTCCTAATTTGGATCAAATTGCTCCACGGGACAAAAGTGGGAGCTTGTTTTAGCAGGTGAGCCTTAAAGAGGAGGATTGGTTTGGCGTTGTGTTGCAAACAGGGTTTATTGATATAGCGAAAGAAATTAAGTAGTTCGGGAGATGTTGCATGTGTTTTGTCCTTATGAATGGCCCAAAAAAAAAAGACATAACTGAACTTGTACATGGTCGAATGACGATAAACAGTTAATAATTGTCAAAATCGAATTATGAGCCTGAACTAGTTGGCGAGAATCAGCACTTTGCGGTTTAATTCCATGTGGAATCAAAGCAGATAAAAAGAGGAATCTGATCTCTTTTGGCCAATACAGGTTGCTGAATAGTCATATTTTTGCAAAGCTTGTTGTGGACTGAATTAAGATTTAAAAACAATGTTATGCGGTATCTAATGTCACTGACGTGCAAATGTTAAGGGTTTCTAAGTGTTGTAAATGCATGTAAACTTGCTGTGTGATGAGAAGAAGAAAAAAACACGTTAACAATAATGTTTAGGAAATTCCAGATAATGTTTTCCTTTTTAATACTTAAAATATTTGATATTTCTTTGTTCTCTTTTTTCTAAAGAATCCTTTGTAAAACTTAATTTCTCTATTTTGTACAGGACGTCATTGTAAAGATTGTAAATAGGTCGGCATTCTGGATGCGGCAACAATCATTGAGGAGGGGAAACAAAGAAATCATCCTTGAGAGGAAAGGGATATTTCTTCAGAGTTGGGTCCAATATGGATACAGCATGTTTCTGAAGGCTTTCATCCACCTATCACTGGTTGTTGGAATCAATAAAATACATGTTATATTTATTCTGTGGCGTCTTTCGTGTCAGTTTGGCTTTGTTAATTCTAATAACTAAACTGTTAATACAATGTTAGTAACTTTAAAAAAAACTTTTTGCTTTAAGTCATCATAAAAATAATAAAAGATGGCTGTATACGTAAGAAACACATTTAAATATATGTATATTTTAAATATATATATATACATATATATATATATACATATATATATATATATACATATATATATATATATATATATATATATACATATATATATATATATATATATATATATATATATATATATATATATATATATATATATATATATATATATACGGTATACCACATAAATAGATAAGAAAAGCCACCAATTAGTGCAATAAAATGTAATAACTCAAAGTTTCAAAATATAATGTAATGGGTCATAGTTTTGGAACAGTTTATGATATTATTAAGAACACTTATTTTAAGTTTTTCATTTACGCTTTGCTCATAAGTCATCATAAACATATATTAAAAAAGATTGCTGTATACACGTTAAACAAATTAAAATAATTTATGTATAATTTAAATCATAAGAAATGCCAACAAGTAGTGCAATAAAATGTATTCACTCAAAGTTTATAAATATAATGTAATTGGGCCGTAGAACAGTTTATGACGAGTTGATGAGGGAGACAAACAGACATGGGGGTCTGAGTCAGACTTGGTGCTCGGTGTCTATTACATGTAATTCATTAGGGGGCGGGGCTTGAACCTGCTGGGCCCTATATAAGCCTGCCTCCTCCGCTCAAATGATGGCATTGGATCCAGTTTTAAGGACTTAACAGAGTTGGGAATTAGCTGCAACCGCCAACATGCCGTCCAAGCCCGCCCCAATCAAGAAGGCGGCTAAGAAAGAACCAGCCAAGAAGGAGGAAAAGGCCGCTGAGCCCGCTCCCGAGCCCGCTGCCGAGCCCGCTCCGGCCGAGGCCGCGCCGGCCGAAGCCGCCCCGGCCCCCGCCGAGGGCGAGGCCGCACCTGCCGAGGCGGCCCCCGCCGAGGCCCCGCCGGCCGAGGAGCCCAAACCACCCACCCCTCCACCCGCAAACGGTAATGCCACGAGTTACCTCAGCGGAGGAAACTTGGGACTAGTAGTTTGTTTAACTATTTCATTAGAGCCATAGTTGTCGGTGCACTTCAAGGTAAGAACGTAGCAACCTATACGCGAACGCGCGCGGGCGCGCGCGCACCCTGAGCGTGAAGGTGGTGCCTGTTGGTGAGGAGTCCTAGCCACCGACACACAGCGGAACACGCATGGTTACTTCTCAAACCGCCTGCTTGGACTCTCTGCTTCTGACGGACCTCTTTTCCCACACAAGCTACAGGAACTCATACTCGTGCAGCGTTTTATGATTTTGTTGCGCTTCTAATGCGCATTAGCTTCCCTTTTGCGAAAACCGTGTGATGTCACCTTGTGAAGATGCTGCTGATATGTGCCGTTATACCTCAGTGGAAAAGCTCCATCTTGACGCATATTCCATAAATAAGTTGGTTTAAAAACACAAATATGGTCAAGGTTTGACGTGCTCACTTTACACTTTGCTGATGTATAACGCATATCACCAACACCTGTTTTTATGAGGAAGTGTATTTGCTACCTCTAACATTTAACATCTAATATCTACATCAGCTGCTCCCCCTGATGAAGCTGCTGCTCCAGTTGCTGCAGATCAGCCAGCAGCCGATGGTATGATACCCTGAGAGGAGTCTCAGTTATCACCTACTACTCACTTTTTAACTTTATTTTTTAAAGATTTAACCTTATTCATCCCATTTTGGAAATGTCATGTTTTCAAAATGTTATGTGACAACCTTCTAACCTCTAATATCAGCTGCTGCGCCCGCTTCAGAAGAACCACCTGTCGCTGCTGTCGCTGCTGAGGCCCCTGCTGATGGTAAAACAGACTATCAGTGTATTAACATATACATATATACTGTATGCGTATTAAATCTTTAACCACTCACAGTAAACGGATAACTGCACTTAGCAAATGCTCATATCTTCTAACCTCTAATATCAGCTGCTGCGCCTAAAGAGGAAAAAACAGCAGCTGTTGAGGCTCCTGCTGATGGTAAAACAGAGTATCGGTGTATTAACATATATATATAAACTTACTAAATCTTGAATCTCCTTCAGTTGAAAGATAACTGCACTAATAGCAAACGCTAATATCTTCCAATCTCTAATATTAGCAGCTGCACCTACAGAGGAAACACCAGCAGCTGTTGAGGCCCCTGCTGATGGTAAAACAGACTAATGGTGTATTAACATATATATAAAAATTTATGTATTTAATCTTGACCCTCCTACAGGAAAAGATAACTGCACTAATAGCGAATGCTAATATCTTCTAACCTCTAATATCAGCTGCTGTGCCCGCTACAGAGGAAACACCTGTTGCTGCTGCCGAGGCCCCCGCTGATGGTAAAACATGCTGTCAGAGTATCACCGCCGATCTCGCCTACGTATTATTAAACCTTGAAACCGTCCACCTCCCACGGTGAAATATAACTTGACTAATATCTAATGCTGGTATCCTCTAACCTCTAATACCAGCTGCCGCGCCCGCCGCAGAGGAAACGCCAGCTGCTTCCGCTGAAGCCCCCGCCGATGGTAAAGAAACGAGTGGAATAACAACCCTCCACATCAGTTCAATTAAACATTGAACCGTCCTCCTCCGACAGTACAGCTAACTTCCCTAATATCTAATGCTGGTATCCTCTAACCTCTAATACCAGCTGCCGCTCCCGCCGCAGAGGAAACGCCAGCTGCTGCCGCCGAGGCCCCCGCCGATGGTAAAGAAACCACATGAGCCACAGCAGATACCTTCTAGAATCCGCTTCTTTGAAGCGAACGGTGCTCAGTGACTGCTTCCTGCCACTTGGATCACACTCTCTCAACACACACACACACATGTTATCATCTGTTGGAACATGTCTTCACCTGCTTAATGCACTAATTATTAATATCTAACGTTCAATAATAGCTGCTGACGGTCCAGCCGCAGAGGAAGGCGCTCCCGCCGCTGACGCCGAGGCGCCTGCTGATGGTAAAACCTGAACTTATTCCTGTTCTGCTCCTCTTTGTCTTTTAATATCTGACATGATTTCAACGCCTTTTCCTTACACGAGCATTGTCGAGCCAGGAGGTACGTAGCTGGATTTTAGTTGACGCTGTGGCGCCGCTTTGCTCATTACGCGCTGCCAATAATGATGCCAATGCTTGTTTAACATCAGCTGACGCTGCTGAAGCCGCACCAGAAGAGCCTAAAGCGCCCACACCTCCGCCGCCTCCACCCAAAGGTAACGGTCTCTTCCCAACGGGAACTCCATCTCCGAGTGACTTGACTCTACTTGCATCACTTCCTCTTCTTCTCCTCTCACCTCCTGCGACCCTTTCTGCCATTTTGCAAGTTGAATAATTTCATGTTTTTCGTGGCGTCCGCAGAGCCCACGAGCGCCCCACTGGACGTGTTCATCGAGGACAAGAATGACACTTCGGTCACCATCATCTGGAGCCAGCCGGAGGTCGTCGGCCCTTGCGGTCTGGACGGATACACCATTGAAGTCTGCAAGGATGGAAGTGAGTCCTGCTCTGCTCTCAAACCATGTGCACTAAAAGCCGCCATGTGCGCGGCAGGGGTCAGATTATTAATACCCTGACAAAAAATGTCAGCCGACCTTTTTTAAATGATGTTGAAAGCTTTATTTCAAAAGGTTTTTTTCCGTACAGAAAGCGTCATTCCTTCTCTAATACCTACAATTACATCTCGACAGTTAAGTATACGCTGTCATAATGTAAGTGTTTTTTAAGGACGTCCGGCAAAATGTGAAAGAGCTGTTTTACAGTAATGCGGTTCAGCCATATCGGTTGCAGCTGTCCCCAAGTGTCACTCCGTTATATCATGAGCTAGCTAACTTCTCCCTACAAGGGAAGAGGCATTTCAGAAGCTGCTGTGGTCCTGCTGGAGGTCCTGCTTTTAGACTTACTGCCCTAAGCTCATCTTATCAGCAGTAGTTCAATGCAGGCTTGATTTAGCAGACAGGGCAAGCTGTTTACCCGCAAAACACACAATTCCATGTCTTATCCTGGAATAATAATCACGTATGTCAAACACGATCCCCATTTCCTTTCCAGAGCTGCACAACAAGCTGTACCAATTCATTCAGTCTGCCTGAATTTGATTTGTTCGTCTTCGCCTGCCTGCAGTTTTCACAGTCGGCAAACTGCGTCATCCCAGTCTGTATCCCTCCGTATAATAAAAACAGCTCTGTAAATCTATATCTTTGTCGTGTAATCCCGTTCAGCCGAGGACTGGAAAGCGGTCAACGAGGATCTGCAGAAGTCCTGCCGCTACGTGATCAAGAACCTGACCACCGGCGACCGTCTGAAGATCCGCGTGGTGGCCGTCAACGTCGGCGGCCGCAGCCCGCCGGTCTCCCTCCCCGAGGCCGTCCTGGTGAAGGAGGTCGCTGGTAAGACGCGCGCCAAACCGAGGGAAGCGGTACTGAACGCTGCTGTACATACAGCATGCATCCATCTGCGGTAAAAACAAAGTGCATAGAGACACAATAGTCACAGAAAAGGGAGTCATCTTTTTATGTTATGTCTGGATCTTAACATCCACGGGACCGAAAATGCAAATCTAAGGTCTCAAATGGAAAGAGAAGACAAATAGATGTTTGTTAATCCATCTGTGAAGTTAAATGCTCATGGGACAAACTATTTGACCCGGCTCTGCCTCGGCTTTACGGAGCCATTTATTACGGGAAAGGGGGAGTTGTGAAGTGCAGAAGTCAAACCGAAGCAGCTCAGCAATGTTTTCTTTCCCAGCTGTCCCGTGTCCCGCTGGCACATACCTGAAGAGTTAACGGCATAAAAAACCCCTCTCGCACTGATCCGCCTCACCACGGCGTGATAACTACACGCTTGTTAAGTAGATGGGTCTTACTGTCGGCGTACACCTTGCGGTGTTAATCGTAGACGCCGTATGTAAAGCGCCGTGCGGTAAAACGATGATTAGACCCCCGGGGGCTTGAAAAAAGGAGGAGCCGCGTTACCTCGGCTCGCTCGCAAATCATCGTGATGTGAAAATGGAGACGCGGCACCGGGAGGGTCGGCAACCCGACCCCCAGCCGCACTGGCGGTATTTCAAGTGGCCCGCGTTCGTCCGTGATGTTCGACCATAGCGGGCGCTCCGCCGCATATAGAAGCGGCTCATGAATGGCTTCCGGGCTAAATTAGAAGCCCCTCCAGCGAACAATGCAGGTTTCTTTCTGATCGGGGTTCGCATTGTGATCCTTCGCCAGGATCGATTTGACAAGTGATCTGACAGGTGGGGGTTGTGGGCCAGCAAGGGCGGGGGTGGGGGGGTTGGGACATTCCAGTGGGTGGGTGGGGGTGGAGGGGTGGTGGATATGGAGCTAACTTCTCAGGTGACACCCAAAATCTCATGACACGTCCAGAGATCCGATGTTTATTTTGAAGCATGCCGCGGACTTTGCAGGGAGAAAGTTCATTAAGCCTCGTCCGCTCCGAATGAAGTGATAAGACACTCAACATGCGCTATGTTGCTTCCAGTGAATAGTTTAATGTTTTGTTTACAAATCAGTTTCCTTCCTGCTGTAATATATCTTTGTTTTTGACAAGAGCAGGAGTAACTGAAGCTCCCCAGCGTGCGTCACGGGGGGGAGGGAGGGAGGGAGCGATATTCTGCAGTACACTTTCTTTATTTAGAGTCCTGGCAAATGTTGCCGCGCTGGACTCGGCAGGTGGGGCTTCGGACAGAATCGCTCTCATTAATGAGCCTTGGTGAGATACTTCCTGGGCTTTAAGTATCATTTCAAACCTCACAGTTGCTCACTATCTGCGTGATGGGAATTATTTAGATTCCCCACACGCAGATACATCTCTCACTTCTCCAATTTCCTGTGTTATTGACACTCAATGTGACAATTGTGAGAGTCAGCGTGCACATAGGAACACAAACTACAAAGAACTATGTTTAAAACACAGCTACATGTTGTACTATGACTTAATATTGACTTATCATGGAAAACAATAATTATGAAGGCATTTAAAATATATGAAATATATGTGACGTTTGCACTACATCCCTGTGCTCCAATGCCACGTGAAGCTAAACATGTTATTTACCGTTTATTATAATTTATACAAAACCCTGCTTGTCCCATGATTTGCTTCAACACATCATGCCATTTAAAAAAAAAAAAAAAGAAGGAAAGTTGTGCCCGCTGAGCGAGGGGATAAAGGACTTAGGACGTTCACAACCGTTTAAAGCACAGGCGCACCATGGCGGCACAAGAGAAGATCTTCTGGCTCACATGGGCTTACATCAGCCCAGCAGGTTTATGGATTTCTTCAAGATTTGTGGTTCTCTGAAGCAATTGAAATCATTTTGTTTCACAACCAAAAAAATGCCTTCACAGCTCCGAGCGATCCCTCTCAGGCCGCGTGACGCGTTGTCGCTGATCCTCCAGCGATAATTTAGTGACAAGTGGGGTGTTTTTCTCTCTCTCTCTCTCTCTTCAGATCGCCCCAAGGTCCGCCTGCCACGTTTCCTCAGGCAGAGATACGTCGCTCACAACGGAGCCAAGATCAACCTGACCATCCCCTTCACGGTAAGCGGGAAGACGACTGCGGCGTTCCGTTCAGGCGGGATGAATAATAATCCACAAGCCCTCTCACTATTCACTGAATTTTCCTTTTCTCTCTCCAGGGCAAACCCAAACCCGTGGTCAGCTGGCTCAAGGACGGACAGCCGCTGGACACGTCGAAGGTGAACATCCGCAGCACCGAGAGAGACAGCATCCTGTTCATCCGCACGGCCGATAGAGAGGACTCCGGCGTGTACGAGATGTGCGTGAAGGTGGACGACTTCGAGGACAAGGCCTCGCTCATCCTGCAAATTGTTGGTGAGCGAACTGGGAGCATCAAAAGTTGGAAGTAGCTTCTAAGAGATAGATGGATGGGTAGGTAGGTAGGTAGGTAGGTAGGTAGGTAGGTAGGTAGGTGGGTAGATGGGTAGATGGGTAGATAGATGGGTAGGTAGATAGACATACATTAAGTATGAATTATGCCACAGCTGTAGTGACCAAAATACATGTTCTGCTCGCCATCAGTCATCTGTGGCCGCCATCATGAATCCAAATTTAATGTACACAGGGTCATATTTCCTCAACACATGCTTTGTCGCTTTCACTGGCACCGGGTTGTCTCCAACATCACAGATTCAAATTCAAATGTTGCGTCACTGTTAGCGTTCTAATTCCATTCCATGTATGTGTGTCCTTGAGCACGTTTAGATAATAAATAAACTAGCAGTGTTGTATACCCCAAAATGTATTATTCATTATTTACTCTCATCGTTTTGCAGTTTTTCCGCGGCGCAGTAGATGGCAACCTGCGGCCTATTTATCTGTTCTAGACGATGTGCAAAGGTGCATGGTGTTTAAGAAAGGAAAAAACAGGCAACGTAGATAAATAATAGCCCAAAAATATGTGCATTAAAGTAACGGATGAGCGGGCGTCTGGTTTTGATCCTGATGGATCGCAGCCTTTCCTGCCAGGTGGGTGTGATTAAACTTGTGTCCGGGCCACAGTCTTTCCTGCCCTCGGCTGCAGCAGCATGTCATTTAAAAAGTGTCGGCGTAACGCGTGTGGTTCTGGATGTTCACAGAGCTGCCGGGGCCTCCCGCCAGTCTGAAGATTGTGGACACCTGGGGCTTCAACGTCGCTCTGGAGTGGACCGCACCCAAAGACAACGGCAACACAGAAATCACAGGATACACCATCCAGAAGGCCGACAAAAAGACCGGAGTGAGTTCTCGGTGTCTGTCTGCAAAGTTAATAGAAGGATTCCCTCCCGCCCCCCCCCACTGATAGACGCAGTGAATGCTGACTCGTCCCGCTGTGTGTTTACAGGACTGGTTCACCGTGATGGAGCATTACCACAGGCTGAACGCCACCATCTCCGACCTCATCATGGGCAACACCTACAAGTTCAGAGCGTTCGCTGAAAACAAGTGTGGAATAAGCGAGGACGCGACTCTTGCAAAGGAGGAGGCCGCGATCTTGAAGACGGGTACCTTGTTCTTTTGTTGATCCTCCACCAACAAGGAAAACCGACACAGAGGAATTTCTTTGTCACCGTTTTAGCGCTGAAGCCTCCGTCTCATTGATTTCATCCGCTCGCAGGCTTTCGCTTTCACGTTTAAATTTGGGGACAATGTGTGCAACTAAATAACCTCCAATCAAAGGACTGACAGCTCAGGCAGCTTGTGAGTGAACCTTTGAGCTGAGATTATTCAAATTGCAGGTTTCAATTTGGCTAATGGTAATATAATTGTACTATTCATTCATATACGCCAGATCTTTTTGATCGAGATGTAACCTAACGTACTGCTTACTTGCAACCAACCAAACTACCTAAAATATTTGTGAGAACTGAGTCAGTCGGTGAGATGATCAGCTCGGAGCTTCGTGGTAAAGTCCGTGTCTCTTCCACCCTCCAGGTATCGACTACAAGCCTCCCGAGTACAAGGAGCGCGACTCCACCGAGCCGCCCAAGTTCACCACCTCTCTGAACGACAGAGCCACCACCGTGGGCTACAGCACCAAGCTGCTGTGCTCCGTCAGGGGATCCCCAAAAGTACAGTACAGTTGTCCCCTTTGTCTCACTAAAACTAACCGCTTCAGCATAACATCTAACCCCGGATGTTGGCCGCTCGCACACATCTGCAGATGGGAGGTCTGCGTTTCACGCGCTTTTTTTTTTTAGCTTTGTTCTTCAGGGTTTGTGCTAGTGGGTTCCCTCGCTGGCCACCAGCCTTCACTCGTTCTCTGGCTCAGTGGGTTTCAACCCTTCGGTCCGTTTGCCTCTGTTTTTGTCCATTTTTTTTCCCCCTCCCCTTAACGAGCTGCGTTTTGTGTTGTCTGTTCTTCACGCGGCTGACGGCTCGTTAAAAATGGCCGTCGGCATCGCCGCGTTGGCTCACGTGGGTGAAAGAGCGCCGACTCCGACTGAAAGAGGAGCTAAAGAATGAAAGATGTCTCTCAAGGCGACGTTCAAAGAGCTTTAATCGTTTCTGGTTCTTGCGGCGCTGGCCAAAATGAGGGTTCATAGGACAGCGAAAAAGTCGCCATGTTCTAAAAATGCTCAAAATTTGTCTCGCTGATTACAATTCAGTGTGTTTTGGGTTCCACTGAGCGTCATTGAACACAACACCAAGGCAGAACAACCCCGCTCACTGCTCACACAGCAAATACGCAACGAGTTTGACAAATACAAAGACGTTATTACAATGCTTGCTGCCCAAAAACTCCCTAAAAGTGGATTTTCAAATGAGTCCTTTGAAGATATGCCGTCGAACGTGTTTATTTCGGGACATGTCAGTGTGCATTCATTGTTTGCTCGATTATGCCGTCACTCCGGTGGAGCCTCAGCTCAGCCCTCTTGTCAGCAGCCTGCTGGTCACATTGAGGTGTTGAGTGGACGTACTGAGACGTATTGAGAGTCATCCATTGTGTGCCGAAGTGTTGGCTCTGAGCTGATCTGTGGCCTTGTTAGCCTGCTGTCTGAGCCCCTCACCTCGCGGATGGACTCACGATAATAATCCCACCGGGCCGCCAACAGAACGGTAGCGAATATTATAGATGGCTTGAAGTGGTATTCTTTGCATCTGAAGTAAGGAAGGAGGAGGGAGGGAGGGAGGGAGGGAGCACGGAAAGAGGAGAGAGGAGGAGGAGGAGGAGGAGGCCATAAGGGTGACACTTCAACAAAGCGGGGTCACATGTGTAACATTACCCCGTGAGGCCCCAGGAGTTTCTCACCCTGTCGGTGCCATTAAAGCTCCCAAACCGAGCGTGTGCTGTGTGTCCACTTCAATCAAGAGTTGTCGTTTTTTTTTCTTTTTTTTTCACAAACATAAATAGAAACAACACTGCTGCCTGTGTTTATAAAACCGTTGTCCTATAAACACTTTACTTTATCCCCGTTCCTTCCCTATAGCCCAAGGTTATATGGATGAAGAACCAGATGATTATCAGCGACGACCCCAAGTACAGGCAGATCTGCCTGCAGGGAATCTGCTCCCTGGAGATCCGTAAGCCCGGTAACTTCGACGGAGGCGTGTACTCCTGCAAAGCCAAGAACAGTCACGGAGAAGCAACCGTCAGCTGCAAGTTGGAGGTCAAACGTAAGTCAAACTATCTTCAAAATGCAAAGAAAAAAAAGATCATTCATTCATTTCACTGAAAGCTAAACCACGTGTCTTTGTGTCGAACAGAGCCGGCGGTCGCAGACGCAGAAAAGAAATAAGTCAACATTCACATTCTCACAGGTCAGACAAGATCAAATCAAAGTGCAGATTAACCTTTGCACATAATACAGAGTCTAATTCTAGCAATATTTAGTTCCTTGTGGTTGTGTTGCACAGCATGGATATTCTTAAAAAGCTCAATAAGTAAGCTGGATGCATCGGTAGAGTGCTGAGGTGACATCTGTCTTCTCCGTGACTTACTTTCCTTACATGGAGGGCACTAAACTTGGAAGAGGTGGCCTCTGCCCCTGAACGAGCCCAAGAGGTAGCAACCCATAAATTCAATCTGCGATGGCTCCTCGTGTACTCTTAAAACTTAATCACATTTCCTCGACTCAGCAGCAGCCTCCTTTAGGACACAGAGCTCCAGCATTTTATTTGCAGGTTACCACCTCGACTCCAACAGAGTTTCAACATGGTGTAACTTTAATCTGTGTGACGTCATACTTTTATATAACACGGGATGAATCATTTTTACATGTATATTACAAAAAGTATCTGGATTATTTGTTCTGGGATGCCTTATATTCTGATGATTATGAATTACTGACGTTCCTGCGACTGCTGACACATTTTAACACCTGTTGTTGTTGTTGTTGTTGTTGTTGATTGTTTGTCTCCCAATCCCAAATTAGGAGCAGAAGGAATGAGGCCTCTGCAGCAGAAGGTGCGTGACCCTTTCAGCATTTCTAAAACTATAACTATAAATAAAGATTTGAGATGTTGAATAGTTTCCTCCTCTTTTTTTTTGACAGGAAGGTGCTGGATTCCTAGAAGAACATGTATATATGGCTGGTGACCAGACTACCAAAGGGTTGTTGCCTGTGACCTCTTGCCGAGTGTTACCCTGTGTTATGATGAACAATTGTTGTCGCTTTGTGCCTTTATCGTTCACTCCTTTATTAAGTCCATATCCACGTCCGCAGTCGGCCCTTTTCCCCAACGATACGGTCCACGGTGACTAAGTTATTGTCAGTCTGACGAGGCGTACACCAAGACTTCTACAGCAATTTACTGCTCGGACAACTACATGAAACATCTAGGTGTTTATATCAATAAATCATTTTATTTCTGGTTTTGTTTGTTTTCAATACAGTGTGTGCTTCAAAATGAAATCTCCAGTCTAGAGGGGACTTTTCTGTGCAAAAGGTTACAAATTAAAATGTAATTTGTGCTTCACGGGACAGATCTTTTTTCTAAGTAAGTCAATATGTTTCAACTTTAACAAGAAAATAATACAATAAATCTAGAATGTAGTCTGTATAGATTGTCATAGTTTTTGTTTATCCTGTTTTAATAATTAAATTAGCTACTGAGTAGCTGAAAGTGTGTAGTTAACACTTTATTTTATTAATCTAATTTATTCCTTAAATTCTCTAACAAGTTTAACGGAAAGAATTATGTACTTTGCTACTGGAAAAACATGCAAATATATATTATATTTTAAATTGGATTATAATTAGTACCAAATTAAACATATTTTCACCACTAATTTAAAAATAAAAAGTCATGTTTTGCTACTCTAAAGCAGAAAACGTCTGTACAGTAAATCTCCAAATTGATTCAATTACAGTTTTACTCTCTTTTTTTTTACCCTTCTGAACGGCTGAGGCCCCTTTTGGCTGCAAACCAGTGATACCTGGAGACAACAGCTCTATTCATTTATCAAATCAACTTGAGATGAATAAATAAACCTGACTATTCATTGGGCTTAAACGTACCCAGGAGTGCAGGCATCGCAGTATGCCAGGACTTCCATAATAATAATACCAGTCCGAACACTGATCCGGTTGCTATTTGGACTCTGCGTTACTGGCATAGTGATATCGCGCCTGATGCCAGAAGATATCCAGGTTACAGAGACACATGGGTTCACACACAGGCGGACAGAATTAGCCTCAGTGCTCCATCTTGCTCCGGTTATTTTGGGACGGAAGGGCTCCAGCAGTTAAAATGTGCCTTTATGTTCCTGTTTAAAGAGGGAAGTTGAAATAATCAAAATCACCACGTTCAGATTGTGTGAACCAGATTCAGGCAGATTTTTGTGCAAGTGTTCCTCACACTGTGAGTATTTCTGTGTCGGGAGAGTAAGGAAGTGTGCCGCATCGTGAATGGCCAGCTCCTTTGGGCCGATAAGCCAACTGAATCCTTGAGTCTGGCGCCCTCTGGCGTCACAACTGAGCAATGACATCTGCAGGCTCACTTTGAAAAAGACCTTTGATTTAAGTACATTCGTGATGTTCTACCTCCCCCTCCAAACAACTATAGGAGCAATATCCACACTGTTAAGCCTTTTTAAAAGCAACCCTTTGACTAGATATCTCTGATAAAATAGTTTCGTCAATTTGCAGAATTTCTTTGGCGTCGTGTGGCTTTAACCTGTGGGCTGCGAGCCGTGCTGGGTCTCAGGCCTACTTCTGGCGGGTCCCTGGATGCTGACATGCTGCAATAGGGTCACGGAGCAAGAGACTTTATCTAATTTAGGTCCTGCACCGAGAAGGATTTCAAACCTCTTCAGAAATCGCTAATGTGCAACGTAGGTAAGGGAACATATGAAACATATGAACGTTTTCACGTTTTGCACAAACATGAGATTAGATCTTCCTTTGAATTTAAAGAATTTCAGCAGCAAACGGGTAAAGTGCACCGGTAAAAAAACAAAAACAAAGCAAACATAAACAAACAATAAAACAGTATTAAACAGTAAATAATCCACAATATTAATATAAAATAAACCTTTATTAGTCCCATAGTTGGTGAAATTGCAGGATTACAGCAGCAGACAGGTAAAGTGCCCACAAGAGACACATAGTACAATAAAATAAATAAATAAAGTTATACAAATAAACAATAATAAAACAGTAACGAATCCACATTAGCACTATTATATATATATATATACAAATAGAGTAAACATTTATTAATATTGCACCAGTTGAAGTAATAGTTTGAAGTGTTTTTGTGGTCGACTGCGAGCTCAGCTGGTTGTGCAGCCTGACAGCAGCAGGAAGGAAGGACTTGAAGAAAGTGGATTTGTACAACGTCCACTGGCACGAGACAATCCTTCAGACGTTGGTTGATCTGTTGGCTTTGCTCATGAGCAGGGGTTGAGGTGCCAGGACCCCAAAGTGAGATACACCTGCTCAACATCATTAGCATGTGTTAGCATTGTTATCGTTTGGCTCTCCGGTACTCACGTCCATGTTTCTTTTCCATTTGATGCTCGTTAGACTTCCTGGTTCACCTTTATTATTGCCGGCGCTTCAAGGCACACCTCTAATCTCTCTGCTGAAATCATCTCCGTGTCTCTGTGTCGTCTATTGAGATTTATGTGTGGAACAAGTTCAACTCAAGGCAATCCCAAAGTATATAATTGGGTTCCATCGAAAGTTTTTTCTCTCCGCCCTCGAGCGGGTCGCAGACGGCCTCAGAGCGATGGGAAGTTCACAAAAAGGCCGGCGGCGTCGGTGGTGCAGCTCGTCTTTACTCGAGTGGCGGTGCTCATCGCTGGCGGTGCACCGAGCGCCGCCCGGCCGCTGTCGTGTCAAGGGCAACGCCAAAGGCGATGGAGCGGGGTGTCCTCCGGGGAGGGAGCCCGGCTGCTATTTGCTGCAGAGACGTTGGCAACAGTCCCAGAAGGTTTCAATAAGTGTAATGGTGAAACTGGCACCCGCACCGCTTTCCTCTCGCTGCTTTCATCAACAAATGTTGTGCTGCTTCATCAGCCGGACAGACTGTTTGAAGACACTTCTTACTCGCCAAAGACGTGAGCACTTAAAGGCGTGTGCTACGGACATTTTGAGAACGCGTACATGTTATTCCTGGTCCGAGGCGTTCCCAAAGATCACGATTTTAACCACCGAGGAGGTTTGATTCAGCTTCATCCGATACATATGAATACATATGCTGAATCTCCTCCATAATATTGTATTTAATCTTTATATCTACGGACTGTGGTACACATTTAAGCCACCGGAGGGAGCTTGATTGTCGCCTTTTTATTAAATTTAATCCAATATGAAAGGGTAGCACACATTTTTTTTTGCTTTGCTTTTGAGGGGAAATTGAAAAAAAAAAGAGCGCCTCTTAACTTCATTGAAATGCATTATTAGTCTCATTTATGAAATATTTGCTATGTGTATGTTTTCAAGGGGAAAAAGCATAACTGTGAGTGTGAATCTCCTCAAAATAAATGGTCCACTAGATCCGATAACAAATATTCAGGAGCGTTCATTTGCACACAAATTTGCTCTTCTCATGATTTATACATGAGGCCTTTTGTGAATCGGGTCACGATGGTTTGTCATCTTTTAAAAAGTGTGTCCCCGGAAAAAAAGTTTAGGTAATACTTCCATAACATATTAGGATAGTAGAACATAAGTGGCTCCCAAATCCTAAAACTAGACTGCAAAAGCCCAAATGTGTGACGTGGTTAAGTACAAGCATTGAAACCGCTCCGTGGATAATGATTATAAATGTTATCGATGACGCTGAGAGCACCCAGGGGAGTCATCTGAGTATATGGGTGCATCTCCTTACAATACAAACACAGAAGGTCACAAGTTGGGCTCTGGTTTCTGGCTTTAAGAGAAAGTATATCTCGCGTTCACGACACCATATTGACCGGACTTTCCTCCCCGTAGAAGTGATTCATAACGCGGGTCGTGTTCCCTGTACGCTGCTGTGAGGTGACACTGAGGCTTTTTCCTCTCGTGTGTGAACATTTTTAAAGGCCCTTTTTGGGGACAATTATTGTCTCCGGGTGCTCTTCCTGCCTTCACATTGAATATGTCAACTATTATATTGTATTAGTTATATTTCCCTCTGCTGGGCAGTGCTCAGCTGAGGGACACAGTCATTCCCGCAACACATTCTTCTGATTTCCCTGGAGAAAGCTGCAGCGTCAGTGCGATGCAGCTGTCCGGTGTGTCTATTGATTTCAGACGGCGGAATGAGACTTCTTTAAGTACGTTTAATTAAATTAACTAAGTGGTTGGGTCTGTAGGAGATGAAATACAAGCCAAAATAAATACTATAATGTTGCAACATGTGTGTCTGGTCTTTTTTTTGTTTCTTTGCGTCACCTGACGTGTCCAAATCCTGATCTATGAACCATGTCAAGTGTCAAGCTGCTGGACTGAGTGTTGTGTCTGCACGCCAGGTGCGATGCTCTCCTTCGCTCCTGCTTGACTTTGAATCCTTTTGCATAACAAGACGACTCTGTCATCTCCGTCGCCTTAATGAGGCGGCAGTGATCGCTGTCTGTCCTGCAGCTCGGCCCACCTTCTGCTCTCCTGAATTATTCACCAGCTATGGGAAAGACGCCTGTAAACAAGGAAGGGAGGAACTATAGTTGCCTTTCTCTCTCTCTCTCTCTCTCTCTCTCTCTCTCTCTCTCTCTCTCTCTCTCTATGCTGCCGAGTCTGCTGGAGCGTCACGTCAACTGCTGCTGGGAAAACAGGAAGAAAAAAAAAAAAAAAACACACACAACTTCCCCTCTATACTGCAGCAAAAACCAGCCCGAGCAGACCGGTAACACCCCCCCTCACCCATCCTGCCCCTCCTCCCCTCCACCCCCATCTCCCTTTCTATCCCCCCTGGTCCTCACACCTCACTGCACTCGGGTTCCTGCAGAGCTCCTGCAGCAGCAGGGAGGCGCACAGGACCCCTAAAACCAAGATTTTGCCGGTCACCATCTCCACCTCTCCATTCATCGATTACCCCCCTCCCTCCCTTGCTTTCTGCACTTCCCTCCCTATTCCTCGCTCTCTTCCTCCCTTTCCTCCTCCTGCGTCTAATTCTCAAAGCTCAGCACTCCCCTGGCTGACCGTGCTGAGAGGGAAAAAAGTGATGGAGCAAGAAGGAAAAGAGGAGGAGCACGGTTGTTAGTGCGCCACAGAAAAATCTAGCCCCCCCCCCTTCCCTTCCCCTCCGAGCCCAATTGATGACAAGGAGGCTTTTTATTGAGTAGCTCCTCGGCCAATGAGCGTACAGTGCCGGGAAATACAGCAGTGGAGCTGCACCGGCTCTGATGCTCGTGCTGATTTCAGTGTGTCAGAACAATGTTAATCTGTGTTTCCTCTCCTGCCTGCTTGATCTGAGTACACGTCAGCAGCACATTTCTCCCAACCCCCTTTGAAAAAAAAAAAAGTCTTGTTTGAGGGTGAAACTGGGACCTTCCAGCTCTGGGCTTTTTGAGATGTCTTGGATGAACCAAAGTGCAGATTGTTAAGATTTTTTTTCTTTCTTCCTTTTTTTGTTCTTCCTGCGTCTATCCGACCCCGTTCTCTGCTTCCACTCCTTGTTTAGGAGGCGGCACATCTGTCTTGAAGGTAAGCAGCATTTTGGGTTTCACTGCCTTGTCCGAGACTGCATCATCAGTTACTGGGGCTTTGCTGCAGGTTGTCACAGAGGCACCTAGCCTCATTACACACATCCTGTCTGAGCGCGGAGGAGAAGAAGAAGGAGGAAAAAAAAAGGGAAGAACGGCTCTGCAGAGAGAGAAAGAGATAATAAATGGCTCAGGGGTAATTAGAGCAGACAGTGTGAGCGTTTTGCCCGTCGCCTCTGCTTTTTAATGCACTTGAAATCATCTGAAATCTGCCAGGGTGGAACTTTTACAGCGTGCCGGTGAGTCCTCATGCCTGCACACACTGAAGCATCATGCTGCAGTATAATATTACATATCAAAAACAAAAGTGTGCGAGGGGGAGAGCGTGAGATGGGGGGTTTCAGTTACAACACTTTTAATTGGCTGCTTGTCATCTGGATATGTGGGAAAGTGTTTGATGTTGTCGAGATCGAAAAATAAGATATTTGAATTGATTTTCTTTTCTTCTTTTTTTTCATCCGTATTTTCTCTAGCGGGGCACTTTACAGTATGGCCGTCTCTCCTGTAGATGGATGATGAGAGGCAGCTCACTCTTATACAGTAAAAGCTCCGAGGGAGTGTGTGCAAAGTCAAATCTGCTGAGCCAGCAGGACTGAAAGGCCCACGTAGGAGTCTGCAGAGCTCAATGTGCTCATGTGAATCTCTTATGCTAATGAATTTGTACCAAGTCCATTACAACCTTTTCTTTGAATGAATTTGAGTACAAATAGTCCCTTTGCCCTGGAAAGGTGCTTGAAAGTGAAGCTCTCATTAACATGCCCGTACATTTTTTTTGCGCATTACAGCCTCTGATGGACACTGATTACACTGAAGCATGCCATTATTTTTTAATTTTCTTGTCATTTAGACTTCACAATCTCTCTTATTTGGCCTGGCAGACAACCCCTAATCTAGATACATCGACATATTCCTCTGTTTTTCACATCGATTAAGAAATATTTCATGTCCAACCACATGAGAGAATGGTTGGTGTTGGCAGTGCGGTGGTGTGAACAGATCAGGTGGTGCAGTGGTTTCTCCATTCCCCGGGGGCGTTATGAGTACATGGGACGCTCCAGAGTGTGTAAGCCAAATGAGGACTTCCTCTGGCATCAGCAGCGGTGGATCACGGTGGTGTGTAGCTGCAGTGTGTCCGTGCTGACACACGCACACTGACACACGCAGCTCTCCCCTCGATGGCCTTGCCTTGGTGCATTTAGTGCTGCAATAGATGCTGAACAGGTGCAAAGTGACATTTCTTCAAATAGCAGAGAGTACAGTGACTGTGACCTTGCCATGCGATAAGAAAGCTTCTTCTTATATTAGTGTTTATATATTGTTTCCCCTCTATTACGTTTGTTTTATTAACCGTTAAAGGCAGTCGTGATTAGGTTGCTCATGGGATTAAAAAAGGGTGAGAGAGAGCACGAGCTTAATCGCCAGAGTATGAAGCGGCACGGCAGCACGTTTCTGATTTTTAAACTGTCCTGTAGGTTTTTTTGGACTCCGGCAAACAAAGACAAAATCATTTTTGCATCTAAAGTTGTGTTTTCCTGCTGAATTTGCATCCAGCAGTATCCTGGGAGAGGATTAATGTTATCGCAGAGTTTTGCAGTCTGTGCTGGGCGTCTGGCGATGAAGTCAGCGTTTCGTCTCAGAGATGATGAGATCGCTTTCATAAGAGTCGCTTTCAGTGGAACCTTGTTCACGTCCGTCCGGGTCGGATTGATCACTACAGATGGATACGATTTGACAAATAACTGTACAAATGTAATCACTGTACTATGTATACTTTGCTAATACACTATAATACTATAAATACTATAGTTCAAATTATAATAGGCTATAACCTAAAGCAGTGTTGCGCTGGCTACAAAAACAGTAACTTTAGTTGTGCTAGTAGACTACTTAGCCTTAGCTTGTCAGTGGTTTCAGTGCATTTAAACAACAGGCCTGAAAAGTAAACCTTATATCAATATAAAACACATACTTTTTTCCCCATATGTTGTTATGACCCAAAATAAAATCTGTAAGTGGACTATTTGGTTACTATATAAGTGGTTGATCACTTTAAAAGGTTTTCCCTGTAATACTGACTGAGTTTCCTTGTCAAATATATGCAAGCAAGCACTCTTCTTCTAGCCATGCTAGCGGTGTAGCTAAAGGCCTGCTCAGCCCGCCAATTTCATCCAGACTGAAATACATCGACAACTCCTGTTGGATGGATTGCTACGACATGTTTTACAGACGTTCATGCTTTCTTTGGTGGCCTCTTGACTTTTAGCCGTTGACATTTTTGGCTTTGAGTGAGATGTCTGAACAACAGCGTCCCATGAAATGTGTGAAAGGACATTCAGCCTCCGCTGGAGGCCTGCTCTGTGTTTGGTGGATAACTAGCAGATGTTAGCATGCTAATATTCTCAACGAAGATAGTAAACGTCAGAACTGCGAAACATCCGCATGTCAGCATTGTCATTGTGAGCATGTCGACGTTAGCATGTAGCTCGCCGTGCCGAAGTGAATGTAAAGAGAACTGGATACGGAGCTGGAGGCCTTTCATTCAGATGAAAAGATGTTCAGTGGCGTCTGAAGCTAAAATGGCTCAACGGTTTGACGGCAGATGCATGAAATGACCTGAATCTCCTGCTGATCTTCTGCATCCATGGGGCCGGTAGAGCAACCGCTCTAGCCTTTCCTTTACCCCGCCATGTTGGGAGCTGTTGGGAGACAATTGGAAGTCTAAAAAAGATCTGCTGAGGTAAAAACTCATTTTTCTTAATTGAAGTCTATGGGGAAAGTCTTTTGCCATCACGTGACATACCAGGAAGTTGTAATTACACGGTTTGCGCACTGTTGGCTTCCTCCTCCTACATTGGATACATTATTTTAACGCGAGCTAACCACCTCATATACCTTAATAGTAGGTTTTAGAAGGCACTGACTGGTCCATATGTGCGTGACCGTAAGTGACTTGGTGACAGTGTTATCAGATCAACGTGTGTTGAAAAATCTGAATCTCAGTGACTTGTTTTAGTCCAGGTTGTGGTCAGTTCTTGCAGTTATCCAGGAGGCCTCATTTGAGCTCCTCCCACAGTGCTGCTCCTCCTGAGGAGAGATGTTCATGCCCGCAGGAGGTCTACTGCTTGATGCTTCATGAAATGGGATTCTGTACTGCAGCCTTTAATCCTGTCCTGTCTCAACGCAGCTCCTCTTCCACATGCTTTCATGTGCATCAATGCACCGCACACTGTTGATGTTTCTCATTTATGCTCCAGACACAGTGTTGTGTGTATCATCACTAGCACTACAATGCAGGTATTCATCGTGATACAAGTTCACAAAATGGCATTTGATGACATATTTGTTTTGAGAGACCTTTTGGCAGTATGGCAGACGGTGATGTCAGGGGAGATGTTACAGACTTGTCTCTGTGAAAGGTGTTAAACTGAAGCCTCTTCTGTTTACAGTGTTTTCTATCAGTATGTATATGCCCGTGAATACAACAGAGCTTATTTAATGTTTAACTGCAATCAAACTATGAGTCACACAATCGTCACGCCATCAACAGTTGACCAAGATTTTTTGTTCTTTTTTTTTGTTCGTTTGTGTATCGAAAATGTGGACGCTGAAACCTCCGAGGCTTTCCCCGAGGAAAAGAGGCAGCGGGTCAAATCCACAATACAGACTGGAGTAACATCAAAGGGAGAGGAAGCCACAGCTTTTACTCGATTCAGCAACTATTACAAGGAAATTAATTAGTCGATTAAGTCATTTTTTAGGGAAAAACTACAACCGTCGTGGTTGCAGCTTCGCCAATGTGATGATTGTGAACTGAGTATCGTTGTATTCATTTGAGACTAAGACAAAAGAAGACATTTAAAACATCTTAGAAGCCAAACAGGGTCTTTCTGCGTGGATTTTGTGTGTTCTCCAGTGTCAGCGAGGGTTCCCTCTGGGTTCCCCAGCTTCCGCTCACAGTCCAACGACATACAGTTTAAATTAATTCGTGACTCCTGCCCAATCCTGCCGCCGCGACCCCGAGCCGGAGAAGCAGTTCAAGATAACGGCTGGATGGATGCGGCAGCTTACCTAATGGATGCTTTTCCAAACAACACGTGACTACTGAAGAGGAATTCAGGGTGAAAGAGCAAAGACGGACTAAACCGACCGCACAACCTGCTCACCACTAACCGGCAGACAACGCTACACTATATGATATGTTACCGAAGTGCATTGGTCTGCCATTTCCTTTATTTACTCGCTTCAGTGAAGACTACTGTACAGTATGCACTTGACAGTCAGTTTCAGCTCGACCGCACAGGAAGATCAATAGCTTTCAGCGGATCAATTTCAAGAGCTTCATGGATGAATTAATATATTTAAGTACCAGAAACAGAGCTAAAAGAGAGAGAATATTGGACTTGCATTCATCAGGTGGGCAGAAACTGAACTCCAGATGAATCGTAATATCGCTGCATAGCTGCTGGATGATTTAATACCAAAGAGTACAAGTTAAACATTGAAGATTCCACTTCTCTAGTCTTTTATTTGTTTTGTAATAATGATAGATCACTCTACCTAGTTAGTCCTCTGAGACTTTAGGTTTACTTTCGGAGAACTCTTAGATATAGAAGATGCATCAAGTGGAGTAAAAAGTATAATAGCTTCGCCTGAAAGGCAGTGGTGAAGAAGTAAGGAGTATTTTTATAGTAAATTGCACTCTAAAAGCACAATTATGACAGTAATACAGTGAGTGTGTAGTTTTAATACCCACAATAAGCTAGTAGTGTATGCACTAGACTGTTTGTCACATGTGTAGAGCCATTTCTGTAAGATACAGACTGTAAACATACAAAGTGCCCTAAACTGGTCACTCTAGGTTTGATATATTGATCAGAGAATGACTATTTCTCTGTATGAACTGAATATTTTCCATATCAATACATTGAGTAATTTATTGGTTATAAAAGCAGAACAAAGAGGATATTTGCTCCTTATTCCGAGTCTGCTGAACACAGACTTGTTTTTGAGGATTTGCTGATGAAGGGTTTTCTTAATGATGCCACTTTGTCTTCTCCTCTTCTGGCTCGAAACCCCTGACACATTTTGGAAATTTGCCGGAGCAGAAAATTGAAGATGCCACGATTGACACATCTGGTTCTTGTATTTATGGCTTTGCGTTTAGCCTCAAGACTTTTGGGAACACAACCTTAAAGTTTTTGCTCCCAAATGCATCCACAATACTTTCTGCAGTGACACTTTCCATGCCTCGAATGCATTAGGAGTTTTAATAAGAGACAGACAGGGGAAATAAAATGACTGTTCACTGTTTAATTAGCTAGAGTCTTGAATACAAGCTGACGTGAAATGCTTTTTGAGGCCAGAGAGGGAACGTAGGAAGTCGATGCAGAAGGATCAGATAATTGCACACTGTACTCGTGTCCCTTCTGGCTTCGCTCTACTCTACACGAGTCCGCCATGTTGCCCCAGATATTTGCAGCTGGGCAACACATCCTTCACCTTTTCCTCCGTTCCTGTCTCCTAATGTCTCTCCCTCCCTTCCCTTCCAGCGTACGTCAGCCAGGCCATATTTTAATCACCGGAAAGTACAAAAAACCCAGTGTGTAGGGTTTGTAGATGAAGATTTGCATGGTTGTTTGTTGGTGTCAATCCTAATAATGTGTATAGTTAATCTGTTTTGGGATTATTTGTGTTCATGGTGTGGGAAGAGGATCAGAGGAAAAGAGTTTCCATGACTGAAGTTTAAGATTTGTCCAATCTTAGAGGCCTTAAAGCGATATTTTTGGTGTTTTGAAATGAAGTTGTGTGAGTTACTTATCATATTTGTGCATGTCGGAAAATATACCCCATCTGTTCCTCCTGAATCGGGCCGTGCTGACACATCTATAACTTATACAACTTCAAAACACCAGAACTATCCCTTTAAATTAAATAAAACCTTAGCGCATCAATTTCAGAGAACCAAAGTTTGTGCACTGAATAACTGCAATAAGTTAATTAATTTCCATGCAGTGAACTCTATTACCTAAACTACAATGAAATTAGCTTTTCTTTTATATGTCCACTTTATTTATGATGTTTCTGTGTCAGTTACGTTTTTCATGACCACAGGGAAAGGTTTGTGGGCGTTATAGTTGGTCTCTAAGTTAATGTATTTGAATCAACTCTCAGGGGAAATTTAGTAGAAAGTCTTTACGCAGTTAATTACTTTTGTTAGTAATGACTGTTTTCCGGTTGTTTCCTGATGTCAGTAAACGGTGACGAACTGTAGCATGAAAGTGATCATGACTAACTCCCAATGGAGAAGCCTGCAGACGTTTTGGTTTGGACAGTTTGATTGTTTGAAAGAGATTTGCATTTTCTAAACGAGTTATCTCGAAGAGACACATTTATATTCATGTATTCTTCTTTCCATGTGAACGTTGTTGACCTCCCTCACATAGAGGACAGGTATGGTTGAGCACAAAGGGCAAATGTCTGATCTGGGAGGATGGTTAGCTGTTGTATATCCCCCGATCAACCATGGCTCCTTTGTGGAACATTCAAAATGTGGCCCATTAGCTCACTTCGGTTTCCTCATCTCATTTTACCACTATTCAGCACCTCCACCTCTCACTTACTTCACACATCAATGCCCTGCTTCGATTGCTGACACTGATAATTCCCTCGTTATAGGGGTACATTTAGTCAAAGCGAGCTCATTTTCTTTGAAGCCTTAGAAATATTCGGATTTCAATTTTTTCGATTGGGCGTTGGGGTTTTAAACATCATATATATGAGTTAGAAGGGTCCTGTTTTCATCTATTCACAAGTTTGATCACCAATACAAATGCAAGAAGACGCTCTCGTGCCCTTCATCATTCAAACAGTTGCAAAACAATAAGTCAGACGACTTAGTATAAAGAACGTAATGATTACCTACTTAGCTTGTGTCACTGGCCACCATCCCGCCGTTCAGCTAATTTTCTGTCCCCAGTGCAGCTCTCAAGTGTGAGGGAATCAAGCTAGCTCAACAGCCAGCTGTCCACTAGTTAGCTTCGAAGCTGCAATGATTAAAGGGAAAACAAGCTAGACAAAGTTGTCATCTGGCGATAGCAACGTTCCTACGCCGTGAGAAGAGTGAGTTGATGAAGCATTTAGTTGTTGTATTTTACTCATTCACTCTTCTTTATGCGTTACTCCGCTGCTTATAGTAGTTGTTGCTCGATTCAGTCAGTCTCCTGCAATAGTTGCAAATGGCAGCGGTACTCGTGAAAATGGCCGCCGCTCTGATCACCCTGCTACTCTAATATGAATGGGAATGTCTATTCTACTCCGATTTCATTTCTATGATCCCCAAATGCCCCCCAAATCATCCTTACATGGCCTACGCCTTCGTTAGATAAATGTTAGCTTTGATAATTGTCTTTCTTTGCTTTGGTAAAATACTATTTTTCGACTTAAATCTTTTCATTTACATCCCTATTTGAATGACTTATGGCTTTGCTCACACGATCATGTTGACATTGACCGACCACGGCTCCCCGATACTTCACTTGGGAGACGGACGCTGCGTAGCATCATCATGCCAGTAACTCAGTTAGAGTGAAAAGCTGCTGTCAGAGCACAAGAGCTCTTCTTCGACAGCCGTCCACCCACATGGCATACTGCATAAATATCCCCCCAGTGTTTGCAGACGCACACACACACACACATACACACACACACACACACATAGAGACGGACACAGACACACTGTCACCTTGTTGACCAACTGCTACTTCCAAGACATCCAAACACTAAAAATGATGTACAGAGCCAACTGCGGCCATATGGTGCTTTCTGTTTACTGTTGTTTACGCTGCAGTAATGATGTGCCAGAATACGACTCGTGCCCTCAGTGTGTGTGTAGGTGTGTGTGTGTGTGTGTGTGTGAGAGATACAGAGCGAGAGATACAGGGAGAGAGAGAGAGAAAGATGGTGGCGAGGCAGAAAGTGTGAGAATAATGGAGGGAAAAGATGAAAGCAATGAGGAGAGGAAGAAGCGAGGCATGGCAGGAAATGGAGAGAAGAGTGTGAGCAGCTGACTGTTGGACGAACTGCCTTGGAGCTTCGTGTTTCTCTCTCTTCCACCCCTGCATTGCAGCACTCCCTGCAGGAGCTGAGAGGGTGCAGTCTTTTTCCACTTCCCCTCTGCCGCCTCGGAGGAGTCGGATCATCTCGACCAAAACGGCCCCGGCGCCGCTAGCAGCTGCCCTGTGCGCGCGCTCGCTATCCGGGGGTTTGATGGCGGTATGCGGCGCTGTTATTGACGCCCCAGCGTCAGGCCTGACTCATCCTTTGTGGAGAGGACGCTTAGTTGAGGGAGTTTTACTCATTCACAGATGTGTTGGAGGAATGAGAGAGAAGAACAGGAGGGTCCCTCAACGCACTCGGAGACCGAGTGAACCAATCCCGCTGTACTATCAGTGCTCTGGGTGATAATGCAGCTGCATCGTGACCTTGCATTAAACTCTCCCCCATTCGCAAAACTGCTGAGTCAAGAAGCACGAGAGATTTATAAAACCTGGTCAGGAACATTAGCTGATTATATATCTGATGACGACGTCCAGTAGGATGGCAAATCTGTGACATGACTTTGTTATCACCAACAAGCTCGCTATCTGGCTTTAGTTTGACTTTTAATTATTAATGTCTTCTTGTTTATGTCTATGACGTGATCTCAAGAGGTTATATAACCAATATATGAAGGTTATATCGAAAGAAAAATCCAGAACATAGAACATTTTGAAGGAACAGTGTGTAGCATTTGAAGGGATCTACTGGCATGAATAGAATATGTTATTAATAAGTATGTTTTCTTTAGTTTGTGATTTAATAAGTATGTTTTCTTTAGTTTGTAATTACCTGTGTTTTAGTCACCTCTGACTGAGCCGTTTGAATCTACATATCCATCTTTTGCGTTTGCCCCTCCCCGTAGTTTTTCTACCCTCTTGGCGCGCACGAGAGGTTTCAGTTGGTCGTGATCTGCAACGTCAACACTAGAGGCCGCCACAACGCACCAACTCGACCTTTAAATCGGATAATAACACTTCAGCACTGCAGGAGTTGCAGTTAAGTTTTCACATTATGCAAATTGATGGCAGCGTGCAACATTTTTCTGATTATGGTTTAGTTTTATGACTTTGAGAGGTTTTCAATCTGTCATCCCTTCTGCTTCATAGATATTGAAAAGGCTACATTTAATTGACTGGAATCTCTTTTTTATATCGGTTAAAAAAAAGCCATTTAAGCATTTTTTAAATCACTCATAATGCAGCCTTTCATAATTTCTCTCGAGAGTGGTACTGTTTGGTTTGGTTCTCTGCCATCAACATTATCTCCATCTTTAACTGTACAATGAAGTCTTGGTTTACTGTGTCCTAAATCTACTTTTAGTGAATTCAATTGTAGTTATTGCCAATTTTCCTCCTCTGAAAATGAAGAGTCACAGTGAGTGCTACTTAACAATAAATGCCACGCTATACTTACCAACCGTAGGAACTTTCCATTGAGATAGCACAACGAGTTCATACTCACAATGAGTGTGTACTTTAACTTGCAGGCACAGTTTTAAACCCCCAAGCAGCAAAGCGCTCATTCGGCTCTTCTGTTGCCCGCGCTAACCTTCAAACGAGGGCCCTGTCGCTGGACGGAAAGTTTGAATCGGTGCTTCCACTTCTACCACATGTCGATCCTTATTTGGTTTCTCAGTCGCCCTGTCATTCAACAACATAAAAACAACTATAAATGCAGTAAGAAGTGAATCTGAGAAAACGTATGGTAGTCGAAAGGTGAGAAGATCCAATGATCAACCCCTCCTAATTTAACTTGATAAAGAGTAATTATTGTATTTTTCCACCTGGACACCATTTCCCATGTTTGTGGTGTCCAGACGACTAAAGAGGGACTGCATTTTTTTTGAGGGAGAACGCTGCAGACGGACGGCGCTGCAATGTAATCATATCGGGCAATTCCACACCATCAATGCACGGCCACTAAAAGTGACCGTCTTGTCCACTGACAGGCTTGTTATCATCAGCGTCTGACAGCATTATGGCAAAACTTTCACTCTGTCCAACAATCTGAGCCTGTCAGCGGCAAAAACAAGCAGTTTTAGTGGAAGTATTGAAGATAATGAGTTCCCCCGAGGGATTACGTCCCGTTGAGTGCAACAGTGTTGTCCCATACTGGACCAATTTAAAAGAATAGTTGTCCTCATTTAGACATAAAAACATCTGAAAATGTAACACAATTAGCTTCAGGAAACCACTGCGACCTTGATACCACAGCCCCAATAGTTCTACGTAATACTCCTCTTTTGTCTTCAGACTGTTTTCTGTCATTATACGAAGCTAATAAACGCTCACATCTGTCCGTTCAAAATACGAGGACGTTATTTCGTCTCATTTTAAGATGCAGGCAGACCAGATTTTGAGCTTCACTAACAGGGCCACACGTGTTTACGTCCAGCCGCTGTTTGTATTCATGTTCATTTAACTGCAAGGGAAAATATGACAAGCAGCAGAGATGCGTTTTCCGCTCTGAATGACAGAGTATACTGTCAGTGGAGTGCCATTTCTAGTAAATGTAGATGCTTTAAAGCAGCGCAAGGTCATAGTTTATGTTTACTTTCACAGATGTGACCGTGTGTCACACCCACCTCAGTCTTCCAAATTCACCAATTTCTAATCTGAGTTATGTGGCTCGCGAGGTCACGCAACTTCGGAAGTGAGAAGGTTTCAGAAACCTGGTGAAAGTTAAAGTCTATTTTCACTTCAAACCAAGTGAAATATCCATTGCAGCCGTAACAAAGCAAAAGGCGGTCGCAGCTAAACGTCTGATTTGAAAAGCCTCTTCCGTGTCACTCTGACTTTTGCCAGAAGATGAAAACTTAATTGGGGGGAAAAAACCTGGAAGACAAATAACTCAGGGCATACCTTTTGCAGCATGTGTGTCTCGAAACAGAAAGAAAAAGGATGCCCTGTGATGCAGCACTTTTGTGGGAGATCCCTGCCCCTCTCTGGCAGGACACGCTCATTGCAGCGTAACCCGAAGTGAGAGCCGGCGCCTCACGCCGGCTGCTGACAGCTGCTAGCTGAGCATGAGCACACAGAGAGGTATTTCCCCGAGGAGAGAGAGAGGAGGGAGACGGTGTTTGAGGAGAGAGTCGGGGAAAAAGATGGAATGCTGGAACTAAAGGGGGCTTAAATTTGTGGGACGTCTGTATGTTTTGGTTGTTTTAACACCAGCAATGAGTTGATCCCTCGATGCACGTGTGGCTTTCCTGATCACACATGCCTCGTTTGGCGATGTGATGGTTTGAAATCGACGGCGTGGGCTTCTGCATTCTTTGCTTGTATTGTGACCGGAGACTCTGCTCTGCATTCTGCTCACTTCCGATCATCACCGCCGAGTCTCCTGAGGGATTGGCGAGAGGCAGACAAGTTGACCTAATCCTTCTTGATTCCAGCTGTTCACTCCGAATGGGTTTCCCAGGGAAAGGTCTCTCCAGAGGGGCTGAAATCGCACTTCTGAGACCAATCGCAGGGATCCAATTAATCGTATGAGCTCATCGTGAAACTATTTGAGGCTGATGTAGTATAAAGTCAGCACGCCCCTTTGTCAGCCATCCTGCTCCCTGCCTTGCTTGTTCCCCATCTCTGATCTGTGCAAACTGTGGCTTTATTCAAACACACACACACATGCACAAACACACACACACACACACACACACAGAGAGAGAGAGAGAGAGAGAGAGAGAGAGAGAGACAGAGACAGAGACAGAGAGAAAGAGCGAGAGCTTGTACATATTGATCTTTTACAACTGCCCTCCAATGCTAGATTAAAGAGTGGCATGCTGCAATCAGCTGTGTGAGCAGCATCGCAAATGAGGTTGGAGAGAGAGAGAGAGAGAGAGAGAGAGAGAGAGAGAGAGAGGGGAGAAAGGGAGAGAGAAAAGCTGTGTGCATACGTACATTGAGAGAGAGAGACAGTGGGATGGGAGGGTGGAAAATGGGGGAGACGGTGTGCATTGGAAGAGGAGGAGGAGGAGGAGGAGGAGGAGGGGGGAAGAAGAGGAGGAGGAGGAGGGGGGGTGTAGTGCTGCAGTGGAGAGAAGTGAGAGGAGACTGCAGTCTCTGCTTATGGGAGAGATCAGACTATGTTACCACCGCTCTAGAGGGACTGTAGCTCGCTGTAGTCGTCGATATTGGATGGGCCGCCTCGCGAAGGGGAATACCACATCTGACTGGTGAGTTTTGGGATCTTTTTTTTTTTTTTAATTAAGGGGCATCTTTGTGACGTGAATACAATGGAAACGCACAACTAGAAGATGAGCTGTGTCGGGAGATCTTCTCTGCATTGTTAAACTATCAGTGAGTCATGATAAACTATTGGTACCGCACGCTGCGCCTGTGTTCTCTGTGTATGAAGATAGTCTTATGATTGAGGATGTGTCAGAGCCTCTTTTTATATACGCATGTGTGTGTATGTGTGTGTGTGTGTGTGGCTGAGTGATGCTGGCCAGGGGTGAGCTGCAGAAATCAAAGGCAGATAAGGACTGAGTGCTGATGGCACAGAGGTAAACACAAGACTCAAACTAAAGGGGGGGGGGCTACGGATGTGTTTTGAGTGTATTTTGCGTGAAGACAATATCCTTATTCCTGGTTAATTAAGTGCAACTTCTGAAAGTTAGATTGAGTTCTTTTGAATCAGGAACAACTGCGCACATGTTTTGTTCGAGGTGATGAGAGGCGATGATTTCTTGGACAGACACTGAGTGACAGTTTTTTCGGAGGGACTCTTGCTTCAGAGCCGTCGGCGCTCACATGACGCCCGTGAGTGACTTGGCTCTGGCCTCGAGCCAGTTGGCTATTTGATTGGCTGGTCAGCTCGGCTATAGGCAGGTTGTGGGCAATTCTGGATGGCTGACAGACACTATCAGGATTGCTTAGCAACAATAATCTGCCGGCCCGGAGCACGCAGGCCTCTAGTCTGTGTGAACGGCTCAGATTTGACCACAAATCCCACCTCGTGAGGACTCCAGGCTGAAATACACATGTGGGCATGCAATAGTTATTGATCTGTGGCCTGCGAGGCGGCGGCGGTGAGGCTGATTGTGTTTGACATTAGCAGGTTCACTTTCATGTTGTGATACAGGAATCCTCACATGCACTGTGAGCACATGTAGATGTCTCCACAGCAGAAGACTCACTGTGTATCACACAAAGTAGTGTGTGTGTGTGTGTGTGTGTGCATGTGTGCGTGTGCTTGTGTGCGTGAGTGTGTAATACCCTGCACTTAGTTGTCGTCCCTGCTCATTTCTTTTGAACTGAGAAGAAATATTTTCTTCTAGTGCTTCTATTGTGGATTGAACAAACATCCTTTGAATAGCAATGCATTTGAATTGCGATGGCACACACACACACACACACACACACGCACACTCCCACATACACCCACGTACACACACAATTTGTTTTATGTATTTTCATTTGATGTCTCCACACTGTGGTTGCTTATCCGCCGTGTCAGTGATATTAAGGGACTAAGTAATTCAAAAGAAAGAGAATGGATCACACAACGCTCTCGGTGTGTGCTCCAAAATGCATTATTTTTTTCACCCTGAAGACAAACAAACAAAGAGATGGTTATAGCTGCAGAACAAGTAAACGGTTGTGAAGTTACCAATTATTTGTGAGTATTATGTGGAGCTGGTGGGGGGCATGAAAGCATAAAGGCAGCGTGGGAATCACAGTCCACTCGGTCACACCAGCAGCTCCCAGAAATGTATCACACTGCAGTCAAATCACTCTCGCTGATGGAATCCACACCACCAAACTGTTTTTGTTCCTTATTAATGATCCACTAAAGGAATATCTAACATAATTTAATGTAATATGTATTACTCTCTGCTTAAAGTCATCTATTAAATGACCAGAAAAGAAGGATTTCTTTTTTTTCCTGCACCAAATTATAATTCTAAGTGAATTGAGTCGTTTTTCAGCAGCATATGTTTTTCGTTTCTGTGCAAAAAAAGTAAACAAGAACAACACAAAAATAAATGCATAAATATGGATGGACATTCATTGAACCAGAGGATGAACACCTTCATAAATGCTAATATCTTTCTGGTCACTTTGCATCGAGAAAACGGAGGATAACATAATATAACGCTCACTTGAGGCTCAGAGGTAAATTGATTTTGTCAGCTGTTTTCCGATGGATTGAATTTCCAGAGGATAGAGAAGGTGAATCATTGTAAAGAGGCACTTGTTATTCTCTTAATGTGGGGAAACCAATTTGAGTGGCAGCCTCATTTTTCAGTTCAGTGTATTCCTTCTTAGAGCTTCAATTATTAATCTGTGACAAACTGATTTCTAGCCCATAAAATATCAGACAAATCATGACAATTGTACCAAAAATAATGTCATCAAATGTCATATTTGATCCGACTATGAACTTGAAGATATTTGATTTAAGATTATAAAACAAAGACAAAGAATACAAGTGTGTTTATTATTTCAGCTGTTTCTTGAATTTGATTTAATAAGTATTCAAATATTGACTTCTTTTTTTAAATTTTGTAACATGTTAAACAGTTAAATCAACTTCAAATGACTATTTGCCATCAATGTTTCTTTCACAGACTGGTTGTCATTTACGATCACGGAAAGGTAAATACTGTCCATCCAAGGATTTAGTCGAAGGCAGGACACAGAACTAAAACTCAAACAGACAGAAAACAATTATAAATCCATGTAACATGTGCGAAGAACATGTTAATTCATTGAACGATCGTTATTTATTTCAACAACATTATGCTGAATCAAAAAGCCCAACATTTCAACATGTGTGTTTGCCAGAGAACAACCTTGCGGATCAGGACATGTTGACTTCACACTGAAGAGACACAACTTCAGGCTTTCATGCTGCTGCTGGTATTCGCTAAGTTAAAATGACATGATCGATTCCACTCTCATGTCTGTATGGTAAATGTGACACGACTGGCTGGGAGCCAGTTAGCTTAGCTTAGCATAAAGACTGGAAACAGCGAGCCTGGCACTGTACAAAGGTGTTCACCTCGACCTCTACTGTACAATTTACCAATTAATAATGTATATGTGGCTTTACTGGCAACTGAATTCCGCCTATTTTTGGGCAAAGCGCTCCCCGCTGTTTCAAGTCTTGCCGTGTATAGATTTTCTCTATTATTCTTTTAACAACTGATCTCTCAATCTGAAGAGCCAAATCCATAGTGGCATATCTGTACATACCTTCTGTTCTTCTTTAGTAGATCTCTGTGATAAAAGTGGAGATATAATCACCTCGGTTTCTGCTCATGCTTCACACCGGCAGTAAAGTCTCGCATCGTCAGCATAATGCGTGTGAGTAGTCTCAACTTTCATGGCTTTTATGTCTTATGAGATTCATCAGTTGAGGGTTTGTGCTCATTAATGTAATTGTTTCTGTTTAATCTTTCATAGACAACGGACATTGTTGATTAGTACTCCCAGACTGCCTGTTTCTACATCCCTCCGTCTTTCACAAGGCTGAGCAGCTTCCAGCTACTGATCTCATCATCTCTCAAACAACTGGGATCATCATTATCCATTATTCATCATTATCCATTATTAACTTATTAAAAAATAAACAATATAAGCCACAAACATGACATTTTTTTTAAGTTTAGACTGCAGCGAAACAGAAACCTAAATGCTTTCTTATCCGAGAGTTGAATATGAAGATCAAAATCACTTGAGCTGGAGTGCGATTAGCGTAGTTTTGTCTAAAAAGTAAGTGGTCCTTTGTGTCAAACTATGGAGCTTCACGCAGCCCTCTAGTCAGTTTTGTAGGCGCAGCACTGCCTTTAGTAGCTGAAGTGATTATGACCAGAGGAGAGGAGAAAGTGGTGTATTATAGACAGCGGCAATGTCCGTGAGGTAAGAATGTCCAAGTGGATAGACGAGGCAAACGAACACAGGACTTTCACTCAGGAGTCTGCGGTTTGTGTCCTGTGTGGCACCAAAGTTAACTTTCGTAAGATACTTGACTGATACGTCCCTAAAGTCTTGTAACAAAAAGCAAGATCTTTTATCTTTTCCTCAACCTAACCAAGAAGTTTTGTTTGAATTCACAACGGTGTTAAAGTGTCTGGGACTACGCTGCACGTTAAAAACAATGGAGCTAACGGCATACACGTGTGCTAAACCAAGAGTTTTTACACGACGAGTTGGGAGTGAAAACGTGTTGGAGAAACGAGTTAGCGTGGCTAACAACACCTTTTGTGGTGTGTCAGAGCATAAGATGAACAAATGTTCACCTGATAGCATCCGTCTACATTTCTATAGTTTGTTCTGAGTCGCCGATGTGTCAACCGTCAGATATTAGCTGTTAGCTGACACTAGCTAACTGGCAACTAACACAAAAGCCTCTTGTGTGTGGGAGTTTACACCTGTGTGTTTGTGTTCAGCTCAGACACTGACTCCAGTGCATTCTGTAATTTTCATGAAGGCTTTCATGAGGGAAAAATCCTTTAATCCCTGCGCGTACGAAGTCGATTCACAAAGCTCTGGGCTGACCTGTGGTTTGTGCTCGAGTCAAAACATTTTCCGCTGGGACGGCTGCGTCTTCACCTCAGTTGGCCTTGTCAAATCGCCCCTCCTCACATCTTTGTATGCATTCCTGCCGCTTTCCGTCTGAACGCACCTGGAGGCTCACAAGCAACAAAGTTGCCAGGCAACCAAGGCTATAACCAAGAGACGCCGCACGGACGGATGAACTGCAGCTCATCAAGAAATAGCTGCAGCACGTAGCTAGTGAGATGCTGGGGGAACTTTATTCTTTTCACTTCGATGAAAGTCAGCATGATAGCCGTTTCCCTATTTGCAATTTGTATGCTAAGCTAACCGCATCGCTTTTTAGTGCCATGCTTAATGCAACTACAGGAATAGTGTCACACTTTGCAGCTGACTTGGTAAGAAAGACAGTAAACTAATTATTTATTTGAATAAATGTCCAAACTCTTTTTGTTGTTGTTGTCTTATCAAGAAATTAGCAAATATTTTTAGCGATACACTTATGTTTTTCTCTATGATACACATCAGTCTTGTCTTTTCCCAGTGTAGCACTCAGCCAGAATGAACTGTGAAGGGCTAAAGACATATCAATGTGTCTAACAAGGCCTAATCTCTAACATTTAAGCCTTGAGGAGAACATATATCTTTAAGAACGATTGATTTCACTTTTCTTCCATATTTCACGAGTGAGGTCATGACACTACATTTTTCTTCTTCTTCTTATCTTCCCTCTCGGTCTGATCTGTGTTCCTCAGGGACGCTGCACTTAGTCTTTGATAATGAAGTTCAACTTGTTCAGAAGGCCACAGGCCGTGGCGGCCGCCGAGCCCACCGGTGCCACCACCGCCACCGGTGCCACCACCACCATGGCTCCCACCCAGGCTTTCGTCTCCACCTCGATGCCGGACACCTCCGGCTCCAACAACACAGAGATCAACAAGAACGACATGTTCGAGGAGATCAAGAGCAAATTCTTGAATGAAATTGATAAAATCCCATGTAAGTAATGCTGCTTAGCGCTGGGATTCAAAATGCCCTTTTAGTCAACAAAAAGATAGAACTTCCTTTATGACAAACACACAAACCTACAAGTCAATGTCAATCATCTTGTCTTTGAAACCGACAGTACCGCCCTGGGCTCTGATCGCCATTGCTGTGGTGGCCGCGTTGCTCATCCTCACCTGCTGCTTCTGCATCATCAAAAAGTGCTGCTGCAAGAAGAAGAAGAACAAGAAAGGGAAGAAGGGCAAGGACGGCTTCAACATGAAGAACATGCAGGGCGAGGTATGAAGCCTTGTGCTTCCTCCGTGCTGAAACAGTCAGGGTAACGGGCTGTTCTGGGGGATGTCTTCTTTTCTACATCTCATTTATCATTCAAGTTTCTATTGTTCTTTCCATGATATATTGCTGCATTTTTATTCATTTGAATATGTCTCTGGCTAACCAAATTTGATCTTTTACCAGCAGCTGTTGTAGCCCAAGCTGTAGAGGACACAAGGAGAGCTCTCTTCCCCTCCATTTATTTGATGTTGTCGTTGTGGTCGTCCAATGTGTGACGTTCTCCATTGTGGCTGCGTGGTGAAAAATGACACACTTAGTCACCGGGGGGAGGAGGTCGGGCAAAGAATAATGAGCACCGTCATGAAGTGTAAAGTGTATTTTCTGAATGGTAAAAAAAAAAAAAGCCGCATTTTTTTAATTAAAGATTGTGGATAGAGGCCTAAACACCTGCAGATATACTGAGAGATTTCGGCAACAAAGTACAGTAAATCAGAGGATAAATAATACTAAAAACATTGATTTATTCAAAAGCTAATCAACTAATATCACCACAGATTGCCCTGAACTCCAGTGACAGGTAATTAAAGCGAGTGTCATTTCTCATCATATGTGGTGGTGGTGTTGACTGCCTCTCTTCTTGTAGTGTGTTTGGTGTCTTGTGAGTTGAATCTCTTCCTCTCTCTGCTCTCCTTCTTCCCCCCCCTCCCCTTCCCGCTGTGTGTCTGTCTTGTGTGTGCCTCGTGTTTCTTGACTGTGGTGGACTCCCGCTCTACGGTAGGTGGATAGCTCCCGTTGACGCTCTCCGGCCCCCGGGCGGAGGGGGTTTCATGGAATGAAAGTCGTAGCTTCCTTTGCAACTCTTTTTTTTTTTTTTGTGGATTTTTTTATGAATACGTGTTTGTTATGGCAGCTTGAGAATGTAACAATGGAAAGCTATGATCTGCTCCATAAACCCCAGAGAGGAGAGTCTAACCATCTAATGCATTGTTCCTGGGACAATGTAACTGTTACTCACACCAATATGGAAAGTATTGGACTAAGAGATGATATGCAAGACACTTTTAACACTGTGACCGATGCATGTGATATAAAGGGCATGGTTGGTTGTTTGGGAGACATGGAGACGGTGATGATAAAACTGCATGAAGATACAAATTACTCGCAAATCCTTTTTATTATATTGCCCAAGGAGGAGGAAAGATGTGGAGACACGTGATGGCCTGAAGAAAAAACAAGTGAAAGACTTTTAAGAGTCAAGGCTTCCTTGGCAATAAGCTTTTATTTAACTACAATAATAACACTGCAGAGACTATACATTATTAAAAAAAAAAAAAAAAACCTTTATTATAATAATAGTGAGCTGGTGGATTTGATTTCGAAATATCCAAGTTGTGTAGGGTTTAATGTGGTTATTTAAAAGCCAGCTCCTTGCACTGAATAGTATGTCTTATTGTCCTTTTGTTTTATTATGCATTGCATTTGCTATTGTGAGCAAGTTCCTTCAGGTTTTTTAATATAAAGCTTTGGAGAACTCAAAGCACTTTGTCAAAACGCTAACATCTGACTTCATTGGAACACTTTTAGCCTTCTTAGTGAACTAGCATGCAAAGCCTCCACTGACGCTGGCTGTCACTGTACTGCACAAGCATGTTGAAGGAATTGATCCCCTAAAACATTTAGAGGACAAGGTGTGCTGAGTAAATATATATGTTTATACATATAAACATGGATTTGTGGGTTTCCCACCTTGTAAATAATAAACCCCTAGGTATTATCATCAGGTGCTGCAGGTAAACAGTAACCACAACATGTATCTCCCATGTCAAAACTTTCTGGAGCTCCAGTGTCTGTGGCATGCTGGCTGTCGTAGGGAGCCCTGTGGGTCAGACCACCGACCCCCCCCCCCCCCAGACCTGTAACGCCCCGCTGCGTCTCGTCACCACAGATACACCAGGACGACGAGGACGACGACGAGGGCGAGACCGGACTGACGGAGGAGGAGAAAGAGGAAGAGGAGAAAGAAGAAGAGAAGCTGGGGAAGCTGCAGTATTCTATAGAGTATGACTTTGAGAATGCAAAGGTCTGTGCTTGTCCCTGGTGAAATTATTACACATATTGGCTTCATAAGAAATGCAAGTCTCAATCAGATAAGATTGAGAGAGGGCTTTATAGGGAATATTTTTCATATCTATCAACATGAAAGTTTAAAGAAGTCGTACACAGATCAGTGTTCTTGCTGAGGGAAACAAGAAAGCTATTTCTCTGTGTGTGTAGTTTAGTTTATTACATTTATTCATATCAGGGGCCGTGTACAAAAATGCATTAATCTCCAAAAATGTTTTATTATCACAATACAACACAGAACTAAACCCTTCATGTCCACTGCAATCGTGCCAAATTGATGCCTGCAAGTTGAATATAAAGTTACACCGAGCAGCTGGATGGCTTAGTTTAGCATGAAGACGGGATGCAAAAAAAAAAACTTGATTGTAATAAATAGCGTCGCAATATTTTTCACTTCCAGGAAGGGAACACATTTGTCAAAGATTCTGTCACTTTATCATCATTACTGTGACGCTCTGGACCGCATATGGACACACCGGCCGTATTTGATGTGAATTAATGAGTCTCTGAGGGCTGAATTAAAGAAGAAATTCCTTCAATTAAGTCAAGATAAAACAGGATGAGAATAATAGGTGCAGTTTGAATGTGTATGTTTCATTTGTCCCTGTGATAGTATAGTGTACATAGTATCGTGTTTAGCTCACATGTATAGTCTCAGATCTTATGGTAGAGGAAAATGTGTCAGTTGTGTGACATTCAAGAAGATTTTTTCCAGTCGGGAAAGAAGTTTGTGGAGATTGATTGCGAGGCTTGAGTTGTCAGATGATGTTTTATAACCAATCTCTGCCGCAGTGACCCTGACACAAATGAAAAAAAACCCACAAACATTGAAGTTTTTTTTTTTGGGGGGCCTCATAAAATTCTGTTTCCCGTCCCTGACATCCTCTACCTGCACACAGCTCACAGTTGGCATCCTTCAAGCTGCGGACCTGATATCCATGGACTCAGGTGGAACCTCCGATCCTTACGTCAAAGTCCAGCTCCTACCCGAGAAGAAGAAGAAGTTCGACACCAAGGTCCACAAGAAAACGCTGAACCCCGTCTTCAATGAGACATTTGTATTCAAGGTAATGCTTATGAGTAAAACAAAATAGGTCTGTTGCTTTGAGAATCTGTTGCAGATCAGGTGTGCATCCTCCTTTCGAGTCGGCACTGCTTTCGATGCCGAGGAGAGAGAATCAGCGATAAACATGGCTGATAGTGAGCAAGTTTGTGTTTTTGTACAGAAAAAGAGCTTCATAAATAATCTTCCTGACCCTCCAGTCTCCTATCGTGTGTTTCAGCATGTCTGTCTGTGTGTGTGTGTGTGTTCACACTGGTCTGTGCAACCTTCAGTGGATGCTGCTCTTTCCTGTCCTGGCTAATAAAGCCCGCAGAGACTTTACAAGTGCCTCTGGGTCTCACTGGACGCTCTGCCCGCCTGCAAATTTGCAGTAGCGAAAAAAAACAACAACTAAAAACATCCCATTTTGCTGAACAACTGACTTTCCTACCCCGGACACAGCTCACAGACACATTTAGTGTTTCACTGGGAAGGTTTGTTTCAGGGACTTCTTCCTCTCTGAACCTGATTAGACGGATTACGGTCATCAGAGGATGGAAACGTGTGTGATTGTCCTCATCTTCATCGAAGAAAAGTCCATTAGCTGGAGCCTCTTTTCTGATATCTTTCTTACATATTGAGATGATGTCACGGAAATGAATTCATGTGATGTTATTTGGATGATTGGTCCATAAATGCAGGGAGTCTTCTCTCTGATCATTTGGATTTAATTTGCACTTTTAGTTTGTTCATTTGATGTTAAGCTTCTCCGGTCAACATGGCTCACCTGTTGGTCAGTTGCATTTGGAGGAAACTGGATCACGTGATTCATTCTCAAAATCCCTCTTGAACTCAGGCCCCTCGGGTCATTTTTAGTCGATTTTCTCGTTTTGACATATTTTGTTTAATTTGCCTTTTAAGGCTCTTTCATATAAGATACATACCCGTGTTTTACATGATGAATCGCAGCACAATCTCAGCTATCTATATAATGAGGCACCATTGTCATAAGGCAAAAGCGTAAAGACAAAACATGAGTCTAAAGCTGAAAAATTGAATCTCAATTTTTGAAAATTCTTCATATCTCTTATTAAAACATAACTTTTCTCATGTGGTTGGACTGTTTTGGTGATGGAAATTGGTTTGAGAGTGAACTTTCTGAAACTAATTTCTTCGACTCTATCTTTCTACTCCCTTTCTTCAATTGTATCCTGTTTTTAAAGTCACTAATGTCTCTGTATACTATATATATATATACTCTGTATATTATATCTACTGTATAATCCCTCATGGGAAAACCATGATCTATTAAAGTACAAATCAATAAAGCTTTGTGTTCGTCCATCAGGTGCCCTACGAGGAGCTCGGTGGGAAGACTCTGATGATGTCTGTCTATGACTACGACCGATTTTCCAAACATGACGTCATCGGAGATGTGAAGATTGCCATGAACACCATCGACCTCGGGCGGCCGATCGAGGAGTGGCGGGATCTGGAGAGCGCCGATCAAGAGGAGGTGCTGTTAACAATACACTTTGGAAATGTCGCTTATAAAGAAGACTGTGATGATTAATAGATTTACAGCTGTTCCAATCAGGTTTCATCTTGTCTTAATACCATAACGTGACCTTGTAATTATGATACTGATATATGTGACTTATTGTCATACAAATATGGACCCTTCCAAGCAAAAATCATGAATCTCATTCAAAAGCCCTAATTTCAAGCGCAGCTGTTCCATTAAGCAAGCATTTTGTCAGCGTTCCCACCATTTTATCTCCATCCATCATCATGTTCTTACACAAGCAGTTTGCTGTTGTCGGCTGTTGAGCTTGTGTCCTTTCTGTCTCTTCTCTCCGTGCCGCCTGATCAGCCTGAGAAACTCGGAGACATCTGCATCTCGCTCCGTTACGTCCCGACCGCCGGGAAACTCACCGTCTGCATCCTGGAGGCAAAGAACCTGAAGAAGATGGACGCCTGTGGATTATCTGGTATGACGAATCACAATTGATAGACAGAGGAGAAACAGGTTAGACTGTTTTTAGACTGATTTGTGTTTGTTTATGACCGTAGTTAGCCTCCTAGCATCATAGTTTAAAGCTGATGGCCACCGACCAATCCTTGCTATTTGACGAGATGCTAGCAGCACTAGCTCTACACGCGTGTTATACAGTCCTGCTAAGAGAATTTCCAAAAATCTCGGGAAGAAATATATACCGCAGGAACAACAGGAACTATTAAATCACAATCACTTGATGTTTTTGCTATTGCTGATCATATTGATGCCCTTTGCAGATCCTTATGTGAAGATCCAGCTGCTGCAGGGGGGCAAGCGTCTGAAGAAAAAGAAGACGACGGTGAAGAAGAACACCCTCAACCCTTACTACAACGAATCCTTCAGTTTTGAAATCCCTCTGGAACAGATGCAGGTACGGTGCAAGTCAAACCACAATATGCTCCTTGAGGAGAAAGTCAAAACAAGTAGAGCAAAGTGTTGTTTCTCCACCATGAAAGTAATTGACAAGCGTACTTTAATGACTTGCTCTGAGACGTGACACGTTCTCTCTTGTTCCCTCCGTAGAAAATCTTAGTGGCGGTCACAGTGTTTGATTACGACAAGATCGGTAAGAACGACGCCATCGGAAAGATCTTCGTGGGCAGTAAGGCGAATGGCCTGGGTCTGAAGCACTGGTCCGACATGCTGACCAATCCGCGCCGCCCCATCGCCCAGTGGCATCCGTTGCAGCCAGAGGAGGATATAGATGGTCAGCTGGCATCCTTGAACGCAAAGAAGTAACGTGCTCCACCGACCAGCTACCGCACTAAACTCAGAAATCCAACCCCCACACCCCCTCCCCCCGCCCCCTACTTTGCATGAAACCCATGACTTAACACGTGACTACTCGCCATGAAACCCGCTCAGCAAAAAAGAGACATCTTAGAATATCCGCTCATTCACGGTTAAGTCGGAAAAACAAAACTCTTTTTAAGCTTCACATCTCACACATTGGTGTCCGCTGGGGAAGAGTGGCGTTGAGGTATTGAGTGACTGGTTCGTGAATGCTCGACTGTCGGTCTTTCTTTCGTTCGAAGAAACTTAGCAACTGATTCTTAGGGTGCTGACACTGAAGGGAAGTCTTGGTAAAGACAACGCTGGAAATAAAGCTTTAGTTTATAGGGCATGCTTTCCTTACCTCCCCCGCTGCTCTGCATACACCACGCCCAGTATTGTATCTTGCTAATAAGTGTGCTATAACTTGCAATAGAAAGTACTGTAGTATTGGGTTATTTCCTGCATAGAGTCTGTTTAAGTCTATAAATGCAAAAAAATATTCAATTGAGAATGAATGAGGTCAAAGTCACAGACTGCAACGCTCCATGTTGCGATATATTTTCAAGATAAATCTGCATAAACGATTGTCTTCGTTTAATCAGCTCAGTACAACACGGTTTTGGAGTAGTGGATTTTTAAGTTGCTCGTTTAGTGTTGCCATGAAGGCACATCTATGCATTTAGGTTCAACACACACGTCTGTGTCCTCACACAGATCTAATGTAGGACAGGAATACAAGGGTGCCTTTCCTGACGTGACACTTTGAGAAACACAGTAAGCTTCATTTTCTTTTCTTTTTTGATGAGAAACTTTTGAAAGTCATTCAAAAGTCGTCAGGGACACTGTGAATGTGCCATCTGGAATCTGTCTTGAGCTGTGTTGACCACTTGGATGTAAAACCTTACTTATCTGTGGACAAAGGGAAGGCTTGTCGATGATGTTCAAACCTATCATGACTTCTTTTAGATTCTGCTCTTGCTTCCTTAAAACAGTGCCATCGAACCGATTTATTTTGTTTTGATACCCACTTAACGGACTAGACGTGTCTTTCTTTTGACGAATGTTGTGGATTAGAAAACATACTGCAGTACACTTCAAATACTTTCAAAGTTTCTTGGTTGAAACAACAGGAGGATTTCTGTCAAAGACGAGATGTTTTTATAGAGAACTGAAATTTGAAATATGAGATGTAGCTGCACTTTTTAGGAGGGCGAGAATTCAACGTACAAAACAGCCGGTTTGTATAAACCTCAACGGGGCGAGTGTTCCATCAAAACATATAATACAATAAACATATCTCGGACCATTTTTTGCTTGAACCAAATAGAGCTGCAGAATCTAGCATGTATCATGCCTCGCAGTATTTCATGTTGTTTCGATCGCTCGCTCGCTCATCGGCCACAAGCTTTGTAAACCTGGAGCCAAAGTGCTGCGTCATGACGCGGTTACAACTTCATCACAAACATACTGTGTTGGACGGATGTGCAGAGGCACGGAGGCCAGAAAATAAGATCGTGTGGATTTAAATCCTATCAGCAACTCAACACCTTACATCAACTGTTTGTACCACTGAATTTATACCATTGGCATGTCTTAACTTGTAAGAACATATTTCAATGCCCCGCCTGGAAATTTCAAAGACTAATTGATTTGGTTGTGTTCAATTCACAGAATCAATTCACGTTAAACTGAAACCAAATGGCTGAATTTCAGTTGCTCGTCTTTGACCTTAAAATTCAAGTCAAGCTCATTCAGACGCCTTAAAATCTTGAATGTTTTGACTAACAAGGATAACCTAAAGCCTGAGGGGAATTATGATTTGATAAAAAAAAAGGACAAAAAGGAATAAATCCCCATGTTGGCAAAAAGGAGTGAAATAATAAAGACCTAAAAATCTAAATGAGGATTATAAAATGACAATCCAGCATCTGTCCAAGTAGAAAAACTGAGAACTAAGAACAAGAAGAATATATTTTAACGGTATATACAGTTATTAATACTGTTCATACCATTTCAAAAGAACTCTTGAATTCGATGGAGGGGAACTTGGTTACATTTTGTCAGTAAGATAATCGACAAAAGACAAGCTCGGACTTTTAAAAGAACTAGTTTTTGTAAATTTGGACAAAAAAGGGTATTCGTAACCATGTGAATTCAAAGATGATTTTCAAAGTGAAAAATGTAAATTCTCTAACCTCAGTGGTATATATAATATATACATGTCAATGCTAAGTATTATTAGTCATTACGTTTTAGAATTGGGTGTTCAGTTGAGTATAAAACTCAAATGATTACAGCCTTTCTTGCTTCGACAGGAGGCCATATATAGTTTCCAGAAGTAAAAAAAATAAAATATGAATTCTGCAGCTGGGTGAACGGCAGCACACCGACTGGTCCATGCACAGTACTATTCCTCCCTATTGTTGACATTATGCATCGCGCAGATTTGTTAATAGGCTACAGCATGTACTCACAAGATGATGTAAATAGTAGCATGTTTTAAAGAGGAACCATAATTATAATGTGTATGTGTGTTTGTGTTCTGTGTCACTTTTGATAATAAAATGGAGTTAAAAAAAAAAGAAAAAAAAAGAGTATGCACTGACTGCAAAGAGTATGTATTTTTGCTGAATGGGACTGAAAGTGTGACTGAATAATAATCCATGTGAGGGTTCACAGGTCCCTGGACCGCCCGGGACAGAAGCAGGGTGGCTTTGTGTATCCGCTTCGTTTGCCATAATACTGCATGACCGTCTGGTTTTCTGTCACTGTTTGTCCTCTGTGCTATACGATATGTTACGATATGCCTGGGCTACAAGTTATGTAATTATTACTCATTTCTGCTTGCACTTGATATACAGTCTGTGTTGGTCGCTGACCAATGAACTGTATATATTTTAAAAAAGAAAAGAAAAAGGAGAATATTTGCCGGCTCCTTGATTTTCTATCTCAGTGTACCGTAAGTGTTTCCTTCATCTACTCCTGCCAGATGGGTGTCAAGTCTTTTAAAGTGGATTAAATGTCAACACATTGGATTACTTAAATGACTTGTAGCCCATTTTTCCATCCATATTTCAATTAATTGTACCTCCACATCTTATTGCTATTCAAATACACCTGCTCTCCTGTCTGATTATACGTTTTAACGTAAGAAATGAGTCAGTAACGCTGATGAACTAAATATACCTTGATTTTTTAATGCCATTATAGTTTATTACAGGTTGTTGTTTTTTTATTACGATTGCTTCACTGGATTCGTTCTACGTCATATTATTGCTGCATATTATTGATGCAGAGGAGCTCCAGTCATGTAATTAAGCAATCAATAATCTTTTCATTCCAAATGTCCCTTTATGAGCGAACACGCAGTTTGACTAATGGATTGCAATGAGATGAGCTGGTTTTGTGTCACTGTCGCATGCTCTGAGATACTGATGCTGTGTGTTACCATGCCGTTTACAGTGTGGGGGCTTGTTTACCCCTGAGTGCTTTTCTTTTTTCTTTTTCTTTTTCTCGGAGTCACTGTCATTTACTGGCACATACACCGTCATTTACAACATACATGAAGATGAACAATCATAATCTTCATGACAGTCCATCTTTCAGAGTATAATGTAGCTATCGCTCTGTGTTTGAGGGGCTGAGAGAAACACACACACACGCACGCACGCACACACGCACGCACACACACACACACGCACACACACTCTCCATTCAATAAGCTACATTATTCTTTTCCCACGACGTGTCCCAGGTCATCTTTTCCTGGGATCGTTGAATAAACTCACTCTCATCTACGTATATGTATGAGCTGCCATCAGATTCTGTCTCCTATTTTCGTGTATTTGCCATAGGACCAATAGTATGTGTTTATTGGTGTTCTGTTAATGGACTATATGAGTCTGTCACTTTTCTGCAATGCAGGCAACAAAATCCCCGTCTTCCTGGGTCTCACAGGCTAGCTGAGCACAGAGCAGACCCAAACAGAGCAGAACATCATTCGCAATGCAATACTGCCAACCTGCTGCTTTACTACCGGTTCCTCTTTAGTCCTCTTATGCGAACATAGCCATGATACAGAACACCCAAAGACCTGATCGTCACCCGACCTAACTCCATCAGGCGTTCACTTTTTCCGAGCAACAGAGACGAGGGCGAACGCGTGGACGTCTCCCTTGACTCTTGTTTTTGTCTTGTTGTAGAGGTGTGTCAATAGTTGTGCCTTTATGTGATCTGCATGATTTATTTCCATACAAAATCCATGTTTTACAGCAAAAAAAAAAAAAAAGAAAAAGGAAAAAAAAGAAGGGGAACAATTAGACCACAAAACTTGTACTCATATGTCGCTCTATGTAGAACTGAATTACTCAAGGAAATCCAAAATATGGGATGTGGTCAGGACATGTCTGTGTGTTGTGAAAATGTAACCATAGGAAATAAAGGCATTTTAAGTAGACGCGTCCTGTGTGGTGTGTAAATGGACCAGAGGGTGCTTTCCCGCTTTCCACCAGTGGGTGGCAGCATGCGCAGGATAAGAAAAATACATTGAAGAGTGTTGAGGAGCACAGTTCATAGCCACTTCTCTGACAAAACATAAATGGGACTATGAGGCTACAAAGAAGTTTGAGTTAATCTGAGATTAGGTTATTATGCATGACATTTTATGCTCCCTAAAAGAAATTACACTGTTGAGACTTATGTGAGTGTTCTTCTTCAAATTATCAATACCATATAATAATCTAAATTAAATATGAACAGACATGAAAATAAAAAAAAGTCCCATTAATGTGAGAATATTAATGAGGCTCATTAATCTTCAGAATGTAATTTAGAAGATAAATTATGGCCAGAGTGGCGCTTCTAAAGCTTTCATGAAAATTGGTTTTCATTTGTTATGATCAAATTGAATTTAAGGGAAATTCCCACATACAAGAGAATTCTCTTTATTTCATTGGTTGTTTTTTTTTTATACAGTAGTGCATCTAAAAGTTCCTTGATACAAAAGTTGTTCTTGAGCTTTGGGTCATTTTACATGATCTTCACCAGAACTTCTCATTTGTTGAGTTTAAAGGTTCTCTATACGAGATTCAAAGCCTTAATACAGCAGCAAACAACTATTTGCTCTGTCAAGACGAAGTGGAGTAATGTTCTTCCGAAGCTGAACATTAAGTCGACTCCCTCATTGTGCCTTACTCAAGCTTCTCTGTGCTTTATTGACGTAGCTCGGCCGGCAGCGTGCACCGATGCAGGGTGTCTCCGTTGTGCTTCGCTGGTTAGCTCATGTTTAGCACTGTTAGCTGCTAGCACTGTTAGCCGCTCGCCCTCGGCTCAGCTGTCGCCATGTTTGTTTGTGTTTTTTCATTCAGTCAATCATTACAATGCAATGAGTAGGGGCACAATTTAATATACAAAAACAGAGAGACTGAAAAGGTTAGCCGCTAGCTGCTAGCTGCTCAGCTGTCGCCGTGTTGAGAGCCGTGTGGAGGCAACAGATGCAGCCACGAAGTCCAGGTTCAAAATTCACTTCTGATCTTCGACGCTACAGCCGAAAAAAAAACAATCTCACCATCCGCTGAAGAAGATCATGATCTTCACCTGACTGAAAGCTCCAGAACGGCGACGGCATGTCCGAACCCTCGAGGTGAGTTTGCTTTGTGGATTTTCATTACTTGATTCATATATCTTACAGGCAAGTATGATTTTACTGGGGCGGGGGGGTTAATGCATTTTTGGCTTTGTGTAATAGTTTATTGCAGGTGAAGAGGAAAAGCGTGTCATTTGTGACATCATACTTCAAGGTAAAGCTCTTGAATCAAAGAAGACGCTCCCACGCTCCTGAGAAATGTAGCTCATCCATCATCCGCTGTCCCTGATACCTCGGAGCCCATTTTATTTTCAAGGTCTACATATGGAATGTAAAAAAAAAATTAAATCGCAGTTTCCATGGTAATACCCAAGTGGAAATACCTGCAATACTTTGTCCATATATGTATGTCTGGATCCTGTTGACATGATTACACAGTTTTATAAATGCTTGACTCCTGAACAGTTTGTTCATGCTAACACAGAAGAGAAAAACACAGGAAGTGGTCGTGTTGGCATTCGCCTTTATCTAGAAATATGTTAGGAGTATACAAGAACTTTAATTTAATATATCATTATTATAATAAGGAATGTGCTGCTACTTTAGATACAGTACGGTAACATGACACTTTAACGTCTGGTGTAAAATGTGTCTCGATCCCTGCAAATGTTCCCAACATTACAAAACTATACGAACATACATTCTGTCTGAGGATAGGATGACTGTAAGAAGAATGTAGGGATAGAGATGGCTTTTGGTATCCGTCACTCTTCTTCTCGTCCTTCCTGCTCTCGGTGTCACTTGGACAGTTTAGTGATGACCCGGATTAAAGCTCCATTCTCGTCCTTCAGCCTCTGGTTCTCCACCTTCAGCTCTCCTTTAACCTGAAGAAAGAGTACGAGACGATGGGCGTGGATGTGAAATTACATGTTGCTCATAAACTGGAGGGCTCATTGTGCTGGGTGGAACATATAATAATGATGAATAGAAGAAATGAAAACATTAAACAAGACGACAGGTCTACCTCACATGCTGTGTGTGAATTGTTACCATATGAAAACTGTACAGCTCATTTTCTTGGGATTTACTTTTAGTCAATTCATATCTTGGTAGTATTTTCATATGCTATGCACAACATCCTTGTTTTGATTAACACAAGATGTTAAGCCTCCATTACATCAACTTTTTAGGCCCAAACTAAAAGAATATTCTAATGTTCAGTTCAAGCTGAAGCTGCGCTGGAGAGATGAAGAAAGAGGAACTTTTGTAACTTTAGAAGACCAACTCAGTTTGTCTAACTCAGACTGCTGAAGCCTCATTTTGAATTAATCTGAATCCAGAATGACTAAACCAGAAGAGAAATTAGCTTCACCCAAAAAGTATAATCTCGTCTGAATAAAACAAATACTATCCCACGCGCACACACCATCTTTTTTAACACTTCCAGCGACACACTGACACAACTGGAACAGACGAGCTCATTTGAATACCCTCAACAACAGTGCTCCTCTGTTGTGGATATCTATTTTCAAACCAGCATCCCGTGTTTGTTTAGACCTCTTATTCACAGATAACAAGAGGTTTTTTTGTTGGCTTCCTCTTGGGCAAAAAACACAGCAGACATCTGCGGGCGTCAGACTGCAGATGAATACTGATGGCTCGCTCGCTGCAGTGTCAAAACGCTCTCACATTCCACAGCCGGCGGAGCATAATGGTGACAAATGATGTCAGCTGAAACCGCCGCAGACAGAGCCGCTGACACCGCCGCTCCAAGTCCCGCAGACACTTTACACCGTTTGGATTTGATTGTTCGTTGTTTTCCTCGTGTCAAATGAGCTTTACGTTCTCCCGTGTAAGGGGGGGTTCTGAAATATTGTTAGCTATTATTATTTTTATAGGAGACTGACTGAATGTGAAAAAACAAGTGAATTTTATGTAAATCCCCTCCAAAAAACTAATATATAAATTACCTTTAACTGTTCTTCCATATCTGATATCCTCTTTTGTAGACTCCGACTTTCCTGTAAATAAAGAACATTCAAAAAAAGTCACTTGAAAAAATGTAAACTCAGGACCAAGACTTTGAATAAAAACTTTAAATGTCCGTATAATCCTGAGTTCATACCTTTTTTTCGGTCTCAAGCAAGTTGGAGCCACAGTCTCCTCCTCTCCCCTTCTGCATAAATGAAAGGTTATTACAAAAAAGATTACAGTACAACGCCTTGAAGCGGTGCGGTTACAGGTGCTGTATTTTCATAACAGTGAGCACAAGTGACTCATGTAGGATATCCAATATCCTTTCACTTATTCCAAAATTGCAGCCTCCTTGTATAACTGCTATCTGTCATGTCGCATTTCTCCCCAATTACAGCATTACCTGATGTCACCATGAGAACGTCTGGGAGGCATTTCTGTCTGCACCGACCAGAATAGTCTGAATGATGACTTGCAGAAACTTTCTGATTCATTTTTTTAGGTGCCTCTGCAGCGACCGTTTCCATCAGTTCCTCCACCCTCGTGAATCTGGATCTGGCACATTTACTGCGCGTACCGTACCTGCGCTCTTTGCAGCTGGTCCTGAATCATGGCCAGTTCCTGTTTACTTGTTTCCAGCCTGGACTTCAGCCTTTGATTGGTCGCCAGGGCCTTTTCGTACATCTACAAAATAGGATCTTGTTAGCCAAAAAGGGAGCGTTTGATTGTTTTCACAGCTCGCAGACTAACAAACATCAACGTCGACGGCTGAAGTGAGTGTTTGTGTGGTTGTTTTCGCAGTTAATACGCAACTAATTATTTTTTTCCGTCGCTGAGGACTGAAGTCAACATTTGTATCTCAACATTGTCTTCTGTGAAATGTGGTACAGATTTTCAGGTCGCCGCAAATGCTAATTACTTTGTTTATTCCCGGAGAGTTTAGCAATTACAACAAACAGAGCCGCTAGCGTGGCTGGAGACTCTCTGTCTTGTCTTTAACAGTCACTTTCTTTATTCACTGATATGAACTCCCTTTATTGAGCTGAAGATCAGAATCAGAATTGGTTTATTGCCAAGTATGTTTTGCACATACAAGGAATGGGGCTTGGGGATCGGTGTGTGACCATAGACATCGTGCAATAATGACAAAAACATAGTGGAGAGATGCAATGCATGTGAAGTGAAGTGTCCCGGGCTTTGTTGATGAGATTTGAGTTGAGATTTGAGATTTAGAAATGTATCCTTCAGTCTATAAAACGTCAGGAAAATAGGGGAAAATGTCAGAAAACCCAAAGATATTGAATTTACATTCAAGAAATTTGAATACATCAGGAATTCTTGTTAAATCAAGGACAAAAAAAATCACTCACAAAACTTCATGCCAATTTATTTTCTGTGGTCCAGCGGATTAAATGACAAGTTGTTTCTATTTTGCTGCGTACTTTTATTTTGAAATCTCCCGGTCGGTGGCGCAACATCCTCGAGAGGCCGGATATTCGACTAAAGCTCGGCCATCTTGTGGTGTGTTTACAGGAGGGCTTTTCAGCCGCTCAGTAAAGCACCATGACGATAACCACTGGTGGAGTTTAAAGGCAGATTCTTGAAGCTCATGGATTGTCGAGTGTTTCCACATGTCGTTCATTTGTCGTTCAGTCCCTCTGACTTTTTCTCAACATGCAGAAAGCTTCACCTGCCTTCTTATAGTCGTTGTTGGCCGTCTCCTCTTCTGCCCGTTTCCTTGCAGACAGCCGGTTCTCTCGCCGCAAGAAGTAGGACTCGGCGTGGTTCGTCGACGCGTCGTTGGAGACGTCCGAGGATCCAGACGAGCTCAGTCTGAAAACACAAGAGAGGCATTATCGACTATTCAAAGTTTAATGTCACTGCGATGACTTGTTTGTCCTGTCTCAAATGTCTTTTCTGTAGTTAAGGAGTGATTTAGAGTCGCTTACCTCGACAGTCTCTCGTGCTAAAAGAGAGGAGAAAAGATTTAGAAGCGGCAATCTGACAACCAAACCAATGTCATTTTTGTGAGCACCTTCCTGGGGATTTTATCTTCCCAAAGGTTGAAGCTTAGTCCCAAATTTAAACGTTACAATGGCATGAACAAGTCCTGCGATCCCATCGCGAGCAGTCTTCTCGGTGCTCATTACCGCCCGAGTAACGACGTCACGCAGCTTGACTTCCTCGTTTGTTTTGACGGGCTGTTTGGTCGTGGCTTTGAGATTTATGACGCAATCCGCAAACGAGGTTGTCCTGTGTACCATGTTGACCATTTCCTCTGCGTAACATTGTAAACATGCCGTCGCAATGCGCACAAGACATATCTCATGGACGCGTACAATGTCAGCAAGTACATTCATTATCAAAAGATCTCGACAGCAAAGCTCAGTGGCTCTTTGAAGTGACATTACCATGAAGGAATTCCTCATGGAAGACTTTCCTTTTTTTTTTTCCTTTCCAGTTTTCCAAGAAAAGGTTTATGGCGGTCTGAAATACCAGGCCGAGTCAAAGAAGGAGAGAGGAAGTGATCTCTGAAATAAACTGACAAGCAGAGATAACTAAACACATCCAAAAAAGGTAATAGTTCTGGCGGTGGCTTTCACAATGTCTTCATTATTGCCTGCTGAAGTTCGAAGGGTTATGCGGTTTACTCCGTGAGAGGCTTTCCCTCGGGAGAGCAGAACAACAGCTCGACAATAAAAAAAAAAACTCCCTAAAATAAATGACAAATTATAGCCTGATGACTGCAAGGGACAAAGGTTTAGTTATCGCCAGTAAGGTGATATGAAGCCAAGTAAATGATGCAGATAGTCCGGTAACATAAAGTGTCTTATTGAGCCACCGTGGAACAATTTAAACAATATTATCACAAAACATATTTCCTTATTTAGTGCTTTTGATGATGATGATGATGATGATGATGATGATGGCAGAGAGTGCTGTGTAACACATGGTCCCCAAGCTCACATCGGTTTTCAATTTGGATTTCTTCTGGTGACTGTGAACGCCATAGTTTACGATTACATATATCATTTTTTTTTAACATACGTGTTTAGTCAAGGATTATGTTTTTTTTTCTTGTTTCACTCATACTTTTTAAACGAGTCTGTAGAAAGTCCGTATGGGGAGGAAGGTCCGGTTGGTGGAGAGCTTAAAAATCATAGCGGGTTCACCTGAGATACTGTTACGAACCAAAGACCTTTTTTTGCCTAAAGTTAACCAACAAGTAGTTTTACTTCCTAACAGAGCCGAGTACTTTTGTTTTGAAGTTCAAAGTATTTTAAGACAAATTATGTTCGGTTGTTTAGTTGCCTAAATCTAATAAAGTTTGGTGGAGTCTATGTTTTGACTTTGTGTTTTGTTTACAACATTAACCACTTGTTTCAAACATTACTGTCAGAATGTCATTTTGTAGCAGTTGCTAAAATTGTATTCAGTGCAACGCTTCAAGTGATTACGTTATTTTATTTTATTTTGGCGAGGCTCTATGGATGGCAATGTTGTTCTGTCGACTGCTTTGGTACAGACAAATCTCAACTTCTGGATGGATTATGATGAACTTTCATTTATTCATTAATGCATCCCATTGACTTAAAGTAGCAATACACAACCTTCACTGCATTAATATAGCAGCAAACAACAATTTGCTGAGATATAGAGTAATATCTACGAGAGAAGCCGATGAAGCCACTCTGTCCAATACTTTGCTTTGTGTCCAAAAACCCACTAAATGACTTCCCCATCAGCTCAGCTGTACTTTGTGTTTGCTACTAATTAGCATCAGCTTGTTAGCGTTGTCCTTGTGAGCATGTTAGCATGCTGATGTGAGAAATGACATAAGCTCTGCCTTCGTGAAGCCTCCCATTGCTGCTAGCATCACTCTAGGTGAGGACTTTTCAACAACAATGCAATTCAAAGTGCTTTACATAGACGATAAAATGACATGAGGGTATAAAACAGCGTGGCCACATATCCTCTCTGAACCTCCTGAACTCATCCTCTCCATCTTCAAATGCTCTCAGATTAATCATGAGAAAAGATAATATGTCTATATATATCTTCCAGTTTTTATTATGTTCACTAATGCTACAAATCAATATGTATTAACTTAGAAGAGGTCATTATCCAGCCTTCAGCGATTTCCCATCAGCATATATCAGAATAAATGACGCACTGAATTACTTATTGCTGCTGACACAACTGCTAAGACAGTACATGCAGTTCCTTTATGCATTGTAGTCTATTATTTTAGATGCATAAACTCAAGCAAAAGGCAGAACGGTGAACAGTTACACATCCAACTAAATCATGGAGCTGGCAAGAGGATTCCTTTAAAGACGAAACAGGGCTTTCAGTGACAGACACTATGTGTAAACACAATGATATGCCTCTGCTCAGACATTTACAAGATCTCTGGATCTTCCCCAGACTCTGATGTCAGCTCCTTTAAGACTCTCTCTGGACACTTGGATACGCTCGGTAAACGGCAATTAATGATATACAGTGTGCAGACTGGGAGAACGCTCTGGTTTAGATTAGGCGACAGCACTTATAAACAGATGCTGATGGAAACACAGGCTTTTGTGTCCCGTGCATGTGAGCGACTCTGTCACTAAGCTGTCCCCCCAGCCTTTTTAGATCCATAGAGGAACTTCTTGCTTGCTGACCAGCTATTCCCAAGTGGAAAATGTGAGGTTCCCTTAGGACTAGCAGAGAGATAAACATCCATAAATACTGCGTCTGAGTTCCCACAAGCCAGTCCTTAGCGCTCTCTCCCTCCTCCTCTCTGTTCTCCGTCATCCTGTCTTTCACCCCCTGCTCTCTCTCTCTCTCTCTCCCTCTCTTTCTCTCTTCCTGTATCCCTCTCTCTGTGCCTCTCCATTAATCTTTCCCAAGTGGATTCTACAGATAAGACTAACAGCTCGTTATAACTTTTCTTTGGTTTCACTTACAAGTTCTGTTCCTCCGTGCTCATGTACATCAACAGGCAACTGAGTTTCACACGTTGTGTGAGTCATCACCAGCCCTTAGAAGCGCGTCAAAGGGTGAGAAGAGATGCATCGGTATTGGGGGGGTGACTCAGGGGGTCCAAGATGCGTATCATGGAATATAATGTCCCTGTTACGCGAATAGAGATCAAGGCAAATGCCCCCCACCCCCAAAAAAAATCTAGAAAACAACTTTATAATCAAAACAATTCATGTTGGTAAAGTTTAAATTGAATAAAGAACATGTGTCATTCTAATCAGCAAGTATGGTGCGTTATTTTTTAAATATTACACTGATGAATATGGTAAATGGATACAACTCCATCTGCAACTGTTTGGAAATGATTAATGGTCAATAATAGCGCCCAAATACATGCGTGAAATGATATGTTGAGCTTTAAAAGGCACCGATTACGCCATCTCTTGAGAAATTCTCCTTCGACATGTACGTTTACTTGATTGCAGCACGATATAAATGGAATTATTGCAATAATGATAGTGCTGTAGACAGTGCGAAGTGGTTTGGAGGACATTAGAACAATCCTTAGTTGCATTCCAACAGCTGTCACATGTAAACAATGCTGCTCAGATTACACGTCCGAGCATACAAACACACAGGAATACCTCTGTGGCTCGTTAGAGACGTGTGTGTGTGTGTGTGTATGTGTGTGTGTGACAGGGAAGGCACTTTAATGTTAGTGTTTGCATCATGTCAGCCGTGGCTTTTTCCTCTAACCAAACAGACACTGGGGAGATTAAAGACAGTCCGGCCTTACCCTCGGGCTCTTGGTGGTGGCTGTGGATGAAGTTGGAGAGGAGTCCGAGAGCGACTTTCTGATGCGTGGCTGATCTTTGTTGTGAGAAAGTAGAGACGACATCGCTCCCAAAGCGGCTGGCCTCCGCATGCAGCTGTGATTTGGTCCAAAGGACTTCCGAAAAAGTTTTTTTTTCTTTTCTTTTTTTGTCTAAAACAACAAGAAAAAGAGCAGCAAAGAAGATGAAGAGGGATCTACTTATAATCCACCGACTGAGATTCAATTCTGTTCCTGTTTCCTGCGTTTGAGTGAGCAAGTGTGATCTTCCTGTGATGGGGAGATGTTGAATATGTGATGAGCATGAAAGAACTGCACAAATGTGAGAGCCGTGGAGGAAGTGGTGGGACTGGGGAGTAGGCGGGCAGTATTGTGTGTGTGTGTGTGTGTGTGTGACACAAGGATTTGACAGCAGTATTGTGTACAAGGGCTCTCAAGGGACTCTGTCTTTCAGCCAAAAATGGAAAAAGTAAAGCAGCATTATAGTCTTGGTGCTTTTAGGGTAGTTTCTGGAGATAGAAATGTGGAAGTTGTTTCCACAATGTGTGTATTATTTACATCTCAGCACTCTATTTTGGTTCTGTGTGTAATGCACAGGAAGTTGTGCTTATTATAAGTGTGCGTTTTTTTTGCGCTGAAAATAAGTGATTTTACCACACTTTTTGTACAAAGAGGAAACTGTGGTTGAAGAAGATTTTTTACTTAAGTAGCACTACTATAAAGCTACTTTGTTACTAGTAAAAATTCAAAATGTTACTACAGTATAGAAGTATCAAAATGTGCTTAAAGTACTAAAAGTAAAAGTACTCATGGTCCGGAATCATGTTTATTATATAATCAGATTATAAATACTGATGCATTATGTGTACATTACTTTAATGTTGCAGCTGGTAAAGTTACAATTCATTTAAACTACTTACTATACTACTAGATATAATAAATCATACATTATTAGTTGATTTAATTTGGTTTGAATCAGAATCTGCAAAGTAACTAAAATTGCATGTTGTCAGATAAAATTGCAACATTTCCTTCTGAATTGTAGAGTAAAATATGAAGTAGCATAACAGGAAACTACTTGTTCTTCAAAAATGTACTGAGTCATAGTACTTGAGTAAATGTGCTTAGTTACATTCCACCACTGTGAAAAAAAAACTGTTAAAATGGTAACTCCTCAATCAAAACAATTGGTTGAAGCTAAATCTAGAAGTAGAATAAAAAAATACACACAGTTGAGCTGGACAAGCACATATGTTTGTGTCAGAGTGAGATAAAAACAACAGGTAGGTCAGAGGCACAAATATACTGAGCTGAGACCTGTTTTTTTAATGAAATCAAGCTGGAGGCTGCATGTGTTGACGGTTAAGACGGGTTTACATACCTTTCTGACTGTGTTACGTGACACAGTTGCATTCATTATGTTAGCACACGTCATTTGTTTGCAATTTATTCTCCTAAAAAGGGAGTGCTATCTGTGTTACTCTACCAGTAAATGCTTATGGAATGGGACATACATTTCAAAGCAAGTAGCCTCCACTGTGAAGTTTCACACAAAATATTTAGCATGGCTCAAAAATCTTAACGTCTTAACACGGTGAGACACACCACATGTATAATTCCATGTCTCCATTATTAGTGTGCTTCTAATTATTTCCAGCCTGAGTTAAGAGTTGGCTGTCAGAGCAAGCCGCTTCCTGCACCTGCTGCAAACTAATCACAGAACTTAATAAGACGAATAGTTTCTCGAATTTCCATTCCCACAGTGACACTGATGAGCGCATGTGGTGCTCCACTCGCAATGGCTCCACAGTATATTTTTGGAGAAACGATTATATCTCAGCGAAAAAGGTAGGAGTTGAACTGATGTTTTCTGTGGTCATTTGGTTCGTACAAAAGAAAATGGCGAGTAATGTTCCGTTGTTGTAGTGACATCACACGTGGTCATCAGTGATGTTGTTGCAGCTAACCATGACGGCCACCTTGTTAGCTAGGTAGCTTGACCTTCTCCGCAGTGGCGGGGGTAGAGGCGGAGGGGCCGTTCGGACGAGCATTGATGCTTTTCTGTTTGTTTTCTGTAACATGTAAGTAATTAGCAAATTCCACCATTCTTAAATGCTAAACTTGTTAAAGTAAAATAAGCCATTGATCTAGTGATAGCGATGCGCTTTCTGAAACTGTTGCAAGAGTGTGAATTAAGCATTAAATGTTACTAATTTATTCTGGCCCTTTAGCCTTTGTAACATTGTTTTATTTGTTGCAGCAAAATCTAATTTTTGGAGAAATTGTGACTTGCTGCAAGTCGTTTTAGTTCGTAGAGAAGTTAACTCCCTCAAGCAGTCACAATGGTACATAAAAACGGCCACCGCTTAGACCATCCTGCTTTGTTGCTTCGAATAGGACTATCTGTTCTGCTCCTATTTTATTTGTATGCGTTTTATTTATTTTTGGGATGAACACTACTGTTTAGGAACATCAAATTAACAATATAGAAATGGTGTTTAACATATAACAGTTAACCTATTCTACATGTGAGCTTGTCTCCTACTTGTCATCATGCTGTCCTTTTTGTTGTTCTGTCCTGAGAGAATAATGTAATTACTTCCATTTATAAAATACAATCACCATTTAAGGTTGTGTAGGAGGAGCTGGTGACATCTAGTGGTGCAGTGGCAGATTGCAATGAACTGAAACACGGTGTGTTGGACCCGCTCCATATGTAGATATAAATGGCTCATTCTAAAAAGGTAAAACAACAGAGTCCTTACCATTAAAATAAAAGTCATGAACCACTCAGATATCCCCTCCTTTTTTTTTTTTTTTTAGAAAAAGTTGTGTTTGTTGATTCTTCTTTAACATTGCGGTAGTAATCAGGCACCACCTGCTGGCAGAAATAGCACTTTAACCTTTTCAAAAAAGAGGTTCATGATGAGAGAACAGAATGTACCAATGTACCATGTGTAGAGCATGTACACGTGTACTATAAATAACTTCACTGAGAGAAGCACTCCGTATGTACTTGTGTTAAATTACAAGCAGTAAGTACAGTCACAATCATGTCTGTCAAATTGCAAAAAACAAACTTTACATTTTATACTCTCGTACACTAATCTCTTCATGAACAAACAAATCAAATGCAGTTAATTAAATATCAAATCTTTTTGACACCAACTGTTCTAAAACTTTTTTCAGGTTTGACAAAGGAATTCTCTCCTTTTGTGACTTTCAATCGTTCCAGTGTTTCTGCCGACTGTACATTTGTATATTTAATTGACAACAGTTGTCAAGACTAACATTTATAAAATTTAAGTCATCTCCAGAACAAAACAAATACTTCATATAATTTGTAAGAAAGTGTGTCGCATGCGTGTAAAAATGGTTCCCATTGATCCTAATAAGACTTAAAAATCACAGTCTTATGAACTACTGATTTCCAGGAGAATTTTAAGTCCTACACATCCTCATAATTTCCGTCCATGAAGACCTCGCGATTCAATTCACCAGAATCTTCCACTACAGTCTTTTCAACTTCTTCGGATACCTCCTCTTCCAAAGACTCGTCTAAAACAAGACTGTCTACGGTCTCTTCTCCGACATCCTCTTCGGCAACCACCTTACTCTGTTCTGTATTGTCCTTGTCTTCTTCCTCCTCCTCTGGTGTAATGTCTTCTTCCTGCTCTGGTGTAATGTCTTCTTCCTCCTTTGGTGTAATGTCTTCTTCCTCTTCTGTAATTTCCTCCTCTTCCCCTTGCTCCTCTACAATGCTCCCCTCTACTTCCTGTTCCAGTGGCTGTTCTTCTTGCATAGCTTCCTCCTCCTCTGCCTCCTCTTCTGCTTCATCGTCATCCTGTTCGTCCATATCTTCTAGCTTCTCCTCCATCACCTCAACGGCATTCTGTCCTGTAGTGGAGACGAACTCTTCTGCTGCCGGACTCTCCTCATTTGATTTAGCTTTCATTGGCCGAGAAGGATTCGCCAACTGAAATTGACGGATATGTTATTCATTATTAAAACTAAAGGAGTTTGGCTTTAAAAACAATGTAGTACACTGTCACTAAATATTTAAATTGATCAGATAAAAGAAAAAATACTTTGAAAATGTAGGGTTTTTTTTTCTTACCCGGGAGTGAAATGTCTGAAGCTGAGTCATGAGGCTGCCGCGAAGCGTCTGTGAAGTGAAATACTGCTCATCCAGAGTCATCTGCACTGAGCTGAGCATCTCCTCCAATGCCTGGGCTCGCATGACCTGCTTTGCCTCGACGAGTTCCCTGAAAACCACAAACAAATCATAAAAGAACACTTCTTTGGAAAGTCAGCTAATATAAATAGTGTCGAGGCATGCGTATAAGAGCTGTTAAATCAAACCGAGCTCACTTTATTGCAGCCATCTCCTGGTTGTTTGTGTGAAGTGCATCTTGATGAAGGTCCATTGACTCTTTCAGCTCATTCAGGTCTGAGGCCTGCCCTTCTAACTGAGCATGAAGAGCCTCCACCGATGCAACCTGATCGTCAACTCTGGAGCATGCACTCAGCATAACATTGGTCAACCCAGCCACGTTTTCGGCCAGTGCCGAGCTGGAGCTCAAACCGGCCTTGACGCTCTCCTTCACAGCCTCAAACTCCACACTCTGGTTATTGAACATGGCCTGGAGGGTTGTGACGGACAGGGCGACCTGCTTTATCTCAGTCAGTCGCGTATCCGTCTCATCGTGGAGGGCCCACAGCTGCGCGTAGTTGTCGGAGTTCTTCAACTTCTCTGAAGTGGTCAGGGCAACGTCAGCCTTCTTCCGAGCCTGTTTCTGGGCCTCCTCCAGGGCAAATATCCTCTCCTCCACACTAAAACCAGTCTAGAGAGTAAGATAAAACATATTTAGCCATGTGGTTTGATTTTAGTTCAAACATGTTAAATCTCCTCTTGTCATTGATTTCTGTCAGACTGAGCTGTCATATTGCTTTAGAATATAGGGCTGGTATAATATATAATCTTCCGTGATTAGACAATATATATTAGTCTAATCTAAATGTTGTCTATAACTGTTAATATCCCTGGGTAAATTAGGCAATTGTGGGTAGTGTTAAAACAATTTAATAATCTTTGAGCAGTGTTATTTTTTTTATTTTTTTTAAGACGTCCCAAAACAATTAAGTTTCTTGTAAATATACTATCTCGATGAGTCTAATCATGGGACAGACAGCCAGTAACACTGGTGATAATGATGAAAGATATTTAGCATAAGGCTATTAATATTTCACAATAGCTGTCAGGGCTGTAAATGCCACTGAAAGTCAGGTCGTGCTAAATTTAACAAGCTTTACTATCAGAGTCAAGCCCGTCGTTTTAAGACATTGGACATCCATAGCTTTTCAAAATAAAGTCCCAGACCTTAGATTTTCAGTCATATTATCCTCTAAACGCCACAAACAACACATGTCTAAAAGAGTCCTCACCTATGCCTCCTTTTGTATTTGTTTGTTTATTCATATTGAATCATTGTCTCAAAAACGACAGTCGTAAATACATTATTTTGAAGGCATATCCCCTACATCCGGGTTAGGGAGTTAAACGCAGCTGTCTGCACTTGCACAGCCATGCACTGATAATTATCTCTCTCTGCGACGCCTAAATAACGTCCACGTACAACAGTTGTCGATTTATTTGACCATAGTACACGATAAAACTGAACTAAACCAGTAAATGCAAGTAACATTACAGTATTTAACAATGTTCTCGCAAAAAAACAAAAACAAAGTTAACGTCACCTGAGCGTCGGCCACCTGCTGGAGGTTTGCGATTTTCCTTTGCATTGTTGTAAAAGTCACCGACAGTTTGTCGAGGCTCTCCTGCTGCTGTGCACAAAACCACCCCATCATAGAGGCCCCGACGGTGAAGACGACAATGAACAACAAAACTGGAGTTTTGGAAGTAGTATGGGAGCTTGTCTTGCTCTTGGCCTGCGACACCGATGGCTCCAATAAAATGGAGGTGTCTTCCTCTTGCGGCTTCTTTGACTTGCGCTTGGTCATGGCAGCGGGAGGAGAGGAGGACTTGAAGACCTGCTTCTTCAGGGAACTGGATTCTGCAAAGTGTGGCTTCTCTTCTGGAGATACAAAGGTATCACATGTTTCTTCTTCTTCTGCTAGAGCCTTTGACCTAGTCATTCATTGGACCCCCATGACACCCATGACAGCAACTGTTGGGGTGGAGGGGGGCGTGGCAGCGTGTTATGTGACTGCAGTAGTGGAAGAAGAGCTAAGTATAATACCACAGTGTAAAAGAAACAACTAAATAAAATTGCAATAGTCTTGCATTCATAACATCCAAACTTACTTTCACAGGAAAGTGCAGTGGCATTAGCAACACAATGTGTATGCATATCAAATAATTAACACATTTAAAAAAACTACTGTGTTTATAACAACTATTAAAGGTTTCAGAATGTGTAATTTTTAGCAACTTTATACTTTTATAGCTGGTCCTGGTGTGCCCAGATGATGTGCTGTTGTGGTGCTTATTTGTAGTAAAGCATCACATTTCACAAGCTTATAAATATGCATGCAATTGAACCATCAGATTAATGTAGTGGAATCAAATTGAAACCCTAACCCTTCACTCTGAAAATGCAGTGCATTAGTAGTAATTTTAGTACAACATTAAAACACTAAATTAAATTCCAAATGCCTCTTTTGAAACTACTTATGTGAAGCATTTAAGTCTCTTTACCTATTTATGTCCTCCCTTCTGGTGCCACTCTCCATGCACTGACAGCTGTCATTTTCAAACCGACCAATGACGTGAACCCGTTGACAGGAAAGTGTATCGTGTCGCCTTTGTGTGTAATGGATCAGACTGTGGTGTTCAGGGCAAGGATTCCAATTCCCAGGGCTTTTTTTTTTTTTTTTAGCATTTTAATGTAAGACACCAGCAATAACAACTGTTCTGAATTCATAGAGCGACCCCAGTCTGCTGTATGAGAGAAAAAAAACATTTCCAGTGTCTCTCTACCATAATGCTCATTGTCCAGAACCAATAGCGGTGAGTAAACTAGGAAGAAAGTGAAGGCAGCTGCACTAATCTAGTCCAATAATAAGCTGCTATAAGGGCTTGTGTGTTACATGTTAAGTATAATTAAACAGTATAACTTAAACATGTTAACATAATACATCACATTTTGTATTTGAATTCTCAGAAAATAAAAGCAGGATGGTGAAATATCTTTAAAGTTGACTCTTAACAGTACAGATGTAACATATTCCCAAATGACACAAGTCATGTTTAGTTTTTTTTTGGTACTTTCGAAAGATATGCGTGCAAATAGTGGCGCCTCACACTAGCTGGAGCTGAAGTAACTTTAAATGAATGAGTCGCTACATTTTGGGTTATTGATTTAAAACGCAGTAAAAATCTTTTGGTTCAGCTTCTGTTCAGCTGCTGCAGCTCTTCTTCACTCTGTAAAGGAACATATTGAGACTCTCAGTTTGTTTCATTCACTTACCGCTCACTCAAATCATTCATCAGTGTCTCGACAAAACATTTCAAACCTCACTCAAGTGTTAAATACCTCTGACAACCAGTGTCATCGAGGACTCAGCCGTCCCCAGTTTGTTCTCGATGACCACTTTGTACTCCCCGTTGTCTCGGGGTCCCACCGTCAGTATGAGCAAGCTGCAAACTCCACACACATTGGTGATGTGGTAGTTGGTGTTTGTGTTCAGGCTGATGTTGTTGTGGTACCACGTCACTCGTGGAGCTGGATCCCCCCGAACTGCACAGCTCATGTAGCTCTCGTAACCCTGTGGAGCTGTGCGCGCTTTCAGGGGAACGATAAATGATGGCGGGGACTGCAAGTCGAGGGATTTTCTCTCTGGCATGTTTACTTTAAACTTTCCTGAAAAGCAAAGTTCAGACTTTTACAAATGGTCGCTTTTCTTCAAACTTTGTTATAACATTTTTTCTCTGTTTTTTTTTTTTTTTTTGTCTGAAATGTTCTACCACAGTACTTTCTATATGAATTCGAACCATTTTTGAATTATACAAAACATATTTTTAGTTGTATTAATACTCAAAATACTAAAGGTATTATTACAGCAGTATGGTTCTGACTAAGTGGTTGAATTCACAAAGAAGTTAAAAGTAAAATAAAACATCCCTTATTCCGTTTATAAGGTGCCTGTCTGTCCAAGGTCAGTATACCTGAGGGATCAATAGAGTTAAACAGTCCTGAGATCGGGTTTGGTGAGTGGTATGGTTTTTAAATTGTACAATATAAGTGTTATTCTGAGGCAGCTTCTGTGGGAACCTTCATCTGCATTTCACCATAGGAAACATGATTCAGTGAGTACAGCAAAGTGAGAATTCACATCCATGTCTTTGTGATTTTAACCAGAGACACCAACCTTTTTGACTTATGGTTCCAAACACGGGGCATTCAGAAGGCGATGAAAGACCCATGTCATTTTTAGCAAATACCCTGAAGTAATACTCCCGTCCGGACATAATATTGATAACTGTGAACTTATTGTTGAAGAGGTTGTCAGCCACTGTCTTCCAAGTGCGTTTGAAGGAGTCGCGCATGGATACCATGTAGTGTAGTCTGTCATCCCTCTTCTCATCTGGAGAGGAGGTCCAGGACAGAGTCACCGTTCCTGGGATGTTCTGATCCAGCTCCAATGGACCTGGAGGCTTGGGATCATCTACGTCCAGATTTAGAGAGACAGAGGTCCGAGTTACAAAAGTGTATCTTGTATGCAACAAACTGTACTTGCTATATCCGGCTCAGTTTCTAATCTTATAACCGTGCACGCTGTAATTTACCTGTGACTCTGATTTCAACATTGACGCTTTCCTGGCCGACAATGTTCTTGACAGTGATGGTGTAGATGCCACTGTCTGACCGCTCGGATGTGGGGATTAACATTTGAGAGCCTTTATCAGAGTTGGTAATGGTAACATGTTTGAACACTGGAGTACCATCTTTTTGCCACAAGATTTGTGGCAGGGGTGAGGCCTGTAGGCAGAAAGAAAATGAATTGGCTAATTAGGTTCAATATGTTTCCAATCAACCCATGAGAAGAAAAAAACGTAATGCACAATACCTCAAAATTGATGTTCAGACGGACAGTGTTTCCAGATCGTACCACCAGAAAGGTCTTCATGTTGCGATCTTTAAACTTTGGCCGTACTGTGAATATTAGAATAAAATGTTTAGATTCTTGTAATTATACAATTTAGCAGTATGGTAGTATTTAATTTTTCTTGAAATAAGTCTCATTCTTTATTCATTTTTAATTCTGTGCACTGTATTGCATCGTATATTAACTTTGACAGCAGTCTCTGCGTCAGAAGAGCAAAGCCAGTGCTGACGTCCCTCAAACATGCATTCTTTCTTACGGCCAACAGGGGGCGACTCATCTGAAAAAAGTAGTCTGATTTAATAAATCTTTATGAGAAAGTAACCCTACTCCTCACTTGATTTATTACCTCAGGACAACAGAGTTTATGGGCTCAATCGTAGTTTCAAGCGTTCAATACAGCATAATGCTAATAAAGTAATTGATAGTCCTTTTTAAGAGTAAAAAATACCATAAAGCAGGGTATGCTTTCGAGCGTGGCTACATTTTGATTGACGGATCACGAGTACAGAGTGTTCTGGTTTGGGAGTAAACCGTGATTTTGTGTTGGAACTTTAACCCTTTCATAGTGTTTTTTCACTTTGAGAAAGTTAGATATAACCTTTTTGGTTACCTAAAAACTCCTTACCCAGCATTGGGTTTTACCTAGCTCCACCCTCTTGTTTCACTTCTGTTTTAATTAGCCATTTATGTACAGGGAGCAAGTCTTCTTTACGGAGTCAGCCATGTTGCACCTCCATGTTTCTACAGTAGCCCAGAATGGACATACCAAATACTGGCACTAGCCAGAGTCTGTCGCGCTTTACGTTACCTGAAGACCACTGTAGTTCTCTGACATGCTCAGAAAGGGAGGGGTGAGCGGAGGAATATTCAATCTGCTTCCTTAGCACGAAATGTCACTAAATCCTGCACATTGCTCCTTAAACTGTCCCACCCTTTAACACTATACTATGTATAGACACTATAAAATCACTGAAGGAAAATCACATCTTACCAGGAGGAGGCATTGCAATGACGTAACTGTCGAAGCCATGAGGTTCTCCATTGCCTCCATAATTGGTGGCAATTACCCTCACCCAGTAGCTGGCCATTGCCTTCAAGCCAAGCACGGTGTAGGAAGTTAGAGTGATTGGGAGGGCATTGCAACGAGTCCATTCAAGGTTTTCTATTGGTCTGATCTCCACATAGTAGCCTTGGGCTTCATCCTCCACCCCTTTCATTTCTTTAGGTTTAGCCCAAGCCAGTGAAAATGTGGTGTAATTGGAGGATGTTAACTTCAGATCTGTGACTTTGCCTGGAGGTTCTGAAAATGCAGAAATGAGGTTATTGGCTCAACATTGTCATGCTTTTGTATTAACCAAAGAGTTACAGAGAGCATAATGTTGAACAGGTTCCCTATGATGCATCACTTAATTTATAAAATGTATTATAATTTTCAGTGGAGACGGCTGCAATAGAGTAAAATAATTCAGTGTGACTTACTCATTGGATCTCTTGCGATTACCGTGTCACATGGAATACTAGGATCTCCTGCACCAGACAGGTTGATAGCAGACACCCTAAATTCATATGCCGCCCCTTCAAAAACATCTTTCACTGCATACTTTGTATCTGTGGAAACAAAGATGTTTTGTTGTCATATTACTAGAAATGTTAAATTGTGGAGATATTTCTCCATTCTACTGCAGTTTGCCGTCCGCTTAGTTCTTCTGCTCTGGCTACCGATATTAGCGGCCTAGTTTCAACAATATTGGGCTGAAAAAAAACGTGCATGCTGCTATGCATACTGGAGGTGTGAATCTTCACGGGCTTCTGAACTCTGTTTTATTTATAAAGTCCTTTAAAACATCAGACTACATTCTATAATTTACAATACGAGCACCACCTCAGTGAAATTAACATTACAAATACAACATAAATCCTTATGCAGTGCGTTACAAGTGTGCTCTAATCTACAAAAAATTCTTCCTTCATGTAATTTTACACCACAGGAACTAGCTGAGCAGCTGACAGGCTTTAGTTAGTTGGTTGGTTGGTTTGGTTTGTCTCTTTAACTCTTACGAAGTACAATCACCGCATCTCACGACAGATGATTACCACAGTTAAATTTGAGCCAAATATTCACACTGTGTTATTTGTCAAATTTCTGCAGATTGCCATACAAGTTGTACCTGTAATAGGACCCCCTTGATTTACAAGGCTCCAGTAAGTTGTGCCTTTCTTGTTCTTTTCCAAGTTGTATCCCACTATTTTGGTTCCTCCGGTGTCACATGGAGGACACCATGTCAGATTGATGCAATCTTTAAAGGCACTGACCACTTTTGGCGCTGTTGGGGATCCGGGATAACCTGTGGAGGCAACGTGACTATTCTGTGTTATGCTTCATTGTTCTAATGTTGTTTTTATTAGATCCAAAGTTAATACATGTTAACTCCAGTACACCCTGTTTTATTCACCAAATAAAACCAGCAAGAGAGCATAAAAATGGCAGGCAAATATAGCAGACTGTACTGGAAAAAAATCATTTTTACATTTGATGGACACGCAGTGTACACAGTGTCTGCACCTCGCTGTGAGTGTGTTCTCAACGCAAGATGTTTCAACTTGTATTACTTCCACTGGGAGTTGGATGAAGTTATGTTTTCCTCTCATGCAAACATATTTCCATGATGCATTATGTAAACGATTGTCATGGAGCCAAGTTCAAATGATTAAAGCCTGGTTCTGATTTCTGGCAACTCCTTGTCGAAGCATCAGAAATGCCTAACCACAATAACAATCCTCTTATATGTAATGGCGATAGGAAAATCTATCAGAGTGAAGAATGAAATCATGAAAGAAGTTAAAATAGATGGAAAGAAACATCATCTTTTGCTAGCTTGTTTCACTCTGTTGTTCACTTTGCTTCCCAAGAGGTTTTGATCAGACGGCAGCCCTTCTGAAGCCAGCGTTGGGCTCAAGCTAAAGACTTACGTAATACACCAGCTGCTATGTCCTCTGTCTGCAGGTAATCACTGACGCCTTCTGCGTTCTTGGCTCTGATCCGGTAGCAGTATCTCCTTCCAGGGTCCACGTCTGAATCTTTATAACTTGGGTTGCTGCCGGGGATCTCGCCAAGATCTGACCATTTATTGCGCCCGACTTGCTGGCGTTCTATGACATAGTTGGTGACCGGGCATCCGCCGCTGTGTTTTGGTGGCTTCCATTTAAACTCCACAGATGTTACAGCACTTTCCATAATGTCCACCGGTCCCTGTGGTGGTGTGGGTTTGTCTGTTGATGGAACGAAAGTAGTCGTACTGTGAAAAAGGGGAAAATACTTTCTCTTCGTACACACGGAACAATGAGCAAAATACATGGACACTTCAAGTCTCTTTTTGACAACTCACCCAGTACGATAAGTTTGGAAATAGCTTCCGTTGTACCGAATTCATTTTTTATTTTTATTCTGATCTCTCCACCATCTTTCCTTTGACACTTAACAAGGCGTAGTTTGGTCTCAGTAGCGGATGTTTCAATCTTCACATTGAGAGCGGGCAAAAGCTCATCGCCATCCTTGAACCACTGTATAGTCATCGGAGCCCCACCTGAGAATGGCAGCTTCCATTCTGCATTTTCACCTGCCTTTACAATGACTGGCTTTGTGAATTTTCCTAGTGCATCGTCATCGATTATTGGTGGATCTTCAGTGTTGGAGAGAAAAGTTTTTGGTCAAACACCTCCACCCATTTTACCCAAGCGATAATTAATCAAATGATGCCAAACCATGTTATTGACTTTTATTCTGACCTTGAACATTAAGCGCTGCTTCTGATTTACGGCCTTCAGCTTCGAAGCAGTACACGGCTGCATCATCTTTTTTACAGCAATCAATTACCAACCTGTGACAGGCTCCATCTTTGATAATCGTTACCCCATCCTCACTGGTTAGCTTGCCAGATAAAAAGATTCAATTTTCATCACACAAACATTTGGATAAATGAAGACATGCAGTGCACTAAAAGGTACTAAAAAAGGCACTAAAAGGGATATTAATGGCAATAGTGCTATGTACACAACATCCTCTAAAAAATTGACTTACCAGTTTCCCATTTTTATACCAACGTCCCTCAGAGGTGTCACTGCTTAGTTTGCAAGACAGCTCTGCCCGTTGACCAATATTTGCAACGGTATCCGAGAGTCCACAGACGAACTGAACTCCGCGGTCTGCAAATAAGAACAAAGCAAATTTTGTGAAATCATCAAAAATGACTGTTTAATGTGTTTGGCCATATCAAACCTCTGGTCCAAATGGACCATTTTAGTGTTCCATTCCTTACATAAATATAATGTGGATTACATGGAGCAAACAATGTTGAAGGCGCATGCAGTTTTCCATTTTCTAACACTGTTAACTCTTCTAGTTTTCTTGTTTCCAGTCTGTCGCTCTCTAGTGGTCTATATGCAGCACTGCACAGTGTTTCATATCGTAGATCATCAAAGTCCTTTTATAGTTATTAAATGAAACGGTTGCCCTAAATAAAAATCGAATCATTTTACAAATACCATAAGAATATAACCAGAGTCTATTGAATTGCCCCACATTTTTAGTGTGACCCCTAACAGATAGTTTTCTGCCACTGAACTTCTTGTTGTAGTGAGTTATGTGTTATTGGAAAATCCAAACGTTATTACATTAGTTTAGAAATGAAAGGCCACATTTGAGAAAAACAACTTCCTGAATTCATAGATCTGATGTTTGCCCACTGCACAAGAACAGTTTAACGAAGTTTCTATTAAGCAAAATGCCTCAATTGACACATCACGTCGGCCCGTACTATCTCTCATATTTTAGTTTGGGACAGATTGTATTTTGTAGTCAAATCTTCAGTCCAGTACTGAAACACTTAATCAGTACGAACCCTGATAGCAAAGCTGACAATGTGACAACGTTTCGACGACTGGAACTAAAAGTGTAGTGGCACATTATTCAGTCTCCACAGAATGAGGGCTGAGCAAAACAAAAGGCTTTTACCTATGATAGTGTCAGGAACCAAAGGGCCGGCTCGTACTCGCTTCTTTTTCTTATCATATGCATCGTTGTCTTTATTTTCATCCTCTCCGTCTGTCAGGTTTTTATTCGTGCCGTCTCCACCCTCATCTCCATCGCCTCCTTCCCCCATGGCGTCCTTTTCAGCCCGCGCTCGTCCAGCCGCCTCCAAGTCGTCTTTCTGTTTTTGCAGCTTGGCCTGCTGCTCCAATGCAAGTCTACTCAGGTCATCTTGATTGCCAGTTTGGGTGCCTTTGCCTCCTTTACCATTTGGATCAGCTGAACATAAAATTACGGATATTGAGTCGTTAACTTTTCTCTCACTTGTTAAATAAGCAAAGAAACGAGAAGTGCATATCCAGCTGTCACACTATCAAGCTGAGTTTGCGTGTTTTTGAATTATTTTTTTTTTAATCTATAAAAAAAAAAGATCCCCCACCTTCCACTTTAAGAGAGGCACAGCTGGATGTTATGCCAGCAATGGCGTAATACTCTCCATCATCTCCCATTTTACAGTCTTTGACTCTCAACGTGTGAATGAGCTTGTCCTCTGAGACAGTGATCTCATATTTGTCCCCGTGGTCAAGTGATGAATGCTGATTTGACCAAGTGATTCTGTTGAGGGGTGTTGACAAGACGCACTGGAAGATGGCGTCTTGACTTTCAAAGGCCTTCACATCCTTAATCTTGGCTATGAAGTCCACAGCAGGCACTGAGAGAGGAGGTGAAGGGCGGATGGGGATTAAATGACTTGAGTTCTTGTTCCTGAATGAGCTTTTCATCGTCTCACCAACTGAAGGTACAATCATCCAGTTTATTACAGTTTCATTAGTTACGGCTCACCTTGGAAGTCAGTTGCAAGGACGTTTGCATCTTCAACATCGACCTGGTAAAAACCAGCATCTTCTGCCTCGACATCTTTGATGCTGAAAAGATAATTTGTCCCTGTTTTCTTAAGGCTATGCTTTGAATCGTCATCGTCCCCATATGGAAGCATCGTCCCATCCTTTTTTAGAGAAAAGGGCTCAGATTAGTTTTCATTTCTTTTTTTTTTCATTTGAGCAGTGATTGGTTACACATAGTTTATCCTGTAATACATATTAACTCACCTTGTATAAGTTAATTGCGCTGTTGGGATCATGTAGTTTCATGTCGAAGCTGAACTCGGCTCTCCCGTTTGGTTGCACTTCTATTTGTTTCACATTGTCCAGTTGCTCTACGACCTGAAAAGGATAAATGAAATGTCTCGTGTATCTGTAGATCTTTCACTTGAATGAAGCGTGGATGTTTTCAAGAAACATTACACTGGTATTACAACTTTCTTTCTTTTTTTCTTTACAAGTCATGCTTTGTAAGAGTAACTTAAGACCCTTTTTAAAATGTTTTTGTTCAGACATCCAGTGGTTTCACTGATCTAACTAATCTATCTTGAAACTTTCACCCAGACGGCAGTAAATCACTACTTCACAGCCTGGTGTGAAGTTACCCTTTTTAGAGTCACCAAAAACATGTTCAAAGGTTAAACAAAAACACAATTGCTCAGTTATTACAAACGGCATACTGCTCAGTACCTTTGCCTGCTCATCTTGCCTCTCCTTTTTCAGCTGGTTGAGTCTCTTGAGCAACCAGCGGAAGTCAGTAACACCAAAGTCAAAGCAGATTTTTTCATAGTCCTTCTTTGGTGCGCAGATAAGCAGCTCCATGAGCTTCGGATCAATTTCTCCCTCTTTTTTAGGCGGGAGAGGTTTCTTTTTTTTTTCAACGACACTAAAACAAGAGGCATAAAGTCAGATGTTTTTGGAGATCTCCAGCAGTACATGTTGACAAAAGATAACAAAACACTAGGGCTTGACTTTGAAACTTACGTTTTCTTTAGCATTTTTCTGAAATCTTGTTCTTGTCCATTTGCTAAAAGAAAATGAGATTTGAATTTGAAGGAAAATATTTTTTATCACAAATAACCCGACTATCAAGTTTGTCTAAATTCTTTATGGTTCTATCTAAACTGTAACTTGCAAACCCTGGATCAAATTAATTTGTAATAAGTCCTGCTCTTCAATTGCAGAGATGTTTTTTTATTTTTTTTGTAAAGTATCATTATTCTTAAGTCATTATTTGACCTTGTCCACTTCCATTTTTGTTGTTGCTTCTGAAATTAAAATAGATCATGACCTATCTAGAATTCTCAAAAGAAACTACATGAAAAGAGAACCGTCAATCTCCTTCATGGATCTTTACCGTCTTCTTTGGCTTTCTTCTTGAGACCTTGGGAAAGAAATCAGAACAATAGCAAATTCAGTCTTTTGAATAATTCACAATGACCATTTGGCAGAGTAATAATAATCTTGTATTTTACCTCCAATGACATTGAGAGTTGCAGTGCAGACAGCCATTCCATACTCATTGGTGGCAAAACATTTGTAGGTGTCGGCTTGATCTGGTTTTACATCGAGTATCTGGTGGAGCGATATTATAATATTTTGATTACGTCTTTAGGGCTGACTATTAGGCTCTGTCTCATATTGTAACAATCAATGAGCTCTTTTAATTGAGTACTGGAAGGTTGAGAAATTAAAATTAATAAGTGTACCATACTTTAAAAACAATTAAAATATACATGTTTAATTCAGCACGTGTGGGAGTATAGGAGAAAGGACGGGAATATAAGTCAGGATAAATCCTATACGTTTGTACGTTTTTATGAGATTTGGAGGCCTGTATTTAGATGGTGTTTTCTCACCTCGAGGATGTACTCTTGAGCTCTTTCATCGTATCTGGTCTTGTATTTTTCGGGGTCCTCGACCTCTCCTTTATTACGGCCCCATGTCACAGCTGGCGCCGGCTCTCCACTAACCAAAGCTTTAAAAAATCCTTTTTTACCTGGAAAAATGAGAAAAATACAGAAAGACTTCGGCCAGTGATGCAGTTGTAGATAGTGGTTGATAATGTTGTCGCAATCAACGCTTTATGTGGTGTTTTCCCATTTACCATCTTGAATAGTCATAGGCATTGGTTTCCGGACAAAGTCTGGCGTTGACTTTCCTACGGGCAGTTGCTCAACATACTGAGTGATCATGACCCCGGGAACTCTGGACCTTTTCTTAATGGCCACTGTTGGGAGCAGAAAATAACAGTTAAACTCTGCTGTGGGATGTTGTTAGTGTGGCAATCCTTAACATTTCATTCCTGGTTGATTTGGCGACACCCTATTTCCTGATGGTATGTAAATACGGGTTCACCACGACAGGTCCTGTCCACGCTTTCCATCATCCAGTGAGCGACCAACCGTGAGCAGATTTTTATGACGCACACGAGTCTGCGAGCAGCCAAAGCAGTTAACCGCTCTGTGGCTGCTCCTTCGTGTTCCATTATGCAGTATTTAAAACTGATCCGCTGTCAAAAATGGCCTAATATGATCTTTTTTTCTTTGTAGATGTATTTTTGATGAATGATAGCGCTCAGTTTCCAGCTCACTGACACCCACCTCACGTTTCTTCTGACTACTGTGCTTCATATTAAATGTCAAATCACATTTTGCCAGATAAATGCTTTTGATTTGAAGCTCTAGCCCCAAGAAAATGTTTAATGATTAGCATCGGCAATAATTCTTTTCTGGGAGTTAATTCTGCAAAAATGTCATTATTGCAATACCTTCGTCCGTGGACAATGTAGGCTCAATGACCACGGTGTTGCCTCATTCGGTGATAGTGACTTTAACAGGCAGGTTTTTAAAGAGAGATCTTCCAGTTTGCAAACATAAGAACGACATATCACATACACGTTCAAGATCAATACTTTGTTCTTTAGCACATGAGTTGTGTTCAATATTCACACTGTTAAAACGTGCCTGAGCAAAAAGATTGGATTGGTTATAGTTAAAAATATTGAATGCGCTGCTGAAGGATCACAGTATTAAAACCTCCCCCTTTTTTCTTTAAGGGTTAAAAACTGTAACATTATCTTAATAATAGTTACAATATCAGATAAAAGCAACATAGTAAACGGTCACTTTAGATCACACACGCGTTACCACTGCTTTTACTTTTGGTTGCAGTTGAGCTAGAACTTCACAAGAGGTCAGTATTTCCTTTCTGTTGTCAACCATGACAGCCGCCTCATCAGCTAGACCTTTTAACTCTTGAACTGTGCTAATATTTGGATTAAACGATCAGTTTTTGTTTAACAGCAAACCCATACATGTGTCAAAACCAGTTAAAACGTAGTTATGATGTCATTAATTTATTTTAATATCTATTCCAATGAACTAATATGTGTATAAATCAAGTAAGTACATTATAATTATGACAAATGACATGAATGATGATGCCTCAAAGTCAACTGCAATATTATAGTCACCCATGGGACTATTAACATAGTCCCTCCTGTGGTGCTGGAGATAGCAAAAGGAGAGATGAGTGACACATTTTGTCAACGTTATTCCACTCTAGGATTTCAACTGTAGGATGACTCAGCATCCAACAGTGAGTTCACCCAACAGCTGTTGAAATCAAAAACTCCAGCCCACCCTCAGTTGCTCCTTTTTTCCTGCGCCAGCAGCGTCATGACTCCTCATGCTTCATTCACCCTGGGGCTGAAGCATTTAGGAAGACTTTACTGCTGCATAATAAAGACGGGGCAAACTGCTAATTACCACACTTCTAGTTGTAAATTCAGGTCTTTAGCCATATGGAGCTATCTGTGGTCTAGGATTCATTGTATGTGTATAATTATGCCCGAGTTAACTATGCAGATACCGTACTGAAACATAGATCCCATTCAGATTTATTTAATAAGACCACCGGCTACAGTTGACCCTTTGCTAAGCCCCGCCCCTCGCTGCTACTCCGTCAAGTGGTCGGGTTACCATGAAGCCCACGACTTCACTAATTTCACTCCCCATAGCTAAATATTATCTCATTTTTGAAAAGGAAAAAAAAGGGATTTCAGTGAGAAGCAGAAGTAGTCTACCATAAGAGTAAAAAAAGGATACATCCAGGATGTCAAACTGATTCAGCAGCGAAAATAGATTGAAAAGATAAAGATAAGACGACAAATCGCAGTGTAAAAGTGACGCACCACCTGGTGATGGAGCCGGAAGACAACAAAACTGTCTCTGTATAGCTGGGAAGGTCTTTTTTTCTGGATTTTGCCTTGTCGGACCCTGACAGGTGATGGCCCGTATGTGTTTGAATATGGGACTTAACGTCAATAAGTTTGTTTTTTTCAAGGGATGTAGGTCCTTGACCAGACTTAAGTGGGCTTTAAATGTTTCAAAGGTTGTTCCAGCACATTGTGTCTATCCAGCAATCATTTTACGAGTCACCTCCACAAATTGTTTGACTTCCTAGATACTAACAGTTAAAATATGGCCATTCACACGTTTCAGAGGTTGAAGTATATTCTGCTAGCTTTTACCGCTTATTTGTATCTCCCCTCATCATCATCTGTCTACTGTAGTTGCACAACACATACGTAAGGAGGCAGATTATAACGATCACAGAAGGAAAAATAAACAGATTTAATTCATTGAAAAAGCACAACATCAACTAATTACGTTGACAACGTGAACTTCAAAGTGGAACCAGATCGCACGCCATCTGAACGACATCCAGTAAACTCATAAGGCTTGACTCAATATTTGGCGACTACTACTACTGTGTGTAACTTTTAGATTATCCATTCCTCAACACTTTTCCACAGCAGCCCTCCTCCAGTTTGAGGGCGTATATTACATATTCATCACGCTGCCTGTGTCATCTCTCAGAGGATTGGTTTAGGCTCTTACAGTAGATCATCTGAATGCAGGCCGGATTCTTGCTCCTCAAGTATTGATTCACACATAATCCAAGTCTGGAAGGACAGCAGTCAGTCGTTTGCCTCCGCATACCAATCACTCTGGGAGGAAACTGTTTGATTTGGACACCAGCAGACTTCTCAACACTTTAAATATGAATTTGTTGGCTGTTTAAAGTGGATATCATTTCCATAAACCACTCTGAGTCACCAACACGAGGCCTCGAGAAGGAGTGTGAATGGTTTCAGACACTTTGAGTGTTTCTTGGAGTTCTAAAGTAAAATTGGGACACATGGTGTCCTTTTATATGTATTTGTGATCGACTTCACTCCAGTCGAAGTACTAAAGAAATGTTTTTTCTCACATCAAATAAAAGCGGAACTATTTTTCTTTCTTTCTTTTTTCTTCTTCTGCAGTCATATTTTACAATTGTTTGAAAAAGTCAAAGAAAAGCTTATTCTATTCAGCTGAATAGAAAAATGTAGATACTAATCGTGAAAGGCTTAAACTTAAACGGGGCATGTGGTACTTTATAGGTTCATGCTAGAATATTTACACATGCCTTAAGTTCATGAACACAAAATGTTTTTCACGCTGTCTTTTTGAAATGTACCTGTACCTCTGTCTGAAACTCCCAATTTTAGTGCTCGTCTCTTTTAATCCCCGTTCCTGAAAAAGCACAGTCTGCTCAGACTTACGAGAGAAATATGACGCACCTTTTGCAAAAGTAGTTCTCAAGCTGTAAGTGGACATAGTCAGACATGGGGATAATCTAATTAGCATTTATCAGGAAGGGGCGACATTTTTTTTATTTATTTTTATTTTATGTTTTGTTTTTAGGCTTTTATTGTCAGAAAAATCTGATTTGGCTTGTTGAATAAAAGGTTTTCTGATCTTGGCAGACTCCTAAAAACACCGTATCTCCTTGAACAGCAAATGGAACAGACATGAATAAGTCCCTCAGATTTTCCAAACTTACCGAAGGCTTTTGGGTCCTGGTTTGTTTTTGAACTCATTTCAGTGTCGTTGGTTGTTCGCCAACTAAGAGTCTCTTTTCGCTCTTTTGGCTGAAACACAAAGAAGAATTGTAGCTACGTTAGTCTGCATGTGTCATATTCAAAACCAACGTTTTCATGATTTACATGGCCAACATTGAATTGTATCAATTCTTTTGAATTTGGGGGTTTTACACCAGTAAGTATAATGTAAAATCTTAGCAGAAAATCTTTCACATTGTGTTTCAATGAAAACACAAGGACTGCTATTTGTCCTTATTTATTGAAAGCATTTGAACAGCTAATATGTTTGGCCATTGTTTTTAAGTAACACAGGAAGAAAAACAAACTAATGTTATAGATAAACCCGGCCTTGGAGGTTCTCGTCATGGGTTGTCTATGTTACTGGATGTTATCAGCCTCTCAAAGTGGGGATGCTTGGACTATAGCGTGACCTGAGCAGACACTTGGAGACGTGCTGGGACACACAGTAAACGGGGAATGTGAAATCCCACCTAGTGGCTGACTCTGTCCGACTGCCTCTGGAGTCAAGTGGTCGTGCCAGCGATTTAACTGCTCAGGTCCAAACATAGACAGGGGCAGAATGTCTTCCAATCAAACTGTTAAGCCAACGCACATATCTGTAAATCTTTTTTTATGCCGCCATCTCTTAAAAATGATGTTTTGCACAGTGAGGCGCCTAGTTGTTAACTACCAGCAAAAGGCTGCAAAGAAACTTTAAACTCAAAGTGCTCGTGTTGGGCGATCATGTGAATTTGTTTTGTGGGAGAAATCAACAATTGGGACGGTAGTGGATTTATTAATTACATAACAAACTCTCTCTAGAGAGATAATGACATAGATTTGTTTTAACCAATATGATAAAAAAAAGATACTTGAGATAATAAAGGCTTTGACTATCGACTTTCACACAATGCATTTTGGTCAAGTACCAGTTAATGTAAATTACATAAAAATTGTTAGTGTGGTTATGTTAATCTTAATGCTAACTGAGTAATTTGTTTAGCATCTTCGGTGCTGAAGTGATTTTTAACAAGAATTAAGAGGGGTCGCATCTCAAGATAATAGCTATACGGCTTTTTACATAGCTCTTTTTCATTTTAAAGAACGTAAAAGGAAAATGGAAAAATGTGACAAAGAATATTCAACTTTGATAATCTACAAGCCAGCAGTATATTTATATTTAAGTTTTAATGTGTCACACATCCTGTAGTGCAAACGGATCATAACCTCCTGCTCAATCCTTTTGTTAGTCATGGTGAGCCAGTTGATAAGGTCACATTCGTGACTGAAATACAGCACACGGTTTAGATCTTTAACATCCATATTACAGCATTCAGGTCCATTCACTCTTTTTTTTCTTCTTTTGCAAGGTATCAAAATTCTTCTGTTTCACTTTAGTAATTCATGATATGCAGCACAATAACATTTGAGTGTTTTTATTTTTATACCACTGTGCCCGTGGCAGTGCCAGCAGTAAAGTATATTTTGGCGGTTCTTGTTGTTATGGCTCACGTTAGTGATACTATGCTAACATACCAGACATACCATTTTTTACGGCTTTACAAAATGGCACCATGTCTTTGTCTGCAGGTCATTTAATTAAAAACAAACATTTTTAAATGCTCATCTTTTATTTTCATCAGGATTAGTCAATTTTTTGCAGCAGCAGAACCGAATACTTTGACAGCCATGAACCCAATCTAATGCTTATTTAGGATAAGATGATTTTTGTATTTGCCTTGTATATGAAATGATGTACAAAAGACACACCTGATCTCTATATGTTTTAAAGTAAAATGTCACAAATTAGACATGTATGTAGCTCGTCTGTACTGTTTCTGATTGGCCTCTCTTAACAAATGCTGCCTTTCTGTTATCCCATATTTAGATGTTTACACAGTTGCCCTGACCTGTACCTCTTATTGTACTGAAGTATCCTGCATGAGAGTTCACCATATAAGACGCTGTTGTTGCGTTTGGTCAGGTTATAATTCTCTGAAAATGATTGACAGAAGAAATTTGGCATAATAATAAAAAAAATCGGACTTACTTTCAGTTCTTCTTCGTCTACGTTCCGCTATCTGTCTTCAGCTTGTGAAGTCTTCTCACTGTCCAATATTTCAGCGGTGACACCCCTTTTTGTTCGGTGATAAAAGTTTGGGGCGCATAAAGACCCATACATGGGTGAAATGTGCTTGCTAAAAACCCGTATTACAGCAGTGATAAAGGGTGGAGGTTCGTCTTACCCATCCCTATGAAAGCGATCACTTCGCACTGGAAATACATTTTGACTGTTCATTCAATCTTGTATTGGGCTTATCCACTCAACAGTTTTCCGCCATTACTGTTGAGCGCATAAAAACACCAGGTGCAAATAAGCAAACATCAAGATTCGCACTTAAAACTATTGTGAATTAGTGACAGATATACTGTACATAAGTGGTTGATGGTAAAGGCTTCGTGATTTATGGATCCACAATAGCCATGCCAGACTCAATGCCTCTCACCAAAAGCTTTCGACTGGCAGCTTCACAAGGTCTCGTAACAGGATCCCTTTACTATAGACTTTATTGACCAATAAACATTAACTCGAGACATTTTATTTGGTAAAATAAGCTCCGGTTCATACGAATAAATTGGCCGTTCCGATTAGCTTACAAAAGTATCGACGTAAATTCTCAGTCTGTGGTATTTGGGGGGTGGACCTCTGGTAGCATTATAAAAAGATGGTTGTTGATGGCGTGCCAGTGTGATGGACACGTTGCTCAGAGCGGGCTTTGGGTTCACATTGTCGGAGGTTTAACAAGCATGACTTCTCCAGACAGTTTCAATAGTAACCCCAACCTCATAAACAAGGCTGATGACACGTGTGGAGAATAAACACAAATATCAACTCTGTCCATACCTTCAGGAAACGAGGTAAGGACATAACGCTGCACTAAAGATTATAGAAATAACAATATTGCATTATATTGCTCTTATCAGTGTGATTCCATCAGATAAAATGGGCAACTGGGCTGTATGTGTATAGTCAAAAGTATTTAACCAGCAGTGATATACACAAACGGTGGCATCCCTTTAAAGCTATTTCTGTTACGGCTATTTGAATGGAGATATAAAATGGACTCATTTAAGGTTTGCAGCTGAGGATCTTGTTTTAGACAATTTACTGGGAGGCTCAGGTGGATATCCTGTAGATGGAAATGCAATGAAAATGTGCACTCGGTTCAAAAGGCCTTAATGTGATGTGCGTGATGTTGTGGGCTCAGATATTGGAAAACATGTGCAAACAAGACATGAAAAGTCCGTTGCTTGAATGAATAAGTTGTTGTTTTTTGTCAGTGGATTTAGTGAAGAATAAATGCAAAGTTATTGATAAAGGAATAATTCAGGGACAAAACAAGACCAAAAAGAACGCAACACACTTGTCAGTTTCATGATTTATTGGAGTTGCCACAAGATATTTTGACATGTTTTTTCCCATCAGTGTGTCACTTCACTTGTGCTATTATTTCTGAAAACGGAGTATCAATTGTCACATTGCAAATAAATTAATGCAGTCTATGTAGTAAAACAAAAAGCATTCCCCTTCCTTATTGTCCAGAACATGTCAATATGAGGAAAGGCTGCTGAATGTCTTCATGCCATTTTAATCTGTTGAAAAAAAGTAGAGAGAACAATATTCATTATAAGCATGAACCAAAATGGATTATTGTGAAACCATTCCAGTTGTAAAGTTAAACCTTACCTCGCACAATAAGTTTAGTAGAACACTCTGCTTGGCCAAAAGAGTTGACTGCGACAACTTTACAGACGCCGCTGTCTTTTGATCGGACTCTGAGAATGTACAAGGAGCACACCCCGAACGCGTTGGTGATGTAGTAGTTGTGGTCTGAGTTGATGCAGACGTCATTCAGGTACCAGGAGACAGTGGGCGTAGGGCATCCCCGGACAGCACATGTCATGTAGAGTTTGTAACCTTTCGGTGGTGTGTGGACTTTCAGAGGCACCAAGATGGATGGAGGCCTCTCAAAGCTGATCCCTGATGAATTAACTCCATTTGAAGGTATTAGAACTAGATAGGGGGAGAAAAAAAACAACATAGGATTGAAAATGCTATTTAAGTCACATTTCTAATCTTATAAATTCAGAAATGTTTCAGACATTTTCTTCTATCACCCGGCGATGGAATAATAGATTCTGAAGTATCAGAGACTTCAAAGACTGAGCGTCTACCACCCAGATACTTTCTCTGGGATGAAGTATCTATGTTTATGTCAACGCATCAGAAGGCTCACAGTGACTATGACAACATGCTCACCATCTTACCTCACTAACACGAAATGCTGAGGATGGTAGGAATGCCTTTTTTTTAGCTTGCAGGTCATAATTACTATTGGCCAAATATTCATTTTGAACTGATGGAGCCATTTTAAATACCAGGGCACAACTAAAGTCATCAGGATGCATCATCTAGAAAGCTTTAATGTTGCACCGATCCATGTAAGAGACATTGAGATATTTTACTGGGTAATTGAAAACCTTAAGTCTCCTGATCTTTGGACCGACCGATGATGCCACCCTTTTATTTTTTTACATAGCCTACTCGCATGGCTAAAATTGGGATTTAGGCTCTGTACCGAAGACATTTACTCCAAATTTGGACTGTAACACTGATATATTCAATTTCAACAGTTGGGAAGGTTATTTGTGTACTCGGGCAGCTAGGGAGCACATACAGTACTGAAGCTTAACTGTTAGTCATGGGGGAACCGACAACTTCACCAACAGATGGTGCGATTGTTTTAGGAGTCTGGCTAGTTTTATGGTTACTGAAGTCTGATGTTTCCAAACAAACAGAAGCCAGAATATTCAATTACCATCAAGGCACAACATAAGCGCTTGCAGAGGCAAGTAAACTCCCAATTATGGATTGGATAATTTGAGGGAAAAAATATGCGATTGCGAGATCGGCATTATTGCCTTTTAGTCGCCGATCCCTGATACGACTTTATGGTGAGCAACCAATCCGTGACAAAATGGCTAGAAGAGCTAGGTGACGTCAGCAGCATTGTCCTGCTTGGCTAAAATGGACATTAACAGATATTCAATTGACTGACATTGATATGCGTTCAAGCTCTATTCAGTAAAACTGTATATTGGTCGAAAGTCATTTATAACATCAGGATGAATCTTATCTTGTAAAAATGTTTTTTTGGCAAGAAACTTAAATAAGTCCAGTTGTTTGAAGGACATTTTTTTCACAGTAATATACATTTTAAAAAAAGATATGAGAGAGAATTAGGACCCGTTTACTTCCTGAGACTAGCTCTAAGCAGCGTATACAACATAACTATAACTACAAATGCAGAGCTTCTGCAACCAGAGTTGGTGATTGTTGGAATAGTTTTGTTTCTGTCAAATTTAAAAAGAGAGCACTTTTTTTTACAATGAACAGCAAGGTAAAGTTACTGTTTCTGTCAATAGTCTAGTAGCATAACATATTAATTGTATACTTTCAAAGTTAATCAAGTTAAATTATTTTCCAAATATATATTAACTATTTGATAAGCCTACATTTTTTCATCTTGGATAAGTAATCAAAAAGCTTACTGTCCAGCCCTGATCATTAACGCCAGCTATTGTTCATTGGAGTCATAGCTCATGCCTACTTAAAACAGAGTCCACCACATTCTTACAAACAGATTAAACTTTAAATTGTCAGACACATGTGCAGTGCATGCTGCTTTCTAGTCATGACTAAACGGGAACAACTATAATAACCCACCTCTGTTGCTGTTGGCCCCTAGTGTAGGTGACTGAGATGGATCTGAGAGGCCCATATCATTCTTGGCGTAGATCCGAAAATGGTACTCTACCCCGGAAAGGATGTTGTTGACAGTGTATGTGTTGGTGAAGAGGCGGTCCGCTACGGTCTTCCACACTCTGGTGTTGGAGTCGCATTGAGACACCACATAGTAAAGGCGGTCGTCCAGCTCCTCGTCTGGAGAAGGAGCCCATGATACCGCCACTTTGCCGTGGACCGTTTGCTCCAGCTCCACTGGCCCTGGAGTTTTGGGTTCATCTAGCAACACGTGCAATAAGATGCGGAGCATGTTAGAGAGGACTGAATCAATTGCTCAACATTTGTTCCATTTTCCCTCTTCCCCCTTTTTTAAAATACGCCATTTGTCTTAATTTCTTTGCACTGTAACTACTTTGAAACCTTCCGTAATCCTACCATACTTGAGAGGCCTTAAATTCCTCTGTGGTGTTTGGTCAGGATTACACTTGCGTTTGTTCAGTTAATTACATCCTATTAATGCATGTTACACAGTGAGAATTAGGTTTCTCTTTCCGTTTCAAAGTTGTTCACTGTTAATTGGGGTTTCGCATTCGGTTGCAAATACATTGGTGTGTCATTGATATTTAATTGGATAAATATGACCCAATTACTATTGTAGAGTATCGAATTAATGACGTTTTCCTCTGGCCAGTGGAACCCATCTCAAGCATTAATTTGAATTATTTCCTTATTTAATTTAAAAAAAATGTTTTTATTTAAAGAGGATTGTCAAACTTGCACATTTGTCCTTTCAATTTGTCTTAGAAGTATCTTTGTTCAAGTTCTATTGTAATTTTTCTATTTTATGTTTTCTTTTGCATCAATTTGCCTATATATTTTATTTCCACTGAATGTTTTTTTCATATGCACGAAACTATGTCTCGTAAGTGCTTAACTTACTTTGCAACAATCCTTATTTGGATTTTGATGCAGATAATATCGGCACAAACAATATCACTACTTTTTCCAGAACTTTTCTGCGCTCATCACAGTAGATCATAGTTTGTTCTTACCTGTGACTCTGACCTCGATGTCAAATGAAGCCTCACCCACAGAGTTTTTGGCTTTGATGGTGTAAATGGCTGAATCTGAGCGCTTTGATGAAGGGATAACGAGCTGAGACATTCCCTCTGTATTGATGATATTAATCCACGGGGATATTGGCTCATTATCCTTCAGCCAAGTGATCTGAGGTGGAGGTTCAGCCTGGAGATATCAATATTGGGTAAATGAGATGAAGTATCAGACGTTTGCAGTCACGTCACACTGTAATAACTCAAGAATCTGACATGGCTGGAATGGAGGAATAAAATGAGGAATGCACTGACTTGAGAAGATTTAGTATTCATGCCACGGCCTCAGCTTTTAGGCTTACCTCATAGCAAATTTTGACACGTGCTGAATTTCCTGCTCTGACAACAATGAAGTCCTCTGGGTCTTTAAAACAAGGTCTCACTGGAGGAAAACCAACAAAACATGAATGCAGACAGGGAGCAAACATTGCTCTGGATAACATAGTTCAATTATTAATATGCACAGCGGAGGAAGTTAACTGCTTACTGTTGGGGTTCTTTGCACACACCATTGCAGAGGGAGGGCTCGGGTCTCCTGATCCGGACTCATTAATCGCTAAAACCCTGAACTCGTACTCCGATCCCTCAGTGACCTCTTTCACTGCATACTTCACGTCTGAGAAGAAAATTCAAAGCGTTTCAGGAAAAAGACAAAAATCAAATTTTCTTTTTAATCAAAACACGACGGAGCGTCTTTCTGACAAACCTTGAATTGGTTCATTAAGTGTATTCAGGGCAACCCACACATTTGTGTCCTTCTTTCGTTTTTCTAATTGGTAACCAATAATCGGTACTCCTTTGTCGTCCCCTGGGGGGGTCCAGGTCAAGTTGATGCAGGTTTTAGAGGCACTCACCACTGTGGGGGCACCAGGTGGACCGGAGAGTACTACAGAATGACAAATAGTCAAATTAATTGAGGATGCTCCTTATCAATAGTTAAGTGGGGATTAAAGGCATGGAATAAATCAAGGACATCTACATGATGCCACTGCCGGATATTGCAAACTATTCCTCCTGGAGATGGAGCAATCTTTACAGCAGTGATAAAAGGGAGGCTTTCTACAGTGACTAAATAGTTCTGGTGACAAACGATTTGAAGCAATCACAAAACTACCCAGAGGCATTTTCATTTGTTACAACCTGGGGGAGATTTACATGGGATTTGCTGAGGAATGGCAAATGAGATTTCTTTTTTTTTCCTCCCTGCACTTACTCATTATGCCAGCCATAATGCTATCGGCGGTCTCCAGGGTGTCGCTGAGGCCTTCGGGGTTTTCGGCGTAGATGCGGTAGTTGTATTTCTTTCCATGGGTCACATTCCTGTCTCTGATGGAGGTCTTGTCAGCTGACACGTCCCCAAGTTTCGTCCACAGCGCTTGTCTCGCCGGCTGCCTTTCTATGATATAGTTGGTGACGGCGGAGCCGCCGTCGTCTTTGGGAGGGTTCCATTTAATCTCAATTAAAGATGAGGTTGTTTCAACAGTCTCCACTGGACCCTCCGGGGGGCCGGGCCGATCTATCACAAAAATATTGGGTTACATTTCAAATGTAGCAACGTAAATGTGACGCTCAGTAAAGGTGATAGTTGTGTTTATGTTTTGAGCCGAGCCCTGAGTGGAGGGGTAAACTAATACTGGAAATGTAATTTTCTTATCTCTCAGTAGTTCTAACTTTTCTTGTTAGATTACTTTTTTTTTCCTACCAAGCACAATAAGCTTAGATGTGGCTTCTACAGCCCCAAATGGGTTTTTGAGTTGGATCTTTATTTCCCCTGCGTCTGTCCGCAGGCAGTCTTTGAGCAGCAGCCGGCTGTGATTGGGCTCCCTCACGATCTTGACTCCTCCTCCGTCTTTGATCTCAGTGCCGTCCTTGAACCAACTGACCACCAAAGACTCCTGAGGCGGAAAAGGCATCTTGAAAGCGGCATTCTGGCCGACTCGTATAATCACAGGTTTGGAGAACTTGTGAAGGTCGTCCGGGTCAAACTCGGGTACGCCTGTGAAACACAAAATGTGATTTAATGTAATGCACAAAGGTCGTTGTGGCATTCAATATGGTGTGCAACACAGGGGAGTAAATCCTACCTCCGATGGTGACCTTTCCTTGTGTACTCTGATCCCCGAATGCAAAACGATAAACTCCAGAGTCGTCGTCCTTGCAGCTTTGAATTGTCAGCAGGTGAGAGGTTCCATCTTTGGTTATGTTGACCCCGGCGCCTGAGTCCAACTAGCAAATATGATGTTAAAGGGAGAACATTATACTTCTGTGTGTTGCAGAACAACATTTGCTAAAGGACATAAACTCCCACTGAAAGATGCAAGACTATTAGTTATTTTGTACTTTCAAATGTGTCATTTCTAATGTGGAAAAAACATACGAATTATCTTACCTTTTGCTCTCCTAATTTACTCAAAGTAAAGCAACGTGTCCTTATTGTAAGTATGTGGATTCATTGGCCTTACCGGCTCTCCATCTCTGTGCCAGCTGCCATCGCAGTCAATGTTCATCTTCACCGTTAATTTAGCCGGATTTCCACGAAGAACATAAACATCAGAAAGTCCACAGGTAATTCCCGGCTCTGGGCAACATAAAACAAAATGACTCACTACTTTGCACCTTATGTGCAGCATCTTTCAGTTAAGGACTATGTGTATGCTCAATAAAAGTACACAACTCCTAATGAATCAGTTACATACACATGTGCTTTTAATCTCTTCTCAATAAAAGGAATATTGTTCATCATCATCATGTCAATAATATCATGATTGTACCTACCATTGTAAAGTTAATGTTACTCCTTTAAAAAAGGTTTTGAATTCTTCCACCGTGTAAATAGTGAGGAATTGGGAGTATGATCATAATTTTAAAAAAACATCAAGAAACAACATTTGGTTTTTTCAATAAATGCATTGCAAGTAAATATTTGTTTAGTGTGATTGTGTTAGAAAGTTACAGATGAACTCAAGTTACAAAGCAAACTTATGACATCAAAAGCAAACACATTGATAAGCAGCAAACATAAAACGATGACATGAGCAATTTCGAACAGTGCGAGTCTTTGTTCCAAGTATTATTTCTGTGTTACAATAAGATTTAAATTAATATATATATATATATTTTTACACATGCTAGTTATTGTTTTACGCCCTCTTGTTTATGAATTTGCATTTGGCTTTTTGAGAAACTGTTAGAGAAAGAAACATAATTTGATTATATATTAGTTGATTTGAAAACTCTTACGTTACTAATACAAAGTTATTCTTTTAGTGGTTTAATATCTCTGTTACTTGTACTTTCAGTATTGATTTTCTGGCAACCCACCTCCCGCATCTGCAAGTGGCGGATCGAGCCTTTCACAGCGAACGACTTCTTCGACTGATTTGACAGCAAGGACAACAGTAAGTCATTTAGACTTCGTTTAGTCATTTACTTCCTCTATTTGATTGGCTCCCTTGTTGTCGCACTTACCACTTCCTGAGTCTGCAGCTGGTGCTGTTGATTGGATTGAATCACCTATTAGTGATCACACACAGTATGAAGATGAGATGTGTACCTGCCCCCATGAATGTGTGGATACTTTGTTCTGATAAAGGTTTGTGTTCATAAGATTTAACCATTTTTCAAAAATATTCCATCGTGTTGCACCTTTTCGAAATGTCGTTGTGGAGTGGGAGGAGTTTAGTTTCTTTTTATGAAAGCTGGTAACTTTACGGGTGACTACCTTCACCGTTACTGTACTTACACTCTGAGCCCTGCTGCTTTGCTTTTCTAAAAATATTGCCAGTTTTGAACATACAGAGATGAAACGCAATTAGTCGAATCAGCTCCACTCGTTTTGGCTTTTCTTTCAGAACGGCAGCGAAGGACGGTGGAAATTAAACAGATTAATTGGCACAGATGGGATGTTTTGCAAACTATTGTTATCGACGGAAATGGGCTCGGGCTCTCAGCACTTTGAATTATGTTTTAATGGACTTGGTGAATAGACCCTTATTTTTATCGCAGCATTCAGATCTTGAATTTATAACTCAACTCTCAGTTCTTTGTCCATGATAGAAGACCGTTAGACAGGAAAGAAAAGAAGTAATTTAACTGGTACTTTAAGCCAAAAAACTAGGTATTTGTCGTTTTATTACTTTTTTTGATATTCAGTAATACAGATTTATGTATCTAGGTATTATTACTTTGAATTGGATGTTCAGTTCAACAGTTATCCAATTACATAATCAGAGATTGTGCATATTGTTTGATTGATTGTTGAAGACCATGTTTCTATGATTAATGGTTCCAACCAGTCTACACATGCAAAAACACTAAAGCGATTACAACATTAACGTAAGACCAGACAATCTCTGCATGAGTAATATATTGCAGTGACATGTCTGCTTTATGTATGATGGAAAAACAATCATACAAATCTTAAAAACTACAGCATGCTTTAAACAATAGTGTGATTTGTGAAAAAAAATTTAAAAAAGGGCTAAAACATGCAGAGGCACTGCATGAGAGCAAGAGAGCACCATTAAAGCTTTATTCACACAAAATCGGGCACGTCGGCAAAACCCCCTCCCCCGTCCTTTCATCCACTTTAATGTGTGCAGTGCGCAGAACGCGTAGTCACCGGGGACTGCAAGAATATCAACGCAGTATCCTGTGGCAAAAAGCTCAGTCAACTTTTGGAGAAACGCAACGCAGCGCATTTGGGGTTCAACGCAGCCCGAAGAAGCAGCCAATCACATAATGAGCTGACAACACAACATGAAACACAGCCAAATAGATGTCCTGTTCCCCTCAGATTGCATGCAGAGGTTGTCACAACAATTGAAGTTTCTTACCAGTGCTTTCTACCTCTGCAACAGGTGGATCCTCCGCTGCAGCTGCTGCTGCTGGTGCTGGTTCGCTTGCAATTCCTACCGAGCATTAAATCTAGTTAGTTGTTGCCATATCAACAAAATATCATAGCAAGTAATTTATGCAAATATATAGAAAAAGGTTATTGTAATAATGAACCCCAAACCATTTCCTGAAATCATGTGGACTTAATTTAGTATACTGTTGCTGCCTATGGCGCCATTTTTATGAAGTTGTAAAAGAAATAAAGTAATCCCGTATCAAGAGCTACATTTTTGATTATATCTACATTGGTATTAATTAACCTTAACTAAAATAGATGAGTTTCCAATGCAGCTTCCTTGGTCTGCGTTCTTACTTGGCTCAGCGTCTTTTGCTGCCTGTGGTTCGGCCTGAACGGGTGCAGGAGCTGGAGGAGATTCAGGTGGAGGTGCAACTGCCGCCGCCGCTTTAATCTGCTCTTTCCTTTCTTCTCTCTCCTTCACTAATTTAGTTTGCTGCTCTTCGGCAACCTTCTGCAGATCCATCCCAGATCCTCCTGCCCTCGTGGTTTTCCTCGCTGTCTTTTTGCCCTTTTCTGCATCTTTATCAGCTGAATACAAAACGATGAAAGAGACCAATAATTGGCCAGAATGAATCAGGCATATTTTTTCTTTCACATTATTATTCCATTAGAAATCATTCACCATTCTCAAAACATTTAGATTTGTGTTCTGGAGTATGATATCTTACCTTCAACAATAAGCCACGCGTTGCAAGATTTTATTCCCGCGCAGGCGGAATAAATTCCCTTGTCTACTATCAAGCAGTCTTTGACCACCAGCCTGTGGATGAGCTTGTCTTCTGAGACCTGGATATCATATTTATCGTTTTGTTCCAGTGGTAAATTCTTGCCAAACCACAAAATCTTTGAAAAGGGATTGGACAGGACACACTCGAAAACAGCATCTTCTCTCTCCATTGCCTTCACTTCCTGAATCTTCACCAAGTAGTCCACCACGGGGACTGGGAAATAACAAGCAATGCATTAAACATTCAAATGTTATGTTATATTGGCATGAATGATAATTATTAGGAAAAACACTTTAAAATCAGGGCTACTAGTATTAAAGCCATTATCTTCCTTTGCTTTAATTGGCGATACAAATATGTGTGTAAGTGTAACTTACTTACTTTTAAAGTCAGTGGAAAACATATTCACATCCCCGACATCTACCTGGTACAGTCCAGCATCGTCTGGCATAAGGTCCCTCAAACTGAACATATACTTTTTCCCCACTTGTTTAAGAGTGTGCTTCATCTGATCTCCCAACTCCTTTGTATATGGAACCATTACGCCATCCTGCAGAGATAACAATGCACATTACTGTTGGTCTGCTTCAAATTGTGCGTGCGAGGAAATAGCTGAATAAATGCCAATCGTTTGACGTCAACTAGAAAGCATCATAGCAGGATTTGATCAAAGCATTTTCAAACGTATGGCCGTAAACTCTAGGAGACTGTTTATTGATGATTTGTGTTTTTAATCTTGCAGCAAAATGAGGCGTCTCAGAGGTATGCGTTAACTAGTGGTTGGGCCCAATGATGCTGATCCATCTGTCCATCTATTACTTAATTCAGATAACTTGACGCTTATTCACAAGAAATGGCCAGATTGCAATTAAATCAGTAAATTAATTAATAATAAGGGCCTTGAGGATGGCTACAGTTGATTTATTTGAGTGACTTGCTTCTCTTTAGTGTTGTTGGGCTGCTGTCATTTTGTTTTCACACCAACCTTGTACAGGTATATAGAGCTGCTTGGTTCAATGAGGTCCATGTCAATCTCAAAGGATGCAGTGCCATCAGCATTGACCTGGATGTGTTTCAGGTTAGACAGGCTGCTGACAAACTGGGACAAAAAAAATAAGAAGACATAAGTTTTCTTACATGTTATTGCCTTAATTTACCAGTCAACATGTATTTTTGGATGTAGATAAGCAGCTTCAAACCTCGCAATCAGAAAAGGCAAACTTCAAAATGAGAAAACGACAAACCTCAGCTTGTTCTTCCTCCCTTTCTTTCTTCATTTCATTAAGTTTCTTCAGCATCCAACGAAAGTCAGTCACTCCAAACTCGGCACAGATGCCCTCATAGTCTTTCTTGTCGGAGCTGATTAAGAGCTCCCAGAATTTAGGATCGATCTCTCCTTCTTTTTTCTCAGGTTGCTCAGATTTTGGCCGGACGTTACTGGAAATGAAAAAAAGGGAGCATTTAGTTGAGGAAACAGAAATCTTTTGTAACACAGAAGCCGTCAACACTCGTAACACAACCCCACCTTCTTCTTTTTAGTACAGTCGTAAAATTTCCATCGGGGGCTTCAGCTGGTCCCTTCTGGGCGTTCTTTTTGAAACCAACTGAAAGCAGAAAAGAGGGTTTTCACATTGTTATAGAATCCTGTAACTAAATATCAGACACGAGGGACTGCAGAGTGACGAATTCAAGGGTGTGAAGTGGCTAATTTTCAAATTGGGATCCTCGGGTACTTCATTTGGAGTAACTTTGGGAACGTTTGAGTCTACAAGCTGTATCAGATGAAACGACTCTGCAAGATATTACTTAAACTCAGTAGTCATATCTGTAGCGAGCAGACGCTCCTTACCTGCAATCACGTTCAGAACAACTGTCACAATGGCTTGTCCATATTCATTTTTGGCAAAGCATTTATAGGTGTCGGCTTGATCTGGCATGACATTTGGCATCTGGAAGACATAAGACGCGCTCAGTAAAATAGACCCGGTGGGGGAAATAGTTGACTTTGTCAGTTTCTGTTTCCCCCTAACCTTTTTTCTTTTTTTCTTATACATACACAAAGTTCCATCAGCTCAAGTTCACATTATTCAACAGTTTTTTCAGTCCTAATTGATTTTTCTTTTCTTGTTTTGTGTTTTTTTTGGTTCCATTTCTACTTTGTTTTTCAATTTGAAGTTAAAAAAAAGCTGTATTTTTCAACTATTTAACCAATTCTTTTAGAAAACTAAAGATCTCTGGTTCTTATTTCAATGCCTGCCCTATCACTTTATCATGTGGCGTTAAGTTGTTGAAACTCACTCGGATCCCTTTTCAGCATATCACAGCTAGTTCATTGGATTAGTGGATATATTTTTTCTCACAAAATCATATTTACATTTGTTTGTAGCTATTTCCCTGTACCCTCAAATGCAGATGAACCCACTTGGGTATTTCCCCTGTTTGGGAGCTATTGTTGTAGAGTTTAAAATGCATAATGATCTAATATACATCCCAATGGGACATCTTGCGCCAGACGGACCGATTTTGATTGAAACACTGGGAACAATTTCCAGTCCTTGCGCTCTGCTTGATTGGTAAATGGCCCTTGATGTGTAACCGCGTGCCTTGTTAAGCTGCATTGACTGGATATGTTGGTGGACGTCTTCAGTCCATTTCATGTAACAGATATTGGAGTGTGCGCCTCCCAAGATGAGTTAAATCACCTTTTTTATATAGAAAAAGTAATTGTCAGTGCAAAGTGATGGGTCAGAAGTCTGAATGACATTGATATGCTGAAATTGATTTATTTTTTTATTTTTTTTTTTGTCCCCTATCGCATTCTCTGTGAATTAATCTATTTTTCTCTAGGCCTTTTCTTTTTTTTTTTTTTGCCACTCCCTTTCCTGTATAGTATCACTGCCATTTGATAGCCCCTTTTCGCTTGCCTCAAATGTATGCTCATTGGAATTGGGATCATATTTAGTCTGATATCTTGATGTATCAGACACATCTCCATTATTTCTGCTCCACGTTACGGCCGGCTGCGGGTCTCCAATGACGATCGCTTTAAAATAAGCAAATTTGCCTGTAGAAAGAAAAAAAGAAAAGACAAGGTCACCTCACGGTGGAGAATTTGTCTTCTGCAAAATTATATCACCATAGATTTATCTAATCTTATACATTTCCTAGTTTTATATTGAAACCAGTGTGTGTTTAATTCTATCTGCCTAGCAAAGGAGTTTTGGGTGTTTGCTGGTCCGTTGCACAAACGTCATGGATCTAATCCATTATGCAGAATCATGGAAATTCCACCGTATAATAATCTGTGATATTATTTGTTTTAAATGGTTCTCATACTATCGGACCTACCTTCTTGTATGGTCAACGCGATCGGCTTGCGGGTGAAGTCTGGGTGGCTCTTCCCCTCTGGCAGCGTCTCGATAAACTGCGTAATCATCACCCCGGGGACCCTCGATTTTTTCTTTATCCCCACTGTCGGCATCGGAAAGAAATGAATATCAGTGACGGCACATGTGACACTTGAGAAGAGAATGAGAAAGGCAACCATTAATCGTTGGTTTGTAATCAACTCATCACCCTCATGATGATCCATGCTGAAATACATTCTAATACATGAAATATTAGAATGTGTGATGTTACTCAGTATATCAGTGACTTATCATACAGAGCTGTTTGTGGCTCTGCTGTATAAGTCTCGCTTGTGTCACATGTTCACAACATTTACATTTCAATAACTTCATCCTGTTAACCTTTTTTTTCAGTTTTCTCTCCTTGGGAATCCATGCCTGACTTTCAACCTGAGAACAGATATGTAGTGATGCGCCTACATATCCACGCACACATCATATGTACGCTCATACGGTGTATTATATTAATAAACCGATTGCACGTCATGCCTTCGTGAGGAGGGAGGGAGGGGGAAAAAAAAGATGGCTGGTGACGGCTTCTCTGTTGTCCGCTAAGCCTACCTTCTTTACCATTCTCTGCATCGGGATCTGCTAAGGCACATGTCAAAAAGCACACACAGCACGTCAGCATGGTTCTTACATTCGACGAAGGATCAGACTTAAATAGTGAAACTGAGGGACAGGAAATCAAACACAAACGCAGAGCAGCAGTTGGCGCAGCCCGGATAAAACTGAAATGTTTTCAGCATTTAGTTCTGGTTGCTGTGTCTCAGGTTACAGCTATATATAGTACAAAAGGTCGTGTGTACTGTGGCTTATCAATGCACAAACACACACGTGAATATGGATATGCAATTCTCATTTTCCGACGCAGTAGAGCGTTAACCCTGTAAAGTTCACCTGCTTCTCAGTGGCCACCAGTATGATCAGTCCGCTGTATATGTTTACCTGCTTTATGAGCTCATGTAAAGTACTCTTGTAAAGTCTAAATACGGTCGCTAATTGACAAATTGCAGTCTTGAGCTTTTGGAATAGTCAGATTTTAGGAGCATCACCGGGAAAGCCAGCTGGAGTCCTTGTAGGTAAGATGAAGCCTTTATATTTAACCATTTGAAGCCGGCGGTTATTAGATATAGGCTACTCTCCATTTTCTTTAGATTTATTCACAAATGGATCTCGTTGCTAACCTCATTCTATCAATTGTGTTCGACTCTGATCTGGAAATGTGTCATCTTATTACTTTGTCAGAGTCTGTCGAGGAGATCAAACTTACTCGTCACGTCTGTGCATCTAATTGATCTTCAGCGTTTGAAGGAAAAGAAACCAGGCGTAAACTTGATATAGGACATTCCTTCTGTCGAGGATGAGATTAGACTTGAGTGCGTACCTTGGCCGACGCCTGTCCCGTCCGTCACTTTTGTTCTTCGAAACATCTTGGAGCCTTTGATTCCTTGATAGATTCAGCAAGGTTCTCCAAACTGCGATAGAGAACGGTACCAATGAATAAAAAGAAACGGGAGTAAAAACGAATGTTTCATGTATCTGTTCAGAATACAGTTAATAATTCACTGGAAGCTTTCAAGTGTTACTTTGCTGTTGATATGTAGTAAGAAGGATAGTGTCTTTGTGTACAAATTCAGTTCAGGCAGGAGAAGCGCCTAACGAGCCTCAAGGAAGGAAGTTTGTAATGAACATCTCGTTTGGATTACGTTTGACCTTGAACTTGTACTTTATTTGATCAAGTGCATTGTGCTCTTCCAGTTTGTTGAGCTCGTGTGGAGAAAATCATTTTCAAACCTCTTCGAGTAGCTAGGATTAGTTAAATGTGTGTTAATTACTAATTCACTCCTGAAAAGAGTGGTTTCTTGAATATTTTTGAATCCTCTCAAAAGTAGGAAAGTTACAGCTTTTTCCCAAAAATCTGTCACATACATTAATAAAATACGCTCTCCCCAAACATTACCGTGGATATCTGTGTCTGCCATGCAGCTGCTTGCTGTATCTCAAGTGTTCTCACATTCCCAAGATTAAAAACCTCTTAAAATTGGACCTGAAGTGTAAAGTTTCATCAACCCTCATGATGTAATATCCGAGCAGGTTTTAACTTTCGTTATTCAAGTCTTCCGTCACGTTAAGCTGCGGCAGGCTGGCGCGATGTTCAATTTATGACGTGCTTATCAAGTGAACATTTTTTTTATGATCTGTCGGATCCAGTCGCAGCAGGGATCTCTGCTAGTACATGGCAATCTTTCATTGCCCATGTGGTTGCTAAACTTAGCATGACGAATGTCACTTCTCTAAAATAGACTAATGGACCATTAATTGCAATCGCGTAAGTGTTGCTAATCGCTAAAGTGGATTTACAGACATGTTACTATTTCTTTAGACCGCCAACAATACGATAGTCATGCGAAGTGAAGTTTTTATTAGATATTACACTTGCCCGAGGTGCATCATTTTTGGCAAAAAAAAAACCTCCATTTGCCTCTCCCCAATATCTGCAGTATTACAGTGACCAATAACGTCTGTTATGTCCACCAATATTGATTGTAATAAAGATGCAGTTCTATAAAATACACATTTTGGTAGACCTCTATGATACGCACATTACGTTTTGGTGCGTAACATTGACTGTAAAAAGAAACTTTGATTCTTAGAAAACTCCACAGAAGACGATTAATTGCTATTTGGTAGGAGTAGGTTGAGCGACGAGTTTGGTCATTTAAATTAAGATGAGGTAAAGCGTACTTGCTGTTAGAGCATCCTGACTGCTGAGGCAATCATGTCGACATTGCTAAGACCAAGATGCATATAATATACCTTCCAAAACAGGCAATGGAGAAGTAAATATAGAATGTTTTTTTTTTTTTCCAAGCCGTCTTTATTGCCTGACCCTCATCGTTATTGCAGTGTAGGTTAAAATATTAATTTTGTACTCTATGTGGCTGGCAGCGTATTGCCTGGATTTAAAAGGTATTTTCTGTTGCAGCTACAAGAACGTCCTGCTATGTCCTGTAACTTTTGATAGATCTTTGGTTTAAAGCTTTGGGGGGAGAGATGGTCATGTTCCCTCATGTTCTCTTGTAGCTTGTAATCGCAGCAACCTACCGCTCACGTCAACACCACGCCACAGACATACTGTCTGCAATGGAATGAACACAGTACAGCAGCCACTTTAAGACTGTATATAGAAAGTGCACACCAGTCACTGTGGCGTCACCCCTGAGTTTGTGTATTGCCGTTATGAAGCCTTGATTTAGCATTTTGGGGTTCGCCATCTTGGCTTTAACCATCTGGATTTTTTTTGTAACCAGAAGTGACAATCACAAGGTAGCCCCGTCCAAAAGCATATTGTTCTGTAAGGTCTATTTTACTCTCAATGGGAACATCATTTACTAAATGAACATCATGCGGTTTTGGAGAACACTTGAAACTAGAGATTCAGACGATACGCTTATGTTTACCATGTGTACCGAGGTAATAATTCAACTGAAGAGTCGGGTCGTTATCTCAGAGACTTGTACACAATCTGACTTCTTTTAGTAACCGGAGGGGTCGCCCCCTGCTGGCCATTAGATGAAAAGGCAAGTTTAAGGCAGCTCGTGCTTTTATTTTCAAAAACTAAATCAGGAATTTCAGCTAAAGAACTCAAATATTTATTTCTTCTCACAGATGCTAAAATAATTTTACCAGATTATTTCAGTGTTTCATAGGGCTGAGTTTTATTTTTGGTGGTAAATAAGTCTTTTTTTTCAAAGTAATAAGAAAGAAAAAGAGACTCGATCAACAACTGCATGACATTCATCAGCGTGAATTAATGTTCCACTAAACCGTTGACACTGTTGCCGTCGTGTTGATAAAATGGACACATTGAACTTTTCTTCCTGACATGTTTGACCTCTCGCATGTACAGTATTTATACAAGGCTAGCACCTCCCAGTTTTGCCACGTGACGTTCTTGGGTGTCGATGGACCGTGTGGAAGATGAGAAAACTGGATTGTCATACGATATGTCACATGCCACATAAAACTGTGAACATCCCATCTTGAACCTCTTAATATGCATGTAAATCACTGTTGACATTATGAGTGAGTCGTAATGGGGTGAAGCCTGCCTGTCTAGATCATCTCATTGCTTATTTTATATATATATATATATATATATATATATATATATATATATATACACACACACACACACACACTTAGGTAAAATATATTGTAAATATATATATATATAATGTATATAATAAGCAATACACATGACTATTAGTCGCCTGCTATCGAAACTGTTTTTTTTTATATAAACTAAATGCTGTGCTCTGAAATTGAAAGTCCATGCGATGCATTTTGAGTTCCTCTCTCTCGCTTTAAAACTTTGTGTGGTGTGTGAACAGCCTTCTCGCTGTGAGAGTTGTTTTTTTATGGCGTTCACATGTGTCCTGTGTTGCACGCCGCCGTTAACGCTACCAGCTGCTCATGTGACTGGCGCTGAAATACGGCACGGGACTGAGACTAAGAGGATCATAAAATGAATTGGAGGCAAGATGCTACTAAGGGCATGTTCAAAAAGCACATGGCTATCTATGGCGATGACGTCGATGCTTAGCATGTGCCATATCTGAGAGGTTTGCCTTGTTTTGGGTTGTTCACGAGCTCTCTTTTTGCCTTAGTCGCAGAGACATTATGTGGTTTGTATTATTTTTCAGTGAGCAGATGAAGTGGAATCTGGAATCACATTTTTTTAACAGTTAGAAAATATAAACAAAAGGAGGATGTCCTGAAAAGTATTTTTCTTTAAGCGGTCAGAGAAAAAACAGGCAGGAACAGCCATGCAGTCATTTGATGTTTATTATCTAACGATCTGTTTGTGACAGAAAGTAGAGATAAAACTATGAATTTTAGTAAAACATTTTGTATTTGCCAACTTGCCAAAAAACTTGTGAAGTAAGAAGCAACTGTTGCTGTTGTGTACATGAGCATATATTTTCACTTCTAAGCTCTATAAAATGACTCAGATAACCTTTTGACACCTGATTTATCTTTATACCACATGAATCCAAAATGTTCACGTGTGCGTAAACACTAGAAAAATGTGAGTCATCTCCCATCAGGCTATTAAATTATGTGAATGATAGAAAACTAACATGCTGCACTTTCCAAAGCCCACTTCCTCCAACAAGGCAGCTCCATTGTGTTCATAGCAAACACTTTCCAGAGTTTGCCACATTAACTCCATGTTATCTTTGGACTCGAGAGTGAATCGGCCACAGGATTAGTTCAGTGTCGACTGATGCCAAGGCGGCTAAACATTTAACACCTCCATCTAAGAATGGTGTTGTATGTAAGCTGGATGATAAACTCACCTCTGTACTCCTATGATCCTCTTGAGTGGTGCTACTTCCCAGTCTGATATTTGAGTGTTGCCTCTCTGGTCTTTAAGCTATTTAATGCTTACGGGAATGCCAATGACTCTGCGACAAGCACCCACGTTGTCATGACATGGAGGCTGCCAAAAAGGGGATTGCTTTTTTGTTTTTGGCATAAATCACAACCTCCAAGGAGGGGGAGGGGGCAGCCTCTCGGTGGGACGACCATGACTCTGGCTTCTTCTGACAAGTGCACGGGGGACGACTAAAGCTCAGTGGGAGAGCAGGGTCGTCCTTCAATTAGAGGATCGGCGGTTTGATCCCCTGGTCCGTGTCAATGTGTCCTTGGGCGAGACACTTGACCCCCGAAATTGCTCCTTAACGGGTGGTGAATGGTGAGGTCGTCCTGATGGGCAGGTGGCAAGTTGCGTGGTAACCCCAGCCATCACTGTAGGAATACGTGTGAATGGGTGAATGATGTCATGTCGCGTTAAAGCACTTTGAGTGGTCGGAAGACAAGAAAAGTCTTCATTAAGTGCAGTTCTTTACCATCGTTTAGAATGATACACATTTTCCGTCTGAAAAATACCCAATTTTCGTCATATTATCAATTCATAGATGCTCCAATGTGTGCTTTGCTGCTTGCATGACATTTGTCTTTTGAGTTGAGTTTTTTTTCGGACTCCAGATTCTGTTACTTCCTCCATCCCTGTGTTTGTCTTTCTTTTGGCTTGAAGGCTTTTGGTTAGTTCTGTGAGTCACTGTGTGTCTCTGGGATTCAGGAAATATAACATTTTATTGATGCGATATATTTTTTGATTCTGTATCACTTCAGACAAACACTGTATTGGACGGAAAAAAGGAGAAAAAAATAAATAAAACGCACAAAAAGACTTGCAAATATACATTCCTGCTCTGATGCTGTCACTAGTCGGACCGCGTTGGCGGCTTTTTGGCCAATTCAGCATGTTGAATAAAGTCAAAAGGGCACACAGAGGGCTCTTCTCATTTTTCATCTTCATCTCATCTGATCCCTCCAACACACAGGCATTTTCACAATGACATGGCCATCTGGAATGAAGCAGGGACGTGGCGAGAGAGCGTTTTTTTTTTTTTTACATCCGTAGGCTCACATCGTCCAGTTTTCCCTTTTCCATGATGAATGAGACTTGTGCCACCTGCTGATATTTAGAGAGTTATTTCCTTTGACGCAGGTGCAGTGTGTACATGCTTGTTTGCTGTGTCTTGCCCTTTTTAGATTGTGTTGTGTTTTGACGGTGTGAACAGTTTTGTTGTTGTTCACTCTTTGTTACTTTGTCAAGATCGTCTGTCAGACTGCCATTTATTTATCTATCTACTCACAAATTACCATTCATTAATTCCTCAGAAAACAAGTGCTGTCTGTAATCTGTGTCTTGTCTTAGTGGAGTCATTTTCCTTTGACCAGCGCTTTATGTAGTTTAATATTATTTATGCAAATATTTTCTTTATAAAATCAAACAAAGAATTCAAAGGTAGTTTTTTTTCTTCTTTTTTTCCAAATTGCCTAACCATAGAGCAGAAATTATTTGCATTAATTGAATTAGTTCAGTAACTATTATACACTTAACAATTAATGCAGCATTGCTGGTTCAGACCTCCATCATAAGAACAAAATATATCGCTGTTTTTCTGCTTGTAATTCAAAACATGTGAAATGCTTATTAACAATCCAAGATGTATTGTATATCTGTTCTACACACTTCACCTTGAAGATATCAACCTAAACGTGAGAAGGCCTTGAGATTCCTCATGGCGTCTGTGTCGCCTGCACTTGAAACCAGCAGCCAGTTATTGTGGTCTTAGTAATAACAGAGCTATGCTCAGTCTGAGCACGATTATGTGTGCGCGGATATTTCAAGCGGTGTAATTAAAGTGAATGCGTGGGACAGGAACTATGACTGTTCTCAGGCATGGGAAGCTGATACGACAGGCTTGATGTTCCTGAAGGCATTTACTACCCAAGGTCACTGAAGTCAGCAGCTTTACATTCTACCCTGCAAAAGAAGGACAAAACCACCGGACAACACACAACACAACAGCGCGCAGCATGGACAAAGGTAACCCCACACGGGTGTTAGCAACGTGGCAATGTACACTGCACTGGCCTAATTGGTCATTAAACCTAAACTTCAATAAAATTGCAAAAAGATTTGAACCTAGTGTGGAAAAAAACATCGACTGCGTCGAAGTTTTTTATGTTGTAAAAGGAAGGTTTCTTTCATCATGTCCGATTGAAGCAAACCTCTTTTGCACTGTATGTTAGCAACATCTTTATTTCTTTCTTTATCATTTACTACACGTAGTAGTGAAATGCTATTGACATGTGGTTTGAGGCTTTTAAATGTGAAATCAGAGCGCAATAAACTTCCAGTTAATAAGTGTGTCTAAAATAACCGGATGCCATGCGGCGATAATACGAGTGTGTTCTAAGACTTAACACAGGATGATGCACAGTTGTTTGCAAGGTTGCACTTAGTCATGCGCGCGACATGTTTTTCCTTTATGACTTTCTATAATAGACCCCCAATATACTCTGAAAGCATTGCAAACGCATGAGGCGGGCGGAGAGAAATTTGAAGCCATGCAACAGGTGGCAAAGCAGAAGCTGGGAACAAAACGGAAAGGAGCAATAAATGTCTCGCTGTATGCCGGCTGTTTGTGGTTCACTAGATGGGATTAGTGGGAATTTTTAATGGGATGAATGTAGCCAAAAATAATTTTCACAAGTGTGTAGGAAACTACTTGGTAGACATCTTAGAGATATGCAAATTGGAACTTGATTCTTACAATAAAAATATTTTTTCGGGGCAAGCATTTGGTGTTGGAAATAACAAATAATTGTTGATTGTGCCTGAAGGCCACACTAATATTGACATTTTGGAGCATGGGATTTTTAGGCATGATTTCTGTTTCTTTGTTCTAAAACCAAGCAGATGAAGGTCTGTTGGTCCGGCGCTTTGTGGCAAAGTGACATATTTCAACGATGTTTAGATGTATAACCACGATGTTGATACTTTTATTTTTTATTTAACAGCAACTCAACTCAACTTTTCAGCAAGAATTTGATGCATTGACATTGTATTTGACGAAAACATTCACGGTGCCCAGATGATGAATCCTAATGACTTCATAGGTCCTGTGACCTTTCCTCCAGCACCTACTGTAAGGTTGACATCTGGCTCTACAACTCTTTGTTGTGTTGCACTCAGGTTAAGATGTTCATTTCTTGTCTGGAACGTGGAAGAAAATTTGATTTGCCCCACTGGATCAGTTCAAATTAATCAAAAAATGTAAATATTGTTTGTCTTCATGTTATGTGTCACCATTTTTACATTTCTTAACCATTTTTTTTTTTTTGACATTTACTGATGTTTTCTTATTTGTTATTGGCTCTTAGGTAAAACCTGAATCTATGCATACTCTATTTGTAATTGTGTTTTCTTTAATTCTATAGCTGTATGAAACAAACACTACACTTACACGTCCAAAATGATGGAGTAATAACACCTCATGCTCGGTTGGTGTAGAACTAAAAGCCCTGCAAAAATATGTGTTTTTTCTTGTCTTGGCACTCTTTACTTAATTCCCTAAACCTTTCCTTTCAATGTATATATGTGCACACCATCCTGCAGTCTCACTCCCTTTTATGGGGATTGGCAGGGCCTTTACCTGTGCTATTTTTATTTATTCATTCTAAGAATAAACAATCTGTTATTTCACGATCTGCTGGATACCGGCTCACGAGGTGCAGCAAGAGAGGATTGTATTATCCCACCCAGGAAGAGTGCTTTCAGTCAGTCAGCATTTTCTGTGCAACCTGTACTAGACTGGAACTCCATTCCAGGGACTATTCGAGATGTACTCGCATAGTTTTAAGGCACAACTAAATAAATGGTTGATTGGTGCCCAGAACTGCTCCTTGCCTTCCTCAATCTGTCCGTTTTTGTTGTCCGCTGTCTGTCTTGACTTTGCCCGTTGACCATAATCTAACCTGCATGTCTTTTATTGCTTTTTTTTTTTAGCTGTGTTTGTTGTTCATGGCTTCTGAAAGCGTCAACATTTCATAATCCTTGTACATTTATTTTTATTTGAATTTGTAGGTTTGTTTTAGTTTTTTTTAACATCTGCCTCGGGGCTACGGATGGAAAACAGCTTCTTAGCTAACTCTGTCACTTTGAACAGAAATGTTTTCATTAATGTGCATTGTCCCCTTATCTAACCATTAGCAAGAAAACTGGCAAACTTGTTTTTCTCTTGTTTTTTCTAAAGGACCTTTCTCAAGAGAAAGAACCGGGTTTGGAAGATTCTGGAGGAGGCGGCAGATGTGGAGTAATAGCATATGAGCGTTAGCATTTAGCTCAAAACAAGTACAGCCACACAGGTACAGTGTCTGTAGACTTTAATCTTGGTAAACTGGACATCAAGTGAGGGGCTCCTGATTCAATTTAGGCTAAAGATTGACAAGTAAGACAGTTTAGTGTTCAACGGGAAGGCTTTATTTACATTTTGAGCATCATTAATAATTTAAACAGGAAATATGCTAACACTGAAACATACGCTGTTATAGCCATATTGCATATCTGCACATTTCCATGAGGAAGTCAACTAAATGTTTTTGTTTCCTTTTCATGAAACCGCAGAGGAAAAAAGAGTCCAATGAATAAACACGTTTGGTAAAAGATTAGCATGTAATTAATGTTGAATCCCAAATGTCTCCTTTTCAAAGTGCTCTTTGCATCCAGCTGATACATTTAGTAAAATCTACACTCAAATACAACTATTGAAATCGAGTTTCATCCAGCCCATTTGTTTAGATTTAAACACCAAGAGCTCTTTCCTTCTCTCTTGCATCCTTAATTTCTTCTCCACAGTTTATTGAAACCCAGTAATACTGTAATTCCCAAAAAGCAGGTTTCAAAATTGGCAAAGGGTTCGTTCATCTTAAATGGAACATGGCGTCTTCAGGAGTTCAGGCCCACTGCATCCTCCTAATCTGAAGGAGGATGTAGAGAAGAGAATTATTCAAACATGTAGCCAGAGGAGTAGAAAATTAAGCTGTAACAAATACATTTGAATGTGTTTTTTACCTTGAACAACAAGTTTAGTTGAACACTCCATTCTTCCCAGAGGGTTTTCTGCAGTGACTGTGTAATCCCCGCTGTCCTTCGGGCCAACTTTAAGTATCACCATGGAGCAGACGCCACATGTGTTCGTGATGTAGTAGTTGGTGTTGGTGTTGAGGCTGATGTTGTTTCTGTACCAGGTGACATGGGGTTTAGGGTCTCCTGTCACAGCACAGCTCATGTAGCACTCGTAGCTCTCTGGACTTTTGTGCATTTTTAGCGGAACAGAGAAAGAGGGGGGCGTCTCGAAGCAGCAGTTTTTAGTGGCAGGAAAGTTCAAAGAAAATGTTTCTGGAAGGATACAAGAGAAAGAAAATATAAATTAATCCAGAGTAGTCTATTGCTTTAGTCTCTTTCGTCAGTTTTTTTTTTTTGACTAACTTGACTCCTCTATTGCAGGATATGTAGCCATATAAAATGCAGTACCGTATCGTCAATAATGTACTGTTCAAGGGCGTTGAGCTCGACGCGCAGGGCCGGCAAACCCTTGAACTATTATCTTTTCTAAATATGATATGTGGATTTTTTTTTGGACTGAACTGATTGACTTGTTTATTTAGATTTGGGTTGATGTCTTTTCATCTGCACTAGGGTTGCAACTAACAATACTTTTGTTATTGTAGATTAATCTGTTTGGTCTAAGAAATTGTGAAAAAATGGCCACCACAAGATTTGAGAGCCTATATGATGGATACATGGTTGCCCTTTTATTCTCAGTTGATCAACTAATTTAACACCAAACTACTTGTTTCTGCAAAATACACAATTTGTATCACTTTTGTGAAACCTGCCTTTTCTCCTCTTCACTTCCCAGGTCGGGGACTCGGAAGGTTTCGAAAGTCCCATGTCATTCTTGGTGTATACCCGGAAGTTATACTGCCTCCCCGGCATAATGTTGATGACGGTGAACTTGTTATTGAAGAGATGGTCCGCCACAGTGTGCCAAGAACGCTTCACAGAGTCTCGCTTGGTGATCACGTAGTGCAGCCTGTCGTCTTTCTTCTCATCCGGAGACGGAGTCCAGGACACCGTCACCGTTCCCAACACGTTCTCCTCCAGCTCCACGGGGCCTGGAGGCTTGGGCTCATCTGGAAATGGGTAGGACAATATGTTTGTTATCTTGCTCTTAGTGTTGCTCTCGATACTTTCTCAACCCATGGCTTAATATGTTGTCTACACAATATTTTGAATATATTGTAGGCATGCACAATTTATTTAGCACTGATTACTTTTTAGAAGCATATTACTTCCTCCAAAACTTTGTAATTGTCTTAAAAAGATAATGTAAATTCCTTGATCATTGGTACTCTTTATGGTGTTATATTTGTTAGGGATTAGTTTAAATATTCCTTTTTCACTCTACCTGTCACTCGTATCTCAACACTTGAGGTCTCCTGACCAACGATGTTCTTGACAATGATGGTATAGATCCCAGTGTCATGGCGCTCTGCTGTGGGGATCATTAGCTGCGATGATGTGTCTGTGTTGTGCACCGTCACATGCTTGGCGACAGGAACACCATCCTTGAGCCATTTGATGGCTGGTATTGGAGAGGCCTGCCAACAACAGGAGATACAGTGCTAAGACGTGGGTTGATGCTTTTTTTTGGAGAGTGTCTAATCTGACACTTTAAACCTACATAAAGAACATTGAACCACACAACTTGGTGTTTGTATGCTTCTAGGGTTTCGTTTAAATGTAATACTGAACCTGAAAGTTGAAGTTGACTCGAGCAGAGTTCCCAGCTTTCATCACTATGAAGTTCTTTATGTTTTTGTCGGTGAATTGAGGTCTCACTGTAACAGTGTGGGGAAGGTCATTAAATAACGGTGAAATGTGTACATTTCTGACTGCAGACAGTTCACAATTTCCACTGACTCACCTGGAGGAGGCATTGCAATGATATAGTTGTTTAACTCTTGAGGCTCCCCGTCTCCACCCTCATTGGTGGCTAGAACTCTTACCCAGTACATGGCCATGGACTTCAAACCCATAATTGTATAGGAGCTCATAATGACAGCGTTGGAGTTACAGCGACCCCATTCTGGGTTTTCTGCTGGTCTGAGCTCCACAAAGTATCCTTTGGCCTCATCCTGGACCCCTTCCTCCTCTGTGGGTTTGGTCCAGGCCAGCGATAAGGTGGTGTATGTGGAGTCTGTCACCTTCAGGTCAATAACCTTACCTGGGGGCTCTGGAAGCATAAACATTCAAGCATTGAGATTTTCAACAATTAAGTGTTGAGATAATAATATAGCATGTATTGATTTAATACTCACTCTTTGGATCTCTGGCAAACACAAATATAGAAGGCGAACTTGGCTCTCCAGCTCCGGAAATGTTGATTGCTGACACACGGAACTCGTATTCGATGCCTTCAACAACGTCTTTCACTGCATAGGTTTTATCTGTCGGCATGTCAAACAGTATAGTTACGAGTATAGAATATAATCCTAGACTTTTGCACATTTTTCAATGCACACTATACCTTTGATGGGTTCATTAGGAGGGTTGACATGGCCCCACAGATTACTGCCGTTCTTGCGTTTCTCAATGTTGTATCCCAAAAGGTTGGTTCCTCCAGTATTAGTGGGTGCAGACCAAGCAAGATTGATACAGTCCTTGAAAGCACTTACAATTTTTGGTGTAGAAGGAGCTCCAGGGTATGCTGAGGGAGGAAATGAAAGAAAAACTGTCACTTTTAAAGTGACTCTCACTCAATACACGTCGGCATGCTTGTCAAAAGACTCACCTTTAGTTCCTGCCTGAATGTCATCTGTCTCCATCATTTCACTGATGGCTTGATCAGTTTCCGCCCTGATGTGGTAGCAGTACTTTCTGCCATGATCGACGTCACTATCCCTGTATTTAGGCTCTGGGCCAATCTTGCCTAATTTCTTCCAACTGTTTCGGCCAAGTTGCTGGCGCTCCAAGATGTAGTCTGTGATGGGGGAACCTCCATTGTCTTTGGGAGTCCTCCATTTGAATTCAATGCAAGTTGACGAGGCTTCGATAATCTCAACCGGGCCTAATGGGGGTGTTGGTTTATCTGTGGGGTGACAATATAGAGGACAAACACTCATTTCCACGTCTCTTATTTTGTATATAACCTTCGTACAACTGAAAACATGCAGCTCTTAACAGGCAGTGTCCAAACCATACCTAAAACAACAAGCTGCGTGACGGCTTCAGTTGTTCCACATTCATTTTTAATCCTAATCTTAATTTCTCCTGTGATTTTGCGTTGGCACTTGGTGAGCACCAGGCGGCTGTGTGAGGAAGACTTCTCTATTCTGATGTGGGTCTCCTCAAAGAGCTCTTCACCCTCATTAAACCACTGGATCTTCATGGGTTCCCGGCCCACAAAGGAGACTTTGAAGCTTGCATCTTTCCCTGTTTTGATTATGACAGGTTCTCTGAACTCTGCGAGGTCATCGGGGTTGATTCTTGGCGGATCTAGCAGAAGCAACAAACATTTTATCAGACTTTAATTGCTGAGCTGAAAAGAATAATGTTCTCCACATTTTCTGCTACTCTTTAGTTGGAGGGCCTCAAATTGATTCTGATCACGATACCTTCAACACTGAGCGCAGCTTCTGTTTTACGGCCATCAGCTTCACAGCGGTACTTTCCAGCATCATCTTCTTTACAGTTCTTGATAATTAGTTTGCGATAAGTCCCATCTTTAACAATACAGATATCTTCTGTAGCCGTTATCTGAAATGCATGCACACACATATGTAAACGCACTTAAATTTCAGAAAGTTAAAGACGAAAGCTGACCCTCGCTCAACTGCACTTCACCTCTTTCCCATCTTTGTACCAGACTCCATCACAGTCCTCACTGCTAAGGCTGCAGACCAGTTCTGCATCAGTACCAATGATTGTGGTTACATCTGACAGTCCGCCCGTGAAGTATACTCCTGGGTCTGAATGGAAATACAACAATAGTGTTTACAAGGAACAGGAATATATGAACAAAGAAGCCCCAGAAATGAATGACTGTTCTAATGCATACCAATGACTGTTTCAGGGACAAGTGGGCCTGCTCTCACTCTCTTTCTTTTCTCTTGAGCTGGCTCCTCTTCTTCTGTATCAGCAACTTCAGCAGGAGCCTCTCCCTGTACATCTTCTTTCTCCTCCTCCTCCCTCTCCTCCTCCTCTTCCTGCTCTTCCTCCTCCTCAACGGCGGTTGCTTCTGTTTTATCATCTGCCTTTGTCTCAGTTTTCTTCTGTGCCTTTGCTTTTGGCTTTGCTTTAGTTTTGGCTTTCTTCTCCACTTTCGCTTGGGGCATAGCCTCCTCTTTCTCAGCTGCAGCCGCGGCGGCTGCTGCGGCGGCTTCGGCCGCCGCCGCGGCTGCGGCTGCGGCGGCAGCTTCTGCGTCGGCCCTTGCCTTTGCAATCAACTTGTCTCTCTCCATCTGTATCTTCGCCTGTTGCTCTTCGGCAATCTTCAACAGGTCGGCTCCACCACCACCTGCTCTGGTTGTTTTGCGAGGTTTCTTCTTCCTGTTTGGATCATTGTCGGCTAATGAAAACAAAAAAGACAAAACAAGGATGATTTGTCGAGGTTTTCTGATACATTTTCAGTATTTGATAAACTTATGTTTTTTAACATGTGTAAACGGTACCTTCCACTACAAGCCAGGCATTGCAGGAGTTAAGTCCAGTCACAGCCGCATAAATTCCTTTATCCAATGGCAGGCAGTCCTTCACCACTAACGAGTGAATCAGCATGTCCTCTGACACAGTAATGTCATACTTCTCCCCTTGTTCTAGTGGGTTATTCTTTCCCATCCATTTTACTTTTTTCAGGGGCTGTGAGAGGACACACTCAAACACGGCGTCCTCTCTTTCCTCTGCTTTCACATCTTGAATCTTGACCAAGAACTCCACAGGGGGAACTAGGAAAATAAATACATTATTATAAACAATAACATGCTATTTTGCATTTCCTCTCTCAAGGCAACACGTGAATACGCAGCTCTATTTTTCAGTGTGTAGATCACAATTTGGTGAATCTTCTTACGTTTGAAGTCAGTCGAGAAGATCTTTACTCCATCAACCTCCACTTGGTACAGCCCTGCATCGTCTGGGTCGACACCATTGATGCTGAAAACAAACTTCTTTCCCACCTGCTTCAGTCCGTGTTTTACGTCTGTGTCCACTTCAAAAGGAATCATAACTCCATCCTGTTTAAACATAAGCAGTCGTACATGTTAGAGCAGTATGTTTCTGACTTTCAGTCCCTTTTGTTTAATTAATTCACCATTGAGGGAACAAAATTAACTATTTCAAATGAGACATTTCACCTTGAATAAGAAGATTTTGCTGGTTGGGTCTTTCAGTGACATTTCAAGTTCAAACTCTGCATCACCATCAGCCTTCAGTTCAATGGGCTTTAGGTTGCATAGCCTTTCAACAACCTGTATTCATTGGAGAAAAATACAAATTAGAGTTTGTACTTATACTTCAGCAATTATTGTCTACAATTATAGATTTGATCAAGCTGAAACAGACCTTTTCTTGCTCTTGCTCCCTCTCCATCTTCCTCTCACTTAGTTTCTTAAGCATCCCACGGAAATCAGTGACACCATAATGAGCACAGATGGACTCATAATCTTTCTTTTCTGAACTCATCAACAGTTCCCAAAACTTTTCATCAATTTCAGGTTTTTTTTCTTCTTTTGCCTCGATTTCGACTCTGCAAACCCCCCAAAAATATTAGTAAACACTACACAGTAATTAAACCACGCAATGTAAATGTACTACTTACTTATTTAAGTTCTTTTTGAAGTCTTCAGGTAGCTCTCTGACCGCTACAACAAAACCAACAGCATGTTAACAGCTTTTACTAAATGTCTGACGTTGCATCATTATACATTGGATGTAGGCTGTGTACCTGTTCTGGATTCTTTCATGGCTTTGCTCTTCTTAAAACCAACTAAAATGGAAGATAATTGAAGTAAAGTGAGGCATGTTATTTATCTTAATTTATTCTAAAACAATTTATAATGACATTAAAGTGAGTAACTGACCCTCAATAATATTAAGCGCAGCGGTCACAACCGCTTTTCCATATTCATTTCTAGCAAAACATTTGTAGGTGTCGGCTTGATCCGCCGATACATCAGGCATCTGTCAATCAATACATGATTATCAGTGTTTTTGGGAAGACAAAAAATAGTGCAAGACGGCCAACTGATTACTCCATTGTTTGATTTTTAAGTCTCCTTTTTAGATTTAAAGTTATTTGAATAAGCATTCATTGTGTCACAATGATCTTACCTGAAGTTGGCATTCACCACTCACTGAATCAAAGACAATTATGTTGTTTTCTTCATCCATTTCCCCATTATTTCTAACCCAGGTCACAGTCGGCGTTGGGTTGCCAGTAACAACTGCTTTGAAGATGGCCAATTTTCCTATAGAAGTGGCAACAAACAATCTCCCATTGATTTATTATCTTAAAAAAAATAATCTGAAGTTTACTCGTGTGATTAGAATGGGAATGGTACCTTACCTTCTTGAATAGTGAGAGCAATAGGTTTCCGGGTGAAATCCGGGGTGCTCATGCCTTCAGGTAGTTCTTCCATATACTGGGTGATCATAACTCCGGCCACCTTTGACCTCCTTTTTATTTTCACTGTCAATCAATGAGATAAGTTGCATTATTTACAAATCCAAGAGAGTGAATTTGATTTGGATTAATACGCCTCAGAAAAGGCTCTGCATTTAGCTTTCATCACATATTCTATTGTTTGTCAGTAATGTTGAAACATGGAGTGTTCAAACTCTCATTACTTACCCTGCCCCGGAGCCGTTGGCTCCTCTTCCTTTGATTTTCGTATTTTAACCATCTTGATCTTGACAACGGCTTTTTTTTAACTGCAAAAAAACATTACAATGCACTTCTGAAACACTTCATATAAGGCAACAGTTTTAATTAGTTTTCACTTTGATGGTTTCTTTGCTTGTACCAGGGCTTATCTCCCTTTGTCAATGCCCAACATATCCTAGAATCCCAATGCAGTCTGGAGCTGTTACTTGACCACTGTTGGTAACCATCTGTCTGACAGGCAGTCAATCTCTACCAGATGGTCTGAATCTGTAATGTTATCACATTGTTTTAACTAGTGGCTTAAGGCAGTTTGACTGTTTTTACAACACTTTGTCGATGCTTTTTTAAGTAAAGCTCGTCCTCTGAGAGAACATTAAGATGTAATGGGACACAATTTATTCCTCCCTCCAATTACAAGCGCTGCATTGTGGGACGTCACTGTTAAACTATGAGAGTAAGACGTGTGTCGCAAATGGTGTGAGGATGCATGTGTTAGTAACTCTATCCGTTCTATATATGAAAGAATTCCTGAGATCAATCCTTTTGTAGATTCCTGTAAGTGGATGGCCTAATTTGGCAAAGGCAGTAGGTCACATACCTCATAAAACATCTACCGTACTGTGTCATTACTCAGGAGGTGGCACACGTGGCTGCCTTACTGCAAATGTAGCATTAGTCACAACCATCTTTGTATCGAGGCATTGCTTTCTTTTTAACTCTGAATTATCTTAAGGTAAAAAGGTTAAAAACATTCTAAATTGAAATTATTCTGAAACTGTGAGATTGTCATTTTATTGATAACCTTTCACTTTAATCAATTCATAATTACTACAAAGTGGTATAATTTATCAGATGCCATGTTCCAGCCGATAGTCCTTTATCGTAGAGGCAAGCTTCAGTCACCACTTGTTTAAACAGTGTTTTTGAAAAATCAAATGCTTAGTAAGTATAGAAAAGAAATCTTTTTTTTACATAAATATACTCGACAGTAGTTCCTAAATTGATGGATTGTTTGTTGTAATCAGAACAAAAGACTGATGGACACATTCACATTGTGATATATGGCATTCGACCTTCTTTTATTTTAGACTCACAAAATGATTTAGAAAAGCATTGATTTATACTTGAGTATAAATCAGATATAAACGTGTACTTGTATTTAGGTATAAATCAATAGTTTAAGTATACAGGCAAAGGGTATGGACTTATCTATGTCCTCAATCCCATAGCTGCATTTAATATCAGAGGTGAGCATATCCTAAATGTGAAGTAACCCTTTGTTTATTAGAGAATGTTGCACCAATTTTATGTGCTTATATGTCTTTATAGTTTGACTAAGTTACTGCTACTGTCTCCTGTATTTTATTTCTTATCAATCAATTACTCTTTCCTCAAAACATGTATAATAAAAAAAAAATATTACCAATCATCATATTGGTTCTTATCATATCAGATACTAAACATTTGAATAATTCAGACTTAGGCTAACCAGTAAGATCGCATTACCATCTATACACTCATGCTACTGTCAGGTTAGCGTTACATTGGGAATTTTCAAAGTATTTGGTAAATGTACTTACTTTTTTTTTTTTTTTCTCCAAATGAACTGCTGTTCCCTGCTGTCAGATGCTGGCCGAGTTCCGGCTGATTCTTGAGTGTCGGCTCTTCCTTTTGAGAGCCAATAAAGTCTTTCACAATCCAACCCACTTCCCCCCCTCCCCCCTCCACTATGGCTCCCGGGGATAGGTTTACTCACGTGCATTTCAGCCCTGAAGTGCTATAGGATCTCGAAAAGGGGCGCCAGATCAGATGCAGGAGGGCAGCGCCTAATCCCTCCCTCACAACTGGAATTCCAGCAGCAAGGTGCTTTTTACTCAAAAGAGAAGTCTCATAGAAAGGGACATGGCAGTGCCATGGGATGAGCAGCCTCACCATTAGCTTAATTGAACATGTAGATTGCTGATATTCATCCCAGCCTTTAACAAGAGGTAGGTGCCAGTTCAATTTAATTTAAATTGTTTGCGTTGCATTAGTTTGTTTAACGTCTGTCCCAAAAATTGACAATTTGCATCAACATTCATATTTTCTTATTGACTCTGCAAGCTCAGGGTGTATCAGTCGAAACAAAACAATTGAAAACCTAATTTCTAATACAAGCGACGATTCTTTTGTTCTGTTTTGTTGGATTGAAACCCAACAGATGTGATATTTACATTGTAACTAGGACTTGACATTGAAACTGAGAGGCGTCATCCTGCACACGTCAGACATGTTTTAGCCTGTTGAACCTCTCTTCTTCAGTGACTCTAAACTTGGACTTGTCTCTGACCTCACAAAAAATATGCACAGAGTGGTAATTCAAGAAGACTAGACATAAATTATTCGCATAAACCTTTATGGAGGTGAACAAGTGGTATGAAGTTTGATACTTGCTTGCTATGTCTGAATATGTGCTCCAGTGTATGCTCATACATGGATATAATGTATATACATTTTTAGTTGAACTTTTTCTTTTTTTTTTATCCATATGAAATTATTTTCTCTTCATAGCATAACTGTTTATCAAATTGACAGATTACAAATCCCACTTCAGAATAGCAAGATGAAATATTTATTTTACAATAAACCCACACATTTTTTGACATGCAACAGACTGTAATAGTCATATACATTTGTTTTTGTCAGTATTTTTCGTCATTTCAGTTTGGTGAAAAATTGAAAATCTACAATGAAAGAAATTGCAACCAAACAATTTTTACATCTAAAAATAATTGAAAGACACACGCATGAGGGATAGTCCCACGAGGGTTAGACCAACATCTTATATAATTCTAATCAATAAAACCAGTCTGCGTAGTGTTCTGTACTTAAAACTTGCTATTTGACATGCATACTACCTGTTAAAATATGCTGCATTTCACACTCGTATTTAAAGTTTCCATTTGATTGAGATTGCCCAATAGAAAACCAGGTTTGTGGCTTTTACTTCAACAAAAATTCTAAGACTTTAGTCTGAGTTCAACTTGGAATAAATGCCAGCCTGTATAGGAATTAGTCAAGGTGTTTAATAACCTATAAGCAGAGTATCACGGCAATATTAAATAATCATTAATTCTACATTTGACAATTTCTGAAAGCATTTTAGAGCAATTCTTCCATCTTCAGTGTGTTCATTCATTCTGAAAAAAAGAAGACAAAGGCGGCCGTTAGTTTTAGGTTTCAAAGATCATCACTTTATAACAAACCTACCCATGTAGACAAGGTGAAAGCATCTTTAAAATATGGTTTCACTCTGGTAAAGATGTACCTCTGACTGTCAGTTTAGTGGAGCATTCGGCCCTCCCCAGGGAGTTTTCTGCAACAATCGTGTACTCCCCGGTGTCTTTAGCTCCAACCGTCAATATGAGCAGTGAGCAAACTCCACAGGTGTTGGAGATGAAGTAGTTAGTGTTGGTATTCAGACTGATATTGTTGCGGAGCCAGGTGACATGAGGAGTTGGATCCCCTTTTATAGCACAGCTCATGTAGCATTCATAGCCTTGAGGAGCAGTGTGCATTTTCAGTGGGACGAGGAACTTGGGAGGACACTGTAGGTCACATGCCTTTGTTTCTGGTATGTTCACAGTGAACTTTTCTGCAAAAGAGAACATTTGCATTGCATCAAATTAGAACTATAATGATCTAACAGAAGAGCATTGACCTGAGGGATATTCTATAGGTAGGCTAGGATTGGAAATGTCCAGGTAAAGTACATTCTGGCCCTATATACATGTATTTAATATATATCCTGAATTACTTGAATGATATCACAGCAAAACATATAAACAATGTTCACTCTCTCGTTCTGTCGGTGCTAAAAAAGTATGTGATGGCTGAATGGGTTAGAGTGTAAAATCTATAGATGTGGATGGATCGCCAAAATTTGCAAAGATACTTAATTTGATGTAATAATTTGATGCAAACATCAAAAGCTTACATATCGGCCAGATTAATTAGCTAGCTATTGACACGAGAAAAGAAATGTTAAAGTACAAACCAAGGGTTGGTCTTAAGTCTTAAAGTATTATGGTATTGACCCCAACATGTTTACCTGCATTTACATACCTTTTTTGCTAGAAATCAGCCATTTTGGTGATTCGGAGTACTCCGAGGAGCCCATGTCATTCTTTGCGTAGACTCTGAACTGGTATTCTCGGCCCGGCATTATGTTGCAGACTGTGAATCTATTGTTGAAGATGTGGTCTGCAATGGTGTGCCATGTTCTTTTAATTGAGTCACGCTTAGTCACCATGTAGTGCAGCCTGTCGTCACGTTTCTCATCTGGTGATGCGGTCCATGAAACGGTCACTGTGCCAGGCACGTTTTCGTCAGTCTCCACAGGACCTGCTGGCTTTGGCTCATCTAGAGTTCAGACACAAACCTTTTATATTTGTATCTACAGTGTATGGAATAGAAGGAGATTGTTTATACGGGAGGAAGGTACCGTATTTTATCAAACTCACCGGTGACTCTTATTTCAATGCTTAATGATTCCTGGGCGACGATGTTCTTGACAATGATGGTATAGATTCCAGTATCTGACCGCTCAGAGGAAGGAATCAGCAGCTGGGATGTTCCCTCTGCATTGCTGATGGTCACCTTTTTAGGAACTGGCGCGCCATCTTTCATCCAGGTGACCTCAGGCCAAGGAGATGCCTAAAAGAAAATGGAAACGTGATTTTCTCAGAAGAGGAAATTAGATCACTATATATTCATTATCATGGATATATGACATCTTAAGTTCTTCCTAAATTACCTCAAAGTTGATGTTGATTCGGGCAGAATTCCCTGCTCTTACCACCATGAAACTCTTGATTTTGGCATCTGTGAATCTTGGCCTCACTGTGGGTGAATGGTAGGATATAATTTGGTTATTCCCTGTCATTATCTTTGCTGGATTTTCACAATACGCATTGCTTTTATTTGCGTTCCCCACATCTACATTTTCTTCAATAACCTGGCTGGCACAACTACTCGGTCTTGAACTATGAAGTGGTTTCCCTATAATACCAATATTCTTTATAACAGTTCGACACAAATAATTCAGAAGTGATTTTCTTACCAGGGGGTGGCGTAGCAAGGATGTAATTATCCAGCTCCTGTGACTCCCCCTCTCCTCCATCATTAGTCGCTATGGCTCTCACCCAGTACATGCCCATTGACTTCAAGCCTTTCACTGTATAGGAAGTCATGGTTATTGGGTTGGAATTGCAGCGGTCCCATTCTGTGCTCTCTGCAGGCCTGATCTCCACAAAATATCCCTTGGCTTCATCCTCAACCCCCTCAATGTCCTTGGGTTTGGTCCAAGACAGGGACAGGGTTGTGTAGGTGGAATCTGTCACTTTGAAGTCTATGACTTTACCAGGAGGCTCTGTAACACGTGAATCACATTCAGGGCTGCAATTCGTAGGCTATATGAAGTGTTGATGAAATAATGACCGTGATCACAGTTCTAAATGTCCACCTACTTTTAGGATCTCTGGCAAACACAAACTCAGATGGCATACTGAATTCACCCGCTCCAGAGTTGTTGATTGCTGAAACACGAAATTCGTACTCCATGCCCTCGACCACGTCTTTAACTCCAAATCCTTTACCTGTATTGGAAAAACACATATGCAATATAGGAAGCAATAAATCATGAGGCGTCCCTCTTTTGTGTTGAAACAGATTGTCATCACATGATCAAAGAGTCAGTGACCTGTGATCATCTCATCGGGTCGGTTGACTTGGCCCCACAGGTTGCTGCCCTTCTTGCGTTTCTCAAGGTTGTATCCCAGAATATTGGTTCCTCCAGTGTCGGATGGAGGAGACCAAGAGAGGTTGATGCAGTCCTTGAAGGCAGTTACAACCTTCGGTGCTGATGCAGGCCCGGGGTATGCTGTACACAGAGAAGATTGGGATCTGTTATCATTTTTAAAAATGTAAAATTATTTGTAGTAAGTCAAGACAGTCATACCTGAAAGTGGAGTGGAATTCAGTGGGATTTCATGAATTAAGCGTGGAGTGTAATAGCTCAATGGTGAAGGGTTTACTTGCTATGATAGTTGGTGAACTACTTTTGCTGGTGAACGTGGTAGCACTACATGCAGTCACAAAAGCTGTGTTTTATCCAGTAGGATTTCATTCTCAGGATTGTACATTGTTTTTACTTAATTAAAAACTATTGAAGCGTTGTTAACGAGGCAATACGTTTACATAGTTAATTAAAGAGATATATTTGTGCATAGCATCGACCACTAAGAAACTTTTGAGGAGCAGTGTGTTCTACAGACTGGATAATGCAAAAACAACAAAGCTACAATAGCCTCTATTTTAGATTCTCAGACTCCCTTCAAACATCAACACTAGATGATTTGCTATTGGCCAACTCAGCAAATGTGTTGGTCCACCAACTTTGCAAAAGTCTGCCAATTGTTTGCATTTACCTTTTGTTCCGGCCTGAATGTCCTCTGTTTCCATCAGCTCACTGGTGCCAATTTCAGTCTCTACTCTGATGCGATAGCAGTACTTCCTGCCGTGATCTACATCTGTGTCCCTGTATTTGGCCTCTGGACCAATTGGCCCCACTTTCTTCCAGGTGTTGCGGCCAACTTGTTGTCGCTCAAGGATGTAGTTGCCTATTTTGCATCCCCCACTGTCTTTCGGGGACCTCCACTTGAATTCCAGTGCAGAGGAGGATGCTTCCACAATCTCCAGTGGTCCCATCGGAGGAGTGGGTTTATCTGCCAGAAAACCAAGTATTAGTGAATATTAACCTGCCCTGTTACAAAAGGAAATATGTAAGGCACGCAATTTTTGTGCCACCTAGTATTTAAGTGCATACAAAATACTGTCAAATAATGTTTATATACATACCCAGTACAATAAGCTGGGTGATGGCTTCAACAGTGCCAAACTCATTCTTGATTTTGAGCTTGACTTCCCCACTGTCCTTGCGCTGAAGCTTGGTTAGAAGCAGACGGCAGTAACCCTCCGAGTTATCTATCTTGATCGTCGCCTCATCCGAAAGCTCTTCACCCTCAAGGTACCACTGAATTTTGAGAGGTTCCCGTCCAATATAAGGTACTTTGAAGTTAGCTTTGTGTCCTTTTTTCACTGTTACAGCGGTTTTAAATGCTTCCAGGTCTTTAGCAGGAAATCTGGGTGGATCTATAGCGATTGATAAAACAAGAGAGATATTTTAAGTGTTATGCTTTGTGGTTATGTACTTCAGATTAACTTTATTAACTTAATCTGCAGAATAAATGTTTTTTTTCCTAATAAGTGAGGAAAGTATGAGTAATTTCTGGAGAAAAGTTAATACTACCTTCAACAACAATCAAGGACTCTGTCTTCCGTCCATCTGCTTCAAATTTATATTTTCCAGCAAATTCCTCTGTGACCTTGTGAATTTTCAACTTGTGGAAAGTTCCATCTTTTGAAATGGTTATACCCTCAGATGATTTAATCTAGAACAAAACACACATATTACTGTAACATCAAATATAAATCAAGCTTAACCTAAAGCTCTTAGGTTTATAAATACATGACAGTCCTCTTTGCTTACATTACTACGATCACATTAAGGACATTTCCTGTCGACCCCGGGCTCACCTCTTCCCCGTCTTTGTACCAGAGTCCCACACAGTCTTCCCTGCTCACTTTACACTCCAGCTCTGCTGCTTCTCCAATAATGGCTTTGCAGTCAGAAAGCCCGGCATGAAAGTGAACTCCTGGATCTGAGGATTCCAACCGCCAAGTTAGTGGATGAACACAGTCAGCAGCTCACATCTGCATACAAGTTAAGTTGTTTCACGTTTTTGTAACGCATCCACGTGTGAATGCTTACACACTTACCTCACTTTCATCACTCGTTTATCCTTGTGCATTTTTGTTGTTACCATGTATTTTTTAATGGGATTTAATCATAAAATACATGTAAAAATGCAGACATGTCAGAAAATATCATACTTAAACAGACTATAGTATCCAAGCTCGTAAGGGATGTAAGAGGAGTGTTTATGGTATTTATTTAAAACTTGATGATGTCTTCTTGGTTTGCATGGAGCTTGATTGTCTTGTTTGGGGGTGGCCTTTCTTCAACCTGAAACAATTTGCAGATTTGAAGCTCATAAGAATTTTGTCAGCGAGGCTCTCAGTTGCCTCTGTTCATTTAGTTTCTCTTGAAAGAAATGTGTGCCCTTAAGAGATATCAAATCCAACTCAAGTCTGACGTTTCCTTGGTCAGTGGTCGACATTATCATTTTTGTTTGATTGATCTGAATTCAGTCTTCATTGTGCTGGGTTTCAGAGCACGGTCTTCCTCGAGGGTGGGCTCGGGTTCTCTTCTATCTTCAAATTATGCAAGAGTGTGTTGACATAAAAGTGTTGCAGTTATTGCATCAAGAACATGACGAGTTCTGCATTTGCTCATGGGCATAATTCGCCTCAATGCACCGACTCATCCTGATTTACCATTTCAAAAGCAAGCAAGATTGTTAACACAGAGCACAGGCAGTTAAACATTACTTACACACACACAGTTTGCAAAGCAATACAATAGAGACGGAGTTGGACACATAAATGTTGCACACTGATATCCAACCTCTAAACCATAGAAATTAAATTATATAACCAATGCTATAGTCTACAAAACAAAAGACTTAAGTATGTTTTTTTTTGTCATATGGTGTGCTATTGACAGAACTATTAGTGAATCAAATTTTCTTAAAGCCACTCAAGGTCAAATTCACTCAATTAGATATTATATGTAGCATTCTGCACTTTTAGTGTTAACCCTCGAACCTCCGAAAAAGTCATCCGCTCATAAAATGACTTTATTCTGTGATGGTGCTTCCCATGCAGCAGTTAATGCAGCGCCAGTAATCTTACCCCTAACTGCCTCCACGATCAATGGGCCTTGCCGTGCACGACCTGAACGCTTGCCAGCTGCTGCTGGCTCACCGCCGTCTGCACCCTCACCATTTTCAGCAGATTCATCACAGCCTGCTGCTGGCCCGGTGCCATTATCACCACTGGCACCACTCGCTTCTCTGTTTTTTGCTTTATGTTTTTCAGTTTTAGGGGATGATATCGTAATTACCATCAATCCAATGCTTCTCATTTTCTGTTGGATATGCCTTACAAATAACATTAATGAAAACAGTAACGATTCAAATGTTAGCAGGAAAACAAGAAACAACAGAAATAACAGACATTCACTTTAATACAGAAGAAAGAGGGTGGTGGAAAAAGTGATACTCAAAATCGATTCCATAATGGTGTCATTATGAAGCTACTTAAGCAACCGAAAGGCTTCTTGGAGTGTTTTTCTTTTGCAGGTCGGACTGTAGTTCCACGGAGACGTGGTATCACAAATACTTCAACACAACGAGTAATATCGATGGAGAAAAAAAGTGCTGGTACTTTTTTAATTTACTCTATTTTACATTTGGTAGTATTCAACAACATTAACGGTATTGTAAATTAATTGTGTAATTCATGTTTCTGTTTCTATAAACATATATTAATATTATGTAATATATACATACATATATGTAATATTTATATAATATATGATATAAATATACCAAACCGAAAAATTACCTTTTTATCTTTTCAACTTAAAATACATCTTTAGTTTTGTCACCTTTTCCATTTTACCCCTTTAACATAACACACTTGACTTGAATTAAACAAGGTACTTATAACAGCAATAAGACAAACATGAAAGCATACGTAATACACACAAAACACAAATGTAGACCATCTATATTCATTTCAGGAAAGAATTAGATGGAAGAGGAAGCAGCATGTAGCATAGTATATATTTATACATGTTATACTACTGTCTGTTTCTCAGAAGAGGCGCACAAACAAACATAGATGGAGAAATCTCTAATTATGTTTTATTAGTCATTATTTTATTTATCACTTAGTCCATAATACAAAATTAAATCCCAGGGGTTTTAATTTTTTTTCACTGAAAACGTGTGAACAATGAAGTTTCCTGGGACTTCAGAATAATTAGTAAATGTAATTGTGAACCAATGCTAAATCAGTAAAATCTTAATTATAGTACATTTTGCCATTTAGGCTCAACAATCTGTCTGAACTATGTTTGTAGATTCTCGGCTCGAGCCTTGTTTTGCTACAACAAAGCAGAGCCGTGCAGAGGAGCTTGGTCACGCCAGCGTGCGTCACAGTTAGAAAACGTTGAGTTTTCCTCATTTGTGATGTCAAAGTCATTTTCATTCCCAAATGACTTCATTAATCAGTAACATGGCTACAACATGCTGCCATTGACGTCTCTTACCAACAACCGCTTCTTCAACCACATTTTTCTTTTTGAGACTTTTTTCTTTTTTCTCCGAGTTTTCACCTGGTTGATTTGCGGCATCGTTATTATCTCCTATTGATGATAAGTACCAACTTTAATCAGAATGTCAAGCATCTAAATACAATAATGTACTATCAACGTTAAACTAATGACTTGAAAGGCAATGAGATATGTATACTGACACTCTGCATGATCTGAACAAAATCTTTTTCACTTCCTTTCTTGAAAATGTTTCAAAAGTTGTTTTTGTTCTTCAATATATATTTTAAAAGATGTTAATTAAAGATCAATAGATGAATATACTTTCATAATGAATCTGTAAGTTAATGGAAAAAACAAACAGTAACAAATAAACATCAAGAAAATGGTAAAATGTAGACGAGAGGAAAAAGGAGACTAATATCAAAATATAAAATGATCAACAACAAAATACAAACACTTTCTACTGCTCCCACTATTTGTAATATTGATAATGATGTTTCTCTGTAAACATGTTAAAGGCCATTTTGGAAGCAATTGTTTGTTTTTAAGTCTCTCAGCATAATTTTCAGTATGAATGTTGTTCTTACCTATTACTGTTTCTGGAACAAGAGGACCAGCTCTTGCACGCTTCTTGCGTCTCCCTCCTTTTCCGCCTCCTTCTCCTCCTTCTGCCTCTCCATCTCCCACTCCTCCATCTCCTGCTCCTTTTCCATCTCCCGCTCCTTTGCCATCTCCTCCTCCTTCTCCGCCTCCCTCTCCCTCCAATTCTTCATCAGAATCTTCAAATGAATCAGATTCGCCTTCTTCTCCTTCTAAGTCTCCTCCCAGACCATTACCTCCAGCTCCACCTCCAGCTGCAGTTCCATCAGCCCCTGCGCCGCCGGCTCCCCCTGCACCGCCGGCTCCCCCTGCACCACTAGCTCCCCCTGCGCCGCCGGCTCCCCCTGCACCACCGGCACCTCCAGCACCACCAGCACCGCCGGCACCTCCAGCACCACCAGCACTGCCGGCACCTCCAGCACCACCGGCACCTCCAGCACCTACACCTTCACCACCAGCGTCTCCAGCCCCGGCAGCACCTACACCTTCGCCACCAGCACCCCCTGCACCACCGGCTCCGCCAGTGCCTCCGCTACCATCAGCAACACCACCTTCCTTTTTCTTCTTGGGAGCGCCATCCTTAGCGGCCGCTCCCTTCTTTGCTTTCGCGGCTTTCGCGGCTTTAGCTGCGGCCTTAGCCGCAGCTTTTTCTTCTGCCGCTGCCTTTTTAGCTGCTTCGGCCTCCAATTTGGCAGCTGCTTCTGACACTTCTCGCTCTGCTTGAGCCTTCTTGGCAATTTCCATTTTTTCTTCCATTTCTTTCTGATATTTTTCCTGCTGCTCCTTAGCTATTTTCATCAGATCTTCGTCATTACCGCCTCCAGCCGTAGTAGTTTTGCGAACTGCCTTTTTGCCCTTGTTGGCAGGATCCTTGTCAGCTATAAATGAGATTATGGCAAATGCATTTATAATATTATGCTGAATATTCAATTCAGAATTCAACATTTAACAAATGTGTTGAAAGAGAAAATGATCTTCAAGGTATTCTGTGTGTACTGTATGCATGCAACTGAAATTTGTTATTTTTCTCACCTTCAACTACAAGCCAGGCATTGCAGGATTTGATTCCTGCCACAGCAGCATAGATGCCACCATCCAAAGGCATACAGTCCCGCACCGTCAACTTGTGGATAAGCTTATCTTCAGATACAGTTATTTCAAATTTCTCGCTATTTGACAGCGGCGCGTTTTTGCACAACCATCTGAGATCTTCCATCGGTGCAGTCAGGACACATTGAAAGATGGCGTCCTGTCGTTCTTCTGCTATAACTTCTTTTATTTTGACGGCAAAGTCAACTTCAGGCACTTTAGGGTTACAGAAAGGCACAAAAAGAGGCAGAGAGTAACTTTTTTAAACTTCACCAATCCATCCCATTTCATTTCCTAAATCACCTAATCTGTACAGGCGCATTAAAAACATCTGTGGTCAGTAACAATAAATTGGTAATCTTTGGGCTGAATTCACTTAAACCCAATCAAATTTGAATCACTTTGATTAAAGACATACCTTTAAAATCTGTGGAGAACACATTGATGCCCCCAACATCCACTGAGTAGAGTCCAGCATCTTCTGAACCGAGGTTTTTAATTGTGAATATGTATTTCTTGCCAACTTGTTTCAAGTTATGCTTCATTGACTCGCTGTCTTCTATGGTGAATGGAATCATGACGCCGTCCTGCAGAGTGTATGGGTACGTTAACATATTGATGATCGATACTACAATGCAGCGAGATGATACAAGTGAGAGTTCACGCCCCCTCACCTTGTACAGGAAGAGTTTGCTGGCAGGGTCCTTGAGGTCCATGTCCAACTCAATTGTTGCACAGTCGTCGTCGTTGACTTCAATGTGTTTCAGTGTACTGATGTGAGTCACAAACTACAGCAGAAATTAAACATGTTTAATCAGTCTGCTCATACAGTCTAAGATGAACACCAGAAACAAGCCAATACTCCAGGTGAAGACGATTGACCAGACATGCTTTGGATTGATTGGGAGAATCAAAAAGATACGTACGTACCTCTGCAATCTCATCCTCTCTCTCTTTCTTCATTTCAGTGAGTTTCTTCAGCATATAGCGGAAGTCTGTGATACCGTACTCCACACAGATGCGCTCGTAGTCTTTCTTGTCGGCACTAAGCAGAATCTCCCAGACCTTCTCCTCCGGCTCCATCTGCTTTTCCTCACGTGTTCCATCTTCTTTACTGTTTTATATTTCAGGCATAATACAAATACCGTAACCGTTCATTGAAGAAACAGATATGTTTACTCGGGTTATGTTTTACTTACCGTTTTTTAAGCTTTTTTCTGAGGTCCTTTGAATCTGGTGAACCATAACAAAAAATGTCCGTCCATTACTTTTTTAAATACAATTTAGCAATATTTTTACTTTAAGATTTACCACACACTTAATTTTTTTTTCTTGAGTAAACTATCTTTACTTAATACTGACTTTTCTTACCAAATACATCAGAGGTTAAAGTCTGTTCTTAATCGGACTTTAACCTCACGAAGCTGAGTCGATCATTTGGGACTAATTTACATCATGACATTCATATGATCCCCTCTAATCAATGAGCAACTCCTACCTCATACACCCACCTCCCTCCTCAGTCTCACCTCTCAGATCAGCCCCCTGCCCACTTGTTTTGCATTTTATCAAACTATGAGGAGGAGCCAGGCTCACACCGATTGTTGAAAATGCACTTAAATGGCTAATAGAGAAGAAGCGTATAATTCAATTGGCACCACATCCACACATGGCATATTAATCCTTAATGCCAAAATATAATTCCACTATTCACACATATTATCTGAATGATCAAACATTACATTAAGATGTCTTCCTCACAATGCTCAGTCCAGAGATGATTACAAACCTTCTGGGAACCTTAGCACATTGTGTTGGGCTTTATATACTACTGCACGTGATTCTGGTTGCTGATGTGCACATTTTTCAGTCAAGTTCTTATTTCTTAGCTTGTTATTGTGTCAACTATACAGTGACACAGTGCTAATATGACAGATGGTTCATGACGAGAATTTTTTCCCAATAATTCCAATTAGTGAAAAAATGTCATGTTGCTATGAAAATATATGGGCTGGGTTGTAACACAGAGGAATTGAGCTGCTGCAATCATTCAGAGTATTGATGGCCTCAATAAGAACCATCAACCTATATTCATCTTTGTACTGGTTTGCCCAATTTCTTAAAATGGATTTTTAATTCCAGCGCTTGTTGGTCTCATATGTTTGTGTCTGATGTTGAGGGCAAGGATAATCGAGAGAGAGAGAGAGAGAGAGCTCTCCTATTGTGATGAATTTGACCTTTAATAGTTGGCCTTGACCTGACAGCCATATTCATATTTCAAACCTCTACAGAAATAACGTGTTTTAAACCTCACCTTCACCCTGTTTCGTTTGAAGTTCCTTGCTCTTAGAGAATCCAACTGCAAAGAAACAGTTAACTTATTTTTCATTCTGTTTGTCACAGTTCAATACAAACATATGAAGTGTTTTTTTTTCAATGATTCAATTTATATCCATTACACTTCATAGATGCACCATTTCAAAGTAAAAAAAAATAAGGATCCTACCCGAAATAACATTCAAGACAACGGTGCAAACGGCCTTTCCGTATTCATTTGATGCAAAACACTTGTAGGTGTCAGCGTCCTCAGAAGCAACCTTTGGAAACTAATAAAATGCAAACACAGAGTTACTGACATTGTATAATTAGCACTATATTATTCAGTCTTAAGGCATTGGCACATTACATTTCCAGTGGCTGAATATTTGCTCCATTTTATATTTGCATATTTCCAGACTACGGACAAATCCAAGCAGGTTTTCCTGCAATCTCTCATTTGAGCACTAGCCCGTTCATACCCATTTACAGTCTATGGTTGTTAATCAATGTTTATTCCTTGTGAGATCACATACTTATTTTTGGGTCGAGTGCGGATACTTTTTGTTGATTATAATCATAACGTCACTGTGCCTTTACGGTTTTCTGCATGTTGTCATCATTTACACATGTAAAGCTTACCTCGATGGTGTGTTCGTGAGATGCATCATCATACTTTTGCACGCACATGTCGGGGTGAAAATGAATTTCTCCCTTCGCTCTGCCCCATGTTACAGTAGGTGTTGGGTTGCCGACTACTATTGCTTTAAAGATAGCACATTTCCCTGGAATTAGAAAATATAAAGATTTCCTTATTAGTGACAAATCATTCCCAGTGCATGGATGCTTTATTGCATTGACTACCAAACACACAGACTTGGTTGAAGCATGCAGTGTCTCCACATGGCAAAACGTCATTAGACGTTACCGAGGTCAATGATGTAGAAGTTTTTTTAAAGTTACATTTAAAGTAGTTACATTTTGAAAATATACTCAAATACATTGTTTGAGCATCTTGTCTTACATATCTGATTCAGAGAAATTTTCAGAGAATACTTTTGCCATGTTCATAGCAAAAGAGTTGCGAAATATTTGCGCAAGTATATTACATGTAAAGTCAATGCACAGACACCGGGCGGCGCGAATGACACGAAAAAGCGTTGTCAATGTTTGCTTTTTCTCTCAAGTTGAAATATTTCATCTCGGGTGAAAAATTTGCTGCCGCCATCCAAACGCAGTTCCTGGAGCAGTCGGTGAAATTCACAGAGCTATGTGCGGCTACGGATGATGTTATAAACCCAAACACGAGGGTGTTTGACGTTCTGACAAAGGAACGTACAACGGAGTATAAATAAATAGTTGTTAATGTCCCATGGTTGATGGTGGAAATGAGAACTTTTACAGGAACGTGACTGGGTCAGTTTAGGCTAGCTAGTAAGGCTATGTGCTGGTAACTACAGGAACGTGACCGGGTCAGTTTAGGTTAGCTAGTGAGGCTATGTGCTGGTAAATACAGGAACGTGACCGGGTAAGTTTAGGTTAGCTTGTGAGGCTAAGTGCTGGTAACTACAGGAACGTGACCGGGTCAGTTTAGGTTAGCTAGTGAGGCTATGTGCTGGTAACTACAGGAACGTGACTGGGTCAGTTTAGGCTAGCTAGTAAGGCTATGTGCTGGTAACTACAGGAACGTGACCGGGTCAGTTTAGGCTAGCTAGTAAGGCTATGTGCTGGTAACTACAGGAACGTGACCGGGTCAGTTTAGGCTAGCTAGTAAGGCTATGTGCTGGTAACTACAGGAACGTGACCGGGTCAGTTTAGGCTAGCTAGTAAGGCTATGTGCTGGTAACTACAGGAACGTGACCGGGTCAGTTTAGGTTAGCTAGTGAGGCTATGTGCTGGTAACTACAGGAACGTGACCGGGTAAGTTTAGGTTAGCTTGTGAGGCTAAGTGCTGGTAACTACAGGAACGTGACCGGGTCAGTTTAGGTTAGCTCGTGAGGCTATGTGCTGGTAACTACAGGAACGTGACCGAGTCAGTTTAGGTTAGCTAGTGAGGCTATGTGCTGGTAACTACAGGAACGTGACCGGGTCAGTTTAGGTTAGCTCGTGAGGCTATGTGCTGGTAACTACAGGAACGTGACCGGGTAAGTTTAGGTTAGCTAGTGAGGCTATGTACTGGTAACTACAGGAACGTGACCGGGTCAGTTTAGGTTAGCTAGTGAGCCTATGTACTGCTAACTTGAGGTAACGTAGCCACGCCCCCTTTCTGCCGTGACTGGGTGAATGACGAAAAAGCGTTGCAAAAATTCACAACTGTTTTGTTGTGAACGCACCACAAGGGGATGATGGCTAACATGTGATGCAACCTTAAAAATGTTGGACCAAAAATTTCAACTTGTTTTCAGAAGGGGGGGAATAACAATTTTAAAAAATCATCTACTTCTCGAAGCAATGTTTTGAATGGAATGAGTCAATCGCTCGAATGTACGAAGACTTACCCTCTTGAATAGTCAGAGCGATGGGTTTGCGGGTGAAATCTGGAGTTGTCATTTCCTCTGGAAGTTCCTCCATATACTGCGTTATCATGACACCAGGCACCTTCGATTTCTTCTTGATGCCTAATCAAATAAAAAAAAATGAATTAGCAAGGGGACAAGTAATAAAAGATGCAGTTTGTGCTATATTTTCGTCAAAGCATGAAAATGTTAATTTGATTTTAGGAGCCACCTCTGTATATCAGTGTACTTGAATGAGTACAGTTTGTTTGATTGTATTCAGATTATTGTTCAAAAGTGGATAACAGATTACAACTCAGACAAATACCCAGTTAACACATGTCAGTATAAGCTTCACACAAAGTCACATTTATACGCTTGGTATAAAAATGCCACGATAAAGAGTCCAACTTCTAAATACTTTCATTGCTAAGAAATAACTTGATCCAGGTAGTTATCTAAGATTATCCAGCATTTTATAAATAAAAGGAGTAAATCAAGATAAATTTCAAGCAAATAAACGAAGTAAATCGAGATAAATTTTAAGCAAATACAAAAGTTTTACTAATATTATCTTTTCACATTACCCTCTCTCCGCCACCTTTAAATTTGACCCTGCCAAAAGTGTATTATACTTGTTCTGGAATTTTTTAGCAATAATCCTACTGCTCTTTTTAAAAGAACAAAATGTGAGTACGGTAATTTGCATCCCCACCTACTCTTAACGTCTCCTGTGGGTTAGCTTCGCTCCAACACTACATCCTCTCAAAAGGAGCGGATCAAACGACCAACAGTGTGGTCAAAAGTCAGAAACCTCTTCAAGAGGATTGAGAATGTCTAATTTATGCATCAAGACAATTTCCAACACCACCATTTTTAAGCAAGTTTGTAAAAGACCAAGTTTTCTGTAATATTGTACTTTAGACTCCTACCTCATGGGCCTTTGACATTAGTAGTGAGTGTTTAATCTTCATATTGACATGCCGTATTTATGTCAGTAGCAGGCAAAATGAGCTAATATTTGGTGTTGGAGGACTCTTTCCATAAACATGAATGTTTATGGCATGTTTTAAACGTGAGTGGGAACTTTGAGTTAATGTTAATTAAAATATGAGACGATTCATATTTACTTTGAATACAAGTATATATGATCAATTCCACATTGACAAGTACATTTCTAGAGTTTCATGCTTCCTTTGAACTGAGTGTAAAGAAGCCTTGTGCTAAATCTTATTTTAAATGTTGGCACAGTAGTCGTTTTACTTAAAACTTTATGATATTTACTCTTTTTTAAAAAAGTTTTATAAGCCTAAAGAAGCAGTTTGTGGCCATAATAGAGATGTGCCATATAGACGCACATTATAAGTGTCTTCGGAGTTGACTTTTAATAGGTTGAATATATAATGACAAAAAGTTAGTCACCTAACTATTGAACTATTGTCAGCTAACTCCAGTACTACATAATATTCTTATTTCCAGCATAGTTCAGTCTAACTTGTGAGCCCTCAAAACAGGGAAAGTTGGCCAGAGGTTTTCTGTGTTGGGGGGGAAAAAATCGGACTACCTTCTGCATTCTCGAAAGATCCACAGGATACAAAGTGCGAGTCCAACTTGGCTCACTTTTAAAGCTATTAAAAACTCTAGAATTAGGCATCGATGCAGGTTGAAGTGCTTTGCAGAAGTCCCAGAACACCTGAGAGTACCAACATGGACTAACCCAAAGCAATCTCGAGGGCGACATCACTGAATGCTGATCGCAGAGGTTCAGCTGGTCCGGGGATCTTTAATTATTTTTCTCTTGACATGAAAGACCTGTAATAGGCAGAATATATATATATATATACTATAGAATATATAGTTTTAAGTATGAAGAAATGAGCAGGGTGACGCAGCGTTTTGCAGTCTTAAGCGCAATGGAGGTAAAATGCTTGCGGCAGGAGAAAACATTACTGTGTGTGTGGCAGAGCACTGATAACAGCACATGAGTTAACAAGCCGGACGTTGTGGAAATCGTGAAGATGATGCCATTAAAAGCAATTCGTTTGCATGGAAATATTGATCAGCCTATTAATTGTGAACTGTAATTAAAGCTGCATGTTTAGGGTGGACATTGCTTTCACGGGTCAGTCGTTAAAAAATGTTTGATGCAGTATAATTGGCATGAATTGGAGACAGAAATAAGTTGTTCCTACGCAGATTTAACATGATTTACTTGCTTAGTAAGTGCTGTGTGTTTATATTATGGGAGTCATATTAGATGCAAACATCACCAGATTATTGATGTAGTTTGTCAAGAGACCTTGACAGCCGTCAGGCGGATGAGCATGCACAAGCTGAGGGTGCTACATTCAGTCCTTGTCTGAAAAGCCTGTGGGGGGAAATACCTTCACTGCTCTAATCTATTTTCTAACACGGTTGCACTGGAAGGACTTTTTTTACTTGCTTTTCTTTTGTATTAAGTCATTTGTCAAAATGTGTTGCCGTTGTTATTTTGCTCGTGCGTCATGTTTAATGGACTCCTTTTGTTGTAGCTGGACTCCATGAGGATGACTTATGGACAGGGTAAGCGTTCGCTCACAAGGCTCTTTGTTTGCCGTTTTAACCACCATTTTTAAGTGTTTTTTATTTTGCACTTTAACCATATCTATGTGGACCACAACGCTCCACTGATCTGGAACAAACTCACAGGAGTTATTGCAGTTTTCTAACTGTCTGAATAGTAACAAGTTACACCTGCACTTTCCTCTACTTATTGCTCTGTGCTCTCGTCTTTTTTTATTTTTTGTTGTGCTTCTGGCTCTTTTTAAATTTTGGGTTTTTCTTATTTAATGTCTTCCGTGGCTTTTAAAAAGCCCTTTGAAAAGCTTTTGTGACTGAAAGGAGCTTTACAAATACAGCTAACAAATACGTGAATGAATGATAAGCTCTCCAAAGGTTTGTTGCTGTTGCCCACTGTTGTGTGATGTTGTGTTTCTTTGTGCGCTTATTATCCGTGCAGCTTTAACCATTTCCATTGTTGACTTTTTTAAACTTTTCTTTTTTTTTTTAAACTTTTTTTTAATATAATTTGTAGCTGGAAAGCATGTACAGTAACTAATAGACTCTTCATTTGTTTATGTCCCAATGTAATTTCATTCACTGTTCTTAATTGTCCCGGACAACATTAATCAAGATATTCTTGAGATTTACTTTCATTACCAGTTTTTGCTTTATAGATGTGAACTTGTATTTTTTGATTTATCATTATTTCTAATTTATTTTAGTCCATGGCCAGGTTTACAGAGATTTGATACCAAAGAGCATTGCTCACTTGTGTTGCCCCAAATTCCCCCCAAAGCAGTAGTGAAAGGAACACAAGACAGCAAAGGATATGGAGAGTTGGGTGAGGCCAAAAGGGCTCCCACAGGCCACAGGGGTCGTTCCAGCTGATTACCTCCAGACCTCAATGTTCTGTGTTAACTAGACAGCATATGGTTCTCTTAGATCACCTTTGAACTGCGAGGATCATAGAAATTCCAATTTTGTATCTGTGACGGTCCTTTTCATCACGGTGAAGCCGAGGAGAGCATGAGGGTCAGGCAGGAAAAAAGGCTAAAACTCACAGTAAGTAATACAGAAAGGGTAACTTAAAGGGACGGGGAAGTCAGTTTGCCTTGGCCTCAAATATTTTTTAGTTACATTCGACTTATTCATGTAGTTTGCATCCAAACTTTCAAGTTAATTATCTTTAATCTTGGAGATTTGTGTGTTCAGCTAGATTTTAGGAGAGGTCATGCCACCGCTTTGTGGACGTCCCCATCGGGCAAGTTCACTTATTGAGACTGAACTGTGCAAACATACTTTCCAAGACTAATTGACATGTGAACATATGTTTACAAAGTGGCATTTCTTTTCCTTTTTTAAATGACAAGATGAAGCAGGCGCGTGGAAATCAACCGCCCGATAGCAACAGCCTTAGTATTCATATAGAAGTGGATTAAAATGTCACAACGAAATGCAACCCTTGTGACTCTGAAAGTTGAATCATCCATTTCGGATGACACCCTTTCAAGGCGTGATGGAGATCACATCATACATGCAACTCACCCAACGTGGAGTCATGCACTTACAAGGTGAGTCGTTTGTGAAATCTGATTTCTTTTTTTTTTCTTCTTTTTTTTTTTTTTTTTGCTCGCATACCTTTGTCGTCGGGTTGAACTCCCTCTGAAGCGTCGACTTAACACGCAACGTGACGGCAGGAGAGGGAACAGGACAGGTAAATATTAATCCTGACAAAAGCACCATGGCAGGTTGGAACTTCGACAGGATTATGGTCACAAGAAACATAAAACAACAACAACTATAAACAGTGTAACCCACGAATGGGAAACACGCACACAGACACAACTTGGGCAGAACAAAATATTCAGGGACACATCACACAACAATGGTTAGTCAAGAGACAAGGTAAAATACAGTTTGTTAGCAATTTGTTGTTGCAGCAGCGTGTTAATTGTTGCGCTGTGCAACTGCTGATTAGACTTAACTTCAAGCTTGCTCAAACATTTTCTCATGGCTCATCTCAGGATGCTTCCTGGGCAGTGCTTGAGAGAAATTATATGCAAATACTTTGTGTAAGGGTAACTTCTTGGAAATGTATTGATTTGTGTCTTCATCCCGTCTCTTCAGTGGTATCAGAGTGAAGATCCTTTGACTACTTTTTGTCATGATTTTTTTTTCCCCCAGTATCCTCTCTTCAGCCTTTTTTCTGCATCTCATCTTCTGGCATCTTTTGACGCTCTTGTTCATTTAGTTGATCTTCGTAATAGACGCGTTGATAAATCGCACGGCCAGCGCCACGTTCAAACTTGTTGCTGCTCGTTTTTTTTCTTCTTTTCACAAAGCAGAAAGCTTACCTTTTGGAAAGTGCCGTCTTTTGATGACAACACATTTTGCCTTTGTTGTTGAGTTTTCTTGAAAACCCATGAATAATATTTGGACTGTTCCACTTGACATAAGAAAACGCTTTGATGCTTGTCTTCACTTCCTCTCAGTAGACGCCCTCCTCAACATAATACAGCATTTTTCAGATGTCTTGGGAATCCTAAGTCTTCTTTAAAAGATGCATTTTGTAGACACAGACCATGTGATCTTTGAGGCGGTAAACCTCCCACGGGGGTTTTCATGTCTTGCAGGGTTTTTTTTCTTCGATTCAATTTCCCTCAAATCTTTTTGTTTTTGTTTAGAGATTAGTTGTGTCGGTCAAATAGATCCTGTGCGTGATCATTTCCTATACGGAAGAGGAAATAACGGCAGAGACGGCTGCAATACAAACCCTTGGACTGAAGGGCGTCCACCATCTTGCACTTACCCGTCTGCCCAGCGGCAGTTTGATCGGTGACCTTTGACTTCTTCCACATCTTTCCTTTCCTCTCGAGCGCTGCTGATTCAGAAGTCTCTGCGGTAGAAAAAAAAAAGACAAAAGATACAAGAAAATAGTTAGCAACGCATACTTGCATGGCTCAAAATGAAAGCCGTGATATTGAACGACGTTCTCCTCGGAACTTGAGGCGTCGAGTCTTTGAGGTCGGTTTGTTTCACTTGGTCACTCACATATTCATTCAAAACGTTTGGAAGAAAGTCCTGCTGCTCTGAACTACTCGGATGGTATTTTTTTTCAAAGCTCACTGCAGTTCCTCTGACCAGTCGGTGTGAGGCAGCAGCTCGTGTCGTTTACAGTAGCACTTGGCCTTAACGTGAGATGAATGCCTATCATAAGCAGGGTGAAGACTGAGGCCTAGTTTCCAAATACTCACACTGCCACTGCTATAGCATCACAGTCCTTATTTAATATGACGTATTAATATGCAATACTATGTTTTAAGTTGCCTTTCCTGAGGCTTTATGAACCAGGACAGTTTCATGTAGAAACGTAATGGTGGTTGACTCTGTCTGACTGTGAGATGAGCAATGCCTCCCCTCTGGTATGAAAGGTCACAAGCATCGCTCGATGCCGTCCCTATTTTTTGTTCTTGTAAAATTTGACCTAATGACTCAAGTTAATTGGTCGTAACCTCCTCATTGGACAGGGTCTTAAAGTGGGTGTGGTTATGCGAGTAAATTCATATTATTGTCACTATTGCTTTGCAGAAAATGTTGTTGACACGAAGAGGTGAGTCCCGTTTGAATTCTAATGCTCGATGTGAATAACTGCATGCTTTTGTATTTACTTGGACCTAATATGATAATATGGATTATTTCCACTATGTTATTAGGATTTTGTTTAGTGCTTGCTATTTTGCACAGCTCACTTTCCACCCCAAAAAAATCCTTGTAACTATTGATTGCATGCCCCTTTTATTTTAAGTTGTCATGTCCATTTCCTGTAATAGATACAAACCCAACGCTGCCTGGTTTAAACGAAGGGTTTTACATAATCATAGCAAAATGATTCATCTGCATCATTCATGCACCCGCTTACAAAATGTCTTCCTAATGCATCTAACCTCCATGTGACGTAAACATTTTCCGTCAGTCCTGATTTCACGTACAAATACGACCCCTCTGCCTTAAAAAGTAAGCGTGTTATTTTTAGCCGTACTCCTCGTCCGGCTTGTGCTCAGAAAAGGCCGTGGGCTCCAGCAGTGATCTTGGCGGTTGGTGGATCTTGAAAATGAACCACACAACACATATGGTAAAAGCAAAACAGCCTGCAACAGGAGACACTTTGGCAGGACGCCTTTTGCATTAAAGGAAGCGCACTCTTCTTCCCTCCCACTGAATAGTTTTGCCATTTTAGCTCATTATATTTATAGTTTAATGTTTGGCTGAGGCTCTCATAAAATCTGACTAGTAGGCGGGGGGACGTTATCGAAGAAGTAGCTGTCAATAGATTGAGCGTCTTTTGCCTGTCGCCATTTCTGCGTTTTTAGGTGGACTGCAGGCTGCATTACGGTAAAACACTGTTAAAAATATAATGGCTCATAACATCATTACATCGAACCAGTATGGAGGCAGGCTGACTGTCACTGCAGGCAACAAGTCACCAATCCTCAAATTAGGGACCGGCAATCTGAAATGTTGGTCCAGTGTAGCAAAAAGATAATATCCAGCTTTTCGCCCTTAGTCAACCCTCAGAGAGTCTGCACATGCCTTCCATTGTCATTAACTTTATATATATGTATAGATATAGATATCTATATATAGATATACTGTATATGTGTGACTGTGTGTGTATACAAGATCCAAGCATCACCAGACTCTTGGTATCGCTTTACAAGAGCTCTTGACAGCTGTCAGACGGATGAGCACGTACTTGGCCTGATGCCACTAACAAGCTGAAGGTGTTACATTGAGTCCTTGTGTGGAATCTCACTCTCTGCTCTGCACACACACAACCGTGAAGGAGAAAATTGTATTGATATACATATGATGGATATTTATATAGATGTTGGTAACCTAATTAAAAAAGGCCCGTGTTGTTATTTGGGCCCCCCTCCCGTAGTATTTTGACAGTTTGTCTCATAACTAATTTGTTGCCGTCTTCAACGGAACGATGCGAGGGTTTGTGTGTGTGTGTGTGTGTGTGTGTGTGTGTGAGCTGCTTCCTGTCCATGCATGGTCAAACCCTGTGATAATTGCCTGTATTCTGTCATCTTTGCATGCGCGCCACATCCCTGGACATTTCTTGAAGTTGACCTCTTATCGAATTAACGACATGACGTACACTGTCAGCATTTGTTCTTTGAAGATTGGAAGAAGAAAAAAAGGCCCTCGAGAGGCGGCAGGGGCAGATCAACAGATTACGTGACTTGTCTTTCGGGATTCAGTGCCTGCAACACTGACCACAGCCTGCTGAAATGGTTTCTGGTAGCTTCTCAAATGTCCCTCACTGCATTTCTCCACACACCACTGACTGCAGCGAAGTGTACACGGAGAAAATAGCTCCAGCCGTGTAACTCGCACAAAGCTGCACCCGGCGACGAGGCCTTTTGGTGTCAAATAAGCACTAATGGTGCCTTTTTGAGCTTTCCCTGGTGGATTTGCTCCAGGGGGCTGACAAGTTGATGTACGTTGTTCAAAAAAACATGTCGTAAAAAATGCTTAAGCTGCAGCGTGGTGGGTGGCAGCATGTTTTTTTTTTTTTTTTGATCAGTCACTGTGTGTTCTCATTTTCTTTCTTTTTTTGGTGGTCTTATCTTAGAAATTGATCGTGTTCGTTCAGATCTATGAAGCGTGACTGCGTTGAGGATAATTGCCTTTCACAAAAAAAAAAAAAAAAAAAAAGAAGTGTGAGACACAAGCATGGAAAAAGCGGCGGCAGTGAGGATAGTATAAACTGTATTTCTTTTTAACGTGAATAGAGATCCTATTTTCTGCCAAAACACAACCCACGCCATTCACGCCACACTGTTTTCTCGGGCTACATATTGATTGGATTCCTCCATCTAAAGTTAGTCTTTAACCAGCAGCCTGAAAGCTCTGACCTTACTGCTGGGATCCAGCTTCCCCAGATTTAAACGCGTGAAATTCAAACTGAGAAGCCTGCATGCCTTACTGAAGTGATTTCATGCGCCGCCACCAAATTTGTGTGTCACCTGTGGAACTAAATCCTGTACAATGTTCAATGAATATCAAAAATTATTAACGTGGTTACATGCACTGTAATTTGAGCATCTGAAATTAGATAGCGCGTAAAAAAAAAAATTGGACTCTTGAGTGACTTCGTTGCTCTTCGAGCACAAGTTCAGCTCTTTGTGGAGGAAAATAGAAGCGTGTATTCATTACACGCATTTTTATCTTTACTGCGAACGGTTTCCTTGCACCTGCTCGCAAAATCTCTTCCTGACGCAAACAAGTGACGGTACACATTGTATTCATCCCGATGATGTTGCAGGGGCCGACTTAAAAGAAATCGGTTGAGCAGTAATTCATTTTCTCGTGTCTGCTCACCACATTTTCTAATCCGGCATGCCTTCGTTTTGAGGGCCACCTACCTGCTCACGGTCCTCGGTGCTCTCGGCGCCGTTCCCTTTCAGGCAGCGGTTCCTGCTCACACTGTGCCTTCTCCTATTTAATTTTTTTTTTTTTTTTAAACGTAATAGATCCTTCCAGCAGCGTTGCACGTCTGTGCTTGATGCTCCTCTCCTGCCTAGAAGCAGTGACTGCCAAAAGCTGTTTAGGCTTTTTTTGTATTTGTGGTGACTCCAAAGACATTGGAGGTTGGGTGAGCGCTGAGGCAGAGAGGGGGCACACCGGAGGCTGGGTCAGAGCAGGTTGAATAGCTCTGAGAATCATTTGTTCCCATGAGCCAGATGTAGTGGCGCCAATGAAGATTACCTTCATGTGTTTACTGCGGTGCATGTTAATGCCATCGAAGTCCTCACTTTGTTCTTTGTGAAAATAAAGGTGAAACTTGAGTGCAATTAAATTGTCGTTTCTGTTTTTTTCTTCAAGAACATTTACGTAGATTGTTCATTTTTAAGCCTATACAAGAATAGATGTAACAATGTGCCTGCTTCTCTCACGTCGCTCAGCACGAAACATAAAACTGTGTAAAGCCGGGGAAAAAAGAGAACGTTAACATGGAGACCATGTCAAAGTCAACATTTATTTGTGTGCAGGGAAAAGGTCAGAATGCCGTCAGATGCGTTGGTTGATCTTGTAAGGCTGATTATGTTGAGACAACTGGGACACATTAATAACCGCCCTGCCAGCTTCAATTAACAAAAGAAGGAATATGTAAATGGACTATCTTCAATTGACAAACGTGGGTGGAAATACAGTATATAATTATCATGTTCACATGAAATTTGATACCAAGGAACTCTTTTCCTGCAGGTATTTGAAAACAGCAGACACATTATAATGAAAATAGTTATTAATCCCATATTATTAAACCCCGGGTCATCTTATGACACGTTGTTCTGTCCGCGGCTTTAAATGAAACCTATAGATTCGAAGCGAAAGCTGCGTCTCAACCGTGGCCTCGAGGCTGCAGCCATTGAATTCCTTTTCTCTTTTATTACATGCTGGTATTCCAGTTGCATGTCATTTCCAGAGTTGTATTATTTTAAGATGCACCGTAAATGTTTCCAGCCACTGTCCTCAGAGGCTTAAATAAAGACGTGATGTGTAGTAGGTGTGACACAGTGTTCCCTCCCAGCGGGGGCCGCGCCGAACACAGAGCAGCTGTTGCGTGTTTGTGTCCCTGTGAACGTCTGAAACCAGATCAAGAGGATCGACGACTCCAACGAAAACATGCTGGCCATAAATACACTTTACAGGAAATAAAGCAATAGAAGAAACATAAAACATTTCGCCCTACAACGTGATCCACATTGATTTATGTGAAACCATCTTTGTTCCTTACATGAAGTAGTATATTATCCTTGTTGTGTGTTTTTATTTTTCTCAGCATTAAGACTTTAGTTTCGTTATAATATGGATCTGATTACTGGAGTGACTTATATGATACCTGCATTTTGCTCGTGAATGTAAAATATGATTATGCAAATGGTTTCATGGATTTATTATTATTTGTACAATCAAACAGGACAGCTCTCCCATAAAAGTGTTTTTACTGCATGTTTTCTTGTCCCAACTGTAAAACTGGTGAACTTTTGCCTTCAGCAAACATAAACAACCATAAATCTGTCTCACTTAGACACATTTGCCTTCTGGTATCATTTTTCTAGCAGGGTGGTCTTCCAGGTTCTTTAACCACTGAAGTGGTTCACTGTGCTTAGCAGGAGTCACGACAAACGCCAGTGATCTGCTTGTATGTGTTATTTCGCAATATATTTTTAAGAAGGGGGGGAAAAAAGCAACCTTTATTGTATTGTTTGTATGATGTTAAGCTACTCAGAAACATCTAGAGTGTGTGATTTCAGACGCTGAAACACTGTCTCACCAGCAGCAGCTTGGGTGTTACAATGATAATTACTTGATGCTTAAGCATACATAGCTTTTTGGCAGCTACTCGACTGACTTAATGGTCGACTTGTATGGGAAGATGACACCGGAGCTGGAGCCACGTCATCTGGTCTGAGTGAAGTCTGGCTCCGGTTGACGGAGGGCATTCAAAAAACTCTCAAACTATATTTGGGTCACTGCGATGTCATATGTCACAATTAACAGGACAACTCGGTGTACACACAAACGTTATCTTTTTAAGCAGTGGACACATCCACGCGCATAAAAGTAACTTCACATTTTTATTCGGGACCCCCAACTAAAACAAAAGCAGTCTGAGACCAACAATCCAATAAATCCTTCCTTCATTAAGGTTATGATGATCACATTGTTTGTAAAAAAAAGTGTTTTAATGGTGTTCATTCAACTTCATGATCATTTTGATGAAGTACTTTGTGCTGCTGTTGATCTGTGCTGCATTATAATGGCAGGTGATTCCATTATGATGTCAATGGGGATATATCAAAGCCTCCAGAGGCAAATGTGAGATTTTTTTTTTTTTTTTTTAACATTATATGAAGAAAATTGATTTTGACTCTGAAAAGACAGAACAGAATAATGTCTACCTGAGCAGGGAGTGAAGTCGCTGTGCCTCTATGTGCGCCCCACTGCTTAGTTCACGGCCGCTTCTCTGCTCTGCTCTGATACGGCAAACCTGACCGACTGCGTCCAACCCGCCACTTCCCCTAAACGTACACTGTTGCAGTTATTTGCACTTTTGGCACCATTAGCTGGCTCTCTGTCACCATGTTGAGAACTGTGGAGAGGCAATATAAATGCTCCCCATCACATATCTTGCACCTTAAATAACTTTACTTTTACTTTTTTGACAAATCTTAGGTAATTGACTTGAATGCAAGAACAATGGCGCAATGGTACCGTCAGCAGAGGATGTTGAACCTGCCAAAGACAATGACGGTGCACTTCCACACCGCCATGCTCTGCTCCTCCACCAGCGCGTCATTCGCTCTGCTGAGAGGGTCACTGGCTGCAGTCTCCCATCCCGCCATGACTTGTCCGGGCAGGTAGCCGACCGCTCTCGCCCTGGACACAAACTGTTGGAGTCCCTTCCCTCTGGCAGGAGGCTGCGGTCCATCAGGGCCAAGACCTCACGCCGCAAGAAGAGTTTCTGTCCAGCTGCAGTCGGGTTCATCAACAAATCCCGGGACCGCCGCTGACTCTGCACTCTGACATCCCCAGGACAATTTCCTTCAACACCCGTGGACACCTTTCCTTCTCTTCATTATAATACACTTGCCGTTTTTATGTTATAATATATATTTGTTTTAATGTAATGTAAGGTTATCAGTTTATTGTTTCATTGTTTTGTTGTCTACTTTTCCCCTTGTAAGTACAACGCACTCGGCAAATCAACAATTCTGATTCTAAAGTGGCCGCATTTATTTTTTTTATTGCAAAATTGAGAGCAAAACTTTGTGAAAGGAAAGGTTCGCATTTTTCAACTCTGTCTTCAACCTAGAAAATAGACAAGTGGCCCCTTAAGTGCAGGTTTTTTGCTTGCTGTAATCATTCCTCTTCTTCTCATTGTCCAGTCAGAGACTTCCTCCAGACAGTATTTCCTTCCTAAACTGCAGTGAAGGAGTCGTAACACAAAGAAGGAATTTGCCCTAAAAAGACTAATAATCTTGGATAAGAGGCTTGTCCAAGCTCTCCCAGCATACTCCTGTTTACATTTCTTCTGATTAAAGCTTTCAAGTATACAGTGGTTGCTTAGTATTCTCCAAAGTCTTTGACCTACTTGCCTGCTGGCTCCTAACAACTGTCTGCATCTGTTTCAATGGTCTTTGTCACAATTCACACTCCACATCCCCTGGCTCCCTGTTGTCTTCCTTCCACTTCATTTACCTTCCCTATCTACCTATTCTTTGATATTCCAGTCCTTCCTTTGAGTCTGCTCCCTCAAGCGACGTCTTATCTCCCTCTCTTTCATTTTGATCCGTCTCGGTCAATGTAGCACTTTGCCGCTTCATTATTGCCAGACGTCGGTATAGCTGTATTATACATTTGTCTGCGACGCGTCCATCGGCTTGTTAGTTTGCTCCATTTGACATGAACACTGATTTAAAAGTTGCCAAATGATATTTGGAAAAAAAAATATATATAAAAAGCGTTTTTTTTTTTCGCAGCTAGACTGCAAAGGTTACATTTTCCCAGGCAGCCGCGCTGTCCGCCATCTCTCCTCCTCAGGTGTCTGTGGCTGCAGCGCTTTCATCAGAATGATTTTAATAGTGTCTGAATCAGAGAGACGTTTTTATCAACCGTGGATAATGTTTGGGAGCTTCAGGGAGTGCACCGGCGCCATCAGGAAGGGTAATGCCCCCAATCCTTGTACGACGCCAGGGGCTGATGAGGTCACGCCGTGTGTCTGATTTACTGCTCTGCTCGCTTCGCTATGCCGATACATCCTGGTCAGAACTCGGCCCACTGCAGCAAATATAAAGCAGGAGATATTTCTGACACCTTCTTGGTGGTAAAAGAAGTTGGAAGAGTGTTTAAGAGTGTGTTGCTTTGCCCAGGCCTTTACAAGGGTTCGCTTTTTCTGGCTCAAACAAATGTCAAAAAAAAGGGGACGTGTTAATATTTGATTTTCAAGTTTAATGGCATCAGCTACACATTTAATGGTGGATATAAATGGTTGTATCTCTTGGTTGTTGACAGTTGGAGCCTCTACCTCACCTGTGAACCAGGAGGTTGAAGTAAATAAAACCTCTTTTAAAGCAAAGGCGCACCCTCACCCAGCCAGTGATGGAGAAGAGGCGGCTAAACTTCTTACTTTACCTTTCCAGAGGAATTGAATGCTTACTTTCCCCACTTCTCTGACTCTAAAGCAGCGTCCATCATGTCCCTGTCATGGACCCAACAGCGTGCAAAATTCAATTTTGGCCGAATTATATGTTCAAAGAAATACTTTACTGACAATGTACTATGAGACAGTGACCGGAGTCGCCCTCGTGGGAAAATGCTTATCACACCCGGAAAAAAGCTGCAGTCCGATGTGAATCAAGTGGAAGGAGTGTACTATACATGTGCTATTACCTTCACTTGACTGTCAGCGAGACGCACAAATTCCCTAAGTTAATGGGAAACGTTTCAGTCTCCATCCGAATATCCCAACTGAGTAGTCAGCCTTAAACTGTGTTATCACTGTGATTAATAGAGCACTGAGGAACAAGCTGTTCAGTCCCACATAGATGAAGTGAAGCTATTGAGTGGGGCCAGTCTTATGAAACAAGCTGAACACGGCAAAATAAACTCCTCCTCTGTCTTTCTCTTTTGTGGTAATGCAATAAAACTCACTGGAGTGGAGATAATCACATTTTCATACACCTGATATGTGTATAATATATTAATTAGTTTTGTGCATGACTATCTGTCAACGTAGTCGATTAAAAAAGTATATTTATTCATCTCATGGCGTGGAAGTACAAAGTAGCAGAAAAGATGTATAATCTCCACGATGCTAAATGATAAAGTTCAGATAAAATCCAAGGTGTGACCCTTTCTGTCATTCACACAGCCGCACTTCAATCTAATGAGGAGGCGAGCGCGAGCGCTGGAACCTGGATTCCCTCCGGCTGCGTGGCCGTACAACAGCTCTGGCGTGGCGCAGTTAACAGATGGTTGAGCAGACGCGTGTAGTACCTCGCTATGAGAGATGATACCGTCTTCATACATGTTAATTGACAATTTAGCAGGAACGCAAAATGGTCACATCTTGGCACCTCGCCATCACGAGAGTGGGAGCCGGTGTCAACCTGTCAACGCAGCATATTGAGTTAAATTGGTTTTCACGGAGCTATTAACTGAAAGATGAAGTTGAACGTGGACAAAATTAGTTCTTAATTACGTGGGTGCGTACGAGCGCGGTTATGGTGATTAGATATTCCTTAAAAAAGAGCAGGTGCTATGCTAAACTCGAAGCTGCACTTCATGAGATTAATTAAGAGCTATGCAAACTTTATTTGACAAGTCTTTGGGCAGATTAACAATGTACATGGTGGCTTTTATTAACCAGGCAAGTGTTTTGAGTTTGAGGCACTCCCGGTAGAGATTACGACTGCAACAAGCGATGGATTAAATCAATGTAAACCAAAGGTTGGCGACACATTTCAACCTCGCTTCTATGTCATGATGCACGGTAAACCTGTGTCTCCTAAAACAGGGGCAGGAAGCTTGTGTAGCTCATCTGATAAATTACAGGAAATGCAGGAAGGTAGTGCAGAGTCGGATCATAGAAAAGATTCAGAGGCAAAAACAAACAATACAGAGGAGGAGAGTGTAGAGGCAAAAGTACGATCATGGGGTTTAATTTAAAAATAAAGGTAAAGGCCATTCGTCAGAGATGGTCTAAAGTGAATCCTTCATTTCTTTACAACAGAAACTTGCTAAAGCAATATTTAATTGAATATAATAATGCAAATTATATTAATAATGCATTACTTAGAGGTGCATTGAAAGGGGCAACTTCATCAAGATGCAATTTCATCAATATCATCAATAGACATAAAAGAAAGTAAATGCAAAAATATATTTAAAAAAATAAATGGATTAATGAGGAAGTAAAAAAAGAATAACAATAGCTACTTTCTCCGCTAGTAAAGATGGATGTGGGTCAGCCCGGCCCGGGTTATGGGTTTTAGTAACTGTTTGGATGTTCTCATGCTGCATTTGGCTCATTTTACTGCTTCTTCAAAGTGCGTTGGCTGGTGGAGTTTGATGCTGCGTGTGTAAAAATATTGGGTCATTTCATTGCAGGTCACAAGATTCGTGATTAGTTGACATTCTTTCGGGTCCTCCTACTGGCTTGAGTCACGAGCAGAAGCTCTTTTAGCTGCGGGACGAGAGTCACAAGGTCGAGGTCAGCGTGGCCTCCCTGGAATTCTCTGTCCATCATGTGAGGCGGCTGCTCAGGGAGTGTTTGGGATGACTGGGATGTCTCTATTTTCAGCGAGGAGGCGATCTACTTCATTTCTTCACACCAAAATGGAAAAAGAGAAGTAGTGCAAGCGTCTCACTAATCATCATTAACGGTGAATCCCCCCCCCCCCCACCCCTCCTCCACACTTTGCTTATTAATCAAAATTCATGAAGTCAGACTTTTAGCGTCTCATCCACTGACATTCGACTCCTGTTCCCCCTCCTCTCGCATGTCTTTCCCTTTGACCGTGGTGATAAACCCATAGCTGTCATGCAACACTCTGGGCACTCATAAAGGCGCCACCTGTTGCTGGTGCATGCTGGGACACTTGGAGTACTGCAAACTTGGCACTACTAGGTCATTTACTCCCCCGACCCCCATGCGGGTATCTTTTTACGGCTGTCATGGGTCCAATTCTTGCTGGTCAGTCCACTGCTAACAGATATTATGCAGAAAGGCAGAAGGCTACTGGCTCACTGCTAGAAAGCTTAGGATCAACAATATGTTGCGATACAAGTCTTCAAAAAACAACTATATTTATATATACTGTGTGTGTGTGAGTGTGTGTGTATATCACTCAGTAGAGCTTTCATACCGCACATATTTTACTCTGCTGTAAGACCATTATTCCACTGTCAAAATAGGTAGTTAAATACCTATTCATCTGCAATTCCAATAAACAATATTGTACAAAATTTAAAGAAAGAAAATGATGCTCATTGTCGTATATTTTTCCTTCTGAAAACTGCTACCGCTTTTACAAAAATCAGCCTGATAAATAAGAGTATTTACTGTTTGTTTAAATGCCATAGTCCTCACAAGGAACAAAGCCTGAAGCAGCGTAACACTGTTTCAAGCCAGACTTCATGGGGAAGCATCGTGCACTGTATAAAATATGGAAGGATATGGTGGTTTTTATGTCGTGAGGTTCAGTGTGGGTGAAGACACGGACGAACTCGCGACCTTTACAAAAAGTGAGATCGACGGTGGAGCCGAGGGGGGAGCGTGGTGACGGAGCAGAAGAGACGGCACGCGTCGAGCGTTCCCAACTGTCGCCCTGAATCATGCATGACTTTAAATCCTTAATAAAACTCAAACAAGTGAGTTGTGTAAACAGCAGCTCTTCAGAAAACCGATGGGTGACGTCACGGAGACGTTGTCTACTTTTCTTACAGTCTGTGGCCTAAACCTGACCAAACCTCCACTGTAACGGCAGCAGATCAGCAAACGGCGATATGGATATGTTTCTCTTTACGATATTTGGAGGTGCCGAGGACAATGTTTTTTCTGCTGATAGGTACGTGGGATCCAAAATAATGTGCCATTTATGAAAGCAATGATCAACAGTGCTAAACTTCTTCAACAGTTGGAGCAAAACATCTCGAGGGCCAAAGAGGCAATCAACAGTTTGGCAGCTTTAATAAATCTAATTGTTTTTTTTAAAACACAGTATGTACTTCCAAGACTCTTGTGTCCTCAATAGTACATCGGAACCGCTCTATCTCAGAGGATCTGCTGTGGCGGAAGCTGTGATTTAGTGGTGTAATGGTTTAATACTCGGCAGGCTCAGTGAACTTAACATGATACTCAAGATTAGATTCTGCTAAATTAGTTTGGAAAAACGTTTTGCATTGGGTGTATTTCACAGCTGCTGTGAAGTCATTTTAATTATCTTGGGTAATTTCTTTAAGTAGAGAATATGTTTTCACAAATTAAAGGATATCCAAAATGGCTCTCACTCGTCCCCTTGTTCTGTCACATTGGTAGGTCTACAAAGTGCACTTGATGTGAAATACTTAAGAGTAATTGCGCGTGAAATCTTCGACTTAAGATCTTCAACGCAGCCTTAATTGTAAGCTCTGTCGCCCAGCATCAGCGATAGTTGCCGTTCAATTATACATCTAGGATCAACTCAGTCAACAAAAAGTCAGTCACATAAGCCTCTGCGGTGAAAAGATAACAATCTACTGTTTATTAATAACACACCTGGGAAATGAAAGAAGTAGCTTTGGTGTAATCTGCGACAGACCCAGTGGCTTACAAGCACAACCAAAAGGCCTCCATGATAATCCAGCTAAAGCCTGACCGCATAACTGATAAATTAACACCTATAATGGCTTCCTTACATGTGCTGAAAGAGATGATCGCCTGTAATACAGTACACGCTGTCAGCTGACATGTTCTTGAAATAACATGAGTGTCCTTAATACAATTGAAGACTTAAGTGTAACACAACACTTTAACAGGTTTTTTAATCTATGAACTAAATGATATGACTGTACTATGATGAGACGCATCAATGAGCGGGTTATATTTACATTCCTTCAAGTTTAAATCAGCTCTAATCCTGCAGATCTGAGAGTTGATAGATTGAGACTAATCTGCGTCATGAAATAAAAAATGAGTGAATAATTTAAATGCTCTCTAATCAGACCCTCCTACTCACCTTTTTGCACAATACAACGTCCGCAACATACTTTTCCTAAAATTTGAAAAAGTGTGTTGATTAACAATACTTGTTTATCATTTAGTGTCTGGCTAGTAAACAAATTATGTTGCTAATTCCACCATGTTTTCATGCTATCACTGGAAAATTAGCGGAAAAGTGGGCTGGTGGTTAGCAGCAGCGTTTATTTCTTGCTCTGACAGCTAGGAGGCTACAGCTAGGAGACTACAGCTAGGAGACTACAGCTAGTAGACGACCACTAGGAGACTACAGCTAGAAGATAAAGCTTGGAGACTACTGCTCGGAGACTACAGCGAGGAGGCTACAGCGAGGAGACTACAGCTGTCGACAGCTAGGATATACAGCTAGGAGACTACAGCTAGGAGACTACCGCTAGCAGACTGCTGCTCGGGGACTACAGCTAGGAGGCTACAGCTAGGAGGCTACAGCTAGGAGGCTACAGCTGACGACAGCTAGGAGATACAGCTAGGAGACTACAGCTGACTACTGCTAGGAGACTACAGCTAGGAGACTACAGCTAGCAGACTGCTGCTCGGGGACTACAGCTAGGAGGCTACAGCTAGGAGACAGCTTGAATTGATACAGCCGTGACTCTTTCTGGAGTGTCCGTGCGCTCTCCTCGCGGTAAACTAGTCTCTCAGCGGCAGGGAGTGAGGCGCAGTGACCATGAGGTGTAATTCTTGTCTCACTTGTGGTCTGATAAGCAATGAATCCATCAAATTCAGGGCCCCAGGTCATATTGCTATTTTCCAAGTGACTGAAGCCATCATATTTATCAAGGCTGCGTCAAGACTTTCATAATGTAGAAGTGGACTAAGGCTTGGACCTGAGTGGGTAGTCATACTTTAATCCATTTTCTAGCTTTTTTTCTGGCTTTTAATTGCATCTCGTAGTCTTTATGGGCTTTATCCACACATGACGTTTGCTATTGAAATGCAACCCCTGACGAAGACATTAAGACGCAGATGAAAGCTAAACAAAAAAGACAATAATGATATGGCAACTGTACTCAAACGTCACATCTAGATACCTCACCGTACTACCAATAGGCCTTTTATATCTCTTGTGTTATGTAGATTAATCAGAACCTCTGGGAGTCTTAACTCCTACAATTGCATGACTTTCACGCACATGTACACAACTGGTGCATTATTTGCAGAACAGTGCAATTTTGTCCAATTATTGTTAGGCTTTCTGCCCAGAAGGCCAAATTAAGAAGGACGCCTACACATATTAATATTCACCGCCCTCTTTACATAAACGGAACCAGCTCAGAATCACTTTTATCAAATACGATCAAACATATGCTTCAATAACCCAACATCTTTGTTGAAGAAAGGGCAATTGAAGCAGATTGAGGGAAGAAATCGTAAAGTACATGATTCACCTTTACTGCATGCTCCACAACATTGTTTGAGGTTTGGACTTTCGTGATTAAAAATCTGCTTTTCAGGCAGTTTTTATTCCCTTGCTGTGTACAGGCCTCCTTTTTTTTAATCTTTTATCCTTTTTTTAATCTTTTTTTCTTTTTTATAATGTGAACATAATAACAGCAGTTTTCTTCTTTGTGGAGATTACAGGGAGAGAACACTCAACCTGAGGACTACCATCCTGAATCCTGGCTACGTGCACAAAGCAGCCATATTTACCAGCAACAATACAACTTTAGAAAAGTTCTTCTATGGTGACTAATTAGCCCAGATTGTGGGGTTTTTTTTGTGTGCCGTTGACCTTAAACAATCAGTTATGGAGTGATAAATCTTTTGGCATTTTCATGTATTTTATCATCAGTTAGAATCGGCCCAGTGTCACTGGTTTCACCCTGTCTTACCCTGCCCAGTGGATGATGGATGATACGCTGATCCAAAGCGTCTGCCCTGTTTCAACCCGACTCCTCTGCAACAGTAAACAGAGGCGCCTTTTGACATTTGAGCCGCTGGCACATTCTCACATGTACGGCCTCCATTTTTCTTTGAGATGTTGCCACGTTCTTTCCGGAATGTCTCTTGAGTTGAAGTGATAATCCTGTATATGTTTAACAACATGTTACTATTTTCAGATGCTGGATGACATAATGCATACATTTCCACTTCATTAAAGCCTTTACATGCCCAACAACCTCTACTTTTGCCAGATCCTCTTGCACAAAGGAAGGTTATGTGTACATTCCTGCAAGAAGCAGCAAGGCGACCACACAGTGATGTTGCTCTCTTGGAATAGCAGCATAAACAGGTTCACCTAACTTCTTTAAATCAATATATAAATAAACACCAAATTGTCCAAGACATCAAACTCTTTTTTTAGATACCATTTCTTTCCCCTTATAATCTCATTCTTTGAACAACAGATGATACCGTATTTAGACATCATTAGAGTGTCAAGACAACTTCTTCAAGTATTTTTCACGACAATTATCATTATCATTAATACATTACAACCGTCTCATCATTATCCTCAGTCGCCATGGATACTGGACAAAGCACTGCGTTGACTCCTTTTCTTCTCGAAGACCTAATTAGGCAGAATTACAGACAAATGTAAAGATAGATCAACAGATGGAAAAACCTGAAGAGAAGAAGGAAACAACCTCTTCTTTAACCTGTGCCGTATAATTGACTGGAAATATATATTTTAAATATATTTTAATTAAAGAAATACTGTCAATGGTTTTAATGAATTGTACATGAGAGCACTGATTAACTAGCAAGATGTTTTTCTCTCAGTGGAACTGATCTGGATGTTGATGAGGGATTGAAGATGACCTCCTGTGACTTGTGAGCATCGTTGTACTAATTGTTTGTGCTATCTCAATAATTGCATTCATTTATAGATGTTTTGTTAAAGAAACATACATCAATCATGATGTTAAGAAAGTTTATTATTGCTTTTTTTTATTATGAACCAACTCCGTTGCTCCTGCCCGCATAGTTACAATCTCTGAGCACCAGACGATGGCCGGAGGCTCTGGTGTCTGTGGCCAGCAGGGTTTAAAATAGTTCCTGGGAAAGTGATCATCAGTGCTGAGCAGCAGTGAAAAGCATATAGATCGAGTGTCTCCTCCGTATCAGAGCGAGGTTAAGACATAAAGGGTCAGCGTTATGAAACAACATCGTGGATTAGCCGTTGAAACAGAGTCGTTTTAAAGAGGATCTGTTCCTTCAACGTCAGTCGGACCAAACGGACAAAAACGACCGACTGGATTCCTCGAGACGTTGCCGCCCCCGTGTTATATTGAATCCGGTGTCGCCACTAGATGGCATTGTTATACTTTGTTGTGTCGCACAGCTGAGGACAGGCTTCCCCTTGAAAGCAGGGGATGAGATTAATACATTAAAAAATAAAAACTTGCGGAGTCATCCGGTCAGAATTTATGGATCCAATATGGTAACAATGCGGTTTCGAGGCCGCGCTCCGTTCGCGTTGATGTAGTTGGTGTGGCCATGAAGTATTGATTGCATTATGAAATTCACTTAGATGATAAGTGGTGTCTTGGAATATGTATATACATAAACAGAGAGACCTCCATTTCTTAATGGCCATCCATTTCTTAGCAGACATATAGCAGTGCGTGGAAGGCAGAGGTAAAATTGGATTGCGTTGCCAAAGGGAAAGGTTTTTTTTTTTCCTACTGTTCTAAGCCTTCATCGAGGAGGAACCAACAAAATTGCTTCTTTTTTTCTCTCATCACATTAACCATTTCTTATGTGGATATAATACTGGAGGTGACATTGAATGACAATTTCTGAATTCATTTTGAAAATAGGGCGATTACCAGCTGTCACGGAGCATTTTATTTCCTCTATTTTGGGAATAAAGTAATCTTGATGAGACAAAATTGATAATTGTTGAAATGTGAATCAACGATGGTCGTGTTTTTATTTGTTTTGTACTTTTGTAAACAGATCTGTCAAGGGCTTACCCATGAGGGACACTCTCCAACAACAGTACGGGGCTTTGACAACTGCTGGAGAAAATGATTTTATATATTTCTCGAGGCAACATTTTGAAACATGACGCTTCAAAGCAAGACGTCAGACACCGACATGATGAGAAAAAAAAAGCTCGCTTAAGAGTGGCCATGCTTTTACCCTGATGTGTGATTAAACAATTGGGTGATTCGTGGCTGCATCATGAATAAAACCCCACAGCGCACTTCCAATAGGATTAGCATATTATTCTTTTTTACGAAAATTGTCTTCAGCACCAAACTTCAAAATTGCTTTCTCCTAAAAGCAGGAGTTGAATAGTATTTCTCCTCTAAAACAGCAGTTTGCTGATTGGTGTTGTATTACAAATCCCAAGGAGGCACTTCTCCAACCTTCACAGCGATCTGTTGAATTGTGCAGTGAAACATTTGAAGGCATCTCATCTCCCTCCAGTAGTCAATGTTATCACAACCTGTCATTACAGTTGGTGAATATAAAGTAAATGAATAGCGATGCACTCTAAGCTGATAATAATTGGTTTACTCTTTAAACATTGTTATCAGTCCAGTGTATGATGTGTGTGCCATTCGGTGCGTTTCCATGAAAATATCACAAAGTGTTAAGTGAAATGGAAAAGTTAATGTATTGATAGAAATGTGACTAAGCGCAATGGAAACAGATTTCGGGAAGAAATCACCATTGTTTGAGCTTTAGCTACCGCTCCTTCATTTGCATTATTGCCCTCCCTCTTGCTGGTTTAATGCTATTCAAACAGCAGCATTTGCGTCACTGGCTGTTTATCTCAATGGGCACAATGTTAGTGGATAGAAATGCACATTATGTCGCATCAATTTTAGAATACGCACACTACTTTATTATTACAACGCGACAGAGGTAATTGTTGGATACAGCATTCCCATTTTTTTTTTCTCTTTTTCTTGATTTATTTTTTTGGGCTGTTTTCAACTATTAGTGCGTCTGAAGATAGATGGGAACAATCAGTAAAGGACTGTAGTTTAAACCCAGCAGTGGTAAGGACTCGGTCTTGGTGCATTGGGCGTCTGCTCTACCAGATGAGCTGCTAATTTGGTTCAAATGATTTCTACATTTTGACAAGTTCTTGGGATATTATTTGATGTATTGGAAATATATTATTTAGCATAGGTCAGTACATAAAGGCTAAAAGTATCCACCTGCCTATTTTCTACACATCTCCTGCTTTTTCTGCCTGCAAAATCTACATACATTGAAAATATACCTCCGATGGCAGCTTACGAGCATAGCCACATGTATGACTGTCCACTAAAGGTTTGTTTGTGTTCTCTTCGTGGTGTAGTGATGGATGATGGGATCATAGAACAGAGCACATCTTGCATGTTAGAACAAGAAATAATCTGAACATTTATGGTCTGTTTTTCTCACCCCACACCTTCTTCCTTCTCCTAGCTTGTTGGCCTGTCTGATACCCAACCACCCTGACAGACTATCGCAAACCACCTCTGTACCGTGCCACCGCTTTTTAGTATATATCACAGCCAACCCTAAGTACCAGCAAATAAGCCCAGGCAAAGCAGTAATTCATCATGTGATGCTTGGCCGTTGTATATCTCTCTGTCTTGGTCACCATAACTCTTCCTTATAGTAGCCGTTTGAGCACTGCAGTGTTACCGAGAACAGGAGCGATAACTCTGTTGTAATAATGGACCTGTGAGCAGCCATGATGATAGACGAGCCCCTCCTTGTAGGAATGTATTCTTAATAAAACACACTTCTTTAATAAAGGTCCTTTCTGCTGAAAGTGTCATGTGGGATGAAACTCTGGAGGAATTAAATCCCAACGCTCCTCCTGTGTATGTCTGAGCTGCCCAAGGTTGTCACTATGCAGAATAATTTCCTGTCCAGTAGTGCTGAAAAACCTAATAAGTGCATTTCATTCAGCGTGTGTAGGCACATTCAAGCAACACGGTGTCAGAGGTCAATTTTGTGAAGCTGACCCATTTTCTTTCAGCGATTCCAGCGGCGAGGCTCTTGCATGGTTATGTCGGTCTGTCCTTAAGTTTAGGATGATATATCTCAACTCGTATGAGATGTATTGCCATTAAATCTTATCCAGACATTCAAGATCCCCAGAGGATCCACAAAACTGACTTTGGTGATTTGATTTGGTTTTCCTCTGGTGCCGCCAGCAGCTTACATATCCATGTGATGCATTGGCAGACAGCTTGGTGTAGACATTCGTGGTCCCCTCAGGATGAACTGCAACGGCTTCGGGTCATCCTTGACTTGTCATTTACCGCATCATCAGGTCCTTATTTTAATTTAGCTTTTACCCACAAGCTCAGCTGTAGTTTCTGTTTAGCTCGAGTGGTGCGGATGCTAGGTTGCTAACATGCTACACTGTGATAGTGCGTGGTTGACGTTGTACCTGCTCAAGATCTGCAGATTTGCATTGTCATTATGAGCATGTTAGCATGAAGTCGTTCACATTTAGCTCAAATAGGCCTGCTCTTAGCAGTGTACCTCCATCATTTTCAAAATACAAGGGAAAGTATGCCAAACTAACTTCTAAAACTTCTAAAGTTTGTTTGTGCTGCTTTTGCCTTTGCCAGTCCTACCAAACAACCTTATCCTCTGCAGGTGGAAATAGTGGTTATCATTTAGGCTAATATCTTAAGGTCCCCATCTCAGGCTTTGCTTACGCTGAATGCCATTCTTCTGCGTGCTTCTGATGAACCATCTGATAAGCCTCATCGTAATGGCTCTGTGTGATACTTCCCCATCTCTGCCTCTTGTTGTGGGGGAAAAGGGCAATTGGAGTATGACTGAGAAAATCAGATGGCCTTTTGTTGCTTGACCTCTGAACCCCATCAAGCTATTCTGGCAGGTGAGTCCTCTTTTGGTAGTTGCAGAGCGCGTAGCTCTGCGCAGTCAGCTTGAAGTGAAGGTGAAACAACAATATATAGTCCAGCAGCTCCGGTTCACTCTGAAGAACATGAAAACAATCCTGTACCTGCTCTCTTGTTTAAAACGTAATCTCAAACATAGTGGACTTCTGCAAAGGGAGCCTCATTTTCTCTGTGATGGATTACCAGTTGAAGAGGATAAATATGGTTTCTGGAAGGAATTAGACGAGAAAAAAAACACACGCAACAATTGAGCTTTTATATGTGAAGTAGAATTGCTCATTTAATGCTTTCTGCTGTCCATGCTTTTTTTTCTCACCTTGGAAAGAGCCAATAAAGAAGAAAAAAAACAACTCTGTTCGTGCGGTCTATCATATTCGATCATAACAACCATTTATCCTGTAGTCTGGCTGATCCAAATCAAACTTCCCTCACTGCAAGTGCACAACAATACAACAAAGCAGCAAGTCAGAGGAATGAAGGAAATAAAGATTTGCGCGAAATACGATCAACAAAACTGTGATATCAAGTATGAACATATATGTAAGGTGTTACGTACATTCATGTCTAGGCAGTGTGAGTAGGCGAGAGTGACAAGTGTAGCCCTGAGGTCGGAGGGTAAGACACTACAATATGACACAATTGTAGAAAGCACTGGAAAAGAAATCTCTCCAGGCTTACTACTTGTCACACTGTGTCGGTTCTTCACTGATTTTAAGCTCCTCGAGCTAAAAAGAATGAAAGAAAAAGTGTGACATTAGTGAAGAAACTGCCCTAAATCCAGGATTCCAATGGATGATTCCTTCTCAAAGTTAGCTTGAACATAAAGCATCAGTAGTACTGCGAAGACGCACGTCTCTGTACATCAGAAACACAAGCCTGAACTACCTTCAGTGTCGACCCTTCCACGAACACTCACATTTCCTGTACATTATGTTATTTGGGCATCATGTTTCCAGTCTGCGGTGCGCGCACTTACCATAAGTGTTGTTATCATGTTCTCTCAGCCTTGATGTTCAGCGCTGACACATTTACTGTAAAGCATCATGGCAGGATGTGAGAATTAAGCATGGAGAGGTGTTTTTTAGTAAGAGATTCCCAGTGTGTTATGAACCATAATGCTCTTCAAACTCTCGTCCCTGTTTCAAAGTGAACAGCTTAATACTTCTACTAGATTTACTCATAAACATGATGTTAATCTAATCTCTTGGGTTTCATCGCCCAAAACATATAAGTATGACAGCATTCTGACCTTTTTTTTTTGTTGAAGATGTATTTATGTACATTCAGGTATTCTCACATTTTCCTCTGAGTATTTGTGTAATGTCGTCTATTTCAGTATTGGCCAGGATATTTGATGAAGCTGATTAGAAGACCACCAAGTACAACATTTTTCACGTCTGTCACTGTGCTCTCCCACTTTTTTCCTATCAATCTTTCGGTATAGCAGTCAAAAATGATTTTCACTGACATTTGGCATTTTTGAGTTCCTCACCACCTATGACAGTAATAATTCTTGGCTGTTTGACAGATTTGGTGTCTAGTCTGCTTCAGCAGTGGACTAATTTTCACTCGACAGAAAAGTATTTGCAATCGGTAGAAAGAATGCTTTGAGGAACTCCTGAACCCGACCGAGGAGGCAGTCTGAAGACACATCCATGCACCCGTCAGAAAGGTCGCTGAGGTAGTCAAACAATTCCTGTGGTGGATGAGATTCACCCTGAGATGCTGAAGGCTCTGGACATTGTTGGGCTGTCTTGGCTGACAAACACAAGACTGCATTTGGAAAATAGGCTCTAACCAATTGGCGAACCTCCGATCCAGTAGGAACAATGTAGACGTAGTCCTGGCTTTGGACCCGTGGACTAGCGTTTCACCCTTGCGTGGCTGCTGGACGGATCATGCGAGTTTACATGTGTTTCGTGAAGAAAATGTCAATGTTAAGGTTTAAATGCTTTGGACCAGGAAGGTGTACGTTCAGTGTTGTGTTGCTGATTAAGTTCACATCGTTTGAGTTCAGCCTCCCTCTTTTCTTCGAACACAATTAATTCCCACCTCTAATTACCACAACAGTGATAGTAATCAAGCGTCCGTGTTTTATATCCGGCAAGGTTTTTTTTTTATTTGACACTGCAGAGCAAATAAAATCCCCCTTGAGATTGTATCACTGTGTAGTGCCCCTCCTCCCTTCTGAATACAAACTCCAGTGGCTTCATCAAGGGCAATTTGACAGTAATTTCTGAGTAACGGGACAGTATTACTCATTCGCTTCACCCACCTGTGTCTGTAGATTATGAATCATGAGTCCATCTGATGAGGTTCATTCATTCCGATGTACGCGCAAATAATGTGCATCTTCCTCCGGTGCTGTTTGTATCCTCGTCAATGTCGGCAGTCATTAAAGCCAGATTAAAGCAGTTTGTCAACTTCAAGGACTCGTGATTGTGCTCAAACAAAAGCAGCCGGGGAAAGCTCTCCGCGATGACAGGCAGTGCAGTGAATTACCCGAGCACCTGCAGGCTGTTAAACGGATAGACTCCACCCAAAACCTACAGTATCTTTTGAATTACTTAAACTCTGTAGACTCGAGAGATGGCGTGGCTGTAAAAAAAAAGTTTTCGGTCGGCTCTTTAATGGAGAAAAGAGGCTGCGAACAGCTTAAAAGTCCATCGAAATGTCTCAAAACAGTCCTGCAGCGTTGGTCTACTTCTGTCCACCCACACGCTCCCACAGACTCATGTTTCTATTCAAATATGTTTAAATACTCTTCTTCCCGACTGGTGCTGACACAAAACACAGTTGACATCACAAGCCAAACCGATCTCACTCCCAATTCGTCAAAAGGAACGATGCTCGGTCAGTGCCCTTTGGCGTCAGAAACCAACAAATTGAGGCTCCCTTCAGAATCCAGGCTTTCAACAAACTCCAATGTTTACCCATCCGCGTCATTGTTAGACGGTCAGAGCAACTGACATGATAAAGAGAGTGAGGTTGTCCGTGAACAGCCGGTGGAAGGAAAAGATTGACACGTCAAATGAGAACAGACATGTGTGTCCTGTTGGAAACCGAGTAAATGTTGGAAACCGAGTAAATGTTGAGTCATTTATTTTCGTCGTGAATTGCAAAACGTACTTGGCGTCAGTTCGGTAGCGCAAATACATACGCAACCACAATCTTTTCCCTGTTGCCTGAACCTAACCAAGTAAACTGCAAATCATAGTGAATCTAGATTGGAAGTTTATTTTTTAGAGTGACTGTTGGCGTGTAACAAGCAGTAACTTTATGTTTTCTGTCAACGCAGAGGCTTTTTTTTTGTTTTTGGGTGTGCATGTAACAAGCAGAAATTGACATTTAATCCCTTTTATGTCCAAAACTGACACTCCAGGGGTAGAGGGCAAACGTTAAGTCATGTGCCCCCTGACTCCTGTCATATGAACCCCAAAAGAGTTATAATACTTGTGTTGTTTTATATCAAATTATTTTGTGAAAAGATAAAAAAAAAGTATAACATTTTTATCATAAGTATGAACATCCAGCCTGATCTGCGCAAGATTTCCCAAAAATGCCTTTTCGAGCCGCCCCAGAGTTTTTCCAAGTCCTTCATACCTAAACAACAACCGACAGAGTTGTATAAGACTCCTCTTTGGCAAGAGAGTGACCTAAAGAATCGTAAAAGTCACAATAAAACAAAGCCTTGGCCACTTACCAAGGATTTTAGTCAAAAATGGAAAAGCTATAAGCTTTATGCCTGAACCTGCTCGGATTGGGGCATGCTGGGTATTACAATTTGCATACATTTCTTAGGACGTGTGACGCGTTCGAAGGAACATCCCCCGACCGCGGAAGCCGCCGCAGTCTGAAAAGTTGAAGGTGTAGGAGAAAAATAAGTCGGCCACACTTTGATTTATTAGGTACTAATATACAACCCAGAATAATGCATCATGTTTCATTAGACTCCTACTATCTCTCACGGTTACATAGAGGTATCTCTTCTTGACTTTGTAAAGTGTATTTATTAACGTTCTAGTGAAACCGCACAGCCGCACTTGAAAGTGACGGCGGGTCTACGGCGTTTACGTAATCACATAAAATTAACGGTAAGTTGAATTTGTTCTGTTCGGATAGAACTCTTCCCACAAGGCTTCACTGTAGTTCAGCTATTTAAATTATTTTAATCAACGTTGTGGTTCCGGAGATCCTTTAGGAAACGTCACTCGACTTATTTTTTTATTCCCTCGTCTGATAATGGACGCTCCGGGGCTCGGGGTGCTCGGGCCTAAAAAGGTTAAGTACTCAGCATGTGGCACACACGACATGCTACATGGTTAGCTTCATTATATTTTGCCTGTCATTAGGTTTGGTTTATGCTACTTAATAATAGTAATAATAAAAGGTCTCTATAGTAATTGACCCCACTATAATATCGGGCCTCACAATGTCCGTCCAGTGCCGATGCAGGAAGCAGTTTGTCCTACTTTGAGCGACAGGTGTGGAGGTCGGGGTGATGGATGTAATTGTCACCACAATCTTTCCATTCCTTCATTATACCTTTAGACTGAGTTGATGTGCCACGCTCATGGTGTTTATCGAACCTTAAAGGTTCGCTAAACTGTAATCAGAGATGTTTGCAGCAGCAGGCAACTATTTAATCATTTAAAAGACGGAGTGGAGCAATGTCTACCTGAGCCGGGAACGACGTCGCTCTCCCTCTGTGTGGCTTTCACTCCGAGCGTCTCTGTGCAGTGTTTACACAACCGGCCCGCTCGTGTCCCACCGGCTAGCTCCAGGCTGCCGCCCTGCGCTGCTCTCATACGGTGGTTACAGCTGATAACGCCGCCGTGACTGATGGGGTCGCTCCCGCCTTCCGGCCCCCTCCAACCCTCCAACCCCCCCACACACCCGCCTCAGGTAAACACTGGACACACTGTTGCCGTCGTTCGCGGTTTGTTTCCGCTCGCTTCTCCGTGTGCGTTCATGATCGAGTGAGCGCGCTCCTCTGCGTCTGTCCACAGCTCATCTTGCATTCTGCACACTTCCTCAGAACAACTTTGAGTTCCTGTTTTCAATTTCCACAGACTGCCGGCTGACCCCCCATCCCCCACCCCTCACACACGACTCTGTGCGTCGCAGAACGTCTTTATCACACACACTAAACGTCGACGTGTGTTTGACGACGCCCGACAGGCCCTCGGTGTCTAGGCCTGGGTTTAGCCTCGCACAGTAGCTCTGCACTCTACTGGGTGCACTTTTCCTTTTATTATTTGCGGAGAATTCCTATCGGACACAATTATTATTCCGTGTATTTTAATGCGTCTTAAAAAATTCATGTCTGGAGGGGGTCTTTAAATGATCACAACCAACTGCACACCGTGAAAGTTGAGCTTGTGGAGCCTCTGGAGGTCTGGAGCCTCGAGGCTATCGCCATCAGGGGTTTTTTATGCATGTTAATGCGCCTGTTTGCGGCGCTTCTATTAGGTTAGGATCTAACCAACTTAGGTGTGACACCCCGGGTCAAGAAACATCTTGAAATTTGAGTTATTTTGCTTCCATTACGTTTCAGACCGGTGGGAAGAAAACATCCAAAATACACATTTCGTTGTTTATTTGACTTCACTTTTGTTTCGTTCGGTTCCTCCGAAATTTACCAAAGGTTAGAATCGTTTATAAATGTCATTTTGAGTAAAATGTAACATTTTACAACACATTTCGTCATTATTCACCTCCAGTGTTTGGCAAAAATGTATGAACTGAGGCCAACATTATCTTTTAATGACTTCCATTACTTTCTATAAGCGATACAAAGAGATATCCGAAATCCAAACGTTTTGGAAATGATTGCAATTAAACACATATATGATGAGATAATGCATTTGCACAAGAATTGTTAGCGTCAGAGCTGTCTTAGTGTAAGTAACCAGCTCGTGTCTCATGGTGATATTAGTTAAAACCCCAATCACCCGTCGTAATTATTCTGCTGCTTTTTATTTTTGAGACGCAAAATGATCTCCTTTTTTACTTTTCTTAAACAATAGAGCTGCTTAACCGTGCATACATGTACAGATACTGTACATTACCTTCAAAAGTACAAATAGATGTATTTTTTTCTTTACTACCAGGACGACAGGTTAAGTCATCCAGACATAAACAGCATTGATTCACTAATCAGTCTGACGGAGCCGGTCTCTATGAGGCGGGTGAGTAATCTAGACCCTCTAATTGGACAGTGATGATGCTTTCAGACTACTGGCTGTTCCCCACAGCTGGTCCAATCTATTCTCCTATCAGCACGGAGCACACAGGCCTTTCGAAGTAGGCCGACGCAGTTTATCACCTGTCCCTCAATTACTGTATCAGTCAGCAGGTCGGCCGTGTCAGATCCCAGCAGATAGTGAGTGTGCTGCAGAGGCAGAAAGAGACGGGAGGGAAGAAACAACAGAACAACACAGGAATGGAAAACCTCTTCTTTTTGGGGGGGGCCTCAGAACAAATACATCCGTGTCTGCTTGACACGTATTCCCTGCGCTATCTTTAAAAACGTGTCTTTCGGAGGTAATATCTATTGGCAGCGCAGATCTCACAATGAAACCAGATGTGAGAGAGAGTGCCAGGAGAACACGTGTAGGTCGTCACGGCACATAAGAGTCCGCTCCAACGATGTGCAACGCTCTCTACACTTTCCCACGTATGCGGAGCAGTTCCCTGGTCGCATTTCCCTGGTCGCATTTCCTTGAGTGCTCTGAACAGCGAGCCCCGTGAGATGTGTTCGGCTTTCAGACTGTGTCAATGTTTTTGCATCCTTCCAGACTCCTCTTTAGACTCCTGTTGCACTCCTCAATAATTTGGCTCAGAATCCTTTGAAATAATGCAGATAATTGAGCTTTATTTTGAAGTTTAAGGGATGCTTAAAGGGACAGTTCACCCCAAAGTATAAATATATATGTCTTCCTCTTACCCGTAGTGCTATTTATCTATCTAGCATGCTTTCGCTGATTATCAGGGAACTAAAGCGCCCAAAAAATAACCTCCACAGCAATGTCTCTTTCCAGAAACTCTGACTCAGTGACTCAAGATAATCCACAGACCAGGCTTCATCCGCTAACCGTATCACCGCCCAGAAGAAAGCGTTAGTTTGTCTCCTCCTTCCGCTGCTTTTGGTAGCACTAATAGCATTAAAGGAATACTTCAACATTTTGGGATAAATGCCTGATGTCTTTGAGTCCAAGAGTTAGATGAGAAGATTAACAGCACCACTTGTCTGCGTGTTGAGTATGGAGCTGTAGCCAGGAGGCAATTAGCTTAGCATCACGACTGGGAGTTCATTTAATCTGTGCACCAACAGGAGTGTAAAATCCACAACTTGTGCTTTCTTGTTTCTCAGTCAACAGCATTTGGACGCTGCGTCTTCCTGCAGTCGTGGCATCACAGTTCGATTGCAAGGTGACCAGTGGGGGCGATACAAAGTGGATGGATGGATAAACTGTCGCCCATAACTCTGAAACAACAAATGTATCGTTTTCGGACTTCCATACACAGATCAGACAAACAAAGCGCGACGTGAGCTCTGGAGGTTGCCGCTAGACATATTTTTTAACCCTTTGACAGAACCCCGGTAGCTTTCTCTCTGTGTTTCCAGTCTGCATGTGAAGCTAAGGCAACACCAGCTCCACACTCGTAGCGTATTCTCCAAAATGTTGAACTATAGCCTTTACAGCTGCGGTAATCTGTATGTTTATACACGCGGTTGGTTTGATAGCTGTGTTTGATGTGGAAGCGGTTGTTTGGAATAAAGAGCCAACCCTTCCTTTTAGCTCGCGGTTTGGGTCGGCGTCACCCGAGCCAGCTCTTTCATTCAGGACTTGATAGAGAACAAAAACATTCATCAGTGTGCCAGAAAGACGCCTCGACGTGAATCATAATGTTCCTTAATATCTGTCGACGTGTTACAACCCAGCCTCTCATTGCCCATGATGTGCATTAACTTCCCACACGGAGAGCAACAACTAAGATCGTCATAACCAGCAACGCAAACGTCAACCCCTCACACGTATCTTAAACGTGGCATTGGTTTGCCTTATGCCACAGTTTGTTTGCCAGAGCTCATTGTTTAGGATTCTCCAAACAAATCATCACGATTCCTCAGACACCATGTGCAGATGGCGCTTGATAATTAGGAGGCTAGAATATGTCACTTTCATGAGCGTTATATTTGGCTCTGCCAACCCGACACCCAGAAACCAGCCGGCGCGCTCGGATTCCTCGCACTTTAACTGACACGTCAGGGAGGACCGGTGTGGTTTAAGCTCTCGTGATGAAAGATGCAGCGTGGTTAGCGAGAGAGTGACCACGACCTTCGCAGTAGATTTCTCATTTTGGCTCGGGCACCCTCAGCTCACGGCTCCATCATTTGTTTGTATTGGCTTCTGCTTGGTGCAGGATATATTTTTTTCATAAGCCATTGTCATTGCTTTGCTCTCCTCCAGTATGTATATCCTCCCGTGTGGGAATAGATGGGAACATTGAGGTTTTGTTCCTTTTCTTGGATAGTTACTTCCCTGTTCTGACTTGTGTGAATAATCTCATTTGTCACGGACGGGTGAACAAACATTTGGTTTTGCATTTGAAGACCTTGTTCAGACCCAGTGGTGAATTCAGAGTTTACCTGGAGGCGAAAAAAGCAATTGTTTCATTTTTTCTTGCTGCGCAGGGGAAAGAAAATGAATACAGTATGAATTGTGATACCCAACAGCTAGGTCAGATTTAGGTTTGACACGAGAAACACATTGAAATTATGTTAATGTGGAAAAAGAAACGCTGACGTGGCGCGGGCTCATGAGAAATGTAGCTCTGTCCTCATGGGTCAAAGAGTTCAACTTGAAGACAGGTTTAAGAAGTCAGAAGTGAGTCATGAAAGCTTTATTTATGATTTGAAACATTTGGATTAAGATTTTTCTTTTCACACAAAACTTTCTGAAATGAATGAGATTCATTTTGGGGGGGATTTGTGTGTTTTACAGAAGCTTTCACCAAACGGATACCTACAAAGAGTCTTGTGTGTATCAGTGACATACAACATCATCAAATATATATATTTATTTTATAAAACAAAGATTTAATATAAAAAAAACATATTTCAGGTTTATAAGTGTGCATGTGGACACACACACACACACACACACACACACACACACACACACACAGACTCTAACACAAGCGAATCTTAAATAATAACCTTTTTTTTTCAGGGTGCAGGATAATCGTCCCACAGAGGGAGAAGAGCTACAAGCAGAAAATCTGTACCAACACATTTTGGCTCAAAGAGGAACTGTGCAAAGGTATTTTAAGTGGAGCAGTATTTATGGATACACAATTTTCCCGGGCCAGAAAATATGGGCATTTAATATTAATCTCAATGGAAGGTTTAACAGCCCAATCAATCCAGTGAAATTATACTTTCCGAGGTGGAAAAGTGGAGATAAACATTCCCCGGTAGCTCATAATCTATCTAGTTTGCTGCCAACCTGCCGAGATTGGGAGAAAAAAAAAGCGTATTCCTCGTTGGGCTTTAATTCTTTCAGACGCGAAGAACAAAGCGTTGTGGACGTAATCAGAGCAAGTGTTTCTCGGTGTTAACCACAATTGTTGCAACGCGAGTGGTCATATTAGGACGGCCGTGCTGACTATCTGGAGCTCGAAAACGACGAGTCATTTCCTTTTGTGCATCTTTTGCTCACCGTGCAGCCGCCTCCCTCCCTCCCTCCTTCCCTTCTCTCTCTCCTTCCCTCTCTCCCTCCCTCCCTCCATCCCTCTGCTCTGCTCATGAAAGCAGAATGTTTTTTTTAGCCTCTGCGTCACGTTTACCTTCCAGTGTCATCCACAGTGTCACTGGTGGTGAGGGGGTTTGAACGGCTCGCAATAAATCACGATTTTTAACGGCTTTGGGGATGGGGTTTGGCTCCATCTAGACTTCATCTATTTCTGAGCAAAGTCCACATAAAGTTGTTGTGGAATGCCTTCGTGGTAAAGACAAAGGTAGATCTTCCCCGAAGACCCATTGTCCACTTTGCGGCTTCATTTATTTGACAGTGTCCCACACCTGAAGCACCAAGAAGCCCTTCGAGGCCTGAGAGAGGTGTTGGAGGAGGAGTTAGCGACCTCTGATCCACTCTGATAGTATCTCAAACCAGCCATCAAAGTCTGCTTAAAATCGCTGAGTCATGTTGAGCTTACGGAAATATTCAAATGTAACAATTTATTTAATTTTGACTTTGTGGTTGTTGTTTTTTTGCGGGGCACATTTTCATTACGTTTTCCCATAAACACATTTTTTGGGACGTTTTGTTTTCAGTTTGGAGGTTTATTAAAATAAGAATTGTAATGTTGGTTTAAGCTCTGTCAAATGTTTCTCCGTGTTGGTTCTTCAAAGGTTGTGTCGCAAAAATGATTTGCAACATAGATTCATTATGAAATGTCAAAACCCACACACATTCAGTCTGTAAATGTTACAAAAGACAGAAAATAAACACGTCTTCAACCGTATTTTTGGGAACTGAACTCGCTTCTGCCGACAGCGCTGCTAATTTTTTTAATCACCTATCTTGTAAAAATGGGACTAAATGGGATTACGGTTTTGAAAACCTCCAGTTTGGCATTTTAGTCGGCGCCACCTTGGTTTTTGGCCGTTACCAGGCTCTTTTTCTTCAACGGGAATTGACACAAGAGGGGGAATAATACAAGCAAACGCTGAATCGGACATTTTTTATTCATGCGATCCAAAACCTTATATCTAACTTTCACAAATTGAAAACACAGCATGAAAGGGCTAAAACAAAAATACAAACGAACTTCCAGACCGAATACCACGTTTGTGTCGACCCGTGGGCGTGGCTACCTTGTGTGTCAATCACAAGGTAGCCACACCCTAAAGCGTACATCTGCTTTATCTTCCATTTTACTCTAAGTGAGACCGTCATTTACTCCGTGAACATTTTTGCTGTACTAAAAAAGACGTAAATCTGCCGTTTGAGACCATAAACTCATGTTTGCAATGTTTACTGCGGTATAAATCAAGAGATTTGATCATTTTCTCGTAGAAGATGTTCATATCGGAGAGAACGACGGCTGTCTGTGTGTCATATTTACGTTACAACGTGAGCTTCAGCTTCATTTCTAATTCTGCTCTGTCTGAAAATGTGTGGATGTTGAAGCTATTAAGCAACATACATCAATCTGAGATTATACTGTCGCTTCAAATCAAGTGTTCACGTGTATGATTGCATTTTAATAAGGTATAACAGTAATTTATTGTGCTTTACGTGCCGGTCTCAGTGTTGGGGAATAATTAGCGAGTGAAGTGTTGTATTAGAACATGTCGTTCGTTCCCTTTTGTTGCATCGTATAAGAGTAGCATGAGAACTGTGTCCAGCACCCTCAACAATGAAAATGTCACCCAACCAATGGTTATTAAGTCTGGACCAAAGCGGCGGACATTAACATTTATATGTTAAGTATCCGAGCGCAGGCTCTTCAAAACCAAATGAGTAAGTATGAGCTGTGTGAAGGCGCCCAAAAGAGACGCGTGGCAGTTCAGAGATGGAAATGAAATTGTAAAGGGTTATGAATATAGTCGAGCATGAAACATTAACAAAAGGACTAAAATATGGATTAAAGGAATTACATGCGAGAGCTAACATATGGCGCAGACATAAACCTTTCTTTGTCATCTTCTTTGTCGGGAGAGAAACAGCCTGCTGTCGGAATACCTAAGGAAATATATTTACCGTACAACATGATAAAGCATTTGAGGTCTGCAGAGCTTAAAGGAGGGAGTGAAATGGTGCATAGCAAATGAAAGCAATATTGGCAGTGAATGTGAGAGACCTTCGCCGCTGCCGCTGTGTACCCGGCTCTGTATTCTCCTGTCACAGTCTTTCTCAGTCCTTGTTAGAATGGCCTAGTTTCATTGTAAAGGCTTCACCCACCTCCTCGCACTTGTTTTTTTTTTCTTCTTCTTCTCCCCCCCCCCCTGAGGGATGTTACCCAAGTGTCTGTCTTTAACCTGGGGATCTGTGCGTACAGCACTCGTCTGGTTCCCTTCTTTCCCTCTGGCTCAATTAGAGACGTCGTTCGGTGAACTTAACGCGTTGAGACGATCAGACGAGTGCGTTCTCTTTAAAAAAAACAACAACACAGCGAATAAACGAAGATGAGTCGGCGAACGGCATCTTTGTCTGCTGTTGATCACAGTTGGATATTGTTTGTTATGACGGGGACACACATCTGCTTCAGAAGAGTTAATACGATGGTTGAAATCTAAATGAACCTAATTAGTAGTGAAGTGTTATGAGACAGGAACACAGCAAATAACAAAGTTAAGAGATATTTACATCAAGACTGATGGTGTTCTAATCATAATAATTAGAAACTAACCTGTACTAAGATAATAAAATCAAACTGTAATCTTGCCAAAATACAATACAGCCAATGGTAACACATGTCTAATATTTTACATAGTCCATTAGAAATTAAAGTTTCATGTGAAATATGGATTCATACTTGAGATGCATGATACACCAGTGGCTGATATATTTTTCATAGATACATGACGAAATGAATTATTCTTAACACGAATTAATATTTTATTTTTTTGACCACGAATGGATTTTTTGCCAACAATTACATCCAATAATGTGGATCCCTTACGAGCAATAGCTAAGAAATCTGCCGTGACTGTGAGTTAACAATGTAAGTATAATAACAGCACCGGCAGGTAGTTGAATACAATTCATTGCATATGCTGCCTAATAAAATTAAAAAACATGTAAAAAAAAATGGCATTATGAGACCAAAACTCACATTGAATGGATCTTACTGAAAAAGTTTGTGTAGATTATATCACACATTTTGTCCAAAAACGATCATGTCAAAAACACACTGATGGTAACAAGTCACTTCATGATATTTCTATTCAGAGTCGATCCCAGATACCTGGTCCTGCTGTTGTAAATACTCCCTTGCACATAAAATGTGTATTAGTAGTACTATTTACTCCTGTATGAGAAATACTTGCTTAAAGCTACAGTGCCCAGGTGTTTTATTATATGAAACATCTTTCGTCAAACAAGGTATTCGGAGCTAATTATGAAATAGTTTTGCTTTCATGATGGCCACAAACATTTGAGAGAAGTTTTATAAGACGCGGCAGCGCTCAACATCGAGTGCAAGTGGATCGCCTCCTGCTGTCGTCCGATTGGCCGAGTTAAAGAATAAACGCAATCTTTTATTCAGGACGCCTCGATTGATTGATTGCCAGTTATATCGGCGGATATTCAGTAAGTATGTGCTATCGTAAGTATGTGCTATCCACAGTAAGTATGTGCTATCGACAGTAAGTATGTGTTATCGACAGTCTGTGCTATCGTAAGTATGTGCTATCGAAGTATGTGCTATCGTAACTATGTGCTATCGACAGTAAGTATGTGCTATCGACAGTAAGTATGTGCTATCGACAGTAAGTATGTGCTATCGTAAGTATGTGCTATCGAAGTATGTGCTATCGTAACTATGTGCTATCGACAGTAAGTATGTGCTATCGACAGTAAGTATGTGCTATCGTAAGTATGTGCTATCGAAGTATGTGCTATCGAAGTATGTGCTATCGTAACTATCTGCTATCGACAGTAAGTATGTGCTATCGACAGTAAGTATGTGCTATCGTAAGTATGTGCTATCGAAGTATGTGCTATCGTAACTATGTGCTATCGACAGTAAGTATGTGCTATTGACAGTAAGTATGTGCTAGCATAAGTATGTGCTATCGACAGTAAGTATGTGTTATCGACAGTCTGTGCTATCGTAAGTATGTGCTATCGTATGTGCTATCGAAGTATGTGCTATCGTAACTATGTGCTATCGACAGTAAGTATGTGCTACCCACAGTATGTGCTATCGTAAGTATGTGCTATCGACAGTAAGTATGTGCTACCCACAGTATGTGCTATCGTAAGTATGTGCTATCGACAGTAAGTATGTGTTATCGAAGTATGTGCTATCGAAGTATGTGTTATCAAAGTATGTAATATCAGAAGTATGTGCTATCGACAGTGAGTATGTGCTATCGACAGTAAGTATGTGCTATCGACAGTAAGTATGTGCTATTGTAGTATGAAGAAGAGAAGTAAATATAAGGGGCCAAGTACAAAAGACGCCGATGAGCAAGAATGAAAAAGTAGTACGCTGTTTACACTGTCGCACATCAGAAGTAATGGATCAACTGTACAAAAAGCTGCATCTATGTGACCTCATCACGATGCTGCTGGTGCATCTGTGTCATACAAACTCAGTATTTAGAAATAGATATTCACATAGCAATATTTATGTATGTTTTTCCTGTGGGGAGGTACCCTTCCAAAATGTTTCCCTTTTTTCATCTCGCTCGCTGAACGATCCGAACATTACTCCTTTGATGTGCAATAACTGCAGGGTATTCATGAGCTACTGTTTCCTAGCAACATAGTGTATGCGCTGCGTATAAGATGCAGCGCCACGTCTCGGATCACTCATCCCTCCCGGAGACAAAAGGTGAATGAAATATTAGTGGAATATCTGAGAAGACGTGTGGCACAAACATGTCGTCATGGGAGCGCCGCTGCATTTATTTCAGTTACCTCACTTCCCAAATACTTGTTATTCTTCCGTGTTATTTTTGCCTCATGCGCACAGGGAGTCACTTGGCTTTACGTCGCTCTTCTATCTGCGTCCACAGCGAATTGGTAGCCTTTTGCATCCTGCGCTGTCTCTTCTGCTGGAAGATCACTCCTCGAGATCTGATCCTTTTTTCTTTTTTTTTCATAGCAAAGCCGGCGCTGGCGCACAATAGCAATACAGCTGAGAGAGCTCAGTCAAAGGACCCTTGAGAGGAACGTCACCGCGATGCTTCGCTTAATTCTGCTCTGTATTGGTGCTCAATGCTAGACGCGTGTGGCCCTGTGCTCATTCTGTCATCTGAGGGCAGTTAGCTGTATTGCATGATCCTCAGGTGCCCGAGGGAGAGGACCGGATACACGATTCACCTGCTCAGCTATTCACGCCTTCGCGAGGATTGTCCCAACATTGCCGCTTCATTGCCGAAGACGTCTTTGACTCCCCTCGTCCGCAGCAATCAGACGCGGTGTAAATAATTAATGAAACAGAACATAAATAATACTAATGATATTCCACCCACTGCAAGTAATTATAATCACCAGTTGCTAAATAAAGTAATTCAAAGGTTTTATTGCCAAGAACATGTTGCCAAATTAAATTGACTTCAAGCCCTGTGTGTTTATTTTACCCACAAAATAAAACACATGTATATAAAACCTTATGGATTCCAGTATATGATGGATCAAAGTATTCCCTTGCATTTCAATGATGGTGATTCCGCTCTCGCCTTATCAAGCCATTAAAAAAGCGTTTGTGTTAAATAAAAAGCAGCGAAAGAAATGGTAGTAATGAGGTGGAAATATCCGCGTGATCGTATAAACCATTGGCTTTCATCTTTTTATAAGGTCCTTTTTTTAGAATTTTCAATAGCAAGATTATGGGGCGTGCAGGCTGAAAAGCTCTCGCTATTGCCGCATTGTAGATTGTATTTTGTGTAATGGATTATAGATGTGTATATCTGTCAATGTGTATGTGAGTCTGTGTGTAAATATATATATATATATATATATATATATATATATATATATATATATATATATATATATATTCAATTTTCAAGAATGCTACTGGCACAAGCAGTCATATAATAATATGATCCACAGTTATATGTCTTACCCTACATATAATCTACCAATTTGGCCGACTGTGGCTCATTTTTCCATATAAATTAACTCTTTACCAACATGTTTAAATTCGGGTACATACAGTGAGCCTCAAAATGTTCTGTACTGGTATTTAGTAGGGGGTGTAATTACTATGTAACATACATTTATAATGTTATAGCTTAAAAAGACAACAATTAAGAAGTCAGCTGGACCGGGGCGGGAGGTCCATGAGACAGACAGGAGGGCGGGGAAAAAAATGGAGGTTGGAAACTGTAATAAACGTGGTCAAATTTAATTTGAACGTTTTGGCGAGGGCAGAGCACACCAATGTGCCTTTTTCTGTTAGTGAAACCATTTTCCATTTTTCTGTGGAAACATAATTTGTATACACGTATAATGAATGTCAAAAAAAAAAAGATTTGTATGACCAAAAAATAATAATAATATCCTTAAAAAAAATGCCTAGTATAGTAGAACAGAATTGAATGGTAAAGTATGTCATCACAGTCATAGTATAGTATGTAAAACAAATAAATAATCAAGGGACATTTGATTATTATTCGTTTGTATACCGCGTGGTTAACATGCAGTGCTGTCTATCGCTTCTGGCAGTGAAAGTTATTACAAACGCTGTCAACATGTTGACAGCTTTGTGTTTTTACGCCCACTGGCTGGTCTCACTAAGCAAGCAGCTCCTCGCGACGCAAAAACCAGCGACGTTAATATGTAATAAAAGTCATATTAATGTTATAACGAAGTCTGAGTACTTTACGATATAAATGTGTTCTGGTATAAATGTCATAATATATCAAGAAGTTGTAGAATAGCATATTCTACAAAGTGGTAGCATAGTGTCTTGTTGAAATGTCATGAAAAGCCACAGCATCATCACAGGGTGCAGGTCCATGAGGGGAAAAGGGCCCGAATGCAGACTCAGAGGCAGGCACATGCAATAAAGACACTTGAATGAAAAAAATAAAATAAAAACCAGCTTACAGAATGAGAGTCCAGATGGCAAGCGAGTCACAAACCGGGTAACGTAAGTTTCGAGCTGCAACAAAAGCACAGAAAGACGAACCGACATAAAATAGCGAAAAGACAGAGCTATAAATACACAATAAACTAATCAGACAAGAGGACACAGGTGGGCAGACGGGAAACTGTTTGGTGGAAGAAACGGAGAAAACAGAGCGAGGCGGACGAGAGTTACACACAAGTGATGCAAAAAGGAGGGAAAAATCACATAGACGGGATTACAAAGAGATGCAGGACGTAAGAGGGAGGGAACGAAATATATCAAAAAACTGAGCAAGGAAAAACCCCAAATCATCAAACGTAAAAATGCGTTTAAAAAAAATCGTTCAATACGTCATAAAAAATCTGAGATTTATATTGGAAAAAAAAAAATGTTTTGTGTAACGCAAAAAAAGTCAAAGTCCGAGTACAGTATGCTATAAAAATGTCCCGTTATGAATGTCAACAATGCAAACAAAGGATTGGTCACACAAAAAAAAGAAAACCATTATATGAATAAATTGTTATTGGTTGACTTCAATCAAATGGCTCGCGGGAGCTCTCTCGTGGAGGGGGGAAACAATACTTCCGTTTACACTTTGACGAGCTCCAATTCTCCAGGGAAAGTGTGCCGAGACCATTTCAAGAAGGTATGACAGGATTAATTATCGCGGCGAGACCCCGGCCCTCGTGTGATTGGCTGTGTGGGTACGTACGCGCTGGCGGCAACGTCTCCACTGACGTGGAAGCAATTCGTTCCGCTGACTTGAAGGAGCTGTCGCCGTCCCCGTGATCGCACAGCGACGAGGAGGGGTCGGCTTTCCCATCACGAGGCCGCCCGGTCCACAGTGGTCGTGGCGATAAATCTCTCCACGCCGCTGGACCTCTCCCGTGGTGTCAACGTGAAAACTGCCCACAGAAATGCGTTTTGTCTGAATGCCTTTTGCCACGACCCTGCAAAACAACATCTTGTGTTGTCCTAAAACACATCTTCTCATGTATTTGAAAAATCACTGGCTATTCAGAATCCGAAGCATTGAAGCGGAGAGAAACCAGCTGTGGGAAACAACGCACGCTCGCCCATCTTCTTCTCACACAGTCGAGAGGGAAGTCCTTCGTTCTAGAGGTGGAAGTCTCTGCTGACTGGAGCTGATCGTCTGGTGCTGCCATAATAAATAAAAAAAAATAGGAAGAAAAGAGGTTTTTTTCCTGCGTGCTTTCTTTTAAATCCATCAAGTCCACAGACGTCATTGAGATCAAATCATAATATAACTAGAAAATCGATCTGATATGAGGAAATATGTGTGCAGGACTGTGCACTGGGTGTGGTGTGTGCAGTAGAAACTAGAAACATTGAGATGTTCACCTCGTCGTCTTGAAAAAATGCTGAATTTGTAAGAATTTGTCGAAAATGTAAGAATTTGTCGACAAGGAAGCTGCTGAGTCAACACTGTTAAATTACACTGGCCCTGAATAATGGCTTGAAAAAAAATGAATCAAACATGTCGCATGTCAAGAATTGATAAACTCATGTCGTGCTCCCCACATTGTTGGTTTTAGTTTGGCTTTCTGACCAAAAAGCACAAATACGTCACGGTTCCACTGATTCACGACGATCTCTGAGGGTCAGATGACATCAGCGCTCTCCTTACGTTGTCTTACTCAGACGGGAAACATTGGAGTCTATATCAATGAAGGGTTTTATTCTGACGTGAAAGTGTATTCATTCAGCCGAGTAAACGTTTTAGATTTCTTCCAGAGAAACGAGCGCAAACGCAGTCATCTTGCTTCCAAATAATCGTGTCTGTCAGATCCATGTGGGATTGAATAATCCCCTTTTTGGGTCTGGAGTAACAATATAGTGGTTATTCGCGGAGTGTAATAATGTATGAATTTACTGATGTCTTTAGTTGGTATCCCACAACAGTGTCCCGCGATGTCTCTCATGCTGTATATAGATTTTTATTTGGGAGCTAGCCATAAACTGCGTCCATTTCTGTACTAAATACTTCCACAAGTGAAGCTTGATGCCTTAGAAGGTGAATCACGTGACTTTCAATTTAAAAAAATCTAATTTGAAACCTGGTATTTTCTACTTTAAATGCTGAATGTACAATCCCACTTGAATGTCGACCCTTTTTTATTAGTGTTCTTTGTTGTTTCTGCCGTAGTGGCACAACATATTTCTTAAACAAATCGACAACAGCGTGCATCACGTAAAACCGTCTCATGAGACGAAGCATTGCATCTTATTCAGTCTCCGCTGTGTAAAGATGACATGTACCCAGTATGTGCACCTTGCTAGGCAACGACCGCTATTGTCGATCCTTTTGTTTAGTGTATGGAGGAGGCGTGGAGCAGCTGATGGCTCCTGAGAGCTCTGCATGCAGAGGCCTTAGTTTCAAGTAGAAGCAAACCATTCATTTGATATAATTTCATGTTTTCCTCCACCCGCTTTCCATCTTTCCGGTGCTATTATCAGAGCAGGAGTGGCAATGTATTATTCAGAAGATGGCAGACATTCTCTTTTTTTTTTCCTTCAGGGCTGACAAACTGTTTTTTTTTAATCTGTATTATTAGTTTACATAAGGAAGAAAAGAAAAAAAGACACACACACACACACACACACACACACACACACACACACCTGCCAATCATTGAGCTGAAGATGAAGCAGTATGCATTGCCCCCATCGACAGGAAAATAAAGTATTCCTCTCTTCATTTCTAAAGATACGGGTCGGGAAAAAAGAAGGACCTGAATACGGATGTTGAAGTTTTAAAACATTTTTAATAGAAATAAAATTTTGTATAAAAAAAACTAAACATGCTTCACACACTTCATTAGTTTCCATAGGGTTTTACAAATACATATTCAGATAGCCAGGCACTGTATCTTTTTGTACATTTTCCCCAATTGTAGGATATGTCAGGACATAAAGCAGACATCATCAATCTATTTAATAACATACATTAACTTGCCATTTAATTTGGTCAGCACTCACATTTTATTCTGCAACACAAATGGTGTTGAAAGTAATACAGAGGGAGGCATGAAGAGCAGCGTCGACTTCACAACACAAATGACCCCACGATGTCCCCCCCCCCCCCCCCCCGAGACATTAGAGGGCTTTATACTTTACGGAGCCAACTATTAATCTGTTCAGCGAGCTGAGGGTGATTGATAGAGATATTTTATACTTTTTGCAATTAGATTTTCATTTGTTGAAAAGCCTCACACCTTCCCGACACCTCCCCCTTATCCCGAGAGTGCCCGAGGGTTGGACATGTGTTGTAATGAATCTTCTCAGTAGCTGGTCCATTACGGAGATCACCTTCAGGTCATATTGCACAATCCTCTCAAGGGCATACTTCATCTTAATTCCCCGTCCTAATGGATCTCTTCAAGCTAAGCTTTACCCCTTACACACACACACACGTGTGACCCCGAGAAAAACAGCTGGTGGCAGTGATGGGAGGGTCATCCTGGACGACAGCTTACAGTAACATCTCCTGGATAAAATACTGCAGATGTTTAACCCACGAGCCGCTGTTTCAAAGCACATCCAGGTATGTGGAGGGCAGTGGCAGCCTTCGGCTAGCTGGTAATACAAATCATGGCCTCACTTAAGCACAGATAAATAATCACTCACTAGACCTTCACCATTTGAGAACAGTTTTTTAAACGTACAATAGGCCCGGGCCCAAACAATTGTTAACAACGCTGCAACAGAGTTTAAACGCATTCCAAAGATATCATTTTTTTCTTTTAGTTTTTTCATTGTTTTTTTTTTTTTAAATTCATTATTATTATTATTATTTTTTTTCAAACGACACAACACAGGATGTTGAAACTGGCATGCTCCAAAATTGGCAGAGACCGTCTTATATGTGTACTCCATCTTATTGACTCACTGGAAACCTGAAAGAGGGATGAAAATAAATCCCCCCCCCGACCCCCCCCCCTCCAAAAAAATTGTCTGGCACAGATTTGTTTGCGTTGTTGAGATGACCGCCATATCCAGTCGTTTTGACTCGGGAGACCGGAAAATACATTTTTGGAAAAATAAAAACAAAACACCAGCCCCTCCCACCCTCGTTAGAAATCCACGGCCCGTGTTTTCATGCCTTTTTGGTGTTGATTAATCCCGGGTGATGCGTTGAGAGGGTTTCACGATTAATTACAGTTTTCAAAACTGGCAGACGACATTGAGAACACCTGAACATATTCTGGATTTCAGTCCTGTTTCCGTCAGCACTGCTCAAGATGACAGATGTTTTTGAAAGAGGGCATAGCTGAAATGTAAACACTCAAAAGGAAAGCTCCATCCATCAGCCTCTGCCATGCAAGTATTTTTCTTTTTTTTCTTTTTTATGTGTGTGTGTGTTTATTCTTGTGAGGCAGACAGAAGATGGAACCTTGCAATCGTACCGTTATCTGTTCTGGTCCCCTGTTTTGTCCATCTCCCGTGGTCTCTCTCTCTCTCTCTCTCTCTCTCTCTCTCTCTCTCTCTCCTCGCCAAGTCTCACGCATTTGGAAAAAACGCTTCCGTGATCTCCGGCCGCACAACGACACATCCATTTTTCTATGCCGGCTGTGCGAAACTCCCACCACCGCATGTTTTTTCTCCGTCAATGTGGCAATTTACGATGAGTACATTTGTCCTTTAGATTGCGTGGTTGCTGTAGCTGATGTAGGTCTGCTTTGTTGGGAAAGCTGAAAAGAGAAGAAAACGAAGGAGAGGTTATATTGAGATTCTACTATCGTGGTCTCGATGACAGAAGATTATTGAAGGGCATGTGGGTGTTTTTGTTTAGCCTCGTCGCCCTGATGCAACAAGTGTAAGATGAAATGTCAACAAAAAAAAAAAAAGAAATGGCGGAAAATGTGTTCATTTGCTTGTTAGTCGGCATGCTGCAGTGCAGCGCCGATGCCAATCATTCCCAAAAATCCCTCGACGCTCTTGGTATGTTTTCCCCTGATTACATGCCTGCACCTACAGCAGAAAGGGCTTTTAGTGAAGCCAACTGTCTGCCTCCCCTCATCCCCCCCTTCCTTCTCCCATCACACCTCCTTTTCCTTCAGCTATCAGGCTTCAACTTTCCAGTTGTTCCCCCTGACTGTGTGAGCTGATTCGCTGAGGTGGAGCAGATAAATCCTGACATATCGCCACCGGATCGCGGCAGTTGTGGGAGCCGGCCCAGGACGGGAATTTTTCAATTTCATCAAGCGATGTATCCGCGGTGGCGATGACAATGACAAATGGTGCTTATTCAAATGGGCATGGACTGTACAGCGCCTGTAAACGGTAACCCCATCAGGAGAAATTGCTGCCGGCTATCAATTCTGCGCCTTTGCCTTCTGACTCATTGTACAAAAAAAAAAAAAAAAAAAAGGCCTCCATTTAACCCTCCACGGAAAGTTAAAGCAGGATCGCAATGTGTGTTTACGTCCATCTATTGTGAGGAGGCCTCACCACAATGTGCCATTGTTACTACAGTGCATTGTCACAGTGTTTATATTAACATTTCTCTGTAAATGTTAAATGCGCTGTCGGCTCTTTTATTCTCCTATGAAGGGAAACGTTTCTCGCGACTGTTGAAAGGTGAGGACTGAAAAACAGCTTTAAAATGTTTGACAAAAGGCTCAATGTCCTTGTTATTGGGCCCGGACGCCGGGAAAGCATCTCTCTTGACAGACATGAGCGATTAAGAAGTCGTTATTTACTTCGCTGGCGTGTCACTGATACTGTACCACCGAGCAAGCGTATCGGCGCTACAGGAGCAGGCACTAGCGGAGAGACACAGCTGCTTCAGAAAGGATAGATGTTTGATTAATAGTTGCGCTTTATTGACATGGACATCTATTTACCCTACAGCAGAAACGATTAGCCAATTCATTAATACCGTCATTTAAAGGGTTATTATTTTGATAGTAGATTCAGTTTGCTTAAATGAGACGACGCTATCCTTTTCTTTGTGACATCGGAGACCAAACTGAATACAGTCGAGGTTAAACAAAAACATGCTTGAATAGGTCAACGGGTCTTCTGACGTTTTATAAATCGCTGGATTTATTGATTGTGACACTTGTCGATAAAAAAACACTTTATTTATGCCGAACAGCACCAAGAGAGAACAACCTAGTTATTAGTTTGAATCATGTGACTTCAACAACCCTTCAATTATCAAAAATGTCTTGTGACTGGTGAAGTGATGAGCTCGTTGTTTCAGGACTCGACGTGTATAAATACAGAGAGCGACAGCCAAAGAAGGAAGGCACCTTTTTAGCATGTGATGCTAGATTTCAGGCGCTAAATTCAATGAAACGATGAAAAGAAAATGACAATCAAGGTTTTACTGAAGTAGAATTGATCTATTATTGACCTGCAGAATATGTTTTGCAGGTCAATAAAACGTGAGTAGACAACAGTGTGCACTGGATTCAATGAGGTGTTACACAACATGCCACATATATTTTAATAAATCTTCTTCTCTGCTTCATATCTCTGCATCAATTGTGTATGATCTACAGCCACTGAAGGACAAAACAAGCCCGAGAAAGAAAAGAACGGCGGGTCCTTAGTCGCTCTTAGCCCCCTCATTAGCATTCAATACCTACTTTGTGATTCGAGGCTTTCGCACAGCTCGGTCTTGGCCTCTCCGTTGGGTCTGAGTCCGGCCTTGGGGTTGAACTTGTTGGACATGGTGGCGGCGGTAACCACGGCCTTCAGGCTGCGCGTGCGCTTGGGCACGTTCTGCTCGGGGTGGAAGAGGACCACGTAGACCTTGGGCATGTAGAGCAACCCGAGGGACACGGAGGCGCTCAGGCTCACGGAGATGGTCAGCGTGGTGGTCTGGATGTACATCTGCAAGAGGCAAACGCAAAGAGTTGAACTTCTTCTGCACCTTTTTCTTCTACGCGGGACCTGCGCGGCACAGGCGACATCTGCTGCGCATCGTTCTAATTAGATCATCCAATGACCCGTAAGTCGGCCAAGCTGCTGCTGAAGTTCTTTCTACTGCGTCCGATAGAAGCTCTCACAAGTGTTTACTGCTTGCGGTGTTATAAAACTCCTATAAATCAGCAACTCATCTGCTTTTACGGCGCACACTGAACCAGCCAAGGCCACCTTGTTTGTTTAATTTTCTGCCATGCTAGTTTTAATATGGCCATCACGACTACCTGAACACACATTTGATAACGGGAGCCGATCGGATCCCATTCTCACTGGCAACAAGCGAGCCAATAAAAGAAAGTATACAAGCTTGTGAAAATGTTACACATGGTCAAACCCTCTGAATCAACGGGGACGGGCCGCGCGCTCATTCGCTTTTTAATTGTTTGCAAAGCTGCAGCAAATTAATGAGTCATCTTCAGGAAAACATTGAAGGAAAGTTTGTGTAATTTCTATACTTTGTATTAAGTTGACCGGCCATGTGAGTAGAATTACTTTGCAAGTTGTCTGACACAAGTTACAGTTTAATGATGCCGCAGACGTCAACGCAAACGTTGACATTTTTTAAAAAAGGAGTTCTGTAAAACTCTATTTTTTGCTTCTTTTTTGTTGATGTTTGCTACCTCGTCACAGTAACGGTGCGTTCACGGCACGTTGGTAAAACCGTACTTATGAGCAGGCGGGTGGGGGGAAAAATATTTATCCCAAAGGAAACACGGCCGGCAGCGACATTCAAATAAAATCCAATAGGAACAATAAAAGATACAAATCAACATTTGCTTGTATGCGGTCACACTTACAAATACCTAGAACAACAAAATAATCTCATTTAGGGTATATATATATATATATATATATATATATATATATATATATATATATATATATATATATACTATGCGATCAGCAATGGGAGACTTTCCTGTTCTTCTCATTACGCCAACAATGCACAAATGCAACAAAAGCAACGTAGAATAAGCAGCTTGATCAATAATTATTAAGTTTAGTCATGGAGTGAGGATGAGGATGAAATATGCAGCAAAGGCCACTTTCACCTGCACAAAATGGCAGCTCAATATAGCTTAAAAAAGGAAATTATTATTTCACTTATTTTGCGGGCTAAATACTGGAATAGCTGAGGTAAATGTCTCGTGGCTTCGTATCAGCTGTGATGGATTTGAGAAATACTGCTGTGTGCTAACCTTCTAAAAAGAAAGTGACAATGTAGGACTGGAAATGACAACAATGTTTGAGGCTTCTACTTCCTATTCAGAGTATATTTATGACATAATGACTTGGAGGGCTCCAACACAATGTTACAGTGTCTTCACTTTAACGTGTGCAGGAGCTGGCAGCAGTCAGCATCTCAGGAAAGCAGTATTCTAATATACTCGACTTTACAAGGCAGATAAATGCGTTGTCTTCCAATAAACAGCACAAAAGGGTGAAATTGATAATTGTCATTTGAGTAGAGTTCGTTTATCTAGATTGTCGACTTGCCACTTCTGATCCAGCAGCCTGACGTTGCAGCATCTGGTCTGCGTCTGTTGCTTTTGTAAACAGCACAATCGATCACTACTATTTCTTAGGTTCTTACTCTGCCTCAAGCGGAAGCTCTTTTTGTTTGTTTATTACATATGATGGCATTTAATAAGGCTCGTGTTCAGTTCCAGTCTTCTAAAGGCAGTTTATTAAATAGTACAGCAGCAGAAGTATATTTCTTCAAATCAAAAAACAATTCCCATAGAGCAATGATTGCTATTTTCTCTGAATGAACGAAGGACGGAGCAGATTTTCAATATGAAACACTGCTGCGGGAAGTGATTTACAACTGTAATTAAACCGCTGCTGACTAAAGAATTCCAATATATGATCTTAATGCGTGCTAGCAGATCAGGACCTTTTCTCGGGCTTTGATATAAGATGCAACTAAAACAGGCTGCCACTGAAAGGCTTTTGTACTGTAAATATTTGGATGTAATCATTTCGTACCTCTTCATTATGGAGCCACTGGGTGACCCCCAGCCCTGTAAGGCCTTGCTGGTTTTCCACCAAAGCAGAGGAACGTTTAGCGTAGAGGTAGATGTGACCTCTCCTTGAACATATACATTTGTTTTTGTAATATTTGTGGCTCTCTGTGATGCCGCAACTCGTCTCAGCCAGTCCTCGGTACCGTGCTGGACTGCTGGCTGGAGACGGGGATGAAAGAATGGCGGCTGTGTGACGGAGGGACAGCTGCAGTGGTTCCCTCCCAGCGGCAGGGAGCGTGAACCAGTGAAGCGCTCTGGGCTCAGTTCACTGCCGCCTCAGGGACAGACTGTTGAACCCGAGCTGCTGCTGGCGTAAACAGAGAAAAACTAATGCTCTGCCACCTCTCAGGCAGAAATGGGACATTCTCGTAGTCACTGTACGAATAAACTGAGGGAGTGATGAATATTCAGGATTCAGAGCATTAATGGAGCAGCACTCTCTGTGTCAAGGCGTAGTGGAGTAACACCTGAGTCTACCTGAGCAGAGAACCAAGTCGCTGTCTCTCTTTCTGTGTGTGTGTGTGTGTGTGTGTGTGTTGTTGTCTTTTAGCACAGGTTACTGCATGAGAGGTCCCACTGGTTGGCTCACAGGCGTCGCTCTGAACTGCAATCACGCGGCGGTTTAAGCCGGTATCGTCACCCCGATCGACCGCAAAGCCCTCCTTCCCCCTCACCCCCCCCCCCCCCCCTCTGCTTCCCCCTCAGGTAAACACTGTTGGCTCTTCAGGCACTCGTGCCGCTGTTGGCGCCGTCGAGTGCGAGCGACCGGCTCCGCTCTCGCCATGTTGAGGGCCGTTGAAAGGCAATCTAAATGCTCCCAATATTGTATAAAAACATCTTCAACCCTAATTTGAGAGAGATTTAACAATAAAATGCTCATAATTCAATAAAATGCAAAGTTGCATTCCAACTATAAAAAGGTTCAGGCTGCAACCAACAACTACTCCATCATGCAATTATCTGCAGATAAACTATTTGCATATACATCTATACATCCTGAATATTTTAGATCACTATATATTGGTTGGTATTCATTATTTAATTCTTTAAATACACAAATATTTACTCACAAAAAAACTTCAGGGAGTTATTAAAGATTTGTGACAAAGTGTTTGATATTGACTTTTTTTTAAAGTGATATCAGTGAACAAACTGTTCATATCCAAAGATATGTTCCTTGTTTCTAAATGATCTAAACATTTTTTTCCTCATTCTCGTACAAAATGATCTTCATCACCGGACATATTATGTGTCGATAAAATTGGATATTCACGAATCCTGTCCTGATGTATCGACCTTGCTCATTAACAAGTTCAGCTCTAAACACAATGACCACATTGTTGTTGTCCAGCCCTTATTTTAAATCAGTATAATTAAGTATAATCAGTTTATTTCCCCCCCCTGCAGTGCTTCATGGAGCTGGAGGTAATTTTGCTTCATTGTCCGTTTGCAATCCTGACGTGCACGAGCCCGTCGCCGTACGCCTCACGCACGCACCGCGTCGCAAGCGGCGGATCTCGCCTGAGGCGGAACATGGCGTCGGAGCAGCGGTGTGTGGCGGCGTTAATTAGACGCAGAGGGAAACAATGGGGCTCCATCATCACACATATGATGAGAGGTAATGGCCTCCCACATCGCTGCAGAGTCTCCGAACTGATTGAGAACGTCCGTGTCGGCTGATAACGTGAGATTAATTTGAGGGTTAATAAACGTAAACAGATTCTATTTCCGACCGGCGACTCTGGAGAGCTTCTGCTGCAAGACGCAAACTACTTTCTACACGAAGCAACTGCCTTATTGCTCAGCATGCTGCGGAAACGTTCAACAGAGGGGCTTGCTCCATGAGCATTCAATATAATTGCACTTCTAATTAAGCTAATAAACAAATAGAAGCCCAAAGGGACACAATAACATGGCTTCTTGGGAGAACGTCGAGTATAAAGATCACAATTCTCCAGCCCTGATTGGCTTCACAGCTCGTTGTTGTTATCGTCGGAGCACCCGGGAGGTCAACGGCCACGACCCCAGAGGGCTTCTCCGCCGTAGGCCTAACGAACACAACAAACTGCTCTGCGAGGTTCGGAGACGTTGCCGAGCTCCCGCCGCTCCGGAGCATCAATCTTCATTACGTGTTATTGGGCCTGCGGGGACGCTACTGTGAGTAACGCCGTGTGCCTTTGTACTGAAAAGTGACAAAGACGGAGATATGGAAAGGGACCGGGGGGGGAGGTGGTTACAGGTAGCGGAGGGTGTGTGTGTGGGGGGGGGGGGGGGGGGGGGGACCCTCCTGTCTGACATCTGGTCCCCGTTGAACTCGCTGCCACTCCCCGTCCTCTTTGTCTGCCGAGTGCACTAACAGCAGTTTTTTGTTGTTGTCGCGGTCGAGCCGACAATGCCGATGGCGCGGCGGAGGCTTCATAGGGGAAATACAGGAAACCACTCGATTCACCAGCCCATTCACGCGCCGTGATGGCAGGACCTCTTTGTGTGGGCTGATTGAATTTGAACCGGGCCCCATTGTGCCGAAAGCCTCATTCCCATGCACGCCATTGTCCGTCGCCTCTCACTCCTGTCTTTGAGGCCGCCGCCGCCGCCGCCGCCGATTCGAAACTGCTTCTCCAGGTAAGCAGGTGTCGCGTCTATTCCTGACGCGAGCGCGGCAACGCTCGGCGACCACGCTCTCCGGAGATGGAGCAGATGTCCCTATTTGATCGATAAGCGAGAGGCTCCCGTGGCATTTGTTGCATTTATCCTGGCGCCAGATGACAAATAAGAGACGGCGTGCGCTTGTAGCGCTGAGGCCCCGCTCGTGCAGTGGCGACGAGCACACGGGCGGCTCGATAAGGTAAATCAAGACCCGGAGGAAGTGGAGCATTTAATTGCTCTAAAAGACGCGTCGAAGTGGGATGCGGAGGCTTTGTGGGGTCTGTCATTTACAGTGAAATGATCATGAGGTGTGTTTGCTTTGACGTGTTAATTCCCTAAATAACATTTCTTTTTATGTAAGCGCTCGGCGAATCAGTGAAAGGGTTTTTTTTTTATTTACAAAAGTGGCAACTTTAAAATGTCTTACATACACTGTTAGATGTTTTCTGATCCATCCCCATGGTGACATCAATTGTTCTTAACTTCCCGCGGCATAACTATTCAGTTTGGAAGGATGGTGGAATAAGCATCTCAGATCTTCTTCTCGAGAGAAAATAGAAAGCAATACTGCAGGGTGAAAATGCTGCACTAATACCCTGCATTCAAAAATCATACTTAATTAAAAAGTACACAAGATATAGCAATACATTATACTGATTAGTATTCATTTAGCACAAAGGCCAGTTTAAGCTTCTTCCGCTCGATGTCACTATATTGTCCACTATTCCTGTAGCTTTCTCTTGGATGTGTGCTTCCAACGTGCTACATATTAGCCCTTCAAGCCCCAACACCAACCCCTAATCCTATTTATTGTTTGAGTTGTGTTAAAAGGTTGTACATGGGGATTATATATTATTGTAGCCCTGATTTGTGTGTTTAATTTGATACCCAACATGTTTTTTTTGTAATTTTTTGGGGATTAATACCACGTTTTCTTCTTGATTACCTTCTGACGTGATATAAAAGTGGTTGAGAGATTGGTGGTTGAGAGATTTTATAGTTTTGCATTAATTATCTAAATCTCGTAGTAACAAGCTAACTCTTTAAATTAATGTAGTGGCCGAGGACGATCCATAAAAGTACCTCAAAGTGCATCTATTCACATGAACAAATCTCTTTTATGGTCATCGTGGTTTGTGTTGAAATGACTACTTCCTCGTCACGATGACAATAACAACCACCGGGTTAAGGTTGGTTAACCGTCATGGTGGTGGTTAAAAGAAGAGGGAGAAGGAAAAAGGAAACAAGCAGGTAAACAGCGTCACAACACTGTCGCTGTCACTTCAGCATAAACACAAGTTGTTGTTCTCGGGAGGACGTTCCTCAATAACAAACCTGCTGCATGGTCTGACTAGACGAAACCGTATTAGACTGTGAATTAAGTGAAGTTTTTTTCTGACTGCACAGTCCTTTTGGTTCTATATTAAATATGATTATTCTCTCTTAAATGAGGAAAAATGTAGGACATTTCCCTGCAGCCAGATTTCCGTTTTATCTTCCATTTCATGTCTTACCTTAACAACGCCGAGGGCAATGGGAGAAGTTTTCCAAATAACAAAAGTGAAACTATCTCCTCGACATTGTTTGTTCATCTTTCCACAGGAAATAATTATTAATGAGTGAACAATATCATTTGGAGTGCCTATCTTTAATCAGGGTGAGCGAGAAGTTTTTCAGGGTTTGTAAGAAGAAGAAGAAACAAAAAGTAGGGCTTCACTTACCCTTAAATACTTTTTCCCCCCCACTTCTATTTCACTATTCAAAGCCATGCTAGCTAATGGATTACCTCATCCTCCAAAAAGGCTGTTCCCTCTGTGATTGTATAATTCTCTTTGATCTTCAGAGAGAGGAGATGGAATGATTAAACAAAGAACTCGCTGATATCCACGGCTGCTGTTGACATGCGACTTAAGACGTGCAACAGTCGCAGTATAAAAACAACATGCACTTTGAACTCGGACTTTCTCCGGGATTCTCTTTACTGTGCGCGCGGATCAAGACCGTATCGTGACAGAGCTGCGGTTGACATTTCGGTAACATTTTCCTTGATATATTTCAGTAACTGCAGCGTAACAAGCAGCATCTGGCGGGCGCAGCAGGTCTCTCATTGTTTTCAACATGTTGCTGCTGTTGCTCAATTTTAGTGTTAACAGCGGGAGATTTATGGGGCAAGAGAAGGCCAATATGCAGATTCACAGCAGTTTGAACTTTGTGGGTGTAACACAACATGCAGCATATGAAGTCATTGTGCTGCTGGTCACATACTACATTATTAATATAATTCAATGTGGCTGCAGTCATATGCAGATTTCCTGCAATGCAGGAGTCGACTATACAGTGGTCATTATTTTTTGGGACGTTGAGCAGTGACACAATGCACACAATTGGTCTCTCTCTTTCCCACAAAGCTAACTACCGCAGCCAGTTTTCAAGGCTAGCGTTTTGATGCATTGTTTTGTTTAATCCCGGAGGGGAGGAGGTAAGGATTAATTTGTTGCATCTGTCAGACCCACGCTGGCACCGCCGATAGTGTCCATGCCAATATGAGGATTTTCCCCTCACCACTGTCCTCTCTTGTAGCCACTGAGCCCGTTTTGTTGCACTGCCAACATACCTCTTTCAAGTGGATCTACACATTTCTAACCGTCATTGTTTTACCCCTTTTGGCTCCCAACCCAGACTGTCTCCGCTGAATGTGAGTTCCAAGCCCGGCCCTCCGTTTCCATGCCCCTCGTTTTGTATCTCACTTGACCTGCAGCGCCCCAGAGCTCCGACTGGATGCGATCCAGGTCCACGAGGTAGGGCCACATCGATTTGACCCAAGAGTACGAGTGCGATCTCGTCTTTGTGTAAACAGCTCAGGAGTCTCTAATGCACTGTGGCATACAGCCATCACATACACAGTGTGTGAGTCATAGGCCTGCATGGCGTTATTACAGAATGCACTTATACAACTCTGTGTCCACATGCGGTATGTTGTTAGTGCATATGAAACACGAGGCGAGGAGAACAAGAACATTGGAGGTCTTCATGGGACTAAAAGACACATTTAAACATTGCTGATTTAAAAAAATAAGTTGACTTATGTGTAGTAGTGGAAGAACTACTTATAACCTTACATAATGGAGTATTTTTTTAAATTGTGGTATTACAATTTATAAAAAAAAATCTGACATTACATGTTCAAGCAAGTAAAGGTGCAGAGGCATTAGCAGCAGAATGAACTTACAACTGAGTCTTACAGTAAAATTACACTTTATAATACTATATATTATAATGTAGCTGACCTAATTGTAAGTGCCTATTATACTGTTGGTTAGTTTAATTCAATAGTTCCTAATCTGTGGGTCAAGACCCTCACAAGACAAATGTGACAGGTCTAGAGGTGCTAAATGGAAAAGAAGAAAATGAAACAATGAGGGAAAAATCATTTGGTTCAACTGGTTACAGTTTGAAGACGCAGGCAACACGTGTCCGGCACTCAAGGAGATGACAGGAAGATGTCCTTTTGTTTGCAGGGGTCATGAGACCAAAAGGCGCTGGAAGTTCTGGTTTTATCTTTAACAATGCTTCATAATTTACTTACAAAATATATCCTGCAATGTAACCAGTAATCATAGAAGTCAGAGAAATGTAGTGGAATTAAAAGTACACTGAAGTGTAATGAAGTATAAGTGTAAAGAAGCACAACATGTACCTCAACATTGTACTTCAGTAGATGTACTTAAGTATTTTCCACCAACGGTACTTTTTCTTTATCTGTACCTGCACACTCCTGCATTGGTGTTGCAAACATTCTTGTGAACAAACAAGCAATAAACAAAGAAAGCAACCTAACAGGTTTGGTATTAACGAAGCTTTTGTGTGCCTGTGAAGATTTCTAAAGACTCTTAAGTAATGCCGTGAGTTAGCAAATAGTTGTAAGCGTACCTTTTCCGTGGACTGTGAAGTGCCAAAGAAGATCGGGATGAAGGCCAGCCAGATAATGCAGGTGGTGTACATGGTGAAACCGATGGGTTTGGCCTCATTGAAGGTCTCCGGCACTCCTCTGGTTTTTATGGCGTAGACCGTACAGGTGACCATGAGCAGCATGCTGTAGCCCAGCAGGCAGATGAGAGACAGATCAGAGATGTCGCACTTGAGCACCCCACGAGACATCACCGGGTTAGAGGTCCTCTGGTCCTCATAGTCAATAATGGCCTTGGAGGGGTCCACGCCGAACCAGATGCACACCCCGAGCAGCTGCACCGAGGCCAGGGTGAACGTGATGACCAGCTGGGAGGCTGGAGAAATCAACCTGGGCGCACTGACGGACATGGAGCCCTGCTCGAAGATGCGGTAGATACGGTTGGTTTTGGTGAGCAGGGCGGCGTAACTAATGCTCATGCCCAGACCCAAGAAGATCCTCCGGAGGGAGCAGATTCCCACATCGGGGGTGGAAATCATGAGGAACGTCGTGGCGTAGCAGAGGAAGATGCCAGTGAGCAGCACGTAGCTCAGCTCTCGGCCGGACGCTTTCACAATGGGCGTGTCGTTGTAGCGGACGAACGTGGCCACCACGAACACGGTGGCCATGATGCCGACGACCGCAATCAGCACGGGGAAGACGGCCCACGGCGAGCTCCACTCCAGCTTAACGATGGGGATCGGGACGCAGCCGGTGTGATTCACGTTGGGCCGCAAGTCAAAGCGGCACATCTTACACGTGTAGGTGTCGGCCTGGTACTGATAGCCGTCGCAGCGCTCGCAGTGCCAACAGCAAGGCATGCCCTTGACAATCTTCTTGCGCTCGCCGGCCTGACAGGGGTGGCTGCAGATGGAGGAAGGGATCTGACGGACACCGCCGGGCCACTGCATCGTACGGACCTGCGAAAGGAGGCGAGGGGAACACGGACAGACGTCAACGGACAGAAGAGAAGACGTTTGTGGAGAACGAAACTGTTCATATCCTTTTAAAATGTTGTCATGTAGAGAACATGTTGCTTTATCGATCCAAAGGAGGCCCCTCCAGGCCACCTGGGGGTCAAGGAAAGTCTACAGTGGCCACTTACCGTGTGAGTGTTTTGAACCTGGCCCGGAGTACCATTCTGTAAACTCCCCGTGCTTCTTGGTTTTATTTATTTACTTGGGTGTTGGGTGGAAAAGGGAAAGCTAGGGGTCAAATGTCTTCCAGTGCGAGGTTGAATTTTCCAAAGAAAGAAGGAAGCATACTGTTTTTTTTTCTGAAGGGAACTGACAGTGTTTCTCCTCGTAAATTGTTGTCTGTGTTAAAAATAAATCAATACCGCGCCTGTCTCTGATCAGAAGAGAAATGGATGAATTTTGTTTTAGGATACTCCTCCTCTTGTGGATCCCCCCCCCCCACACACCCCCACACACCTTTTTTTTTTACAAGCATTCTTGCACAGATGAATTAAATACGTCATTTCAAACGTGTCCGCTCCCTTTGATGTTACGTTATCAATTTTATTCAATTGTGGCTGTTCATTCAAAGCCGTTAAATGTGTCTCTAAATGTGCATTTAATTAAGAACTCAAAGAACGCTAATTAAATATGGCTTAAGAGTCAGAACTGGCACATCCCGCAGTAGGTGCCCACCACAAACGCTTTTTCCTTTTTTCTTCCACGGCACATGTAGTTGAAAGAGGTAAAGAAGGCAAAGCTCCTCTCAAGCTGCTTTATGTGTTCAATTGTACTCTCGTCTGGCTGCCCAGGGCTTCCTCTCCATTTCGTCAAAACAGAATTTCTTTGGTTCCTTCGTGTAATTTACTGTTACTTCATTACACCGCCTGCCCACAGTATTGTTTTTTTGGAAGCCAGCAATGCCGTCTGCAGAGGTGATATTAAATATGTCCGTCCGTAAGCTCTCATGGCTTTCTCTTTATCACAGCTCGCCCTGTTAATCATTTAAAGCGCCCTCTGGATATTTACACCTTTGAAGATGGCGCTAAGCGCTATCAAATGGTTGGGGGGAGGAGTCAGTGAGCAAACTCGCAGCTGCAGAGCTGGGGAAAACATTTATTTTTTTTTCTCCGGCGGAGGACTTTCGACAGTAAACACAAACATAACAGGAATTGAAAAAAGCGACGCTCACGTTGAGATTGAGTTGATCCGTCCAGTGGCCAATGATTTTGTATTCGGAGGTCTGGTTTCTGATCTGGTACTGGTAGATCTCGTAGCGTCCAGGAGCATCTCCGTTTTCATTGAAGAGCACCGGGTTTCCAGCTATGCCTAAAGGAGAGAACAATCATCATCATCATCATTTACTGCACATCGTTGAGTTTTGTTCTGCAGAGTGAGCGTTGATTCTACGAGAGCAAACTAATGTGTTGTCATTGATACGAGTTATTATTCCACTACATTAGAAATCAAAATTATGCTCGCGAATCAAACACTATTTCATTTTTTTCTCTTGTTTGGCAAGACGACTGAGCACATATTCTCAACCACTGTTTCCTAATGAGAACATTCAGCATATGCACTGAGAATTAGGATCATTTTGGACAATTTGAATGCATAAAGACTTCTGCTCATTGCCGACTTGCTCTCAGCTTGCGATGTGGAAATGTGAGTGATGCGAAGGTCGGGCTGGTGAATGGCGAAGATTGCCGTTCATGTCCCTTCACAGCCCAAAAGATTTGGGCTCTTTATAATGGTCATCAAGTCTGGATTCATATATTGAAATCACCACCTTTATCTCCTAATTGGAGAAACAACCATCCACTCAGAGCGTTAGAGGTGGGCTTGAGAATGGCAACATCGTCTTAATTAGCAATAATAGCTAGCTAACAACCTAGCTACCTACAAGAAAAATGGGTCATACAGTAATACAATTATGTAATGCTCCTACTAATCGCTACCACAGCTTCCTTGTTGAATTAAAACGATGCCGGCATGAAGGATACATTAATTGCCCCTGATTAGATCAAGCAAAACAAAACATCCCCCATACCAAACAGAAATCAAGAAGGCAATTAAGTCTGATTAGCAAATTAGATCACACCTTAACCTTCACTGGAGTGTTTAGGTTTGCTTATTTTGAGAAAGCTGTGGTTGTGATTTACAAATTTGCAACTTAAAAGGTTGTTAAAAGATGTCATTGAGGATGATCACAGCTTTTAAATCAGCAGTATCTGGCGTTCTGCAGCCAAACGGCCCTCGAACACACAGGAATGCATTGCTATAACAATGTTATAACAATAACATCATTGTTACAACAATGTTAGAACAATAATGTATTGAAGTGGGACATTTTTAGGTCAAGTCGCCCACCACAGATTTCTCTGTAACGAGGTGAAGCACACTTCCTGTAAAGCGATCCATTTAATAAAGGTAGAACATGAAAAGTTCTCCGTAGAGGGACAAAACTTCTTCGTCTAATTGCTTTTCACATCAACGTACACGAAAGCTCTCTGCCGTCAAACAAATGAAAGCTGTTTTATTACCAAGTGAGAACAACACATCTAACGTGGCCAATTGCTGCGGATGGATTTCTGCTGATGAGTCTTTTTTTGTCGCTTTTGTTCTTGCCTTTTTGTTTTCGAGGTAGATGCGGCGCCCTAATCCACATCTTGATGAGTCAGCCCCGCTGGATTACAGCGTACTATTTCACTCCGACGTGCATCTGTGACAATGCCGCCCACATCACAAAGCAGTTTAATGATCAGGGGAGGATCACAGTGGCTTTATAAAAGAAGAGATGCAATATGTCTACATGAGAATATTAAGCACATCTACGCTATGTGTAAGCCGTCATATTTTCTATCAAAGATTGTAGTTTTTTCCTACGACATACACTGAAAGAGCAAAATGGACCCTGAATACCATCATGGTGGTCAGTATATGATTATTGTATTTAATAGCTTCGTGGGTCTTTCGGTCACGCTGGCTTTTCATATTCGTACCTTTCATTGACATCTGTTATTTGAATATGCACACATTTCTACTCATTTTGAACACACAGACACACACAAGTTTGAGCCACATGAAAGTAATTTAAAGAATTTGCTTTGTAGTGACCGTAAAAAAAACTAAAAATTAATGTTTTCATTTTGGGACCATTGTGTTTACACATAAAATCAGATTTTTTTCTTCTTTTTTTCCCATAGATCATGAAGACTGTTGTTCAAACTGCGCTCACATCACGAGAGCTTCTTCTTCAGTGCTACATCAGCTGCTACATGTCTGACGGTCATGACAACACAATGAAATGAATCAGTGAGGTGAGTGATCAGCAACAGCAGCAACAACCACCACTAATTCAAGTCAGGATTGATCACGCTGCTCAAATAATTTCTGGGAAGTGTCAAAAATAAAACAATGTCCCTAAATATTACCACTTAAAAGTAGTTATCTACTTCTTTTAACCAAGTTGCTGTTCTCAGCTGTCGCCTGTGTGTGAAAGCAAAATGACTTAATTTGTGTTCCTTTCATCTTAACGCAGCAGATCCAGAGCCAAATAAGTATAATAATGTGCTGCAACTTCAACATTTCGGCACATGAGAAGTTCTCAGATGGCATTGTGTGCTGGCACACGACATCACACACCTCCTCTGGTGCCCATAACGGTGAAACAAACGGAGAAGACAAACCTGGCTTCCCTGTGCACGGTAATGAATTGACAGATTAAAGGCACTGTGGGGAAATACTGCCCGGGGTCGCTGCCATTGTTCCGGAGGCGGCGGCGTTGTCCCCCTCATTAAGAGTGAAGAGAGCGCCGCGGTTTTGGGCATATGGTCAATGTTTGAGTTGCAGATGAGGAATTAGGCCTGTCATGTGGCACAAATTGCTTGTCTAAACAGTCCTCTCACTAAGTCAGGGGCATAATGAGTCCCTCAGAGGCTTCTGCCACCGCTGCATTGGGCTGTGCACTAATGTGACAGGGTAGCCCGGGGGTCGCGCTCGCGTACGTGTGTGTGCGTGTGTGTGCACCAGCGCTCGTTTCCTCTCAACGAAGCGTTGGGGGTTAATGAGGTGCTTGTGATTATATGTAATATTTAATGATCGTTGTGTTGGCTCAACCCCCTCGCTCCATCCAGCTCCCTCTCTTCCAAACACCTTAAGAATTACCCGAGTGATCGTTAATCCAACATGCGCTCGTTCTGCACCGGCGCACAACCGGGGGGGGGACACCGTAAGTGAACCGCGGCGCCGCCTTTTCCCGCCCCTCCTCTCGGTCATTAACTCTTAAAGACCTGGACGCGGGCAAGTCATGCAGAATTTACTACGGACACACTTCACCCGCGGAAAGAGGTGTGTGTCCTTTTTTTTCTCCCGCCGCTCCTCCGTCAATGTCGAGACGTCGGCTCGCTTCCGCTCTCCACAAGTGCAGCAGACGTGGCACGAGGTAAATTTAGCGCTTGTACATTTCACGCAGCGCCAAGCGCGCCCATTTCCTGCTTATACTTTCTCCATTTAAACAGAAATAGAGTTTTCGCTCATTCGAACAGAATGTGTGATTAAGTTGTTTTCAGTACAAATTAACACTCACCGTCTCACATTCAGAGCTTCACGGCCTTTGAGTCACGGGACGGATTTGAAAGTGGAGCGTCAGTCGAGTTTAACTGACGGTAACTTAACAGTAAATGAAAAGAGCATTTTTGTTACAGAAGAAAAACTGTGACGTTGATATGAAATGTGGAAATGTGCATTATCCCACGACGACTACGTGAAGCAGGGGTTCTCAAACTTTTTTATGTCACGCCGCAATTTGGAGGAAGAAAAATATTCGGCCCCCACCGCCACAAGACATTTTTAACAAAACGCTCCAACTTTTTGTAACTCTTCCATCCGTGCTTTTTCAAATAATAGATTAAAGAAAATTTGAATCCTTTTCAAGTAAACCAGATTGCTCCATCAGACAAAAACTAGTAACATGTGCAATCACTTTGTAATCTGTGCAAAAACCAACTAATATCTGTATTTCTTTTGAATGTTCCACATGAATGAGCTTTGTATCTATCGCTGTCCATTCTTGCTGATAATCACCCTTTTTTTTTGTGAACATCGAGCGTGGGTGTGTCAGGAAAAGAAAAGAAAATACAAACACAAAGACATTTTCTCTACCAGAAGCGTCTTCAGAGCTGCACAACAATGAAGACATTGCACATGCGTGAGGAGAGAGAGAGAGAGAGAGAGAGAGAGAGAGAGAGAGAGAGAGGGAGAGGCAGGTGTGCAGCGATGGGAAAACCCTCAGATCTCGACTCCACGCCGCACTCAAAACAGCCGTCCCTGGTGAGAATGACGGCGGGAAAAGGCCGCTGCTTTTTAGTCTGCGGCGGAGCAAACGCGCCTTTTCCCCGACGTGGAGGCGAGAGACATGAAACACTGATGAGAAGCTTCATTCAATTGTGGCTCATTGAAGTCTGAGCGACTCCTCGACACGTCGGATGCCGAGGTGGGAACGAGAGAAAGAGGCTCTGAAGACAGTCAAACGGAGCACAAAGACGGGAGGTGTTTGATTCCTCGGCTTTGTCGACTGCCGCTGAATGAGCAAATGAGCACATGAAAAGTTGAGGATTTAGAATTAAGCCCCAACTTTAGAGACATCGAGTGGTGGAAGGAGTATTCAGATCCTTCACCCGAGTCCAAATAATAATACCACTCTATGAAAATACTGCAAGGAAAAGTCCTGGACTCAAACTATGACTGAAGTGAAAGTATTACAAACATGTACGAAGAAAAATAACTCATCATGCAGAAAAACGGTCAGTGTTGAACTATTTTACATAATGTTTTTGGGATTAACAGGAAATGTTGCGTTTTTACTTTTAAGGTTGACTAAATTTGAACTCCTTTGGGTTTAAACCACAGCAATGACTGTTGTTATTGCCTTAGTTTAAGAAGTAGGATAATGTACTGCATGAAGGAACACAGCAGAAAAACATAGAGAAATCACATTGGAAAATCAACAAATGTGCCGATACATCTTTTGAGTAAAGAGTAAAAAGTGAAATAATTGTCTCTGAGGTGGAGTAGAATCCTAAAATTACATCAAATGAAAATACTCGAGTAAAGTAAAAGTACCTAGTCTGTGTACTGTACAGCATTCGAGTAAATGTACTTAAATACAAAGGCTCCGGGGAAAGCACACGGATAATCCCAGACTACTGAAAATATCTCAGCGGAGCGAATGCTTCCGTCAGATTACGTTTCATCTTTTCTAAAAGGTTATCTGTCATGAGCGAGCTTACTGTGTCCCCTGTTGAGACCCTGACAGCCCACTGAGCTTTCACAGATAAATGCTTTTGTGAGCATGCCAGGTGTATGGCCACTGTGAGAGCCTTTGGTTTAAAAAAAAAAAGAAAAGCTCTCTGACATTTGACCTTTATCAACAGTTTCATTCCACATGCGACCTAAGACACAATGCATTAGCTATGGACAGAGTCTGACGGTCCTCCTGAGCGCTGTGCAGCTCTGCAGAGGAAGACATGTGAATTATTTTTAGCATATGTCCACTAAAACTGCTGACAAACAGAAATGCATAACAATAGATTATTGCTGGCTCAGCCTCAAGTATGATTCATCACAATAACAAAACAAAGAAAGACCTATTTTACAGGCAGACTCGCGATTGCGATTTGTTTGAGGAAAAAAAAAAAGGGACGATTGCTCGTGGTCACTGGTGCATCACATACGAACACCACAACACACAGGGAAATAGTTTCTTCGAAAATATAATTCACTATCCAGCAAATCCAGAATCAGCAGTTAAGTTGTTTTATGTACACGTTCAATATCATGAAGCGTGCTGATGCAATTGCATGGCGTGCCGTGTAACACGGCCTCATACTCCTGACTAGCAAAGCCATGTTGAGTGTCCGGTGCAGTAACACACGTTCACATGAGCTGTGTACACTGGCTGCTGTTGTGCGCATGCGCTGAATAAACACTCGGTGAGTTTCCAGAGCAAAGAGACGATGGTTGTCTGTCATTTTTCTCCCGTGAATGCTAGCTGCTAGGAGCTACTAGCTAACCACTTTGGTGACTGTAATGACGGCGATAGCTGCAGGAATGTCGAACGCTGCAGTAAAGAATACTTCTCACGAGTTTAGCGAAATGGTTCGGTCGCCGCAAGTTTACAGATTTACGTAAGTGCTTAAACTTAACGTTTTTTTTCTTTTTTTAAGCCATTGGTATCTTCACACAAGGGTTGCGGTATTTTAGCAATTTAAATAAAGTTTATAAACCACGTGGTTGCAGAGATAATTAAGTTTCCGTTTTTAAAAACAAGTTTTTGTTGTTGTGAAAACCAGGCTGGGGGAGAATGGGGCTTAGCTTATAGCGATAATCAATCTTTTTTTTTTTTTTGCAATATCTTGATTTAGTTGTCCAAAGCTCCAAACATTCCTTGCAGAAGAAATCCAACATCCGTGCTGAAAGGGAGTAATAAAAGCTGCCATGTTTTCCCAGAGTGGTTGCATTTTAAACTAAAAACTCTGAACTCGTGCCAGCTTCAATCGTGTAAAAAACAAATGATATATAGATTAAATGAAACATTTCATACTGAGTACGCCAATTAAAAAATAAGCTTTGTTGACAGTTATATAAAGCTCATTTATCTCGACGCAGACTACCAGAAACAGAAGTTTTGTCTGTTTTACAACTGATCAGGAGAACCAGTGAACCCAACGGGCTCCATGTTGTGAACAACAGCCCAGCGGTTGTTTTCCTCACGTACGCGATTGGATTCCCAGCAGCTCAGCTGGGGAAGAAGCAGGTTACGAGCATCTGAATGGTTGTTGTTGAAGAAGAGTATTTACTTGTTCTACCTGATTTACTCAGAGGCTTTACTTTGATGTGAACCAATATTGAGCATCATGTGGAAGAAAACTTCCCTTATACTCTGTGTGTATCTATTTATATGTATGTATATCTCAAAACACTGATTTTTGTAGCCTTTAAAGTCACCATTTTAATAGTTTTAAGGAAATACCTTCTTTCACTTCTCAGATATGAATTAAACATTGAATTGACATTTTACTAATGCAACAAGTAGATATTAGAATGACAAATTAGCTTGAAGAGCAGGAGTTCAAATGAATAATTTATCTGTACAAACACTGCATACTCAAGTTCTCTGAGAGGGGATTTTAATTGTCTCAAAATGCTTCAGTGTCTATAGAATGAAACTAAGGACCAATGCTCTTCTCTGTCAAAGCAGTTCATTATTAATGCGTCAGTCGTGAATGTGCTCTTGACTGACAGCTGGTGTAACCTATGGCGACATTGAGGAAATGGAAAATGGGTCAAGCAACAGAATGAAGTTGATGTCGTCGACAGAGATGGCTGATTGATGATGATGCAACAAATAAATAAAAAGTATGTTTATGGGATTATGTTGTACTGATATTGCAATTGTGATATGATTTCCATTATTGGAGGGAATCATTCAATCAAACATATTTAAATGACTAAGTTGTGATTTTTGCCAGGATCTGCCCCAAATAAAGATGATTTTTTTTACATTTGAAGCATGTGATGTGTAGGCCAGAATACCTATATTTAAATTGAAATAGTATTTTGCAAGCTAAACTGATGGTGAATGTGATACATGCTTAACCCACAGAGGTCTGAGGTCACGCTCATATCTCACTGAGTGGATCATCTGCGATGACGTGAGAGCAGGACAAGGAAGCTGAACGTCTACTGATTCCGCCAGAGTTGAAACTATACCTCTGTACTGTTTAATCGCGAAGACAGTAATATTCATAAAACGTCAATGTCTGTGCGACGCGGCGCCGTGCCACTCGATTCGGGCGAGCTAACAAGAGCATGCTAGCATTTTCCTTGTGAGCATGTTAGCGTGCATATCGCTCTGCCTAAGTGCAGCAGTGGCTGCAGACTCTGAGTCTGGTTTTCCCAGAACGGTAAAACATTTAAGAGCTGCATTTGAGCTGTACATTAACTGTGTCACTAATGTATTACCGCAAACTAAACTGACCTGAGTGCGTTCAAAGGCTTACGCAACAATCCCTCTCCAGTTGAGACAAACATGCACTCCAGTATCCATGAATGTGACTGACCTGCAAAGTTCAGATGGCGGATGTTCTTCAGCAGGTGAGTGCCGTTGATGTGATCCATTTTGGCGCAGAGGCCCACCTTCCCCGGGCAGAGCTCCTGGTGCATCTTGTGCAGGGCATGAGCCATGGCGTAGACGGCATCGATAACAAACTGCACTTTTCCTTCCTGCTCATAGTTGGAGTCCTTTCCAATCCGCTCCTGATCTGCAAGACACGGAAAGTTGTACGTCAATACGCCGCAATGAGTGCCATTTTTGCAAAATTGCCCGCCCGCACGCAGTTAAATGGTGGGTAAGTTCTCCTGTGCGGTCACTCCTTCAGCTCATAGTTAAACATGTCAAGTGAGAGGTTGAGTCTCACATTTGTATCCGCCTAGTTCAACAATCCGGAGGGAGATTGTAAAGGATTTCACGAGTGTGTTTGAAATACTCGGTGGGTAATTCTCTCAGCCACATCATGCAATCAAGAAGAAATGTGTTCACTCAAGGACTGGAGTGGGTTCCATGAACGGGTACAGCTTAAAGAATTATCTACTCGCGAGTTTGTCTCTGACCCTCGTTTGAAGTGGGCTGGTGATGAATAGCAAATTTAGTGCTTGTCCCAGACAACTAATATCCATAATGGTAGCGAAAAAAACATTTTTGCAGCGATCCATTTTGGAACTCAATTACAGAAGAACTTGAAGATACTCCTGGTGTAAAATCGATCTTTTTTCGACACGTCGCGTCACACCCACTTTGGAGAGCAGCTCAGGTCGGACCGGACCTTTTAAATGGAGGGTGTGGCGTCGGTCCAAAAGCCGCGCCGGAGGAAGAAATACATTGCTCCTCGGTGAGTCTTATTCTTTCTACGCTGAATGGGTCTTGCCTCTCGCAATTAGGTGGAAGGTAAATATCTGGACCGCTGCAGAGGACCAAATCAATTCCAATATCTGAAGTGCAAGGTTTTCTCCTCCGGGAAATCTCATCAGTCAAAAAACAAAAAGTCTTTCTCGTCTCTCCGGCAGGAATACATGGATTTCCCTCCGAGCGAGTCTGTACACATTAGGACTCGGACCTACGTGTCCATTCCATTAGCTGTTACTCGCAGTATATGCCTCATGCCATTTTCCATTAGCAACTTTAAAAAAAAAACAGATATATGTTCCATTATGATCGAATCCTGACCTGCTTGACTGAGTGTCCGACTGTGAATTAAGTCGGAGGAAACGGAGACCCAGGAAATGGAGACATCCATTCACAGGACGGGGATAATCCCCTCATAGGCTCAATGTAATAACTCGTGATAGGAGTTTATTAATCCCGGCCCAGGGCGTTCCATAGGTTTTTGTGATTGTTAATTGCTATGAGGCGGTGGGGGGAGATACAACATGCCAATCCCAACTTCTCCTTTCTCCTCTCAGGTCTCAAATCGGAAAGCCGTCTCCGTGCAACTCCGCTTCACGTGCAGGAGAGATTAAAAAAAAAGCAGGTGTGTTCGGTTGAGATTAATAGTAGACTAATTACCAGGGATGAGCTGATGATGGAGCCGCACATATTTATATACATGCCAAATGGATGTATTAATTAGGCTTTGCAAGTTAATAAGCGCACAGTGGGGGATGTGCTGGTGTCATTTCTAAAATAAATGTGGGTGCAAAATTACCTGATGGCGTGTGGAGACGTTTTTCATCAAATTTAGCACATGAATGTGAAATAACGCCCGATGTGGTAAATACGATATCTCAACCGCTATGAGATGGCTTGCCATGAAATGTGGTACAGATATCTACGGTGTCCAGAGGAGGAATCCAACTGTGTTCAAAGTTGTTTATAATTTTGGTTTGACATCATAAATCCGCACGTCAAACCAGAGAGCTTTTCCAAATTGACACTATACAACATACAAAGCACAGTTACTTGGCATAGGACAACGTCGTATATCTGAAACAAGTAAATAAACAACCAGTTTAAACAACTCGTTAAAAATGTAAGTTTTTTCTTCTTTTTCGGGGGGATATTGTGAAAATAAACAGGGAACAAATTGACATGGGCTTCATCAGGGACTGTAGAAACCATGTAAGGAATCCATGGATGTAAAGTATAAGAATTAAGTTTCTCAATTTAGAAGTTATGAACCAAAATGTGTTGATTTAATCAGAGGTGTAGTTTCTCGGGATGCACGCGACATTTTCAGTCCGAATTATGAAACCTGGGCTTCGGGTATGGACCGATGCCGAGGAGATCTAATGTCAGTGTTAAATGAATAAGCTGTACGGTGTGGAAGGGCCCGGGATCACTCTCATGTCAGGCGTGACAAAATATAACAAATAAATGCAGACATACTGTAGATGTACTGAATTGTCATGGATTAAAATAGTGGTACCTGATACCAGATGGCATCGCTGCATCTCTAGCGTCTAATCAGACTTTTGAGTTGATGATTTTCCTTCCTTAATAAAGCAAATATATATGTTCAACCATGAAAGGTTTCAGACACAAGAGCACTTTATGTTGCAGAGGTAAAATAATAACAGCAGCAAACAGACAATTTAGCTTTGATGTTGGGACTAATAACCCAAAATGCAAGATGTACATTTGGTGCAATCATACTGTTATTTTTTATCTGCGAGTGACATATTGGACTACCTCGATAGCAAAAGGAAAAGTAGCATGTCACAGCAAAATAAAGTGAAACCTGGGAATAAAATGGATGTGAAGGAATGATTCTTGTTGAATAAAACATATACAGATAAAAAAAAACTTTGTAAATATTGTCAATACATGTTTAACCGGCTTGTTTAATCAGGATCACAGTTAATTGTATTCATAATGTCACTGTGACATTAGGTGTTTTATTTAATTGGCTGATGATATATTGGGTGCGTACTTGGAAATCCTCACATTTTCTGGTTGAGGAGCTTTCACAAATGATTAAATGTGCATATATGTTAACAGCATGATGCACCGCCAGTGTAGTGACCCACGCCGATGCATACGTTCATCTTCCCTCACGCCTCTGGTGAGGTTTCAGGCATGTCGGCTGTAGCGATGCATTACCAGACATTTCATGACAGATCGCTCGTTCTTCATGCAACATCTGTCCTCTTCAGGTGCAAGCAATTTTCCAACAAACAAAAAAAAAAGCCCCTTCAATCTGAAAGAGTGCCAGCCCCCAAATCAGCAAAGGTCTCCTTCTGTTCGCCATCTTTCATTCACTACAATCTCCGACTCTTGCTTCAGACCAGAGGGGCTTTAATGCCCCCGATTATCTCGTGTGCTTTTGAAATGCATGAATTATTGTCGGAGGTTACGGCTCAGTAATTAAGGGCCACAGGGCATTGATTGGACAGAGATTGTCACAGTTTGGCCTACATGCTTATGCCATTGGGAATCTTTTGCGAGCCAGAATGAGAGAGAGTGATATTTCTCTTGCAGGCTTGGCAGGCCACCCACACTAACTTTGTATTGTCTCTTCTCCATAAGACCATTTCCCTTCTCCCCCCCCCCCCCCCCCCCTCTCCGTCTCACTCTCTAGCTCCCTACTCGTTGGCATTTTTGGCTCTTTCACACACATTTTTTTTTTACAGGCGGGCGTTTTGCTTTCAGAGAAATCCATTAAGATTAAGCAGAAGTAAATGTGAAGCAACGTGTGGGTGTCTTCCACTCTGAGGTGTCACACAAGACATTTGTGTGACTTTGTGACAGTGTGTGTGGGCTGAGACCTTTGACCGGTTTTTCATCTCGCGATTGGCCAGAAGCCATCCAGTTCTCTCCTGCCAAAACATTTGGGCTGCCTCTTAAATTAATCTGACACATGGCGCTGTGTGCCGCGCTTATTTATTTCATTACTGGGTTCATCTTACAATTTGACTTTATATCTTGGTATTACTGAATCGACAGCTAAAGCTGCAATTTAGGTTTTAGGGTTTACAGTTGTTTGCATTATTGAAATATCTGTAAAAGAGGTTTTAAATTAAAAGGATATTTACTTTGACTATGAAATATTAAAAAACAAACAGTGAAAGACGTCAATCACAGATTCCTAGATCCGAAAATAATGTCTTCATGTTACTTGTTTTTCTCCCAATAATAAAGCCAAAGATATTACAGCCACACGGATCTGAAACAGGAAGCAGCGATGGTCATGTGAGAAGGAATCAGCAAATATTTGCCTTTTTTTCTTCATGAATCACAAACAAATATGTTATTATCAAAGCTGATCATGTAACTGACCAATCGATTGGACTTGAACTATAGGTTAAAAATGTCAAAATTGGGATTTTAAAAGTGCATTTTACCTTTAAAATATGATGAAACACAACATTTGTGTCTTATAGTGTGACTGTTTCAAAGTCACAAGTGTTCTAACTCGCTGAACATTTGACTTCTACCTGGTATCCAGCGGTACATTACGCCTCCAGGAAAGAGTCGAGATATTGTCCTCAAACACCTCCTATGCTGTATTTATTTTAATCATACAAAAAAAAAAAATAATGGGCCCCATCTCTAACCAAAATGCATGCTGGGAAAGGCTCCAGCTTCCTGCAACCATGAACAGGATAAGCGGTTTAAAAAATAGATGCTTGGATGAAAAGGCAAAGCACACGCTCGCTCTATCTGCATTGCTGTGTTTCCTGCTGTGCCCACATCATTAATATGCAAGAGAAATAAGGAGCCTATGAGCCGGTCTCATACCTTACCTCACAGCCTTTCCACACTAATCAATGTCAGCGTTACATCTCCTTCATTCCCATATAAAAGACAAGTCTCCCTTTCCCCCCCTCTCCCCCCCTCACAAGTCCTTCATGCCCTCCTTATCCTTTGATCGCGCTGAGCCGCCGAACCCTCTCAGGACGCCGATGACTCTGCGGCACGCCCCATGCGGCGCTCTCACAGCCGCCTCGGAGACGTTACCCAGTGTCACACTTTAACCTCAAACAAATGCCGCGAGACTCTCTCTCTCTCTCTCTCTCTCTCTCTGTCTCTCTCTCCCCTCCACGAAGCAGAGCCCACGGATACGCTCGGCGCTTACATGTCTGTAACGAGGAAGGCATGTCGTGGAGCTACCGGCTGCGTCGCACGCGTACCTACCGCGGTCGCCTTCCCGCTCAAGCGAGAGTGTTCACCATGTTCGGAGTCATGAAATGAACCCCTGCACCGAGGGGTTGTAATGAGTAAATTATGGAGAGGACGCGCACATTTGGAGTAGGGAAGTGCGTCAACTCGTGTAATCATTAAAGGATCATTTACTTTTACATTAACGTTGACTGGGTTGTGGATGTCTTACAGCACTAGTGATCACTTCAGTCAATTATTTGGTCCAGTGCTCGAGATTTAGGTGGCGTGTGTCTCATAATTAGTTCATTCGACAGTGTGAACGACGTGTTCTTTTTCCCACTTTTGCAGTTTCATTCTTTGGTATTTGGTTGTTGTGTTTTAATGCTTCTCGTCTTGTTTGCAAACCCGCAGGAAAAATCCAACTCCAGTGAACAGCCTCACCTTTTGAAGCAGCTCATCTTCATTATGAAGGATGGGTCTGGTGATATTTCATACTTCTCTCTCCTGTTATTAAAGACCTTAGCTTGTTTTCTATAATATGTTTAATGGTCTCTAAATGTCCTTTAGGTACCATTGTTGGCGTTACTTCCTCCATCCTGTGACACCTGCACTCTGCATTAGTGCATTTGCAGGTGTTGCGCTTCATATGACGTTTTATTTCGCTTGTCAAATATTGCAGTGTTATGTGAATATGAGGTGTTGACATTAAACAAGTAATAACCTGTCGCTGTGACGTCATAATGAGCTTATCAGATTGTCCGGCTGCAGTAAGACGGCACAGAAGGCGCTGGTAGTAAATGCACGGCCCGCCACTGGTTTAAAGCCTTTTGTAGCTTCAGACTGAGCGGCGCAAAGTCTGATTTAATAGCCTGAAGCATCCGTTTGAGGCTGAAGGAATGCAACAATCCGGAGATGTGGCGGTACTGTAGAAAGAAGAGAGCTTATGTCCTTATCTCAGCCGTTTGAGGCTCGTGGCTTGAGGCTACATTAGCCGCTACGAGCGGAACTCACCTGAGCATCTGTGACGGTGTTTGTCTCGGTCTTTTCATGAGATCTGTTGACAGTAGGAAGAATAGACAACATCCCCAGACGTATCCTTTAAAAACCTGGCGGGTTGTGCGTTAGCCAATTCACTGTAAAAACTTCACTTTTTGTATAAGCTGAAAGGGATACTTGTAAATATTCCAGCAACCCCTCTATATGAGGACTCCGGGGACAGATGCATGAAACTCTTTTTTTTAAAACTCCCAGAACAAAAGCGTGTACGTGCACAATGGAAACACGCCGTCTTTAAGCCAAATCTAAACCCCTGCGCGCACACCTCCTTATGCTCCGAAAATGTAAACACGCGTTTGCAGCGTTATCCAGAGTGTCGATCAGTCGGCACGTTCCTGAACCGTCCCCGGCGCTCCCCGAGGAGCTGGTCCACGTTCTCGCCAGCGCTCTCGCTGGCGAGCTAACCGGGGGGTCACTCGTTTCCAATCTCAAGACTAACTCGTCCATCAGTATTAGCTTTTCCGTCCGAGCGTTTCCCTGCAGTGTTTCTCTCAGCGTCGGGACTGTGAAGACGTTGCCAGCAGTTGGTTTTGAAGCTCACCTCCTGAGTAAAAGTTGGAGTTTCTCTCTAGTGCATTTAGTGAGTCTGTACCGGTTTCCTGCAGAACTGTTTTTAGTCGTTTACCGTTTTGCCAAGATCTTCCTTTGTTAAATCAAGGCTATAAATAAAAAAAGCAACGAGACCCTTTTGAGTTTTGAGCCTCTAGACAAAACTCCTTATCTCTTCATAGTGGACTTTATTTATTACAGACACCAATACAGAGAATATATAAGTGTGATGATCACTCCTACAAGAACACATAATAGATATTAACCTATCTATTAAAACTGTGTGTACATGCTGTATGTATGCACGTCAAAATCACTGTTTTATATGGCAACATCCACGCAGCCTTTGAGTTTTAATGCACAGTAGGAAGGGAAATAGTTGCTTCTTCTTGGTGTATTTCATTTTACTACATTGTAAAAAGCAATATATTAACATATAGTCTTCAGGAAGCTTGACTGAGAAAAGTTTGAGAGATAAACAATCAGGTGGAAATGTGCGATGGAATGAAACTTCCGTGAATTAACTACCTGACAAATCAACGTTTTCATCACACATATTTATAAATAAAATGCTTGAGTTTCAGTATTTCCATGAAGCAGTGCTGCTTACTGATTGGTCTGTTGCCATCACACAGAGTTAACCATCAACGGTGCGGCAGGAACTCGGAGAGCGAACACATTACTGTCGGCTTGTGGCATCTACATCTCATCACCCAATAATAATGACCAGCCATTACTGCCGCATACCACGTTATAAGGTAATGGAAGTCATGATGGAAGTAATGTATGAACACATTTCCTCTTACGTTTCTTCGAATACACAATTAGTTTTATATTTTGTTCCTACATCAGCCTCTGATTTATGATCAAGTGGGACTCATCATTCTGCACCCTGTGGGTAACATTTGGTGCATCTGGAGTTGACTATTGTTCCTCCTCACAGAAAATTAAGAAACAAAATTGGAGACAATGGAAGAGACTGCTGCTGCCGCATGAGGCTCGTAATACACTCAGCTGCTAGTTTATTACTTTATCAAGCTAGCGAAAACATCTGGAGTGCAATACATATAACAAGAGGTCGATTGATTGTGGATTTTTTTTAAAGCAGATATAAAAGCAAATCTTTATAGCAGGAAAAGGCCAATTTATGAGCTGATCCGCCCTTTATGACTTATTACAGACTGTACAAACTGGGAAACTGACTGAACAACCCAAAGAAGTCACCAGGAAGGTCGTTACTTTGATTCCCTGGAGTGTGTGTGTGTGTGTGTGTGTGTGTGTGTGTGTGTGTGTGTGTGTGTGACTTCAACCTAAAGACACATTATTCAGCTGGATGAGAGATTTAAAATGAAGTATGAGTGTGAGACTTTGATGAGTTTGCAACTACGTCCTCAATGAAGTACTGCTCTATCTGACGCGTCTCCCTCCGCTTCTCTCTGTGTCCGCCGCACATGACGATGTTGTGAAACAATACCGTTTTTCGTTATCTTTACTTGTGGCACGTGACTGGATGGAGCCTCGAGGACTGAGCTCAGTGCGGCGCTGGCACTTTGGGAAGCAAGCGTCAGTGATAAAAGGTAAAAGACAGACGTCTCTGATACAAACAGGTAGCTCAGAAACTTGGAGAATCAAATTACTCAGCTTTAAGTTCTGTCGTCCAGGTCGCCTGCTGAAGTTAAAAACCTCTGGACTCTGAAGAAGCGACACTGTAGATGTGTGTGCCTCTGGTTTGTGTCTCCGCTTGTACTCCAACACGAGCGTGGAGACTCGAGTGTCGACGGACATTTAGCTTCTCATTCAGCGGAAAAGCAGGTGGGTAAAATATGTATTAAACCAGCGGGTACACTCACTGTCCTAGCTAGTATGTATGTGTGTGTGTGTGTGGTGGAATTATTGTCAGTAACGACAACTGAGAGTTTAGCTTCATGCATGTACGTCTTATTGGTTTCAATGCTTCCAGGTAGTGTATGCACGTCTCGACATGAACCATACACATTCTCAAGAGTCTATACATGAACCTTCTGGGTCACATGAGTATTATCTAATGTCCGAGGTCTTAATTAGAAATGTAAAGTAACCTTCATTGTTAACTTTGTGCTACTGGAGCGTTGTTCTCGTGACACATACTGAACACCTTGCACAGGTTTTATTCTACATGTGGTTTTGTAATTTCTGTTCCACATTTTCTTTCATTTCCTTTAAATGTGAGGTGTCAGATGTCATAGATGTCATTGTTCTAGCTGTGAGGTGACATTGTTGAGCTGCATTGTTAAATTGTGAGTGGATTTTTTTTACTTTTATCATTAGCAAGCACCAAGGTTTGTTTTACAAATGTAAAAACAGAACAAAGCAGAAAATGTATTCTTTAAAGTTTCCCTCTGTGAAGCTAATGCGCTAACACGCTGCTCACATTAGCTACCCTGCAGGCTTCAAGTTGTTCATCATCCTGTACTGTTCAGTACTTTTTAGGCGTAAAATGTAATTAGTTGCTGATTAATATGGTCGACTAGTTGTTTCAACCAGCTCAATATATCTGTATGCTTATAGGCACAAATTAAGAAGCAAAAAGATGTCTGGCCCTGCTAAATAATATGATCAGGAATATCTTGAAAGTATAATTATCGTGTAATCAGCATGTTTCTCACATCGTGGCACCCAAATGATTATCATTACACATATTAAGTTAGAGTTATTATTGTGAAGCATCCTTTATATTGATCATTGTTAGTGTAGGAAAAAGTAACAGAGTTTTACCTCAGAACAGGGATGCTTCTGCCCCCAGGCAACTTTTTTTGTCTCCCTCATTTTTTAAATATATGTTGTACTACCTAATTGGGGATTAAATCTTCATATAATGCGCCGTCTTTTTCCTCAAGACAGATTGTGCTCTCCACAGCTGTACAACGTATGGCACGGAGCCTGAAGCTTTAACCGTGCAGCCCAGCTGAGCCAGTCGCTTGTTATGGCCATGTGGGTAAACCCACTAGACTCAGCAGAAACACAGCGCAGCACTGAAATGAGCTGCGAGTTTAAATATTGAATCTAAAAGGTGCTTTTGAACTTTATAGGTGTGCAATGCTGTCATAACACATCCAGAGCCAAATGTGTCCCTTAAGACATCAGGCGAATGTTTTCACGGCGGTTAAAAGTTGGAACACAAAGAGCGTGAGACAAGCTTTTTTACACCACAGGAGGAGAGTTTCTTACTTGTGCACTTCTTCAGCCCGGACCCTTTCTTCACGGCGTGGCGGCTGAGTTTGCAGCTGAAGTTGTTCTCCCAGAACTCGGCGAACCAGATATTCCTTCTGTTGTTCTCCAGCGTTCGGCTGACGAAGTAGCGATCAAACCCTGGACACATCGTTTCATTGTCACAGACCATAGTGTGCATCGGCGCAAAAAAAACAAAACAACGCCGTCGGTACAGTTTGAGAGCCGACGGCTGCGACGGCGCAATTGATTCAATATTAAACGTCGCGTTCAATTTAATGTGTAGCTCTGCTTGACAGAAATGTTAAACTTTTCATGATCACATCATCAATGGTTAAGCATTAGAAATATGTTTTTGTCCGCTTCTGCAAACAGACACGGCCCTGCGTCACATGAAAAGAACATCTTCCCTGAAATATCCACATGGTTTTATTATCGGATGCATGCACAGAGCACAATGCGCTTCTCTGTACCTTTGATGGACAGCCGCTTGGGCAGGATGGTGACGGCTCCCTCTGCCATCTCCTCCTGGTGCACAACCGGAGAGATCTTTGAGCCCCAGCTGTCCGACCCCACCCAGATGAAATGACCCGTCTGGTTGGCCTTTTTAGCTGCGTGAAGCAGCTGCCTGCGAAAGGTGAGGAAACAGATGTTGCCGCGGATAAGGTCAGCATTCCCCGGCCGGCTCGGCTTTGATTTTGTTTTGCAATTGGTTACACGGCGGTCCGGGCGTCGCCGGCCGAACCGCCGTTGCTCTGATGTCGTTAATCTTCAAGGGAGTGTTGTGCAGCTATTACCAGGACCTACCTGATATCATCTTCGTTGGCGAAAAGTATGACGACTCTTGCGTTTGGGTTTTCTCGGAGGCGTCGGATGATCTTGTCGAACTCTCCCTGCTTGGGCTCCCGGGGAATCTTGACAGACTGGGAGATGCACACACCACCTAAACACACACACACACACACACACACAGAAATGAAAGTTAACATGAATTAAACATGAAAAATGTCACATTTGAATTCAACAAAAATGTAATTGGGTCGTAAATAAACAACGAGGTAGTGAAATCGAGGGCTTTAAGTTGTCACTTTTCCAGGTTGTGCTTAAAAAATTGGCTTCTGAAAGAAAGAAACAGCTCTGTAAGAGTTTCTTAATACAAGGCATTTTCTTTATCTACAGTTTAGCAGTTGATGTAATTATGTGTTATAGTGTGTATGCATATTATTTATTATTTATATACAGAGCATCATACATTCCTGTACATTCCCATGTGGATTCATCTCATACTTTCCTGCTACTTTTAACGGGACTCATTCACATTTTAACTGTATGTGTCATGTTTCTTACTTTTCCCATGATTCCAATCAATGCCATTGTATTTTTCTGTTGTAAAATATATCTACATATAGAGTTATTCACGTTCCTACAATAGGGAATGTTATGGAAGCCCATTTCCCCCCCAAAAAGTCATAATTGTGACACAAAGAAAACAAAATATCATAATTATGACAAAAAAGTACGACAAAAAAGTATGACAAAAAAAGATATGATAAAAAAATATGACAAAAAGTTGACAAAAAAAAATCTGACAGAAAAAAAGTAAAATAAAGTTTTAAAAAAGAAAAAGACATGATGAAGTAAAAAGTCAAAATTATGAGATAGAAAGTTTTTGTGTCATAATTATGCCTTTTTTTCATACTTTTTATTTTTAATTTTTTTTGTCATCATGATTATAATTATGTTTTTGTTTTTTTGGCGGAAATGGGCTTCCATAGCATGTCCTGTTATTGACAAAGGAACAACAGGCCTCACAAGTCTTTTCATTCAAACATTTACAAATGCTGTGTTTGCTAACTATGTGCGACTTCAAAGAGCAGGTAAATGTTTTGTCATGCATGAAGCTGTTAATGAGAGCAGAACGTGTGTGGCGCCATGTCGACAGTGATGACTGGCATGCAGCGTTTACTGACTGTTCACCGCGCTACACCGGCACACAGAGCATTTAGGCAAGACTGTGAATGCTCTTGGCCTGAATCCCCGCTCAGACCCGTAATACAGCACACTCACAATATGACCAAGACTTAAGAGTCCTCGCAAAAGCAAACTGAAAAGTACCCGACCCCCCAAAAAAAACAAACAAAAAAAAAAAGGCTGTCGGGATGTGTTTTGTGCAGTCGCAGCAATGTTTCCACTGCTTCTCCAACAGGATTTCTTAGGGGAGATTTAGAGTGCCTCAGTGTGGCGTGTTTGTCTGACGGATTGCTTCTTAGCATCCTGCAGCTCTCAGGACAGTGGGGACACGACCGAGACAACGTCTTAGTACATCCTGTACGCTCGCTGTGGAGCTTATATATATATACCAATATATATATGTACCATAGATGCGTCCTGTGTGGAAGATGGTGACCGGAGTCAGGGAAGCTGAACTATGTAATTAATTCTTTGCCAAAGTGAGTTTGTATTTGTCATGTGAAAGATTAGCTCTCCAGCCCGACACGTTGTCCCCCTGAAAGCCATCACAGGAAACAACCACGGAAATGATTGTACAATTACCTGCAAATTAATTAAAGCAACACCTCCCTCTCCATCAGCGCGAGTCATGTCGACGACGTGACGCGTGAAGCTCCCGCAGATAAAAATAAATAAATACAACAGCGCAGAGCCATTGTTATATTAGTGGTTGTAGATTATTGTCCCGTGTGCGTGACCTGCATGGTGGTGGAGGTGGTGGTGGTGGTCTAGACTCCCTCGGGCCCGGCTCAGCGAGTGGACAGCCAAATCCAGATTTAGCTGTCTGAAAAAGTTTCGAGGTTTTTGAGACAGTGTTGGATGAAACTCTCCGGTTCTTTCACAGCTGTCACCAAAACCTCGTTAAGTTTGAGAAGGTCGGACAGAATTTCTGACCTTGTTTCTCAGACAAGCAATGGTTTTAAATTTTGCGAGCAAAAGAAGAGGAAAACTGCAGCAATCTCTGCAATGAGAGCTGCGTGGAGACACGCATTGAGAATGATTCGCCGCAACGGCTAATGAGAGTTTACGAAGAAACCAACGTCCCCGTCGTCCAAATGGATCATCTGGCTCGGTAACAACTTTCTCTTTTTTTTCCAGCATGGATTACTGCAGATGAAATAGATTTGGTAAGATTCTCTTTCTTCTCCAGCTCGGTTTTTGACTTCATTAGGCAAAAAAACAAAAACAAAGGCGGGACAGCAGGGTATCAAGATCGCTCGCCACAAAATCAAAAATACTAAATCTTTTATTCCGTGACCCCCCCACTTAGGTCACGTCTTTCTTTCTTCATCACTGCAGCAAACAGAATTTCAGTCACGCGGCTTTTTGTACTTTACTCTCTTTTAGAGAGTAAAGTACAAAAGTCTTGAAAGTCTTGAAGCTCTGGGCTCACGGTAAGAGGCACATATTTCATCGCTGCTTTTTAATACTTCAGAATTGAAGGCTTTTACTCTTATTTATTTTGTTGCAACAGTAGAAAAACAAGCAAGTCTGTTTGCAGCACTGGATCCATTTTTAGCCGGCACATTTCTCCGTCTCAATCTTTTGTGGATGTAGCTCGATAGCTATGCTGCGAAGCTTCGATTGGTCAATTGTTCCTCTGACTGAGGGAAAAACAGCAACAACAAGATTGTGTTGGTGAGTCAGCGGTGAAACTGGGTTAGAGATTAGATTTGTAGATTCTTTATAAATAAACATGAATAGTTTATGGATTAATGGTTTCTGGTGCAGCTCTGTCAAGTCCAATGTTCTGACAAGGCGGTTAGCAACAAGGATTTGAGATCGTTTCAGGTTCCTAAAAAGGTTTCTTCAACACATCCAAACAAGTTTCTTTTTGATGCGTTACAGATTTTTCGCAGGACGTCCATCGGGTCATTTCATCCGAGAAGGAAATTTTAGGTATCCATTAAAAAAAAAAAAAACATCACACTTTAACTGTCTGGTTGCTTCTCATCATCTGTTAGTTTACGGCAGGCTGCTGAAGGGAGAGCGTTTTCATCACTTCAGCAACGTGTGCGGTGACCCACTTGTCCAGTTGACTCAAACAGACTCTATTATCGTCAATTTGGGGTGTTTACTCAAATTGACGGGTTGGGATAAGTGAGAAGCATGCAAACCACACCGTCACTTTGAGCTTCTCACATGCCACAGTGGAAGACTTTTTTCCCCACACGTGGTCCTCTCCACGACGTGTTCACTGAAACGAACGGAACATAATGTTGACAAATAGCTGCGGCGGCGTCAGGACCGCCGCAGACGTGTAATCCGTCTTTGCCACAATGGCTGAGCTGCTTTCATTTTCTGCTTTTCATTTATATTTAGATGCCTCCCGGATAACAGCGGACACAGTGCGCGTGTGAGATCAAGTCAAGACATCAACAACCGCTGCGGTTTTTTCTTTGTGCTTGAATTATGAGAACACCAGATTACGTAAAGCGTGAAATCAAATGATGATCCAAATAAGCTGACGATAAGATTGAGAATGCAGCGAGAAGATCTATTGAGTCATAAATGGGGATGAGAAACTGTGAAAGAATGTTTTTAATGACCTGTGGTCATCAGAGACTAAATTCAAGGACAGTCAACCGTTTTCTCTCACTCGCCCACTGCTTGATGCCGCGCTGCACGCTCGACTCGGACTGAAAATATTAAATGTACATACAAATGTAACTTAAAATAAACCCATTGTGATGTCATTTCCACGACAATTCATTATAATACCATACTGACAATGTATATTGAAGTTAATATTTAAATACTAGGCAATTAAAGGAACTTCAGCGAAGCTTAAAAGCAAGTTTGCGTCTTGTCAAAGCCAAACCTTTCGTAGTTATAACGCAAATGAGGAAAATATCAAAATATCCCATTCCGGATAGAAAATGAAGACTGAGAATACAAAAAACTGAAGTAATGCTTCTAGGATACAGCACAATCAAACAAAGACATAACAATACGTTTATGGAAGACTCTAAACCTATATCAAAAGTAGTAATTAGTCAAATGCAAACCCTATGCGGGGGGGAATATCTGTAGTAAAATCTGAATAATGCAATCTGAATGTTAAAAATAAAACAAAGTTGTGAGTGTGTCGTATGGGACTTACTTCGGGCACATTTGCGTTGTCAAAGTCGTGAATGTGTTTCCTAACTTCTTTAATTTGTGACACAAAAAAAACATGAGGTCACTGTAACTTTAACTTCTGACCCCAAAAATTCAAATCAGTTCATCCCTGAATCCAGATGGACGTTTGAGCAGCGGCAGGCCTATTAGCTTATTTTCTCACAGCTCCTGTTTTCCTCTGTAGCTCTGCTTCCAGCGCAGCTTTTTATCCAATCAGATTTCACCTCCTATGTCTCTATGGAGGAAGAGCAGCCGAGGCCTTCCAGCTGGCCTTTGCAGATTAAATTACATGGGGATGTCGTCGTGATTGTCAGTCTTCAACCAATCAGATCTTTAGTTTGACATGCCGGGCGTATTCTTTGCTACCTAGCTGCTAGCAGAACTTAGTTGAAGTAGGAATGCACAGATGTATGAATTCATGAACGTTTGTGTTGATGAGGAACATTTGAAGTATACAGTATCTCGTGTGTATTGCATCAGCGCCTCTTAAATCCGGGATTAAATTTCCACGACGCTGAACTCCGCATGAGCTGACAAAAGCATTTTATTGTAACAGGAACTTTAGTGTCACTGCGTTCATTTCGCCTGTATTTCACATCAGTAAGAGCCCATTTTCTATTTCACGGCTTTCATGTAATAATTCAAGGTAAAACATTCTGTAATTTCCTGTTTGAATCAGGACTTGTGAGAACAGCAGTGAGCTTGCTAACCTTGCAGTAGTCCTTAAAAAAAAAAAAAAAAAACGGCTGCTTTTTAATTCCATTGAAAACTTCAGCGTTGCTCCTCTCTCTGCGCTCTAATTTGAATGCATTATGTAAAGACCTCTTAGTCAGGGAGCAAAGTTATTCACGGAAAACAACAAGACACAGCTGTCCTCATGCTGAATACTGATAGCACTAAATCAGCATTACCCATCAGTTATTGCTGGATTAGTGAGGATGTCTGTCAACAAGGTATTTGATAATATTTATCTGATATGAAACAGAGGTAAAAAAAAAAATGAGACTTGTGAACTATTCAGCAGTATTGTGTTCTCATCAGCTGAACTGTAGTTTTTTACAAATGAATTGCGAAAACTGCAGAAAGTCCAAAAAGTTCATGGAAGGTTTTAAGTACTGAACTGACAGCAGACTCAAAGCGGGAAACCGGATCCCGGGAAGCTGTTTGATGCTCGAAAGTAACTTTGCCTGTGATGGTTTTACCTTCCGACTGCATTTACAATACAAAGAGGAATCGTACGGTTGCTGTTGGCTTGCTTTGCGTCAGGAGCTTGTTTTTGAGGAAATGCGAGGAGATTTTAAATAACTTCCTTCTGCAAATGATTCACTTTACTTGCCAAGTGCATACTGTGTAGCTTTAACTGCCTCTGCGGGTCCGACGTGCCAGAAAAGAAATTCCCGTCCAACAAAGACATTTGTTTCTCAAAAAAGGTTTTCAAGATTTTTTTTTCCCTGCCCCGTCAGCGTGGCTGGTTGTAGACTTTATTCTGTGACGCTGCGTCAACGCTGAGTTCAATTAGACCAAAGAAATATAATAGTATTAAGTCTGAAAACACTATTTGTTGTGTCTCCGCTCCACTGAGTTTCCTAATTTTATTATTCCTTTACTATGCGTCTTTTCGTGTGTTTAGTCTGTGGTGCAAGTCAAATAAATAAAAATATATAATAAATAAATCAATGAAAAATTTAGAAAAAACAGAAACAAATAATAATAATAATAGTAATAATTTACTAGAAAAAATTAGCAATCACAAAAAAAAGGTTTGCAGTGTCAGAAATTTGACAATGTTGTTCAAAATGACCTAATTTGTTTCACACTTTGGATCGGGCGATGGTGGAGGAGTCAAAACACATCATCATTTACGATGCGACCTTTCGTTAGTATCGCCTCCATCAAGCTAATCACTGTAACGTTTTAAAACATCAGAACAAAGTGCCCGAGTGAATCATCCCTCGACGTTTTAGCAACGTTGAATGGAGGTGGTGTCTGCCATATCATATTTAACTAAAGAACACATGAATTAAATAACATAGGAGTCACTCCGCTCTTCTGAAACATCGTCAGTAGAGACGCATCGATCGCTACAGTCTGGATTGATTCCGATTTCCTAAAAGTCTGACCTGCCTCCTTTCTTTTTTTCAAAGGACTAAAAATGACAGTGAGTTTTCTTTAATAGAAAATAGATAAATAGATTGAAAGACAGATTATTCATCCCCAAGGGGAAACCTGTGTGGCAGCAGCAAGCAAAGTTGAATCGAAGACACAAATATCATTAGGTATGAAAAATACTAAACATATATAACAAAACAGCAGAGCGTATTACATTTAGGAAAAATAAACAGTACAGAGTGCAAAAATGCAATGTATATGCTGTGTATATGAATTGTATACAAGTATATACAGTGAAATAGAAGTGACTAACTCAACAACAAAAGGGCTAGGGCTATTGATGTTGATTTAATCGTAGGAGGGTCTGGCCAGAGGTGACTTATAGTCTAATAGCAGTGGGCAGGAATATTCTCCTGTATCGATCCATTCATGTTCATAAACGACGTGCATGATGTGCACATAATCTAATGTACACATCAGATAACAATGAGAGACAACATTATTCTCTATTGTGTATGTAGGACTGTTACAGAGAATTATCTGTATAAAACTACGTATTTGTTTTTCTATTTATTCATATGAAAAGAAAGGAATCAGTATCAGTAGGAATTCATGTGTATTATATTGTGTCAACTCCCACACCTTCGGGGTGTGGCTACCTCCTGCCTTCCCCACACCTCCTGACTGTGATCTGCACACAAGGAGAAGGGACACCTCCCGCGTTGTTGACGACAGTCAGGCACTGCCTGTAACCACCGTGCAGGGACTTGCTCTTACGCTTCCACCGGCACAGAATCAGCTATGTATCGAAGACCGATCCGTGAGGTCACCGGTCACGGCCGATCGAGCTGAAAATCGTCCGATTCTGGTAAACGGCTGAATCGATCGGGTGCATCTCTCATATACCAGAGATGTCCCATCAACAATTGCAATCCCTCTTTGATGTGCGCGCCAAAAAAATAATACATGGCTTCATAATGTTCTATTCTATATTTTGACCTCTTCTTTAAAGCAGGGGGCAGCAGTTTCAATCAAACCAATTGACTTTTGCCTGACCTCTTCCTTGTGACTGCGGTCCAGAAACGCTTTGGGCAGAGCTGAGTCTGCACACTAAGCCCTACGAATACGAGGACTTGACTGCTGCCTACCTAATTGACTCTTTAATAGTGTCATAGTTCAGTGCCACCAAATTGACTGAGCTTTCAAGCAGGCTTTGGCAACACTGGTACAAATACTGATACACCTCCAAGTGCATCGCCCTCAACACGACGAGGAGCATCGAAACAATGCAGGTCTACTTACCCATGTGCCTTTGAGGATGGATCAGTCCAAACCAGTTACATCAACGTGTCAACAGATGTGATATTTAACCATCTATCATGACATATTTTAAAGTGGCACTTTAAAACTATTTTTCTGTGAGCAATGGCTCTAAACATGGACGTAAAAGGGGTTACTCGTAGTCAGTAGTTGTTTTTAGACTTCCTCGTTGTCGGTTGTTTTTGAAATACATATAACACATAATAATTCTGTCATTGTCATCGACAACTAGCTGGTTTAGGGAAAACTACCTGCACCTGTGGAAAACCGGAAAAGTCATCGAATAGCTGCTAAATATATAGGAAAACATTTAGCTAAGAAGCCTGAAGGGTTGGTGGAGAGCAAATTGGAGCTAAAAGTGATCAACATTAGTACTTAATATGTGCTGGATGTTTAAATAAGCAACTGTACGCCATAGGGAAGAGGCTTCGGAGCAGCGGGCCCCTGCTGTTTTTTTATTTCCCTTTGCTGCTTTTCTCTGTGTTTCTGGGGCGATGAGGTCATCTTCAATGACATGCTGACAATTATTAGGTAATAGGTCTTTACATGCTGCCGGTGCTTTAGAAATCTGCTCCGTTGGAACGCACGTGGCTCACTCGCTAATTTGGCGATACACCAGTTCACCTTTCCCTCTTGTCAAAACGTGTCAAATCAAACGTCTCCCAGAGGAAGAGTTTGACTGAGAAGTAGTTCTTGCAGCGTGAACTCAGAGTATATATCAGGTTTGTTTTTGCTTAATGTTTCATTGGTGCTATTGTGAGAGATACTGTGGGTGGGAAGGGACCTGCAACAGCACAGCAAACCTCTTATGAGAGAAATGCTAAGCCTTAAAAAAAAAAAATGATACACAGCTGCTCAGGAGTATTTTTGCACCATAATTGACGTGCCACAAGCATAATTTCCCGTCATTAGAGGGACCTGTTGCCTGGGAGCGCTGGAGCTTCCAAGGAGGAAAATCCCAGCCCTTAAGCTTCCAGGCCTGAGAGATAACACCTCTGCAGAGATATGGGGTGAAATATGTAGGCAACAAACAAGTCCTTTTCTGCAAATTCATTATGTTGCGTTGTCGAAATCATATCAAGCATTCTGTTTTACATAATGAATGCAGCAGACCTGGAGGAACATTTGATAATAAAAAACGATTCTGCAAAGTTTGTAAGGAAGTAAGTGCAACCTCAAGACTGATGTGTGAAGTAAAGTGTTTTTCCAAAATGGCTGAATAATGTACCAGGTCCATTTTCTAAATAAAAAAAGGAATAAAAAACCTCTTCGCCTCCCTACTCTCGAGACAAAGCCTTTGATTGTTCCGGTGCTAAAGAAAACCTCCTCTGCAGGAGATGAATGACCTCTGTCCAGTCGGCATCATCATCATCACCTCCCCACCAATCAAACGCCGACAAAACACTGCAGAGGAAGCAGCTGCTTTCATCTTCTAATTGACTGATTGATTTGTTTTTCTATCACCCTATAAGATGTTTTTATGATGCAACTCCTAAAGTGTTTCATTTGATTTATACAATGCAGCTTTAGCGGGCCCACTGATGTGGGAAAGTGATATAAACACCATTTGGGAATTCATATCTTTAAAAAAAAAACACAAAAAAAACCTGGCCTGCTGAGGAAACAAAAAAAACTAAAGACAAAAGAAATAAGTCAAGTCTTTTGTTTCGCTAATTTGTTGTTGCCGTCGAGTCCCTTTGGACAGAAATGTAGACAGAAATAATGTAAAACCGAGTTCATCTTCGACATCTTTAGAAATATCCTAAATCTGAGACCGACTTGTGTGGGAGTTCTTAAAAAGATTTAGCTGTCATTGTATTTGTCTGGAAAACACCTCAACAATAGCTCATCCTCAGGCCTGGACACATCTCAATACACCAACCATTCATCAGGGATCTATATTAACTTCACCCTTCAGGACAATTGGTGTTTATGAAATGGATTTCGTTAAGACTATTTTTCATTAGAGAGCTGTTTGCCATTCTTGGTGAAGGATCAGTATGATATCATGGAGCAGCTTTCAGTTTCCCCTGAAGAGGAAAAACTGAAATGCTCTCAAAGAAAGATTTTTTTCTCCCCCTTTTAAGGGATTAGTGTTTGACTAAGACAGTTTTCTTTCAAAATAAGTAGACCCAATAATCAATATTTTGTAGAATATTGAAATGAGTTCTTTTCAAAAGTTCATGTCTCCACAACACTGCTATTTATTCATCCATAATATCGCGGTAAATTACAGTGTTTCCACCTAATCAACCAACTCTGATTACAGAACATATGAAATAGATATCCCCTAAAACACAATATAGAAAGATAGTTTCTGTGACACACAAAATACTAGTCTGATACATCGGCAACCAAAAATACAGGGATGGACAAAATAACAGGAATCCCTCACAAACAACACAATATAATACTGCGGCTTCCAAATAATGAGCTCATGAAGTTATTAACAGCTTGAAGTTTGAGCTGGGTTTTTTTTTCACAATATTGTTGGTGCTCCAAATAAATAAATATAAATAAATCTCTCCATATAAACAAAAACATCTCAGAAACTGGTCGACTCGGTCTAATTAATTCCTCTCGATGCTGACTAAGACTTGCTGTGAAAACTTGATTCACATGTCTGTACCGCATGTCTGGATTCAAACTGTCACAATGCATGCATCCTTGGAAAAGCTGTTAAATATGCCAGCAGGAAACCCAGCAGGACAGGCAGGAGTTGCCCATTTCAGCACAGAGTACCCACAAAGCATCGTGGCAGCTCCCTAACTCCGGCATGAGCAGAGCTTTGCAGTAATCGTGCCAGAAACAGACCTGACGCATAAAGAGAGCTAAAGGTCCAGACTGCTATATCTCAGCTATGGGATAGATTGCCGTGAAATGTACTAGAGAGATTTATGTTCCAAAGAGGATGAAATCCACCACCAGACGTTTCCTTCAGCACCACCAGGAGGATTACATGTGTGGCTTTGACTGAAATGTCCCACCAATATGGGACACACATTTGGTACAGGCCTTCATTTTCCCCCTTGAAATGAACAGCAGTTACGTTGGTGATCTCAGGACACATCTGGTTCTGTCATCAGGTAATAATTTGTCTTTTCTTTTGGGCAAAGTAAAGATGTTGAACGTGACATACCGTCTAAACATCGTCGTTATCAAGCTCCTCTTCTGTGGAGCCGGCTTCCACTTTCAGTCCGGGGGAAGAGACAGTCCCCACATTTAAGAGTAGACAAAAGACTTTCCTTTTTGATAGCGTCTATATTTAGGGCTGGCTCAGGTTTATAGGTTTATATTTAGGGCTGGCTCAGGTTTTTAGGTTTATAATTAGGGCTGGCTCAGGTTTTTAGGTTTATAATTAGGGCTAGCTCAGGTTTATAGTTAGCGCTGGCTCAGGTTTATAGGTTTATAATTAGGGCTAGCTCAGGTTTATAGTAAGCGCTGGCTCAGGTTTATAGTTAGCGCTGGCTCAGGTTTATAGTTAGCGCTGGCTCAGGTTCATAGGTAGCACTGGCTCAGGTTTATAGTTAGCGCTAGCTCAGGTTTATAGTTAGGGCTGGCTCAGGTTCATAGTTAGCGCTGGCTCAGGTTCATAGTTAGCGCTGGCTCAGGTTTATAGTTAGCGCTAGCTCAGGTTCATAGTTAGGGCTGGCTCAGGTTTATAGTTAGCGCTGGCTCAGGTTTATAGTTAGCGCTGGCTCAGGTTTATAGTTAGCGATGGCTCAGGTTTATAGTTAGGGCTGGCTCAGGTTCATAGTTAGCGCTGGCTCAGGTTCATAGTTAGCGCTGGCTCAGGTTTATAGTTAGCGCTAGCTCAGGTTCATAGTTAGGGCTGGCTCAGGTTCATAGTTAGCGCTGGCTCAGGTTTATAGTTAGGGCTGGCTCAGGTTCATAGTTAGCGCTGGCTCAGGTTCATAGTTAGGGCTGGCTCAGGTTTATAGTTAGCGCTGGCTCAGGTTTATTGTTAGGGCTGGCTCAGGTTCATAGTTAGCGCTGGCTCAGGTTTATAGTTAGGGCTGGCTCAGGTTCATAGTTAGCGCTGGCTCAGGTTTATAGTTAGCGCTGGCTCAGGTTTGTAGTTAGCGTTTTTTTTGTGGGAGTTTGTCCTGAACCGACGTGAGGTCCCGGGTGAGAGGACGTTGTATGTTTACCTATTGTCAAGCCCTCTGAGGCAAATTTTTCTTTTGTGATTTTGGGCTATACAAAATAAATGTAATTGAATTAAATGCTAACCATTTCACTGCAAGCACAAGTTAGAAGGCTGACCTTAGCATTAAGCGAACAGCATTATTGAGCCCAAGTACAGTATGTCTTTTAGTCAACTTCTTGAGATGATTTTTTTCTTTTTCCTAAATTAATATGTAAAAAACTATATTAGGCTCCCAAGACCTCAAGTTGTTCATTCTGAGACAACACAAATACAGTGGCAGATAATGTTTTGTTGGGTTTTAAGTGAGTATACTGAAATGAATGTGTGTATATTTGTGTTTGAGTGTGTGTGTGTGTTAAGATAGTTTTGAGCTAACGGTAGTCTAATTACGGGCTGTGAAATTGTAACAGCCAATATAACACACTGATCTTAATACTGCACTGTTGAGATAACATTAAACAAAGACGTGAGTGTTGTCACTGACAAAAACAATCCCTAAAAACAGGATTGTGTGCAGAGAGGAAAATATTTCACACACCCTGTGATGTTGTTGAGTGCTCAGCTGCACCAAACCAATTTTGCATCAAAGAAGCCAGATGAAAAGAATTCAAAGCGACAGTGATATCATTTTCCCCCGAAATCTCTTGCAGCAACATTTCCTGCTTTACAAATGCGGCATTCTCTATTTTGGCGCGATTCAAACTTGTTTTTTTCTGCTTGCAAGATACCAATAAATATCACAGAGTTGTTGTAAACACATGCAGTTTATGAACCCTCGTGTCCTTCAGCGCTTTTCAGATCCTGACCTTCACTTCCTCGTACGGCACAGATTACAATTCGAGATTCTCATCACATACAAAGCCCTTCATAACCGAGCCCATTCATGTCTCAGATCCGCTGACGCCAACCTCCTCCTCACCGCCCCCCTAACTCTGTCCATGCATGGGACCTGGGGGGGGGGGGGGGGGGTCAGGACCTTCTCCATTGCTTCCCCGTCCCTCTGAACTCTGAACTCTCTCCCCGGCACCTCAGATATTCTCCGTCCGGCGGCACTTTCACTCAAAACTGGTTTATTCAAATCTGCTTTTAACCTGTGATGCTAGTTCAGTGTGTTCAGTTCAGTTTTTTACCATGTGAAGTGCCTTGTAATACCTTTTAAAGCGCTGTTCAGATCAAATGTATTATTTTGTAAAAATGCTTGTACTAGCAGACGTCCATGTCGAGCTTAACAACACTTGGCAGTTTCTTTGTGACTATGTTCTCTGAGGGCTTGAATATGTTGCCTGTTGGGTGTTTCTGTGGTGAAGAGGTTTCTCATGATGAAAGCCAGGTTTAAAAACATTTTTTTGTCTGCCATCCTGTTGTTGCATTCTCCAAGAAAAACATACAGATGAAAGATACATACATGTACAGATGTTGCAGGTAGTGTATGGGCTTGTAGTGAATGCATCCTCCATCGTCAGCATGGTAATCAACACAGTCTTTGAATGCATTGTTGTTGTTTTGGGAAATTCATTACGCCAAAACCCCCTAATAGTCCATGACATAATTAATAGTAATCCCACATTATTCTTTAGTGCAGCAACATGTATTATTATGAATTATTCTCAGAATAATACCGCTGTTTTATTGATTGTGGATGCGTGTGCATGCTGTCCCGACTGCTGCAACACAGCAGAGAAGATTGAAAGACACACAGGCGCAATGAAGCCAAGCATTTTAGACATATTTGTTATTTATTCATCCATTTTAATGTGATTATATACCTACGTATCAGCAAATTATTTTTCGAGGACCATTAAACAATTTGTAGCCATTTCGGTTTCAATAAAAAAGGATATCGAAGTCGGATTTCTGTCGTCATCTCACAGTAGATAATTACAGCAGAGTAAAGAAAAGTACAGAATTACTGCAAGTCTGAGGTGAATTTAACAAGCTTTTGGTTGTTGTCTCCTCTACCACAACCAATGGATGCAACAGGTTTCCTTACGTTTTCTTACTCCAACACAAGTGTTCAACACGATTCATATCCGAAGTCTCGAGGCTCCAGAAATAGTATTTCCTATTTATTAGATCTATGTACATTTTCTTCACCCAGGCAGAAAAACAACTTATTGTGCTTTTTATAATGATGGTAGTATAACCAAACATTCTCCATGCTATGTAAATTACATCAATATAAATGGACCAACCTTACATAAACATCATGTTATGTTTCCTCTATACATAATGTATTGAAAACATTACAACAGAGAACACTTTCTCTTAATGCCACTGCATTGCTGAATGTTAAATCCTAGCTTTTTAAAGAAATGATTACTTATAAATCCCCCCAAAAAGTGGACATGAAGTTCACCGCTGTGAGAACAAAGTGCTTTTTTTTCTGGGTCAACGACAGAAGCGCCGAAATGGTTTACAGTGCCTCGAGGGCATACATTTTTCTCTATATAGTCCCCGTAATAGTGTTACTTGCTTAGCTTACAGGCTAAAGAATCTGGGGTCAGTGTCTCTCTCGGTGCTGACAGCAGTTACAAAGTCGACGCGGCCCCCTGCAGCCAGCCTCTTCCAGCTCAAGTGAGTCTTCAAACTGGGACACTTTCTGTTACAATTCTTTAATCTCCAGGCTACCGCTGAAGTTAATTCATTTATTTATTTTTGAATGCACGCTGGCACATTAAAAGAGTGCCCTCAGCTAGAAACGTCTCAACCGTTCCTCACAGACACTCATTTTATATGGTATAAACAATATGAGTAAAGTCAGATAATGATGAGAGTTTAATATGCCGGTGGCCTCGGGGCTCGCTCGTGGAAGATTTTGATGTTCTCCTCAAGACATGGCGTATCACCCACTCAGCCAGCCCAGTCTCTCTTCCTGTGCTAATTTGCGTTTTATTATGAATATTGTAGTAAATATCTCATGACTGAAGGCAAGCTGTGGATGAGCATTGTATTTAACGATAATTTGGATTAGCTAAATGTGCAAAACAGATTTGCTGCAGCTTTGTTTAAAATGGAAATTTAAATGTGTTTAGGGCCTACTTAAAACTATGGTTTATCTTCTAACGCCAGCCTTAATAATAACCCTACATATTGATGTTTTTGCAATAGAACATACTCATGAATATTTTTGCAAATTGCTTTGTGTGTTTCCTGTAGATCGAGATTCATGGACGTCGCGATAAGAGACAAGTAAGTGGAAGTACCTGTTTTTGAAAAAGACAGGGAAAAAGGCACCCTGATTTGCATGCAGACAGATATTCTACTTCCACAATCAAACGTATGGAGATCTGACTATTTGATGCCTGCATTTTCTTTCAAGCCTTGTCAAGAAATTCTTCGGAGGATTCACAGCAGAATGCACAAATTGTTCATTTCCCAGCTCTGAAATAAAAGTACACTAGGAAGGAGTAGGGCCACAGCCATGTTTGTCCTCTGGTAAATTACTCTAAAAAGAAGTTTCTCATTCCTCGAATGATAAATGACAGAAAGAGACAATTATTCTTTGAATTAAAGCTTTTTGTCTTGTACAACTTGTCAAATGCGCGCAGTGAGTGTGACAGTTAGCGCTAAACAGTGTGTGAAAATGTGAATACACCTTTAAACACTTCCTTTAGACAGCTCAACAAACTCCTTCTTCATTATGCTGCTGCTAGGTGCTGCAGATTTACTGAAGACAAACACGAGGTGATGCACATTCGCTTCGGCCTTGTACTGCGGCATAAAGATGATAGTGAAAAGAGACGAGAAAATCTTTGCGGTGGCATTCATGTCAGTGTTCTTCACAGCTCTTGGCCCCAGATATGGTAATCCTGCATCTGGTATACTCTCCCCTGTGTGGATCAGCCCTTGTCAAGCAGGACTACCAATTTCTCAATCTGTGGGTCAGCGCAGCAGGAGCTGTGGTAAAAGGGGGGGATAATCCCATGGACATGGTAGTGCACCTTGAGCCCAGCACCGCAGTCTAATCTGGGGAGCGACGTAAGACCTGAGAGCCACACAGAAGAAGAAGAAGAACAAGGATAACTTTGCACAGCCAGCAAGAAAAATCCTCAGCTGGCAGTTTTATGCGTCTTGAGACGTAATAATCCTCCCCTCGTTCAATTGGATTGAAATTTCTACAATATTCCGTGAAGGGTTTGTGTCATTGCTCTTGGTTGATAGCTTGTGGATCAGATTACACTGAGTCTAAATACATTCTTCAATCATATCTCTTCCTCTATATTGATCATAGAGTAAAATAGCAGACCTCTATTTCTCTTTTTGTTCATCTTTCACGTGAATGTCGACAGTTAAATTTGACATTCGGGGGAAAATGGATTGTTCGTTTGCTTCACACTGACCACGATGTTTGACTGAACTTCCTCTTTCTCTTCTACGTCCTGTGGAAACAGCCGTAAAATGCAGCGCGTCTCTTTCCCGGCCGTCCGATGAGAGTCGGCGACATGTTTCGCAGTCTCTCCGCGTCCGGAAGAATTCTTATCGACGAGGAATCTTCTCGACTTCGAGGGTCGGCAGCACCTGTTGGTGGAAAAAAGCGCGTGTGCCTCATGGCTGTATCCTGTGTGACTGATGCTGTTGTCAGTCTCGAACAGGTGGGTATACCTTTTAAAATTCATGAAAACTCTATTGAGCCGTGGCAAGGAGGAGAGGGAAAGAAAGTGAATTAAACTGAGCCCTGCACTTTTTCTCGCCTTTAGACTTTGACCCGTTCTGAATCATTTGTATATCTTGGCAGCCTCGCGCACAAAATTGATGCCATTCATTACATGATTGAGGGGAAGGAGGACGAGGAGGAGGGGGTTGTGAGGTAAGTGGAGGTAGCCAGACCATTGCTGAGAGCAACTTACACTGTGATGATTGATAGGAAGAGAGCCGCATAAACGCCGGAGTGTTGGTTCCCTAAATGCAAGAGAGTGTTCTCTCTCTTTCTCTCTCGTTGGCTTGGGGCAAAGCCATTAATAAACCTTGCAAATGATGATAGCTGCTGTATTGATTCTAGTTTGCACCCTCTATTCCACCAGCCTCTCCAGCTCCAATACTTTGCCTCAGTAAACACCGGCATTGAGACTGTTGACCCGGTACGTCTCCGCCATTGATCACGCCGTTGATGTTGGGGCACCGCGTTCTCTTTGTTTGCGTAGCCGCTTAATCCATCCACGAAGCTTGCTGATGGTACAAAATGGGTCAATACCAAGAGGAAAAATGGAAGTGCAAGATTTAAAAGGATGGATTTCTCCCCTCGACGATATCCCACCCGTCCCCGCTACAACAGATTGACCCGCGTACCGCGAGAGAGCAGAAAACGTATGTGATGGTTCACAACACAATCCTGCAGGGACATGGCGCCCGCCGCATTGTGCCCGTTGGTTTTTCTCACGAATGAACAGTTTCCTTCTGATCACACCTGCATCTGACTGACAAAAGAACAAATGAGTAATACGAGTTACAGAGTTACAGCAGCTTGCTCACTACGAGCTGATCAAACAACTGTTTCCATGCATTCTGCAAACATTTCCTTTACTTCCTTTCAAATCTGATCCTGCTTCGTCTCGCCCCCATACGCCCTCCCCCCTCGTTCTCCCTCTCCCTCGCTCTGTGTTTCAACTGACTGGTCTTGTCATTTGTAATGAAGTTGACGCGCCCAGAGTCAAAGTGACATATTGTCAAAACTGTACTGTGTAATTCCTGCCAGGTTAAATCCCTCTTGCTCTGTTCTTCATTCAGAATACAATTAAAAAAACACTCCCACAGAGCCTCCGTAACTCCTGTAACAAATCCTGAACGCTAGACAATGTCTTTGACGGAAGAAAGTCGCCGGTTGCTGAGGAAAACGGGGAGGCGGGTGGGAGGGGGATTATGTTCAACTTTTAAATGGTAACAAACAAATAAAAGGCTGTTTGTCCTTCTCCGCTCCACTGGAATGGCTGCCTCTTCTTATACGGGAACAAAGAAAGACTTTTTGTGGCATTGCCTCGGCCCCGAAGGTGTTTCCTAGAGACTCGTGGTTAGCTTCGCCTTTTTATGAAGCTGTGAAAGATCTTTTAACCTTAAAGTTAAACGGGTGAGTGAGGAATAAAATCTAAAGGTTTTTTAATGCCCGTTTGGTCCGAAACACAAGCCACACGGACATATTAATCAGCATGTTGCGGACTATGAATGCAAATGGTGTGCTTATCCTCAAAGGAGATTTTCCAGTATTATTTATTTGATCAAATACCAAACCACAAACGACATGAATACATGGCAGAGCACATATGTTCTGCAGCTGTGGTCAGCAAAGCTAACGCGTTCGGTCAGGAATAACAATAATTACTCCGACGTTCCCTTCAATCAACTGTGGATGTCTTTGCCTCGCCTACACAATTTCCTGATTTCATCCAGCTAATGGGACAATTTGTGTCTCTCTGTGACGCCTATTACCATATGGAAATCTAGTTCAAAATACAGCATCGTGTTTGTTCTTTTGCTAAATCACATTCACTCCCGAACCATCCAGGCTCCTTCAGCAAACTGTGTGTGGAGATTACTTGTCCCCGATAGTCAGTGGTTGGTTCATGCTGATGTTTTTCCCCTCACACAAGGAACCAAAATCCCATATTTGTCCCCCATCGTGGTCCCACTGCCTCGCTAAACACCAGGACGCCTTACACCACGGCTTCCAAATTGACCCTTCAAGGTCCTTGTGCGGGAATGAAATTGCATTTATGTTCCATTAGAGGAAGCGTACAGTTTGAAAAAAAATTGTTGGGCCTTTGCGACAGTTGTGAACACTGCGGAGTAATGAAATTATTATGGAAACGAGGCAAACGGTTGATTTTCAATGTGGCGAGAGACCAAGGGCTCACTTCAGGGTCTCTAAGCAGATGTGTGAATAATCGTCTCTGCACGATATTACATTAGTGTTTCAACTGTATAACACAGGTACAGAGGCAGATTAATGCCACTGCAACAATAATCTCTAAAGGTGTTGATCTTGGATCCTTTTGAATCATACAGTACCATAACATGTATGCTTCTTTCCAGGTACAGATGGTCATCAATCATTTTTTTTTAATCCTTTTGAATCTGTTTCAAGACAGTTTTTATTAATGGCTGCTCTTTTGAATGTGCTTTTCATTTTTTTTAAAACAGTAGTCTGTTCTCCTATTCTGTGGTAAAGAAGGTGTAGTGTGAATGGAAATCAGTCTTTGTTTCATTGTAAATGTGCAGCATATTACAGAGGTATATTGTGATGGAAAAGGTAATAAAGACACTTTGAAATCCTCTGGTTTGCTTCGAGTCCCCCGAGCCGCTTCGCAGCAGGCGCGGTGTTCGGACACGCTTGTCGATTCAGAAAGAATGTCAGCGTTTTTTTTTGTTTTTTTTACAGGTAAGCTAGTGAGAAGACCAGCATGCGGTTGAGGGAAACGTTATTACAAAAAAAAAAAAAAATGAATCACAGACGTGTAAGTCTACCTGACAGGTGCAGCGCCAGCAACAGAGGAGTGTGTCCACACACAGTCCTGAGAAAAGATCTAATCAATACATCGCCACTCAAACTAGACCACAAAATGAAAATACAAACCATTTTTGGTACAAATCAGGATGAAACGCCTCCAGTTTTAAAATGAAAGGCTCTAAATTGAGGTTACAGGAGACGTTTTGCAAGAGGGTGTTTTTCCTGGATGAAGAGGAGAAGCTGACTAAACAATAGTATCTCCCACCTGTTCATTAGCGGGAACCATCTTGAAAGGAACGATAGTTCTAAAGGAGGACGTACTGACAGATGCATGTGCCTTTCATTTTGACTTGTCATACAAGGCCTCATGCTGCGTGAGGCTTTACCCACTAGACGTTGTGCAAAAGAGCTGCGTCGCAAACGTCTGCTCTGATGCAGATACTGCACAAGACAGAAACTCCCCTGCATACAAATGATTATTTAATCTATATCCAGTTCACGGAAGCCGTTTTCAGCCTTTTCCAGCCTTTCCCATTGTACAAATGTTGAGCGACTGTCAAGACGTCACTGTCAGGAAAGAGAAATGAGTGACAAAACCCAAAACGTTCATTAATTACGTCCCCACTTTATGTATTTTGTGCCCATCAAACTCCGCTAAGCTGAACACCTTTTTTTTTTTCATTATTGAACATTTGTGTGATTACATTATCCTTGTCTTTGCCTATGCTAAATCTTTGCACTTTAGCTGCTGGAATGACCTCATTTCCCCGAGGGAATCAATAACTCTTACTCAATGACTTAATCTAAAGACTATTGCCGCTCTGTGCTGCCACTGGCTACATGGGTCTGGTAATCCAGATGTCAAATGTGCAAATTAGGAAAAACTACAGATGTCACTTTGGAAAAGACTGCCGCAGAATGTCACGACTAGTTTTCGACAGCGTATGTAGGTAAATATCACAACGTGCATATTATCACTGAGGGGGGGGTCCCAGATGAAATAATTAACAATTTCCAGACTTCTCCCAGCGGTGATGCTGCCATGGACGGGAGAAATCCAGGGACAGACAAAAGAAGTCTTGGAAATATTACCAGCTTTTGGATAAATAATCACGCTTGGGGACTGTTGGAAGAGAAACTTATTCACGCTCAATCGGTGGCTGTTTCACTGTTATATTCAGACTTCTCACTGAACTGTCTGTTTAATCTTACACACACACTCGGCATGCCTCCTGATTTCAACGAGACAGGGGAATCTGTGCGTCTCTGTCTGAAAGAACGTGCAACTTTATTGTCATCATACCATGCCGAGGCCAATCTAAAGACGTACTGGGGGGATGAACCCATGAAGACGTCATGGTGGCCTCGGTGTATTGATAACCTTAAGCTATTTAAGAAGGCAGCGCTTCGCTCATTCTTTGAGCAGTCTTGGATATGCAATTTGTCCATCACGTTGTACGTCTGACTCTGCTCCTTCCTTGCAACGAATAAATGTTCCTGTTTTAATGATTTTACTCCGAGGGGGTCGAGTAAATGTTCCTAACAGGTTTCCAGGAAACACGTTCCTCCGTCACGGCTTTCTGTCCGTCTCAGCGTTGCGTTGGTCGCCATCGGAAGTGACACGCTTCACTTCCAGATGTTTGTTCGGGTGCAGCGACACTTGATTGATGTGTGAAGATGTATCATTAGAGAATACAGCATGGCAGCCGGAGCAGCCGCAGCCAGTCAAGCCAACCGGGAAGAGATCCTCTGTTGACTTAAAGGATGAAAGGAGACGGACGTCACAGTGCTGACTGATTGTCAGGTGACCTCTTGAGGGTAGAAAATACTTTACCGCTCAAAATAGCATTTCTATTGGATACAATTTAAAAAGGAGGAAGATTATTGCTCATATCATTGATTCTTGAAATGACACATACACGTGTGAAGCTGGTTGGAGGTCGCTGCATCATACCAGCTGGTGTCCTTTGGAGGTCATTGAATATGTTTCGAAAAACAACATTCTCCTTCATACAAAGACAAAAAGATGATATGACTTCAGGTTAGCAGCGAACATTTGATTAACCTGTTGGAAACCGTGTGTGAAAAATCCTCCCGCGCCAATTTTAAGTCCCGGCATGCCCCATTCAGACAATCTTTTGGCATGTAATACGTAATATTTTTCCATTTTTGAACAGAACTACACGTTTTTTTGACTGAAACTCCTTCGTAACAGGCCAAGGCTTTGATTTATTGGGATTCTTGTTGCAGATTTCGATTCTTTCGGTCCTAATCTTTCCAAAAAGGCGTCTTATTGACCGTTCTAGGAGGCATTTTTGGGAAATCTGGCTCATATCGTGCTGGATGTTCAAAGTTATGATCAAAATATATAAAAATAACAAAATAAATGTTTCTAATGTTCTACATTTGTCAACAAGAACTCTATAATCTTCCTAGATTAAGATATTTATGTCAGGTCAGTTGTACTGGAGGGCATTCATTGTATGAAGCTGTGCTCTTAAATAGTGAAGTAGTGCACGTATCACGTGCACGTTTGAGCACATTGTTTAGGTGAAGAAATGAACGGGATGCCAGGAAGGGAAAGAAAAACATATACTACTGAAGAGAGAAAAGCAAGAACATCAACTTACTTTGTTTCATTTGGGTCGGTGGGATTTGGGATAGTTATGTAATATCAATATTCACAGTTTTGTAAACATGTATATATACACGCAATAGATGTATCCGATATTTCCTTAATAGCAGTAAAAACTACAAAACTACATTTCTGCCAAACTATAATTTGGCTTTAACTTTAACTTGTTAATAAAAACTTGATGTCTGGCTCCAAATCAGTCATGAGACTTCACACAATTACAAAACACAGACACGTCAAACACACAACTCTTGCATTCACTTTTCAAGTATGTATTTGTTTAGTTTCCTGACAGCTTTGACTTTTAAAACACAATAATTATATTGCAAGTCCTTTTAATAACCACATAATTGCATATGAGTGAAAAATATCAATGTCTCCAACATGTTTTCATCAAATCTTTATAACACTGAATAATACAAAATGTAAGCTTAGTCCAATGATGATCCCATGAAGCTGTTTAGAAAGTGCTTAGTGGAAGCAGAGGGATTCTTATCCTCCTGACAAAAAGTGATAGATATGTTCTAATGAAGAGGAGCGGCATGGATTAGTTACAGAATTGTAATCCAGATTAGTTGCATGAGCTGTCCAATTTACAATATTGTCTCGTGCCGTCTAATTGAAATCCCTTCCTTCCTAACAGTTCGGGAAGATAAACGCAGATTTAAGTATCTTTCCAAATCGAATCCTTTATCCTTGAAACCTTGTTCACGCTTTGAAATAAGCGGTTTCCAAACGAGTGTCCAAAACATGGAGCTATTACATAAATGAGTTAAATCGGTTTCATTCAGCACTTTTCCCCCCCAAACGTGTTTAATTTGTTGCTTTTAATCATTATTGTACAGTAAATTGATTGTCTCCTGTTACTGAGAGCAACGTGACACCCGATGACTTTCATTTAAATTACGCTTCTCAGACATTGCCGTCTATCGATTGGCAGAACATTTTGTATTGATCTCACATCTGCCAGAATCCTCTTTGTGTCTCTTTTTTTTATGTCCCATGTAAGTATGCATATAGTGTACTAGCTTGTAGCAGGCGCTAACCTCATCTTTACCAATTGGCATGGCTTTTCGTGGCCAACTTGTGCAGCATTGAGGCTAAATGAAGCTGCAGCATCCCCCCCCCCCCCCCCCCCCGTAACCTCCCCCGTACTGTAATCCGGTGCTTTGGTTTCCTGCTCTTTCCATCGGATCGGCAACCCGTAGTTTATATAATGTTCTTCGGCGTTTGAATATTTAGTCATGTACAGTTGCATTACAAAGCACATGCTCGCATACTGGAACCTGCGTTACCTTTCAGTTTAAATAAAGCTCATGAAATACTGACCTGCCACTTCTACTGGGTGTTGAATAGAATACCAGAGATCAAAGTTCAAGCAGTGGCACGAGCTTAAGAAAATTGGCTTTTAAAATATCTGTGCATTAAGAGTGACACATTTATATCACTAAGAGCCCCTGAGTGAGAGAGAGAGAGAGAGAGAGAGAGAGAGAGAGAGAGAGAGAAGTGAGGGAAGATGAGTGCCGATCATTCCTCTATTCACTTTGCCCAATTAAGCGATGACAAGCGACTGTTTAAGCAAATTGCAGCAGAACATATCCGAGGCTCTCAGGGGTCATTTTGAGTGATGTCAAATAATAAATAAAGAAATGACTGGCTGACACGCCACACACCACACACACACACACACACACAGGTATGAACCAGAGATTAAAAGGCCACATGGATAGAAGCAGCAACATTGCTGAGCGTGATGTGATCTCCTCCCCCCGGTGACTGCAGCCATTTAGAATACAGATGTTCAAACGTCTCCATGTTGCTCTGTGCGCAGACCCACAGTCCTGTCCTCGAACGCGATCAGCATGTCCTGCAACGTGTTTACAATTATTTAGGATGTCTGATGGTATTTTACGTCTCTTAGTTACATTAAATGAAAAGACCAAAACCAACAATGATTGGATTTTACATATAAGTAGCAGAATTGAGCAGTTTTGGGAAGTTATAATGCTTTTAAAAAGAATTTAAGGACACATTTTTGTGCTGTTTTTGAAGACTTACGTCTTGGGTAGGAGAGGATGGGCTGTTGCTAGAGAAGTCACATAGCGTTGACGAACACATTGCTGGTTTTGGTCTTTTCACAGGATTTGCTGACTACAAGAAAACATACAGAATATCGCCAGCTTTATTCGTAATAAATTATTCAGAGAAACAACTTCTGATGAACCTAAAAAAAAAATAAAGAAAATCTTTTTAAGATTCAGTTAACAAAGCAGAATTAGGCTCTACTTTCCTCTTCGCATTTCCCTTTCTGCATGACTTCAATCCAGTGTAATATCGTCGGTTCTCTGCATCTAGAAATAAATCACCCGGGAGCAATGCGGAGCCGTTTGTGTTCCCTTCCTCTTCTTCCTCTTCTTCTTCTTCCCTTTGCGTTCCCCACATGCGACGCTCCCAACTCCGTTGGCTAACGCTTGAAGTCCTGCCCGTCAAGCCGGGACGGCAGGTACTCCATTAGAAGTGTTTCTCATGTTGATGTCGGGCGGGGCATCGGGTTTGCATGGGAATCTTGTTAGGGTCCTTATTGACGTTGTGTTTCATTAACTTGATTAATGGCATCTATTGGGGCAGGCTCCACAGTAATCAACATCTCTGCAGGGAGGGGCCGCCGGCAGTCAGATATGGGACTCTCCGGTCTTCTTCTGCCCACTCTTCACTGGCCTCGCTGTGTCTTGCCTGTTGCCAAAAAGGCTGTGTTCAAAAATAATCTTATATTCATAAATACCCAACTAGCATGCAGCGGGAGACCATTTAAGTAGACCCCGGATGACCATTGGGAACTTTCCATTCCACAAACTGATTGCATGTTTCAGAAAAATAGGCCCCGTGAACGTAGAGGAATGAACTGTGTTCATATCGGCCGGGGTAGCAATGCATCACTGAAGATGCTCCTACTAAATTATTTGGCGATATAAGTGCCCGCTGTCCTGCTGTTTGCTTTGCCTTCTTCATTTAAAAACAATTACAAGATTGCACATTGCCAGGAAAGCCTCATAGAGTCTGGAATTAAAGAAAAGGTCAAGACAAGCTCTACGTCCAATACAAGCTTTACAACCACACACACTTCACTGTAATTTCAATGTAGTGCGCTGTCAATAGGACTGTTTCTGAGTTGATATCTGAAGGCCAACAGGCGCTTGCACATCTGATGTTTTCTGAAGTGCTTTTTCTTACAGACCAGAGGGATTTCTTTCCCTATGTCTATGCATCCTACGTCTGCTCTCATATCTCCCTTTAGGAGGTGTCTCATCACGGGTCAGTGCAGGAGGGAGATGAGAAAATGGTCGCCCTCAAAATCGCCCCAAGAACCGGAGCACCGGAGGCCACCGATCCCCGGCTCCTGGAAGCGCATGCCGGAGAAGAGAGGTACAAAAAGAGCAGAGATTGAAAGAAAAAAACCCCACCTGGAATACATATTTGCCTTTCATCATCTGCTTTTTTTTTGTTGCCCACATTGTACTCGGTTATATTTGCGAGCCCACTTAAGGGAGAGAGGGTGAAGCTGTGCTGGTGCAACTCCAAGCAGGTTGCTGCCGGGGTTGCTGTTGCTGTGAAGGCTGCATGCTCCATATTGGTACATTTTGCTCAAAACAATGCTCGCAAAGTGCAGCAGAAAATTAACAGCATATGTGCAAAATAGGGTTTATATATAAAGATGAAATAGTTCCACAGTTAATGGATTTGCTGGTATAAAACTGCAAGAGCAAACTACTGTAAAAAATGTAATTAAGGGATCAAACTGGATACTAATCACTTGGCAGGAAAATATATAATTACTCTGATTTGATGAGTTTCATTAGAGAGACTTTTATATCCACTCCGAGTTGAAACAAACTTGGAATGAACTTTATGATGACAAAGACATCGCATCAAGCCATAAATCATTTGTGAAATAAGACAGCTAATGTTGTGTAAACGCTATGGAAAAGAAATGCAAACACGACAGAGTTAGACCTTGATGGACGTATGTGACGTCCATCCATTACTACAAAGAGCAACGAGATAACCAACAATGGTGCGTGAGGTACTGCAGATTAAGGCCAATTAATGATATTTTCATCCAATTCTTCTGGAAAAAAAAGCAAAAGCTAATAACCCAATAATAATAACCCAATTTTATGCCAAGAAGCAACACATGAAACAACTCCATGAGACCCCAAAACCTGATGGAGGCAGTTTATTATCACGCATGATAAAGTGGGACAACAATTAAAACCTTAGATTAGAGAAAAGACTTCATCTCATGTCAAAAATATTTGCTGATTATTTTCCTATTTTTCCACTGATGGTGAATGAACACGTCTTCTAATTAAATAGACCCTCACCTGAGGAAGTTATAACGACAGCATCTTATATACGTTATTTATAATGTTCAAATGAACCAGACTAAATAAAAAACTAAGCAAAAGTATAAATTTGGCCTGTAAACAAACTACGACTTATAAAAGCACTTTTATTGCTGAATCCTAATCAGCCAAGTGTGCATGCACGTACAAAGAAAGAGTCCAGTTTGTTTGCCTCATGACATGACGTTTCATTACTTGTCTTGTGTGATGTACGACGACTTTGAGTGCCATTAAAGGCACCGTTCAATTTAACCGTTCTATTCAAATATCTGTTTTTGCAAAGGATGTCCATCAAACTGTGTTTTTCTTTTAAATTCATGTTGCTCACTTTGAAAGCACGACAATGGAGGACGGACGGCTGACTCGTGAAGTTTAATTGAGGACTAATTGAAACCAAACCTCCTCATTTCACTTCAAAAACCGAGATGAGGCGGCGGCTCGCTGGAGCGAGATCGTCAGCACAAGTTTCCTACTTGCTGTTGGCCATTTTGTATCTCATTTTCCAGTAAATATCACTGTATAAAACATGCGTTTCCTGCTTACAAAGTACAAACCTTGGAAGTTAGCGGGTAGCCTTCCACACACCGATGTTTTAAGTGGTAAGACGTGCGCGCGCTTGCTGTTAGGAAACAGTGTCGGCCTCTCTGCGGCCGAGTTCCCCGCATTCATTACGGTTGTTGTTGAACTACACACGCTCCGCACGACTTGTTCAAACATGACCGCCCCGCTCAGTGTGTGTGTGTGTGTGTGTGTGTGTGATGAGCTGTGCAGGCGAGAGAGAACAGGCAAATGAGTATTGAAAATGCTTCAATTACCATACTATTTAAAAAGAAAATGCAGGAAGTGTTCAAAGTCTCCACATTGTATTGGGCTCAATGTATGTTGGTGGTTTGTATAATATCTTGAAAACGGCTGAATGGAATACAAAAATAAAGATGTGGCTTGGACCGCGTTCAGGTATTACCTCGTCATTAATGTTGCCTCACGTCTACTGAGTGATGTGCACTTCTGTTCCCGTTCCTTCGATATCAAATGAGTTTGATGATTTGGATTCTGGACGAAAAACGTATTTAAAGCACATAAATTCCCCATCGATGTATCCTTCTCAACAGATAAGCATGTTCATTCAGAGTTGGACAGATCCGTCTTTGATTGCACTGAACAATTTAAGTGTTTTCATTTGTTTTACCTCATGTGTGACACTGTACTTATGTTTGGGTGATACACGACTCATAGGTTGCAATTTACAAAGACATGCATTTTGGGTTGTTTTTTTTTCTCCAGCCCCCGATTACATCCCTCCATGTTTTACCCAGCATCTCTTCTGTTCCATCCCTCAGCGATGTCCGACCAGGCCATTAAGTGTTGAGAGAGAAGAGAGAGAGACGGACGTAATTGATGAGCAACCGCAGCCAGGCTGGTCTCATCGGGTCCGGGCAGAGTTCAAGCTGGAGACACGAGTGGGACACCTTGAAGTCTCATCCTTTTAATTACACTCGTACTGTGCCAAACCAAACCCTCACATTCATTGGGAAATCTTTTAGTAGACTAATTTGCTGGATTGGGGAGAAAAAAAATCCATCCAACTGAAAAGTCCTGGTGTATAACTTATGAGATAAATTATTTTTCTGAAATTCAGCTTACATTTTTTTTCTTTCTACCTTAAAATGCTGATTGAACCGGTACATTTAGGCCCCGAGTTGATTCATTAAACACACAGATGTCTTTTAGATCTGTTGTTGTTTTTTTTTAAATCTTGATTACTGAGATCAACGCTTTTGAAATATAATCAAAGATAGTCCTAGTTGCAAAGACTTTGGTTTCAATCCTGAAGCCTATAATTCATGGTTTGAAGAGAAGCTACTGTGTTTTGTACACTTCATTTAGTCTCATAAGCTATTTGTGAACACTACGTGACAAAAAAACTCCAAAACCAAACACTATACCGACAAGGAAACGCTGCAAACAACTGCCCACTTCCACATGCAGAGCACGCGGCGCGGCGTGAGCATCCCATTGAGCTCAATCTTCCCCAACTCCTTGGAAAACATCTGCTATAGATGCTCAACTGTGTACTGCTTTTCGCAGACGGGACGTGTTCATTTTGCTTGCCTGAGCTTTGTCTGGAAATGGTTGCCTGCAGGTACATATTGGTGGGTCGGGGGGGGATGAGAGCTATGACACTCCAACACACTGTGTAGTTTATGTTTGGGCCAGAGAGAAACAACAATGAGTCCTGAGACACCAACACTCTGCTGCGTTCTGCACAAAAACACTGAATTGTTTACTTCAGTTCTGGCTGAGCAGAAAAGAGGATACAAAAAATACGACTTTGTAAGCGAGTGAGAATGGATTATTATTAGCATGAATTCTCACAACCTGTTATTTTGTCTTTAGTTATCTGAGGCCGCCTCGCGTCGTCCCGTCAGCCATCTTGCGTGCGTCGCCCAAAATTTCGGACTATCCGACAAAGCTACGCGAGCCGTTGCTCTGCTAACCGCGTCCTTTCTGAGTCTCGCACTTCACGGTTTCATAGCACGATACCGTTGTTTTTAAAAGCCGCAGCAGAAACACGAACAATGGATCCCGTTGAAGAACGTTCGGCTGAAGAGGTCCTGCGAGTATGAGCGTTTATAAAACCCGTCTGACGGAGGATAAGGAAATCCATGGCGGTAAATTCCCGGAGGGAGATATCGGTGAACGTGGACTCTAAACGCTCGTTGCGCCGCCAACTGTTCTGGCGTCTGGAAAAGGCGGGAACTATAAACCAACACGAGGCCGTGGATGCAACTGCGTGGCCAGCCGCAGTTGTAGTTGCAAGAGTGTATATCTCCCTTCAGTTAAATCCGCATCTCGCGCTAAAATAAAACAAAAATGATGACATAAATAGAAGTAAATATAGTGCCCTGATTGTGCGTGAATCATTTTTACCCGTAGAGTCTTTTTGGACTACTTCTTTATGTAGGTCTGCTCAGTTAGGACCCGATTTTGTTGTGAGATTCACAGATTTTCTCAAATCCAGAACGCTTGCATGAGTAATCTCTTCCCACGCCCCGGTGCCAGACGCGCGGCGATGATCAATGAAGCCAACTGTACTCACCGTCCTCCCGAGACTTCTGAATGAAGGCGTCGACGCCGCTCTCTCCGTAGTTCCCCTCCGAGGCCACCGTGGACACGTAGTTCCAGCGCATGGCCTTCACGATGTCCACCATGGCCTGGGCCTGGTAGGTGTCAGGCGGCACGACGCGCGAGAAGAAGTCGTAGCGGGTGTTGTCGCTGAGCTCCGGAGCCGTGGAGGCGTAGCTCACCTGGGGTATCTGCACGGGGGGAGAATATTCATGACATTACGGAGCTTGAAGCGGCATTTTTGGTGAAACTGCTTATGGAGAGTGGTTGGTGAATGAAAAAAAAAAAAAAGGGAAGGGGAGTTTATTTTAATTGCACCTTTCAAAAACAAGGCAATTCAAAGTGAAGAGAAGGAAGCTATTAAAGCAAGATATAAAAAGTAGCATAAAGGTATATTAAAATACAATGTAAAAAGGCATAAAAGATAATACAACATTCTGATTAAATACAATAAAACTGATGAAATGGGAATACAAATTACAGTGCAATGCAAGATATGAATACATAGTCAGTTATTGCACGTTCAGTTGGTTTTTTTCCCCCGGGGGAACTGCATAACTAACTGAAAGCTGCTTCTCTGAGTTTAGTTTGGACTCTGGTGGGACGGTAAGCCGACCCGAACCGAGAGGTCTGGAGCAACAGATACAGAAACATTAGGAGCTCCGTAGACCTCGCATCTCGAAGTCAATCCTTTGAGCAACATGTACACGTCGGAGAAATGGTTTGATGTGATCCACTTTGCAGTTTTTGTAACCCTCGCAGAGACGCAAGTCCTTTAATGCTTTATATGTTCTTGAGGTGATGGTGGGAGGCTGATTTGCCAAAGATGTATTTCTTGCTCTGTGGTCTTGAGACTGGAGCTGAGCTCTGACTTTTATAATCACTCTTCTTCGGCTCCACGAGCAAGTGTGTCTGTTTATCTCTGATAAAGGACAAAAAAAAACTACCAGACAAGTCTGTGGGCGTCCAATATTCTTCATCCCTTTTGAGATTCAGAACAGAGATACTGATCCCGAACCCCCCCCCCTCCCTCCTCACCACAAAGCCTTTAAAAGACGCAGACTCAGCGCCCCCTCTCGCTGCAGCCGGTTCACGAGCAGAGACGATGAGCGTGTCCGACTTCGGAGTATAGGGGGTCACTTGCTCAACGTGAACATGTCTCATAGCATCCGGACGCAGCATGTTTCACACGCCACAGAGTGTGTTTGTTAGCTGCAAGGTCTTTGATAAATACATTTTTAAAAAAAGAAAACGATCCACTGCTGCAGAGTACACACAGCAGCAGCTTTTATAAGAGTAAAGCTTTGTAAATGCAAGATCTTGCATCATGGCAGGCGTCTGCTGCTCCCACTGCTCCACAGATTCCTTTTTTTGTTTTACTGATGCGTGTGCTGAAGAAAGCAAAAAGTTACATAAGGAGCTTCAAGAGAAAATATAAATAGGTCAGCTGAAGCAAGAAGACAGTCTTGAGTGACCATCATTTTAGATTTTCTGGCTGTGGTTGTTGTGCTTCACCACAGGGGGTTTGCTTTTCATGGGATTGCGCAGTGTCATTTTTTTTGTTGTTGTTGTAATAGGTAAACTGTGTTCTGGTAAATGGAATTTTTCATCCCTTCGGCTCACGGTGATTCAGCAGACAGACAGACAGCCGGGGTGTTTTCCTGGTAATCATACACAGTGTGCCCTTTTGATGAGGATCTGTCGTCATATTGTGGTGTCCCTAAACAAAATGAGGGGAAGGTGCACTCAGTGAAACACGACCCTCATGAAAAAACAGATTTTTTTTTTTTTTTTGCTCCAGATGCCTCTTTGCCACATGTGGCATTTCATTATCACAGACACCAGACCTGTAGGCTGTGAAGCACACACACACACACACACACACACACACACACACACACACACACACACACACGGAGAGAGCCAGATAACACTTGCTATTAAAAATGGAACTTCAAGGCAAACTCCTCCCACCAAGATGAAAACCACTGTGGTCGAAACTCACACATTTGGATATATATATATATATATATATATATATATATATATATAAATAAACTTGAACTGGCGTTTCATCTTGACCCTTGGCCACAGGGTGCATGTGTGTGTTCAAAAAGAGAACAGACTAGAAAAGAAAAGAAGATGAAAACCTACAGAAAGGTTCTTAGCTCGAGTGGATCTCATACATTACACTAATGAGAACTCGTAAACAAATCATTTGTGTAAGGTTTGATGGCAGGAATACTAAAGTGGCAATAGGTACGTTGTTGTTGAAGTGGCTAATGGCTACAGAACATTGGCACCATGCGCGTTTGAATTGAGCTTTTACAAAGCGATTCTTTCTGCCACAACCTGCGATGAGGGCTTGATTAACGGCACAAAAAGAAGAGAAGTCAAACGCAACAAAAGCAGGAAGATGGTAGCGTTTTTGTTAACCCCGGTGGCTACTTGTAGCTCTTCCCAGTTACCAAAGAGCATCACCGCTACGTGTTTTGCAGTAACTACCACGAGCAGTGGAAAAAGCGGATGCTGTGAAGAAAGGAACAGTGGAAAAAAACACAATGCAGTGTGTCCTGTTTGTCTCCTGTTGGTTTCTGGGAGGCTTTGAGGTAAACAGAGAGTGTTTCAATTGTCTTTAAGAAAGCAGCATCAACATTAACCCGTTAGCTCCAGACCTCCTTTTTCCCTGTGTTTGCGTCGACGTAGGAACCCCAAATTATTTCCAATACTTGTGTTGATTGTATGTATTTGTTCAGCAAAGCCTTGGGAAAAACATGTACATCTGCAAAAAAATCACTTTAAAAAGATATTTTGATCATAACTTTGAACATCCAGCATGATATGAGCCAGATTCCCCGAAAATGCCTCCTGGAGCGGTCAATAAGACACCTTTTTGGAAAGATTAGGACCTAAAGAATCAGAATATGCAACAAAGATCCCAATAAAACAAAAGCCTTGGCCTGTTAGGAAGGCGTTTCAGTCTAAAAAAACTGTGTCGTTCAGTTTAAAAATGGAAAAATGAAGTATTTTATGCCAAAATATTGTCTGAGTGGGGCATGCTGGGACTAAAAATGGGCGCGCATGGTTTCAAAAAGGTTAATGTGACGTGGGAAGGCTAAGAGGGGGCAGAGACTGTCTACTGTCACTTTAAGGCAATCCCAAGAGTTAGAAATGGTCGGTATTTAGCCACAAGCACCGTTATTGACAGGTGTTTGAGTGGACTAGAGCGAAGCATATTTAAAGTATATATTGAATACTCTGCATTAAGGAGGTTAATTTGAAAGTGTAACCGGAAGATGAGATCAATTTGAAGGTGTTAGGTTCCCGTTAGGTCTCCAGGAGACACAATCAAAGTTGTGTCAGAATGAAGAGACTCTCTCAGGCTTAAGCTGTGAGCAGCTTACCAGATGGCGCGATATCATGAGATGAGTTCAGTCGTACTATATATAGTATTTTACACAAAAAGTACATATTGTGTATAACGTTCAAGCAAGTCAGTAATAGAGAAGAGAAACAGCAGCGAGGTTTAGTGTTTTATACGCATTCCCTACGTCAATGTTTTATGCTATTGAAGGTTTGTTTCATTTTGTAATTTGCATGTCCATGTATCATGTTGGATTGAATATGTCACCGTGTCCCAATTCCATAATACAAACGAGGTCTTAGCAGGTTTTTAGTGTTCACATTTCTTACGTGATGCACATTTTTCTCCCACACTGCAATGCATAAAGGAAAGGAGAACAATACCATACATGTTGGTGGTGGTGAAAGAAAAGAAAAAAAAACAGTGAAATAAACCATTAAAGTGTCTCTTTGTGGAGATTAATCAGCTGCATTACGTTACACATATTGTGTCATTTCTTCTTGGCTTGAGCTGTTAAAAAATGTGTTGATATCATTTCATACTCAGTGATCAAACAACAGACAAGAATGGCAATTAGTACGTTGTTGTACATATGGAATAGATTTACTCTGGATTAGGAACAAAGCTGGCATCTTTTGTTGGTTTTCTTTTTTTTATTTAATTCAAACTAAACCAATAGTTGTAACATCTAGACCTCGTTCAATGCAGACTCTGGCATGAAAAGTTCAGATTTCTTGGACCGATAAGGTTTTTTTTTAAAAAAAAGGATGTATTTTTACTCTTTGTTTGGCACAAGGGGGTTTGTTTGTTGTATTTTCAGTCCCCTCCACCACAGCTTGTCCACACTAGCCCCGCTCGGTTTGAAATGTATTCATTTCGACAGGTTAGAGGCCGGAGTCCCCGAGGTAATTCACTTCAGTACAAGGACCTGAAGAAGATGCGCTGGGAGAGTCGGGGAAAAACATGAAATAATGATATGGAAAACATACTGTAATAATAGAACTGTGTAATCTCGAGCTGAAATTTCAAGAGCCCGCCAAACAAATCCTAACCTACAACTGATGGAGGTTATTCAGGGAAGAAAACAATATACTTCAGGTTACTAAAAGGCTGCTTGAGAAATGTTTGACAAGTCTTTTCACTGCACTTCTCTATTATAGTGACTTTCATAATAAGCTATCTGTGTCAACACATTATATACGTCAAATAAAAGCTTTGTACTGTGAAATTAGCACACAAAGTGTCCTATTAATTAAAGTTATTGTTCTGTTTTTGTAATGAACCATATCTTTACTAATTAAGCTTGGGTTTTGCCAGGTGTGTTGCCCTCCTCTTCATCCAGTTTCTTCCTTTTCCTTTCACATACTAAGGACAACACGGACCTGCACTGCACCAAATTATCAGGAATAACTCTTCAGCGTGCAGAACAGGATGCATGGATTAAGGTCTCCTTAATTACCTTGCATCTCTGAGTGGACTATTTGAAGAAAGTCTTTCAACAGAAAATGAATCATGCATGAGCGTGAACACGTTTGTTTTCCTGCTTGGCATGTGGTTTTTCTCATCTTTTGATGCCGAGGACTCAGCAGAGTGCAACGTCGTTTAATTGTCGAGACTATTAGCAGGTACACGCCCGGGACCGAAATAGCAGATTTTGGGAACACTGCAGTTTTTTATTTGTGAAGGTGACAAGTTGCTGTTTGCTGAGGGAGATGTACAAATGTTCCTCTTGAGGGGAATATTGCACGACTTGTGAGCTCCTGAGCGTGTGAATGTGGGAGTTTTGCATGTGATGGAACTAACCATCAATGCATTGCAGTGATAATTGTGTCCCAGTGACACAGGTATGTTTATTTGACTGGGAAAAAAAATCTCTTACTGCAACACCCGTCTCCCATTACATTGCATTTGAGTCTCGAGACTCTACATGAATTCACTGCAGCACAAATAGCTCCTATTAATTAATCAATGATCTATTTCCTGAATCTATGTGGAGCTGCAAGTGAAGAGGTTTGCTCATCAGTCCCGTGGAAAGTCTCCAACATTTGACTATTTACTCCAAAATGCCTGATTTCCAATTAAAGTGTTGCCCTATTGGTACCAAGACATTTACATTTAACATTTCCAAAGATCATGAGATCGCCTCGGGTCCAAAAGCCTCTCCAAAATAATAATTTGGCATAGAAATATTGTGTATTTGCAATTTTGGGACCCGAGTGACTCTGTCAAGGGATGGGTCCGCAATATTTATATATTTATTATGATTTAATGGTTTTGACCGACATAATGCGGGGTTTCCTCGTCGGCAATTCTGTTGTACCCTCTTTCTTTCTAGCATTGGATATCGGTGTGTCTGGCTTTCTGTGCAGAGAGCATGTTGTACATAATCAATCTTGGGGGGGACATTCGATAGGTGGCCTGTATGAATGAATGAAGGAATGAAAATGGTGGTAAGCATGAGATAAATACAATCCTTTTACATGTTTGATTCCAGCGCTTGATTTATTAACTTCATTTAAAGTGCTGCAATACTGTGACCCTTGTGAATTCACATATGGGTAAAAAAAAATAATGTAACCCTTAAATTGAGGTACTTACGCAACTCCATGAACTTGCTGCAGCGACCGTAACATTTCACCAAACTTGTGATAAGTTCCCCTTAATAAAGTCTAACAAAGTAATCCATGTCCTTGTAAACTTCATTATTCTACCTGTAAAGTCACGAAACGGCCGCAGCGTCTTCTTTTTTCTCGCCGGCGGTTCATTTTGAAGGCAGAGGCTTCCCTGAAGCCAAGATGTTTCTGCTTCCGGGTCACAGAGCACCAGCAGAAGCTCCTGAAGATTTAAAGCCGCAGCGCGCAAAAATCCAACAATGTTTTCGGATAGAACAAGTAACTTTTCTGATTTTGAACCGAATTTTTTTTTTTTTTAACTAAAAACCTTCCAAGATGTCAAAGCTTTCCTTTGCAGTGAATTTTGTTGCAGATTTGGATTTCTTAGGTTCTGACCTTTCCAAAAAAGGTGTTATTAGTGTGTGGGATGTTGTTAAAGCCTTGGACCATAAAGTTGGAAAAACTCGGGGACCGCTCGATAACGGATTTTTGCCAAATCTTGCTCATATAATGATGCTGGAAGTTATTAAAAAAAAATTAATTAAAAAAAATATATATTATTGGAAAAAAAATGATATGAAATTAAACAAGTATTCAAACTCATTTGGGGTTCATTCGACCACGTGAACACAGGGAACAAGAGGTCCGTACACATATATGGGTACATGGCTTCCAAAAGGGAGGATGATGATTTATGTTCAATTTACGTCCATGTTTTTCTGTCCTTTTCTATTCAGATAGTTGGTTGTTATGCTGTTAAAACTTAAAATAAAATGATTGAAAGAAAAAAAAAAATCTGTTCCTTTTGTGCTTTACTGCATTTTAGAGGCCACATTTGTCTCCCTTGTTTGGTTTGTTGAGCATCCTGTTAAGACTTGGAGCAACTTAATGATAATAATGTTGAGACCCGAGGTGGAGGTGATGTATTTTTTTCTGGGCGAATTATGCCGGCATGCAAAATAGCTGACTATATTTGCATGTGTAATGCAGGCACCTGACAGATCCTTGCAACCTGCAGCGTGGTGCAAATGCAGAGCATCTGCTTCAATCAAGCTGTATATGGAAAACATGGATGGATAAACACAGTTTATCCTCACCACTTGGCAATCTTATTCCATCACAAAAGAATGCTGTTTTCAACACAGCGTGAGCTCAGCCAAGCGGTTTTTCTTCATGACCCTGCCATTTGAGAATAGTTTGGCTTTTTCATTAATATCATACTTCCGTTTTCCCAATTGTGTTAGTCTGAATTGAGTTTTACATTACGGATCAACTTCATCACAAACTTTGGTATAACGAAGAAAACAAAAACATTAACTTGGTGATAGAAGCTGAAAAATCATTAGGAGGCACGCAGGGAGTTAACGAGCAACAGGTGGGCACAACGAGGGCAGCACAGGTGCAGGGAATACACAATCAGGAACCAGATAGACGAGACGTCAGACAATCACCAGAGCAGGAAGTGCAAAGACGCAGAGGACACAAGACTACAAAATAAAACAGGAAACAGAAAACTACAGTCATGACAGATACGCAGCAATTCTACTATTTCATGAAGTAAATACAATCAACAAGTTTGCTTGGATGATCTCGAAGAGTACTGAATGTAAACGTGAGTTTTATCCATTTGCAATATAGAAATTTATATTTATTATAGAAAAATCTTCTCTTTTTTCCTATGTCCTGCTGGATTTTGGTGGTAGCCATCTTGTTTTTTTGCAATTAGTGAGCAGAAGTGACCATGTTTGGACTGCAGATGTCATGTAGCGCTCTATCACAAAGTAGCCACGCCCTAAATCATACCCATTATCATCTATCTCACTCTCAACGGGACCATAATTTACTACATGAACATCTTGCTGTACTGAAAATGACTTGAAACTATCGATTGAGAACAAAAAACTCATGCTTACTGAGGGAATAAGTCAAGTGAGAAGTAGGGTCACTTTCTCATAGACTTCTATCCAACCAGAGGAGTCGCCCCCTGAAGGTTTAAGGCGCTTTCGCATCGGCTTCACTCTTTTGATCCGTAGGTCGCTGTGGGGGGGCGACATGTTTTTACTCAAAGACCAACGCACAAAAGATATTTCACCAACATCATCGGCGTTTTCCCCGCTCTGCTTGCCGTCTTTAGACGAGTGTAGATGCGAAAACAAGCAGTCGTAATAATCATACAAACGTCAGAAAAATCTGCCAGGCTCCAAAGTCTAAATAGTTCAAGGTCTGCTTTTGCTCTCCATGAACAGCGGTGCTTGGCTTTGTTTTGTTCTGTTTCAGAGGGCTACCGAGCAGCAGCGCCCGCACTGCAAAAGCTCCTCACGCTCACAAAGAGGAGCGTTGTGTGTTGGCTGCAGTACAACAACAGCTGCCTTAATATTCTTATTATATATAAGTGTCAGTGGGCAAAACATCAGTGTGTTCCCACTATATCCAGGCAGAGATAATGCCCGCAGTCTTCTGCTCGAGCTAAATGCAGAATCAATTTACTGAAATGATGGCTTCTAATGTATGTTGTTTAACTATATAATGGCCACTCACGAGAATAGAAACAACGATATAGCTAGAATTGTCCATTTTCCCATGCGTGCTCAACATCTGCACAGACACAGACGCACTGAATGATTTCATTCACAGAGCTGTTTAATTCAATTTAAGCGCCTGAAAATACATTTTGGGCCTGGACAGCGGCTGCATGAAGAGAAGTCGTTTAAATGTTTGCAGTGATGGACGCGGGTTGAACTCTTTGAGTCAAACGCACCACTCCTGCATCCAGGCTCGCTCCTTAATTGCTATCAGCTGCTGTTGACACTGAGGGGAGATTAAAGTTTCACTTTGTTCCCGTCAGGGTAAGTGGAGCAGCAAATAGCTGAACCTCCTGAATAGAAAAGCAATTCCTGCATAATGATTTCACAAAACAGATTCTCGCTGCTCTGGGAATGAACGACGACGACGACGCGCTGAACACAATGGGGACATTTGGCTGTGACTCAGACCGATGCCGTATCACATGAAGTGCAAGTGCAGCGAAATAAATTAATCATCTCTATTATTTTCGCGGACTTTCACAGAAGCGGACACTCGTATCTCCCGTCCCCTGTGTTTCTGTGTTTATTTTAAATCGCTGCCGAGTGATAATGAGTTTGGGTCAACAGTTAATTGGCTGTTTGCTAAGTTTCGGCTATGTTTTGTGCATTTTTAAGCAAGTCATGGTTACACATTGTGTAATATTGATAATCCTTCCCCGGAGAGGTTGGAAGGAGTTATAATTTCCTAACCTGTGGAGTTTACAAGAACAGAGTGTTTTAGAATAGGATTATTTAGCGCTATGCTATGCTAGCTACTCAAGGGATATTGACTGCACGTACACAGATGCTAGTTTTACTTTTTAATACTTGTGAATCACAGTTTTGTTCCTTTTTATTGTCTTGTCTCTCGATGTAGGGCTTCACTTTTACACAGATTTCTTTTTTCTATCAAATAGTAAATGTACTTGTGTCGCGCTTTTCTAGTCTTCCAACAACTCAAAGCGCTTTAACACGACATGACATCATTCACCCATTCACACCCTGATGGGAGGAGCCGCCATGCAAGGTGCCACATCAGCATCATCAACCATTCACACTCCGTAGGCGCAGCTGCGGGAGCAATTTTAGGGTTGAGTGTCTTGCTCAAGGACACATCGACAAGGGCTCGCGTCGCCGGGGATCGAACCGCCGAGCCTCTAAATTAAAGACGATCCTGCTCACCGCTGAGCCACAGTCGCCCATTGTTGAATCAGTTCGACACATAGATCCTTTCAGCGCATATTGTAGACCCTTTTTTTTTCACCCCAAATTTTGTAAATCCTCTTTAGTCAGGGAGTGCAGTTAGTGACAGTGTGGGCTCCTTGTCGCTGTCACAGTTTGAGGGGCCAGGGCTTAGGGAGGGGTTGATTGAGCTCAAATTGTAAACTGTGAGCCACAATATGAGGCTGCCCGTCTCCAGTGCAGTCAGATACAGCTGCAGAGCGAGGCCACACTGCCCACTGTCAAATGCTTGGCCCCAAGAGTCTGCCAATAACATTTCTAAGCATGCTTGAGACCTTTTCATAATATTTCCATCGCTCAGACCTGACCTTTCAATATTTTGACATTCCAATGAATTGAGAGAAGAAGGCAAAGCCAATAAAATTGAACTCCTCCCGCATTGTCTTCCACGGAGGCCGACATAAGCCTCGCTTCGATATCGCAGGATCACTCTGGGGAACCAGGATCCCTCCGCGCTCAGCTGCGGCAAAGTGATGGAAAGTCTTCAGTTCGAGGAAGGTTTTGTGAACTAAGCTGAACACGCTGCTGATGTGACCAGTACGGATGATGCACAACTGGGAGGTTACCTTGAGATGTTTGTCCTCAAACACGGAAAAACCACATCCAACTGTGTGATGTCAGAGATGATGTACAGAGATGATTCATGAAACACTCTCCCGCACGCAAAGAAGATTATTTTTTTGCTCTATTATAAAGTTTGCATGAACGAATGAATGTGATTTTCTGCTGGATTATTACTTTTTATAATAAAAAGCATGGTGGTCAAAATCAATATTAAGCTGGGAATGGTGCAGTGCAGTTAGCAGCGTAGCGTTAGCAGAGGTGGGATGTGAATAATGAATGAATGAATATATACTTTATTAATCCCCAAGGGGAAATTAGTTGACGGAGTAGCACCTTACAGACACACAATAAAATATAAAACAGGGTAAAAGATATATACAAAATAAAATAAAAATAGCTGGGATGAAAGATAAAAGGTAAACAGTGGAAAAGTGCAAAAATGCAAAGTATGCATTATGTAATAAGTTTATTTAAGTACAAGTCTGGGGTTTTTGTACTTGAGTTCTGCCATATCATACTTCTTTATTCTTCTACTCCATCACATTTTGGAAGTAAATATTGTACTTTTTATGCCACTATAATTATGTAAGACCATCTTTAGATTATAAATACAACATAAAATACATTAAAATGTGTTTTTTTTTACCTTTATCAGCCACAACGTTTGCAATATTTACACATGAATGCATCACTAATTATAATCCAGCTATATTATTCATACCACTCAGAAATAAGCTGCATAGTTCATATTTTTTGGGCCTTGTACATACAGTATTATGATGCTGTACATACACTGAAGTAACATTTTTGAATTACTTGTACTTTATCAGCGTATTTCTACACTGTGGTGCTGCTGGACTCAAAGATCCGAGAGCTTCTCCCACCACACGGACCGGTTGAGCTCGACTCTCGCACACGATCGACCCAGATAGCTTCGCACACTGCGGGTGTGTGGGTGCTACTGTGTGCGTGTCTGTTTTGTGTTAGAGGACATTCCAGATATTGATTTTTGTGTCTCAACTCTGCTCCGCGTTCTCAGATTAGCTCAACAAGTTGTCAACCTTTTGATTTAGTCTGGAATTGATGAGAGCGATGACCTTACGGCTGCTGAACAGAGCTTTGTGTTTGACCTGGGATTGATTACAAATAAAAGTTACTCACATTAGCCTGCAAACTAAAATCATATGCCCGATGTGAAGCTATATTCAGTATTTCACAGAGCTTCTTGGACAAACTCCAGGAATTTCTTACAAATAATCTGCTTTGTGCTGCAGAAAACGCTGAAGTTGGAGAACGTCAATATGATATTTTAACCTGTGGCAGAACTTCACAAAACCTGTTAATGAGCGGTTACATTTTTCCCTAATTTAAAAGGAGGAAATCAATTAACCAGTACAATAAAGACGGATGAATCAAGCTGTCAGAGTCTGTTTATGGCAGTCGGTGATAATGTATCAGTGCTAGAGTATAAATATGCTTAAAATGTGTCCTGTGAGAGGTTTAAAGCAGCTAGATGCAGGTAGTTTTCTTTATCTTTCACACGCTCTTGTACATCTCTTAGTACATTGTCGATTCGTCGCAGTTTTTTAATCCGTGTTTCTCTGACATAAGTGTTTTGATAGACGTGAGCTTAGACATTGAGTTCGTTTCCTTGTCCCTGAGGTCTGATTCCTTCAAAGAAACCCTTTCACTGGTTCCCGGTGGTCGGTTGGTACTGTTGTACCGCGCTGCGATCGGATCGGGTCCGATCGACACGAAGGACATGGTGAAACCGTACACCTTCAGCTCGTTCACTGCGCTCAGCTCCAGCCAATCGGCTTGTCGCTCCGTCACTGCGCGCTAAACACTCAACAAAGTCACGACTGTTTACCGTCCCGGCTCCTCGATGGTGGAACGAGCTCTCCATTGACATCATGACAGCAGGAAGTGTCCACATCTTCCGTCACAAACTAAAAACACGTCTTTTTCCGTTGAATAAGGAAGGTAGCGCAGTAGCAGCGCTCCAGTAGCACTTAAATGTCTCTTGCTGATAGCACTTTGTAGTTTGACTTCATTGAAGGAATTGTACTTTCCTGATTCTTGTTGTTCTGAGTTTGTGCTCACGGTTGAATGCACTTATTGGAAGTCACTTTGGATGAAAGTGTCAGCTAAATGACATGGAAACTCTGCAGATTTTCAACCTCTGTCTCACTGCGCGAGCACTAAAATAAATGTACATTGGATGCTGCGAAACAACTTAGAGCTCAGGGTCCAGCGGCATGGAGGCACACAAAGTGTAGACCAGAGCCAACAGTAGCTCCATATCGCGCTAAAGTCTAAGCCTGCCCACTTTTTAGCGATCCAATCACATGCGAAACATTTGATCTATATATTAAAGATTGATGCCAAGTGACAACAAGACACGTGATGAGATATAAAATACTTTTTCACCCTTTAGACCTGGAAGTCTAAATCTCCATCCAGAGAGAAGAAGCTCAGAGAAAGCAATGAGAGGACACTGTACAATATCTTGAGCCTTTCAGACTGTATTACTCCTTCCAACCTAGCTTGCGTATTGAAGCTCAATGCATGAAAAGAAGTCTTTCCTTTTGTGTGTATTCTAATATATTTAATGAAACACCTTTTATCACATTGGTGAAACTTACCATTTCGGTTTATATGAGCTTTACGTTTCTTCGGAGATGTAAATTAGTTTAAGTGTAATCTCGGCTGTGGGGAAAAGAGGTAAAACAAATATAAAATATAGTAAATGTATGAAAAGAAACAAAGCTTATTTCTCCAAATATTCTTTCTGGATGAGATTCAGGATGCTCAGCAATACAGTTGTGGTCCCTGACATTAGCAATAGAGTGAAAATCATGTTCTCAGTGGTGTGTCTCTACTTTCATTTTGCAAGAATGTGATATAATCGTGATGTCGTCATATCGCCCCGGCCCTACTAACACCTCAAAAGAAGCTCACGCTCACTATTAATACATACCACTCCAATGCGGAGTCCAAACTTCATCACATGGGTTTCCATACATATATATATAAATATATATGCTGCAAGGTTCTTTGAAGCACTCCACATCTGTGCTAAACATAGCACCTTCCATCTGTTAGAGACCTCATGACAAAGTGTGTGAGGAATCGACTCCCTGCTATCTGGGTCTCCATCTCTCTTCTCTCCTCTCGGTGTGCGCCAAAGATGCCACCTTTAGTGACCTTTTTTACTCAAAGCTGCTGAAGTTTCGTTGAAAATACACTCAAGTCCGCGCCGGATGACACATGAGAGGGCCGGCCGCCGTTTCAGAGAGCCCAAAACAACTTCGCGGAGACCGATAACCCGGAAAAAGATGTTCGACGTCCTCTCGATCTGGAATTCAGAACACAGAGGAGACACAAGCAGGGCTTCTCCAATCTGACAACAGAGGATGTTGCTCCAGGAGCAAGTTTTTGGCAGCTCAGTGTGTCGCATCCAGTCCTGGTCCAGCTTCACAGATCCATCATTGAAAGCATCGTCGCACCATCCATCTCCGTCTGATATGAGTGTGCGTCCCGTCGCTCAGTGGGAATGCGTGTCATTCAAACCTCGAAAGGGGGTTATGGAGACCTGGCTGCACGGTATCACACACACACACACACCTTCACATTGGACAGTCACCTGCCACCACGACCGTCTCTCCGTGAGCGGACACTCTTCTCCTCAGACACGAGAGTCAATGGGAAGAGGTTACTGACGTTTCATTTACATCGCGGCTCCAGGCTGGTGGTTCACAAAGGATGAGGGAAGGCGATGATTTCCACATCATCTATTAACCCAGAAGCAGCTGTCAGCTCATAGGGGCTTAACTTTCTTCACGCGCCATTTAATTCAATTCAATTTGTTTTGTGTAGCCCAAAAATTTACAAATTGCTAAATTTGCCTCGCAGGGTTTTACAATCTGTAAAGATACGGCAACATGTCGAGATAATGAGCGGCTGCTTCGCATTGGCTAACTGGTGTGGAGGATAACCTCCTATACTTAAATTAACAATGTAGAAAATTGTTTCTGTGCCCGAGGAAATTAAAGAAAACGCGTTCTTGGGATTATTTAATGAAACAATGTTAAAGGCCCCCTTAAAAAGGTTAAGGCTTTTGTTTTTACTTAGATCTTGTTTGACTTCTAATATTTAGTCTACCCAATGCAGATTGAAGACAGTTCACAATCAGAATTAATACGCTTACAGCAGCACTTTTTCACTAAAATGTCCATTGAGTTGATTAAACACTCTCTAAAACAGTTTCATGAGGACTTTAATAAGTAAACTGACCACTTGGTGCTTTTTATTGTTTTAATTCCAATACTGTTTATCTTTTTTTTTAATGAAACAGTGCAAATATCCGATTCAAGATGCTGTAATCGAATGCATGTATTTTTGTTTTAATGTCCAGGTTTGAACTCCTCGCACGTGTGCTTTTCCAGCCAAGTTCAAGTCCAAAATCTCCCGCTGTGAAAGAAAGGCTCGGCAGCACGCGGATGTGATTGTGAGACAAATGATATCAAACAAATAGCGTTAACACTTGCAGCGCCAGCGCCTTCATTCCTCGCGCGTCAACCTTCACAAGCGCATTGGATTTATTTGCCAGAAAAAAAGAAGAAAAGGAAGGAAAAAAAACAAAAAACCCCACAGAAACCGCTTCCAGCGAAGCTTGAATGGCTTCCAGCTCCGCCGCTCCAAATCAAAACACATCCGAGCAGTGAGGGTACAAAAGGTGGACACCAGTCACGTCCTGGTGTCCTGTTTGCAAAAACATCCGCATGCGGGACTCCTCTGCTGCGCATGGCCGGTCACCCGTCACCGACGCAACCAGTAAGACATAAACGCGGAAGCCTTCACCTGATGGAAACACGGCACACGAGCACAAAAGATAACGTCCCGACCGACATGGCGGGAGCAAAGGTTCACGAGTCCACAGAGACCAGCGGCGGCACATGACAACCCGCCGTTAGAAAGCATATGGTGGGAGAAAACACACACACACACACACACTAACACTTCCAGCTGGTAGATAATGACCAAATAGTTTTAGGGATGGTTTGGGACGGATAAAAGAAAGGTCTCTTTATCTGCAGTGTGCTTAAGAGAGAGAGAGAGAGAGAGAAAAATCAAGATAAAAACCTCCCAAACCAATAAAATGCCACTTAATCACACAGAGGATGTCCTCATAAAGACACTGAGATATCATCGATACCTGACCATCAGCGTTATTGCGCTGCTGGGACTATAGAGACAGGAAGAGGCAAAATGTTTGCCTTGGACCTCAAATTATTTTCCTCAAACTGGATCGACCACAGAGCTGTGTCCCGTTCACTGACCCTGGAAAAAAAATTGGTTGTTGCGTGTGTGTCGTGTTTTAATCCACGTGCTTTTAAAAACACACACATCTTGAGTCAATAGACACACCCTTATCAGGACGGGCAGGTTATGAGGTTGTGTTCTCCCTTTGTGTTATCTCACTTGGGTTCACCTCCAGTACACATTTCAGCTCGCTGGTATCTATCCAGCAGATGGAAATAAAAATGGAACGGTTGCATTTGAGGGTTTATTTAAAATTCTGTGTGATTCTCTGCTCTTTAATGTTGATGTGCCGTGTTCCTGAACAAACATTAAAATGCTACAGTCTTCCTTCGCTTCAAACATTCCACAAAAAAAAAAGGGCAAAAAGTCATAACTCTGTGCTGAAAATGTCTCCGCAGAATCCTCTCTATAAAGCGCCTGACATATTTATACACGGCTCATATACAAAGAGCAAGCGTCCAATTAAACTTGAAGACTTTCGAGTATTTTTCGCACTAATTTTGCGAGAATAAAAAAGAGACGAGAGGTGGTGAAGTTGATCGGGGGGGGGGATTTGTAATTATGAATTCCTCCGCAGCAACATCAGTCTCACTTCACTGTTGGTCAATAACCTATTACGGTCCTCTCCTAAAAAATGACGGCACATGCACGATTGCACATAAATCATTACTCCAGCCTGCTGTTTTGTGTGTTTTGTGGGACTGTTGGGGGTTCTAAAATTGTGTCTTTATTCAGAGTTTATTGATGAATAGCGTTAAATAAAAGCAAGGCATGATAAAATATAATACACATACCGTATAGTAAAAAAAATATATATGGGTTTGCATTCATTTACATCAATTTGCTCATGGAAATGTAAGATAAGTGGACTACAACAATGGAATATCACCAACAACTAGTCAAGTTGCACTCTAACTTTGTCCGTCCAGTCTCATATAAAATCCTGCAGTGTGGACTTTAAGGGAACTTCATAAAAAATGGTGTCTTTGTCGTAATTACCCTATGAATTCTTGAGTTAAGGCCGAACCAACGCACCGCTGCTACCCAGACCACGGGTAGTGTGTGAGGTGTGGGGTGAAGAGGGACACAAGTTTATTGGATGTGTTTATTGTTGGACGGCGAACGCTGGCAGCCGTGCGCTCAGCTGGGACACAGAGAGGTCCTTTGTTCTATGGAAATGTCTCGTTAGGTGGCAGAATAATATTGTGTACTGCCACAATTATTGTTGTGAAGGAGGAAATGGGTGGAGACCAGTAGGGACTTGGCAGAACGTGTGTGTGTGTGGTTGTAAAGGAAAACAAAATGAAGCTTCGTCCGCTTTGGGCTCCTGTACGCATCCTTACATGGGTTTCGTCAGGTCACACTGATCTTGTTCTTTGACAACATTTGAAAACATTTCCTCGAGGTGTTTTCCTGAGATATCAGAACAGGGCGGACGGGAAAAGATATCGACGGTCAACACCAAACTTTGAAAAGGTGCAACCGTTTATAAAGTAAGAAGAAACACTGAACTGAGCCAGACGTCTCTTGAAGTCGTCACCTTCAAGAGAACACTACTTTCCGACATATAAAATAAATAAATCCTCGGCAGACATCATCATTGTCTATCTAACGTCCGAGGCAAAGGTGTTGCGCAAGAGTTCACGGACTAGAAATCCTCCAAACAAACCCGGCGCGCAAACCGCGCACGCTGCTCGACGCAGGAGTGTTCCTCACGCAGTCAATGAAAATAAATTGCCTCAAATGAATCTCATAAGAACAACCAGGGAGTCTGTTTGTCATGATTTAAGGTGTGGGACTGAAATGGGGTTTGCTTGTACTCGGGGAAATTATTGTTTTTCCTCCTTCTGGTCAGTGAAATAAATCACAATTACACTGACCTTGTTCGAGGTTCTGGATGGCGGACAAATATAGATGATGATGATATGGGTGATGCTAAAAACAATAACCATGTGGTTGAGCTTTTCAGGAGAAGAGAAGAACGGCGAAGGGGAATTTTCCTGTTTTTGAATCAAATCACACAAGAGGCGACGCTCCCACTTCACACCGCTCCCCTCCCACTTCTAAATATGTCCTTTTGGAAAAACTGTCCATCACCAATTGATCACAAATGAATTGAATCAGCAAGACGTTGCCCAGTATTCCCCTCCAATGTAAGTATCTCTTCGTACGGGCAGGTTCAGCCGGCGCTCCAGAATAAAAAGGCTTCTTTCTTCTTTAATTGTTTTTCTATTTTTTCATGGGATGAGTAGCTGCTAGCTGTTAATAGTGAATAAATTGGGAGTGCAATATTACAAGTTATTTTTCCATGATTTACATTAGTATGCAAGTTGCTGATGGCAGCAGCTCTGCATTTGTTAGCACTCCACACACAGCGTATGCAAAGCCGAGGAGAAATGCAGTAGAATGTACTTGAAAAACCCCAAACTAAAGGAGGGATACTTGCAGTATTTCATAGTCTTTAATAGCTATAAAACCCTGCTCTGTCTCGATTGTGACCAGGAGGAGGTGAGGGAGCTTGTGTCTTTATCTCGAACATTTTGGTGAGCTAAGGAAAAAAAGGAAAAATACAGAACATTATATATTTCAAACTATAATTGACAGTAAGATCTTCATCATTTTAGTTTTTAATGTATGTACAGGGAGTAAAAAAAAGTGGTAAAGCCCTAACTGAGCTGTCAAACTAAAAGCAGATTATCTTCATAAAGTGCTCAGATGACAGTTATCGCCGGCCCAATTATCCATACCACATATCTGTCATCCTACTGGAGAACCTGTCTGCAAAACCACAAGAGATATAACTTCCACAATGTCATTCATAAAATAGTTTAGTCCAATCTCCGGTCTAAAGATCAGGCTTCCCTGTCAGCTCGGGATAAATAGTGCAGAGTGTTCTTTACTGACTCTGCCTCTGTTGCTTTTCTTTTGTTGTTTAATGAATAAACGACTCAATTATTAATGATCTTGGAGTTCTTTAATTATTAAATGTGCCTGAAGTAGAAAGCAGTGCCTGGGTTAATGCGGGTGACTTACTGGCTTGGAGGGGGAGGGGGGGGCATCTGCTTAATTGTGATGATTAGTGCTGGGTGCAAAGCGATATGGTTCATGATGTCACACGGGTGGAAAACTGGGGGGGGGGGGGGGAGGAAAGTGCTCCCGGTGGCCCTGTGGTGCATGTTGTCCCTCCTCGCTCCCCTTAGCAGTCTCAATCCATCCCATCTATTAAAAGGCAAAAGGCCAGAAAAGAAAAATAACTGCATATTGATTTTTTTTTTTTTTAGGCTACTTGGAGGCTCATTGGAACAAGTTGTAAACACAACATTGACGTATTATCACATTATTATTTTGATATGGCTAACATGAACAGCCAATATTGCCTATTTACAAACCCGGCAGACACAAAGCCGCATTAGCGTCTATTTGGAGACGTGTTTCTGTCCACCTGACAAATGGAGGTCATTCCCTTCTCCTTTTCAGCTTCACTTTGCTCTCCATTAACTCCCGAGGAAAATATCTGGCAGTTTAGTTGCTAGAGCCTCCATTATGTTCACCAGCTAATCGCTAACTTTGTCAGGCTACCGTTTGTTGCAGGGCAGGTAATGTAGAGCGGGTTTATCAGAACACTTTTGCTGAAAAATATCTGCTCGTTGCTGCCGCTGATGATGAACAAGCGTAAAAAGTGAACTAAACAGTAAAGCTGTCGGCCAAAAAACCCAAACTATTAGCTTTGAAGAAGCTAAAGCAGCTAGCAGAGCTTTCATTGTGGCCTTGTCACTCAAGCTCTTTCAATTCTTCACGGTCATTTGATCAATAAAAACATTGACAAGCGCAGTTTGACAATATGAAAGACTGCCACCTTGGACGTATAGATGTTTATCTCAGGGCTGATCCTTTCAGTTGACGAAGATTTCTAATCTTTTGGTTGTGTTTTTGTCATGCTGATTGACTCATTTTCAAGAAACCCGTGGAAACAAACCCAACTAAAAGTGCATTTTAGTTTTACACACACGCTGATAAAGTTATCAACTAATTTAACTCACTGTTAAGTCGACTGTTGGTCGGCTAAGGCTATATTTCCTCGAGGACAGCCTAATAGCGTACTCTCCTCTGTGAGCAGGCAGGTGCCTTGTGCTTTTGCTAATTGGCATTTTGGCAGTGCTGGAAGCCAACCGGCAGCTCCTCAATTACCGGGTAGTTTCCTGCATGGCAAACTTGCCAGCACTGCACCTCGGTGTTGTCAGCTTGCCCCAACCTAAAAAGAAAAGTTACTACACAGTCGGGATTCCTTCATAATATTAAGCGTCGTGTCATTGCAATGCAAAAGGCATGCAGGAGATTGAAATAGGTAACTCAATGAGATGCGAGTGAATCAACAATGCCTAGCCTCTCTTCTGACACCTTGCAGGACTGTTGCACATCAAAGCAGACGGGGAGACAATATTTCAGAGTGCCAAGCACAAGCAAGCGGCAGCAATAATGGAAGAACAGCTGCCTTTGAATGGCGGATCAGGATGCTGGATTTATCATGCTCTCAACATGACCTCCTTTGCCTTGAAATACACAAGTCCTTTGATTGCTTCAGCCTCCCTAACACAAGCTTTCAATCAGAGCCTTTGAGAGCAATTCCCCGGCCAGGCTTTGTCATCTATATTTCCACGATTGTTTTGGAGTCCTGATTTTGAGGAGCACTCGGGGACCAGTTGTACCTCCCCTGACCTCCTCTCTTGTCTCCAGAAATGAAGAGATACCCGACCCCTGTCAAATACCGCGTGAACACTCGATTATCAACAAGACTGTTTGTGTTACACAATCTCCTTTAGTGTCAGACCGTGAGGAGACAAGATCAAACCAAAGGATTATTCCATATCGTTTCATGTTTAAATGAATCATCATAAAACGAGACAAACGCTAAATGTAGACATTTAATTCCAAACGCAGAGTGACTTTGTTTGAACTGGTTTCTGTTTAAAAGCTCCAGCTTGATGATGTGTTTTCAGTAATTTGTGCCGAGGGAGAATGAGGTAAAAGAAAACAATGAAAAAGTGCAATGAAAAAGCAATGGGAAGAAGCATGAAGTCAGCAGAGGCATGTTTAAGGTAGATAAGGTGAAACCAATTGGCAGTTCCTGCTCTTTTCCAGTGGCAACAGACATTTTATTGGCAAGTCAGTAAGATAGTCTCCCTGGCCCCAAGAATAAGCTCGAGAATTGCAACAGCTGGAGAAAATGCTATTGGTCACAGCAAGTCATTCAAAATGGAAGTCTCGGAGCCGGGAGCTTCTCCCATGAAATCCTGCTTTTCCTCTTTAGAAAAAGGTGTGGCTCATTTCTCATGAGATCCCTCCATCGCGCTCCGAGTCAGAATTCACAAAGTAATTAACACGTTCAGTGTGACGCGGCGTCTCTTCTGGTCAGCCTTCACAAACTTGTCAAGATGTGCGAGTTCACGTTTTCTTTCCACTCTCCTTTGATGCTGGGATTTTTCTTTTCTCGCCCGCATCATGACTCATGAGAATAAGGCTAAAAAGCTCAAATGAAAATAAATAAAAAATACACACAGCAGAACCAGCATTTTAGTGCATGTCGAGTGGAGTAATTATATTTATATAGCCCTAACTCACAAATTCAGATTGATATGTATATTATTTATCCCCAAGGGGAAATTGCTTGTCATAGGAGCAGCGCCACACACTTTACAGACACCAAATGGAATGAACTAAATAAACAAACTAAACACACAACATAAATAATAAAATTAAAAAATTAAAAGAAAATTAAAATATATATATAAATATTTTATTTTATTATTTAAAATATATATATATATATATAAAATTAAAATATATAAATATATATTATATTTTTATTTTATTTTATTTATATATATGTATAATTTTTTTATTTTAAATATATATTGCTATTTATTTATTTTTTTTATTTTATTTTGTGTGTTTATATATATATATATATATATATATATATATATATATATATATATATATATATATACATACATACAATGGAATACAAATACAAAATACAAATAACTGCAATGTATTAAGGCAATTAAATTAAATGTCAACAGTGTGCAAAATATGTAAAATATATATACAACCTCAAGGGACTTTACAATAAGTACAATATACAACATCCTGTGTCTTTAGACCCTTGACCTAAAGACCCCTAACAGGTAAAAGATGGAAGAAACCTCAGGAGCAAACGTCGGAGGGATCCTTCCCTCTGACGGACACGCGTGCACGAGATCTCGTGCGTGCGTGTTTTTTAGCGACATGGAAAAATTACAGATGGATCAAAATATATGCAAAACACTTCCACGGCACGCACGGAGACGTCGTATCCCAGATTGCTTGCAATCGATTAGCGGCGTGTGCCTGTGGACGTGCGCCACCGCGACCTTCAAATAGCCCTGGGACGTTGCCCCCGAGACACTCCCTCTCCGGCACATGGCCTCCCAACATCAGTAGGCTCGGGCAGGCTGGCACATGGCGGGAGGGATTGGCAGTTCACAGCCGGCTTTCAGGACCGGTTGGATAAATGATTATAACAGCATGATGGCCAGCTTTGTAACACAGACAGAAGGGTCACAGGATGCTGGCAAGTCGCTTACTGACAGGAAGAAGAAGGAGAGGAAGAGGAAGAAAAAGGGGTAAAAAAAAAAGAGAGACTCAGGGCCATGAGACCCGCGGCTAATTAGATCTGACGGGCAGAAGAAAGTGAGTTAAAATGTAATCTATTCATAATCATAATGTTAGGATGAATATTGAATTTGACGTGTTGCGATAGACTCGGCCGCGTCGACGAAGTTTGATTTAGGGTCACAGCAAAAATCGCTCCACGAGGTTACTGTGGATATTACTGAGTGCAGCTGAAACAAAAGAAAAACGATATTTTAATTCTCTTTGTGTTAAATGGTCAATTTTCATGTAACAACAAGGGGTGAAGTGAGGATGAGTCATGTGAAAGCGGTCGATCGGAGTTCAGACTCGACTGCTTTGCCTCAGCTCCAAAACGGCGTGTCAGAGTCTTTCAGCGCTTGATTTTGCTTTTCCAGTCGACTGCTTTTTTACTCTGATCAGCGTCATTTCAGCGAGAAAAGCTCGGATAAACCCAGCGTAAGCCTCCCGTCCTGCACCACACTGCAGACACACAACTAGCTGTTGAACATAGTGAGGTATTAAGGTGCAAAAGGCCTAAAACTTTCACTCCTGAGCGGGTTGGGACCAAAACAGAGCTAAAAAGACACAATATTCATCAGGTGGTCAGACGCACAACCTCAAATAAATGCTAATAATGCCTTTTTAATGGTGGATTTGTAACCAACAAGTTCACCACAACAGCTTTTATTGTGTTAATATCAATGTTGTGTTTACAGCTTGTTTTCTCTTGACCCGAACTGGGCAAAACAACCAGTAAAATCGATCAATCAAATAATCAATGTTCTTGCCATTGCTGGACTAACCAACTAATTACGTCAACTCTAATGGAACCAATTCTTGAAAAAAAAGCAAACAGAAAAGACGTTGTCGTTTCACACACTCTCCTCTGCATAATTCAGGAGATGCTTCCAAGACCCCGTTACACTGTCGTGTGAGTGATGACTACAACCTAATTACTCCACCTAATTATGCAGATCGCCACTTCTAACGCAGCCCCAACCCCGACCCGCACACCAATTTATGTTATTGTTTCTCCTCGCTCTAATATGTCGGGGAGGCGGAGCGGAGCGGAGGGTGGGGGGGGGGCTCTGCGATGGTTGTCAGCTGTAACAGAAAGAAATACATCCAAACCTTGAGATAGACTGCAGTTTATCCTCATATTTAATTTCATATTCCAAAATCAGCTCGGGGTACATTCATTAATATTGAGCACTGTTTCTGCCAGGAACTTATGATTCTCATAAGCTCATTAGTTATCGCGCCACAGATCATACGGGTCGGGGGTGAGCAATTACTCTGCTGCGAGTGGAGAAAGCCGGCTTATAAAAAAAAAAAATAAAAAAAAATGTTATTCAATAATGGCTTTAAGCAAACTGGTTCAAGCTCTAGAAAAGGCTCATAATACCACGGACCAAATGCAGTTATATTTAACTTTAATTGAATTAACTGAGTAAGGATGCTGAATGTAAGCCCGTCCTCGTCGTTTTTGCGTCGCGAGAGGAACAATTATCAAAATGAGCGTCGTAGCAAAGTGGCCGTGAAGTCCCGATTGAAGCCTAGCGAGGGCGTGTCTGTGCCCTTTGAGCGCGTTAAGATAACCTGGAGAAGGGTTTAAATGAGGCGGACTATGGATTCCTCCAGGTCGGCCTGTCTGAGTGATTAGTGTAGGTGTCGTCGGGGGAAACACTAAAAAGGTCCTCGTGGGAGCTGAACCTGATTGGAGGGTAAACAATACAACGTGCGATAAGCAGGACTTCACGGTGTCACTACGGGGGGAGAAAACAAAGTTTGTGACAGTTCCTGCAGCCGAAAGTGTTTCCAAGGTTATGGATCTCAATGAAAAGCGTCTGTTGGCTTTTCATTTCATCCCGCGTTCAATATGTGCATGTACGTTTGGATTTAATAAGGTAAAATGAGAAGATGGAGCGCCACGGTGTTATTTTTTTTTTTTTGTTGCTTTCCGCTTTCACTTTCAAATATGGAAGCTCGCTGGGGAGAGAGAGCATGTCGCTTGTCCCCCCCCCCCCTCACCATCCTCATCGTCAGCCGGTGATCTTTTCTCTGCTTGTATATGAGAATGCATTAACTTTTCATGAGGATGAATTCAAGGGTAAAAAGCATGCAGTGTCAGAACCACAGAGTGCTATAAAACCAGAATCCCAGATCAACATTTAATCCGCAGGGCAGAATGCTAAAGCAAGAAGTAACAAGATGGAAGTTTCAAGTGATGCAATTTGTTTTAGAAAGTACCTGTGGGTTACGAAAACAACACAAAAAACATGTATTTCATTCATTTCAGGGATTGAAAACTACCCTTGTTACCCGTCATTGGTCTGCTTTGTGCTCATACGGACTTTGCTTCATGAATCGAGTCTCGTACAAGTGAAGTATTTCTGACTGAAAGCGAGCTCGCTGATTGGACAGCTCTGGTGACTGTCATCCATCTTCACCAGCGCCGCGCCGACCAATGAGGTGGGAATCGAAACGTGACGGGTGACTAATGGTGAGTCATGCAGCACTTTCATGTTCCCATGTGTTTATCTGTGATGTCTGGTGTCACAAAGAGCCAGCGAAACAAAAACGAAAAAACTGATCATTACTGTGCGGCCGCTTTACGATTCGCTCACTTTTTAAAAACGAGAAGCTGCCGAAATGCACGGACAAAAGCACAAAATGACTTTGTTTTAACATCCATTCACTCCCTGCACTCGCGTGGGGACGTGCATACAAATCAGCAGAGGGATTTAATAATACTTTACCTTCTGACTCGATACTATAATCCTATATCTACTATCACAAAATCCCCCGTGTCAGCGCTTTTTGCTGCCACACCACAAACAAACCAGACCGGTTGGAAGTGGATGAAGAGCCTTAAAATGCGACAGTGTGAACAACAGATCTCAGTTGAAATCTGGAGCGCTAGTAGCGGTAGCGTTAGCAGCCGGGGGAGAGCGCAGTCGGCGCTAAATAACGGAGGCTCCCATTAGGTCACATTATGATGCCTTCAAGGCCCACTGAGTGAAAATGTGTATTGGGTTAAGGTAAATTATAACATTATCAAAATGTGTTTAAATGTAGTTTTTTTTTGGGGGGGGGGGGGGGGGGGGGAGAAAATGGAATCGTGTTTTTCACAGTAACATAAAAGAGAGGAAAGGAAAACACTGTAAAAGAACATCTGTATTTCTATCTATCCGTCACCATAATTGTGTTTTTGCACCGACGACGCAGGCAGTCATCCCCACAAAACGAGAAAAACCACCGTCCCTTGCTCTGGCCCAAATGAACAGAACTCCAGATGCTCGTAGTCGCAGGAGAATCAATCGCCAAAATACAACACAGTCATCTATCTCGTTTGCTCCCCTCTTCCCGCCTATTGTGTACAACGAGAGCGTCCTTCAACGTATGGATTACGTCTAGATATAAATAGCGTACTGTGATCTTTGAGTAGATCTGCAGACGCTGAAGCTTTCTGTGAAAGCCTTTAGAAACACATGTATATGCTGAGTAGCTTTATCTCCAAAAGATTATATTCTCATCGGCGACATACACTTAGCCCGAGCTGAGCGGCAGGATCAGCTCCAGGAGGATATTCAATACCAGCCGTGCAGCCCCATAAAACGCTTGTTCCTGTGTACTATAGTTACTAATCTCATTACAGTTCATTCAGTCCTTCGGTTCGTTCATATGGCTACACCCACCATCTCGAGAGATTCGGGCCGAGAGAATTAGAGAGGGGCACTTAGCTCTGCTTACTCACTCTCCTCCCCTCGCTGTCAAATCCCACTTCTTTGGAAACGCACTGTCGAAAGATCAGATGGAAGAACGTGAAGACCGTGACAGTGAAAGGCCCTTTTTTTGATTCTCATCTGACAGCCTCTATTAAAGCATCGCGGCGTCATAATTGTTTTTGACGGAAGCTTATCGAGAAAGAAATGAAAACTGGGCTCTTATTTGACGTTTCGGCGTATGTACTGTTCATGACGTGTACCGCCAGGATTGGTTAAAGAGAGAGAGGGCGGGGGGGGGGGGGGGGGATGCTACGTGTCCAATGTCTTAACATTGTACGATTTCACTTGAATGCAGGTCTCGGGGAATGACCATGTCCTGCTGCTCCGGGCCTCCTACTGCTCCGACAGTCGCGGCTGCAGAGCCATTGATCCGAGGCCTGAATGTTTGAAAATGGAAGAGATCAATCAAAAGCAAAAAAGGGTTATCAGATTGTACGGAATCTAATAATAAAGACTCGCGCGCACGGAGAGCTCTCCGCACCGGCGTGGCGAATCGATCCCTCGCCGTTTCAATTAGACCGCTCTTATCAATGGCCGGGCCTATGTGGAGCAACACACGGCGAAATAGATCGGTATCTTTTATGTGCTGTCCAATATTACAAATATGAGCAATATTGTGAACGGGCGAGGACGTTGTGCAAACGTTTCGCTCGACAGGGTGTGAACTTGCCTTTTTGTTGTTGTGGTGTCCCCCCGCCGTATAGCATCAAACGCTTCTTGTGCTGTTCTGAGAGTGACGGGAAGCCGTACAGACTCTGACAGCGACGACGAAGAGCTCCTTTTTGCGGGGTAGAAATTTGTCTTTTTGTCTTTTTTTTTTTTTTTTTTCCAGCAGAGACATTTTGAAAGCAAATCCCCGAAGACGGTGACATGACATCATGTCTTCACCCACGTAACAAAATGGTGCGCACTTCACCGAGCGACGCTAAAAGACGAGATGGCAAAGGTTCCCGCGACGGATTTCTCAATCATTTTGTCTCTGATGAATTTTTGATGTTTCTCCAAAAAGCATTGATGTGCCTTTTCAGATCTGACATAATAGCTCGGGAAGTCATAGTTGTGCAGATAGCCTTATGTAAATCCCCATTTAATGTGACCTTCTTTTCCTTTTGATGGAACAGGGATGAGTCACCGAAAAAAAAAAAAAAGGGCGTCACAAATTCCATTACCAAGCAGGCTTTTGGGGCATGAGCGAAAAGTGAAAGCATGGCAACACCCAGCCAAAATCATTCCCAAAATAATGAGGTTTACTCAGATTATTTTAAAAAAAAGGAAAAAAAGACAAGAGGTACTTCTGTGAAAAGGTAAAATATTACAATCAACACTTTTTTGCCGGCTGATTAGAGACGTACCCAACAGCTGTTTTGTTCCCCCCCCCCCTTTGGTAAAATATGCATTTGCTGACGTTTGGCAAAAAAAAAAAGAAGTAATGTTTCATCAGACTGCGCTAACTCGTCATCTTTTCTCTCCTCTTTCATCATTTGGAGTTAATTGTACTCTTTTCACCTCACCAACTTGCCATTGTTCCCTCGATTCCCCCCCCAAAAAAAAAAACAGAGCCGAGAATATCCGTCCGTCTTGTTTCATTGACTTCACTTTCACGGATAAAGTCGGCCGCAGCGACTCCTCTCTTCCTTCTCCAATCGGCTTTCCTCACCTCCTGCAGCTCCTGCTTGTATCCTCGTGGAACCGAACATGTAACAGCCAAGTTATCGGCTCTGGTTTAAATAGACCGTGACTATCAGCATTAGAGGGGAAACCGACTTAATATCGGCCCGTTAGCTGTTCGTGTCTTTCATGTGAGACTCTGGCTTAACAGACCCCCCCTCCTCCCCCTCCTTCCACCTCCCACAATGCCGTGCCACCCCCTGTGATGACTGTGACCACGAAACAGTGTTACAGGGGAGACGTTACAAGAATTAACGTATTGCCTCGTTTCATCCGTCAAATCGCTCAATTTGATTTCGAGGCCCTTTTTGTTTTGGAGAATCGAGGTGAGGTGGTTCAAGATTGAAAAGGTCGCATTTCATAAACGATAATACGTCACGGGGGGATTACAGCAGAGCCCGTCGTCGTCGTCGGCTGCCGCTTTGCAAATCATCAAACACTATTTCCATTCGGGGATTTGCTCCATCTTCTTTCTTTATCCATGAGATAATCTGGGGCTACATTGGGTAGCAACACTCGAACAAAAGAATCATTTTCACTTTGAGAGGTTTTATTTTATTGGTTTTTCTTCTTCTTCTGATCTCACAATCAGGGTTTTGTGTCAGTCCACGTGCCCTTGAAGATTTCAATGTCCCGGAGAAATTATCTGCATTTATTGAGCTTAAGAAAGCTATAAAAAAAAGTATGAAGCTCGAGCCACGCGATCAGCAATCTGACTTCACACGTATCCCAGGCTCCCTGACGTCATTGTCCTCGGACCCACTTATTTCCACAAAGTACACTCTCCTTCGATTGTCGGACATTTTCTTGGAGCCGCAACTCAAATTGCGCTCAGAGGAAATTGTCTTCACCAGACGCTATCGCGGTCGAGTTTTAAATTTCCGATTCACCAGATTGAAAAAGAAGGAAAAGAAAACAGTTCTAACCGGATAAAGGAAACGCCGCTCACGATGTTGATTTCAAAGACACGAGGGGGAGACGCAGCATAACAATCCCTGATTAAGCATTAATCTAGAACCAGAGGAAGCTCGAGTGTTTCTTCTTGTGCATTTTTTGGGGGAGGGGAGGGGGGTTACTGTACTGGAAGTCCCTCTGAGGTTTTGGCATACAACAGCCTGGGCTTACCCACCAGCCATACTCCTCCTCCCGGTGGTAGCGCTGACATATCAGACCATTGTTTGTCACTGTCATACTTCCCGAGCCCCGGCGTCAGCGAGCATCCATGTGCAGCCGGCAACTCATGCATTTTTCATGAACACCCACTGGAGTTCCTTTGAAAGACTCCGTCCTGTAGTCTCCGTCAGAGTTTCGGTTTCCGTGCCTGTGATATGTGGCAGAGGGAAAGAAAATGGCATTACCCCCCCGGTGATAAAGGCCACAGAAGAAGAATACATGCGACGGGAGCGGACCCTGCCCGAGCAGGGAAGATTAATTAGAATAACTATGAGAGGGGATATAAGATGAATCTTCTTTATTTGAAATACAATCACTCCTCTTCCTTAAGAGGTGTATTTTCAAATAACACCCTTGCTGCCACACCAGACTTTTATTATTTCCCAGCAAAAGCTACGGTTCAACAAACGCTATCAATCCGCTGTGATACGGCGGTCCGCATCAGAGGAACCTGCTTCAGCGCCCGGCGCCTCCCGAGACTCCGGAGGTGAATGGGACACAGTCAGCAGAAGAAAAGTGAGGATAACAGAATGGGAGTGAAGTCATTGAGCCAACGAGAGCCCCGTCAAGTGCGACGAGAAAAATATAGAGCGGGGGAAGGCGGTGTCACTTTAAATGGAAAGGGAGGCTGACAAAATACATTTTCAGGTAAAGACAACGAAAAAGGTTGATGCGGGCCACAAAAAATGAGGAAGAATGCAGAAGTGGAAGAGAGGGGGGAGGGGGGGGTTATTTCCTCAAAAAGTTAAAGTCCTCATCTTTTTACTCCCACCGGTTTAGCTACATGCTGCGAGGAGGAGACGCTTAATTAACTTCATCTTGTTCACCTCTGAGCTCAATTTTTAAAAAGGAAGCCCACAATGGAAAATGTCAAAAACACAATTATATGCTACACTTATTCCTGACAATTCAATTATCATCAAACATAAAAAGTCTTAATTTCAAACGAAGGACGTTATCAACGGTCGAAAGCTATACGGTGATGGAAGAAATAACAACAGCAGAAGGGTGAAGGAGTCATACAGCCGTCAGCAAAACAACAGTTCTACCGCGACATGTGTCTCAGTGACCTGAAGCCAACGGGCTCTCGCGGCTGTGAGAGAGCGGGCTCGGTCGATCTGATGACATTATCGCTCACCGCGTCACTGGTTGGTCCTCGATAACAGACGACAGCGGCGACTGTTCTGAATGCGAGCGAGTGTTCGAGAGACCGAGGCGAAGGGAAGGTGGAAGTTATTATGAAATAACAACTGAAATGTCAACGTTGTGAATGGAGCTTCGAACGATGCGGTGCAACTCCAGTAATAATACTAATTAACTGACTGGAGCTGGGGAAAAAAGATGTCGATCACGAGCAAGAAAAGTGGGCCAAATGGGCCTATTTTCACATTTCTTGGGGTTTTTTGAACCAAACCGAGAGCCAGAGAACGTGAGGAAAGTTGGGACTGGAGATGGAAACGCCACAAATCTCCGCTCCCGTCTTACAGATTGCAACGCAACACAAAACACAAGTCCGACGCCGTTGCTCAGAGAGCGGCCGGACCGAAGCTCCTCACGCGGCGAGCAATCAATCCTCGGGACTTTGGCCGAGGCGACAGTCAACGGCGGTGGGATCGTACACGCCGGCGGTCACTGCCGGGTTTGATCACCGCAGCGTGCCGTCGCGTAACGGAGCGCTAGCTGCCAGCACGCGGTGGCAGTGTGACGTTGAGCTCTACGCTGCCGTCACTCAGGGAATTTCACTACCAGGATCAGCTTTATTGGACCATGTGTGTGTACACGTGCAAGGAATTTGACTCTACTTTGTCCGTACTTATGTACATATTATATACAAATAAAGAAGATAAATATGAAAAAAAAGACTTCAAGGGCAGAAACGAAGCATCAGCATGAACATTTAACGAATATGTACGATATAAATATATATTGAATAATATTGTAGTGTTCTACACTGAAGACAGAGCTCGTACTAAGTTTCACCCATTTACCGATACTCAAAAAACTGCACACAAAGACAACACAAAGATTCAGTCCACATTCTTAACATAACATTTCACAGTCGCAAAATATTAATATACATTGCATATCTATATATTACAGCACTCACGGCGTTGCTGCTGCGTTGTTTCCCCCATGGATGCGAGCGGACTCTGGAGCGTGCGGTCCACTGTCCAGATGTTTGCTCAACGGGAAGAACTGAAACCAGACACCATTTCACAGGAAGTGGCTAAACCGGAAGTGACAAAACAGGAAGTCCCGCACCGGAAGTGACACGACCGGAAGCCCCCACCCCCCCGGACGTGACGAGCCGGAAGTGATGTCATAACGTGGCACAAACAGGAAAATCACATTGCCAACTAGGTCTTGAAATAAACAACCATTAATTAAACAAAAAAGGCGGCACAAATAGATTTATGAACAATTCATTTTGGATATTAGTAAGAAAGGTGGTAATAGTGCAAGTAGTGAGGATGGTCTGATTAAATGTTCATCAGAGTGACGGCCAGTGGAAAGATATCGGCCAACAGATAGCACTTCACATCACTTTCACTTTGCATGATGTCAGAGGTAAACCAGAGTTAGGAGCGACTACAGGAAAATCTCCTTCCTCTGCATCACATCACACCGAGATGTGATGCACTGTAGCGTGTACGTGCAACAGCGTGATAAACATGTCTCCCTTTAGCTATCCAGGGCTTTCCTTCTCTTGCCATTATGGTGGGAAACTGAAGAGGAACGTGAAGAATGAGCCTCAGCTCACGACTGCAGCGAACACATTAAAGTGGGTTCGGTGTTAAGCTCAATGATATTCTATGACGCCTGCAAAGCCGATCGATCAGAGATGGGTTTTTTTTCAGGTTTGGCACATTTTAATTTCCACTACAGTGAGTTTGCATTGCTTCTTCTCTTCTTAAGCGCTCTTGCTACGTTGGTAAAGCGCCGTCGTGCCACTGCCGGATCAATAAAACGGCTGCATGAATGACATATGCATTTACATTAGATAATTACATTGCAAAAGTTAAAAGAAACTTCGTGCTGGAAAAGTGTACGACAGCTGATTCAAATCTGATTAGTTTGAGGCACAAATAAAACGATTGAATATTTAATTGCATAAAAATGTAACTTTCATCTTTGATGTTATCAATTCAGTTTTAATTGTAAATCAGATCAGACGTCTGCGACGTCTTCACAAATATTAGTATTTTAATTGAGAAAGTGGAGCATTACTTTTCTTTCACCTTTGAGCAATAATAGGAAGGAAAACAAATAGGCCGACACTTATCAACGGAAAGAATGTGTTCTCGCTCTCTCGTAATTGTAAAGAAACCTCAATTAACTTTGTCTATCAATAAAAGGCAGCGAGCACATCGATTTCAGGGGAAACGAGCACAGACTGTGTGTCGGGAACAATTTACGTGATCACTTAATTCCACTGTTTGAATTGTGTAGTAAACCAGACATCCACTCACACGTGTGTTCACACAGTTGAGGAGTGCGGCTTATTTATCACATTTATGTTTAGCTCAATTCAATGCACTCGTATCGCTCTTAAAAAGCAGTAGCGTGGCTCGTTGTGTTCTCAGTGGACAGTGGAGGTCTGCGGCAGACAGCTTTAAGCGTGTGAGTCTTAGTCCGGGTCTCTTTCATGGCTTTTCTTGACAATAAAGTAAAACTAGACTTACCTTTCCATGGAGGGAAGATAAAACAAGGTTATTAAAAGGTCACGGTGTTAACAGCCAGTCGCTGTTGTTGGGTTTTGGTCGTTTTTATAATTTTCCTTTTCTTTTGGTGTCGCAATTTGCCTTGTTGTGTATTTGTTTTGGGAACGGGGGCTGTAATGTGTACATGTTATCCTTTCACTCCTTATTTGTAAGGGTCTATTGTACATTAAGTCTTGTTTTGTAACGTCTACAAATAAATCATATATATATATATATATAAAGGTCAAGGTGAGGTGAAAATGAAATTGTTAATCGCATGTGAGGCGTCTTATCGGTTACATTTCAGTTGGAACGCAAAGACGTGTTTTCAAAGTTATACGTGAGCTCAACAAAGACGCTAACCAAGTTTATTTTTGTGTAATCTGGAGCTGTGTTTGTTTGTTGTGTGTCACGTGTCCGTGGCGGAAATGTTGAGCTGAAAACTTTGACTGGCTCTTTTCTTTTCCGTTCACCGGGAGGAGAAACATGGCGGATTGCACGAGTGTTGCTCGGCTCGCTCGGCTGCTTGGAGACAGTAGCTTGTACTTCTGGCTTTTGTTTGCTCCGTGAATAGGCTAATTATTTTGATGACTAATTCAGCATTAGTGAGGACAATGTTCTGCTTTCTCTGGTCCCGCCGGGCCTATACTTCTGCACTCCTCTGATAGACTTGTGGAGTCTGAAGCTGTGCGAGTCAAGCGGGGGAATTGCTGAAGATGTCAGCGTTTTAAAATGTTTAGAACTTCATGAACGACTAATCAGAGGACTGCCTGTTGTTAGCGATGTGTTGTCAGTTCGATCCCATGAGCTCCAATGTGAGAGCGAGCATTTTTATTCATAAAGATGTGGAAAAAAAACACATTTACAATTGTCTGTTTCGCCGAGATGTGAGTCACAATTTGCAGGTCTGAGGAAAGTCTCAAGACTGCTTAATAGAATAGACTTAATATGATTATTTCTCTCAATTTCCCAGCTAATAAATCCCCCCCTGTACTTAGCAATTACTGAGGCGTTGTAGGATCTGCAATATGATGACTTAAATGCATTAAATTACAGGATAATTCAGATTCATCACAAGAGGGGTCTTGTTTTTGTCTGTTTTTAAACAACAAACATCATCCTGGTTACATTTTACGCTCTCGTACTTCTTGTGCTCGTGCATAAAAATGAAGAGGTGGATAATCAGACGAAACTGTTGGTTTTTTTATTGTAGAAAATGTTCCAAAAAAGGTTGAAAAACACTACAGAAACCAACAACCACTGCGCTACCTACTGGCAAGCAAGAGTATTGAGTTATTAGGCCACTATATTGCAGGCTCAGACGCTCAATAATGGCAAATTATTTGTGGTAACTACATTTTTTTTTGCACACCTGACAATCTCTCACAGCACAGTGGTTGAAAACCAGAACTCTGAGGGGCAACTCGAAGATTTTCATATGAATAAATGTCCGTTAAGTCACTATTTATTGACAAATGAGACAACACGATGGCCATATCAATGCTGTTACTGTCAGGAGGACGTGGTTATTTCATATATTACTCTTAAAACAAACTTATCAAACATTGTGTACAGTAAAGATAGCAAAAAAGCTTGATAATGAAATGTTTTCTGCTCTTAACTTCAAACCATACCCTAATTACTGCTCAGCGTTCCACATCTCAGTCATATGAAACAACACAATCTGACAGATATGCCGTTTGAAACGCATTAAATAGGCAGCCGACATGTTGGATTGGAATTTTAGATACCCGTCTTTGCTCTATGATGGGTTATGATTTCAAGGAAAGGGAGGTAAAGGGGGAATTGGGGATTTTTAAAACAAACACACTTCCCTTTGGAGCCTGAAATAAATGCGTGCAACCTGAATACAGACACACAAACCAGATACTCAAACCCTTCGTCTGACTTTGAATGGGCTATGGCAGTGGAGACAAACACCTTTTCCAAAGTCACGTCTCGTGCAATCTTTTAATTCCTCGAGTTTCTTTTCAGGGCTGGTTCAACATTCTCCGAGAGAAACGTTGACGTAACAGCTGCGCGATGAATAAACGTCTCCATTTTCACCATCCTGTTATCGTCAGCTGAGTAACAATGCCTTTTTTTTTAAAGTGGAGTTGTGAACAATTGCACACCTTGCACCGGCACTCCATCAGAAGCTGCTGTGCTGTGAGTCGCTGTGTGTGTGTGTGTGTGTGTGTCTGACAACGTGCTGAAACTGAGAAACTCAAACACCTTTGATACACAAGTATTCACACCCTCCAATTAACACTTGGGAGAGATGAAGCCAAGCGTCACTTGGGCAATACAAATAGATAAGGCTGAATCATAATAACTTTTTTTTTAAAGAATTAGTTTAAAGGGGTAATGATGATTCATGACAACTTTGATCCAAGTTTTGGCCGCAATTTGTTCTGCGACACTGAATGCGACACGTCCGTGGCAGCAACCTCCTCCATTTGGCCATTTTTTAAAAATTGAAATGGAGGTTTACCGACAAACTGACAAAAGGCCGTGAGGCCCCTGGTTAAGTTCACCTGTATCGTCCCTGAAGGGGAAATTGGGTTCGCGGTCGGGGGCAAAAACACAAACACAACATACGAAAAGGGCTTTGGACATTCATTACAATATTTACAGCAAACCACCAAGTAAAAAGTGTGACAGCATTGTAATGGTAGCCATGCCAATGAAGCACATTGCATTTGGATGCATCGAACAACTAAACCTGTTGTTTTTTTACCCTACAGGACTTGTATTTCCACCAAGAAGTGAGAAAAACAAACTCCTCCAGTAGTGGGTGCAGTCAGAGCTGACTTAGACCCATGGGCCTTTAGCTAAGCTGGTCTGTCATAGACATTGCTAAAGGAAGCTGCTGCGTGGCCATCTTGTTTGACCACTTTAAGAACCAGTGGTGGGCTGTGGAAATGGTCACTGCGCGAGCTGTTTAGTTTCACAGCACCCGCCAAACGTCCTCTTCTTCAAGTTAAAAGTGGCGGTTCGCAACCAACTTCACTGGGTGCATACAGCGCCACCTAAAGTACCGGAGTGTGTGCGCACCGTATAATCCATGTAGTGTATTTGTGACTGCTACATTTAAACAATTAAATCATAAAATAGCTAGAACTTTGTGATTCTGTTCAGGCCAGCAGAGAAGGCAGAGCGCCACTGTTAGGAACGTTGAGCAGATTATTTTTGTCCTGCACCGTAAGAGTCCCGATCTAAATGGTAAGAGACCAGAAGGAGCCTTTAAAGGGGCACTGCAGTGATTCGGTATTGCACATCCATAAAGTCGGGAGACGATGAAATTAAAAAGGTTTGGTCTGAATCAAAGTGGACGTGTTTGCAGTACTGGGACTTTTATGGGCTTTGTCCGTACACGTGCTGGCTCGGCCCGACTGGGTTTCGAAGTGTAGGCGCGTCGTCGCAGCGCGGCAGGGAAGTGCACCTTCGTTACGAGCGGGCTCTGCTCTCGCTGAGTAACCACACGCTTCCCTCGAGTCCATTACGTCCGAACAGCAGCGGGCTGGTGCGCGGCCCGAGCTTCCAGAGTGCAAACCAAGTTGCCGCGCGCGCAATTAAAACGTCGCGCGGCCCCCTCCGCGCCGAGAGCGCTGCCGTCGGCGCCCACCGACCGAGCGCCGGACATGGCGCGGGGACGGCGGAGCCGGCATCCGTCACAGCCCCGCGCTCGCGGGACCAGATTTTAAGCACGAGGAGCAGAAATACTCTATAACGAGGAAGCTTTCTCCTCCCCACCCTCCACCCACCCACCCATCGCTCTGTGAGCTCATTTCACGCGCAGCCGACCCGTTGTTCTTTTATGTGTGCGGGTTGAGACTAATTAAATAGCATTCGAGTGCACTTGTGTGTACGATAGCGGCCTCAGAATATATGAAACGATTCTTATAGTGGGTACTGCGTTTCAAAAATGAAGGCAATTTCCTTTCTTTTTTTTTTTTAAAGCAAAAAGGAAGAGAGAGAGAGGCTGCTGAGGAAGGAGAGACAACGAGACAACGTTGGGTTTTCCTTTACAGCCGAGGGTGAAATAATGCAGGTATCTTAAAGTTCAAACAGGGACACAGCAGAGATTCAGTGGGAGCTCCTCCAGAGCCAGAGAAAACATTATCATCTCCATATCAGTTCAATCCAAATCCAAAGATACCTCTTGTATACTTGGTGATGCAGAAGTAACACAACGTGTGACAAAGGGGAGCTGCCTTTCACTCTACATGTTACTAACGTGACAGTCCTATATTTAAATGCCGTGTGATTATGCCCAACTGTAAAGTGTATTTTCCATGAAAGGGGACTTTTGATATAATCAATCTAATGAGGAAGGGTGGCATGTTCACTATTCACAAAGTGCGTCGAGGCGCGCTCATTAAAATGCATAAATCTGGCCCCTTTCGAGCCTTAATTCTCTTCAATCAGTCCATTCTTTTGGTTTGGTGCTTAAGATTGTTGTGACGCCGGGAAATGGAAATCCTTCCTCTCCGTCTTCATTTTTTTGTGCACAGGGCGGCATATTCTTTTCACAGCTTCTCAGCGTATGTTGGTGTTTGCAGTCGTTCATCCTCCTCCTCCTGCTCCTCCTCCTCCTCCTCCTCTTCCAGCCTGACCGGGCCTTTTGTCCCTCGCTTAAGAGAAGCACACAGCAGGATGCTCTCATCGTCCTGCTTACCAGTAGAAGCTCCATCCTGTGGATTTGAAGGGTGTGAAGCCCTTCATCTTCTCTGGTGCACCCACAGAGTCACAGCGCAAACTTTTCTTCTTTTTTTTTTGGTATTCACATTAAAAGTATTTTATCTTCTTTTTAATCAGCACGCGCCCTCGTTGTTTGAGACGGTCGACGCGTTCCCATCTTACCGCTGAGAACAACACAAAGCCCTCAAAAGGGTTTTCTTTTAAAACACACCAAGAGGCCAGACTTCGCTTTACTGCACTGGCCTTTTTTTAATTATTTTTTTATTTTTTAAGGTTGCCGTGGCATCTCCGCTTCCCCGACGAGGCTCCCTCTTGCTCCATCATCCATCTTGGAGGAGCAGCCTCCAGGCGAGGTCCTGATGGCGACACGTTTCCTCCACCTTTTTGCTCACGATGCTCACGTTGTTCCAGGGTTTATTTGATCTTTTCCCCCCCCCCCTCATCTTTCGCCTCGCAGCTTGTACGCCTCCGCCAACCAATCAAATTGCAGGAAACATCCATTTCTGTACAAATTGTCCTCTTTTTTTCCTCCTTCATCCTACTAGATATTTAGCGAGTGAATTATTGAATCGTGGGAAAAGAAAATTGTCTCGTGAGGTCACGCTGACCTCGGCCTTGCACCGCCAACGTTAAATCATCAACGCCGGGGTCGTAAAAACATCTTCTGCTGGGTTCTCGACGGCGTGCTGAGGCTCAGCAATATGGAGATTTCCTTCCTTCTAATAGGAATTTGTTTGGTGGATGTCAGCTGAAATGTGCAGCTTTCTACATGCTTTGGAATATGATTAGTCTTAAAAGAAGAAATATGTGGGCGTACATAATTCAAGAAGTTTTCTAATTGTGATACTTTTTTTTTTTTAATCAACAACCAGGCCCCGTCACAGTGAATCACTCTGGTGGATGATGTATTGGAGGATATTAATAAATGCGATACACGATATTGTCATTTTGCGCCACTGATTTATGCCACTGACATAAGATTACGAGTGCAGATATTAGAGAGCGATTAACTTTTACTACTCCGAATTATTCAGACACTGGAATTAGAATGATTTTTTTTTTTTTTTTTAAATAAAGATGTGATTAATAAATCACAAACAAAACAGTTAAGGATGAAAATTGACTCTCTGGCTCCATGAACAGAGATGGGAAACCTGCTTATTGTTTATTTTACTCTGGAGTAATGTTGGCTCAAATATTGAGGACATTAAACACAGATTTAAACATAATGAACAATATTAAAGTCAGCAAAAATGATTGAGATCAGGTTCTTTTATTTTAAGATAAGTGGAAACGTAAAAATGTTTGAGGTATTTTACAATAAATCATTATAGTAATTATTGTGACAGGCTTATCAACAAAGATCGTATTACATTTTCTGTACATTTATTATTCGTATCGTCATATCTACAAGAATAAAATCACACATTCAGTCTTTTTAGGACGAGATCAGACACGAGTCATCTGCAAAGAAGATTTCTTTGTGGTTTTATACAAACTATTACTAATTTGTTGATTGTCCACTTCAGGAGTTGCATCATTTCCAATTTGTCAAAATACATATACAATAAAAGAAGATTAGATTCATTAAATAACAAGTGTATGCTCCCATTCTTGTTTTTTTTTCTTACTTCCACATCAAAAAACAGGTAGATTATCACTTCATTGCTCTTTATGCAGTTGCCATGTTACAGTTGGACCAAACCCGTGCAGGGATCCAATGTGCATGAGCTCCAATCCCACGTTGTTTCTCATCCTCTGGCAAGTTGATGTCTGGGCTTGATTTGATTAAAGATGAGGCCAGAGCGAGTCCACAGCTGTTCTGTCAGACGGAGACGGAGAGCGAGACCGCCGTCGGTCCGTTTCATCCGACGCATTCGCAGAAATGACGTCGCACAAAAGCAGCGAGCGATGTCGAGGAAACAGCTTGTTGGAAAATAAGTTGACGCCGTTTCAAAGACGACAGCTGCACTTTATTCAAGAGCCACAATATCGCCGGGACAAAAGACTCTGTCGCCGCGCGGAGACGTTTACACGCCAAGGCCGAGTTGGCGCGCCGCTGCTGTGCTGAAGAGTTAGAACACCTTTTGTGGGAAATGTGACAGTGAAGCTGGGAAATTCATGATTTAGTTGTGGTGAGATAACCCACAACCCACACTTGGGAGAAAAAAGTCTTGCTCGTCTGCCCAACGACCGATTCCAGCTTTTCTAAAAAAAGAGAGTTAAACTGCTCCTGTGATTAGATTATTTATGGCTTAGAGGATGAAAATGGAATCAGTTGTAAATGCCGGATTATCGTAGCATTTGCCGAATTGTGGATTTTGGATGCATTTTACGGCGAAGTTTAGTGACTTTCAGATTCAGCATGAAGGTAAATGTGTGGATGGGATGACAATGAACAGAAAAACTATGCCGCTACGTTTTGGTGATATCAGGGCAGGTGTTTCTCTCCTCTGCTCTCACAATCGTAAACCCAGAGTCCTCGTCCTCGTCCTCGTCCACGTCCTCGTCTTTATCCTCGTCTTCGTCCTCGTATTCGTCCTCGTCCTCGTCCTCGTCCACGTCCTCGTCTTTATCCTCGTCTTCGTCCTCGTCCTCGTCTTCGTCCACGTCCTCGTCTTCGTCTACGTCCTCGTCTATGTTCTCGTCCTCGTCTTCGTCCTCGTCTACGTCCTCGTCTTCTTCCTCATCATCGTTTGTCCTTGTCTTCTTCTCGTCTTCTTCCTCATCATCGTTTTCGTCCTTGTCTTGTCCTCGTCTTCTTCCTCATCATCGTTTTCGTCCTTGTCTTGTCCTCGTCTTCGTCTACGTCCGCGTCTACGTCCTCGTCTTTATCCTCGTCCTTGTCCTCAGATTCGGCCTCGTCTTCATCCTCGTCTTTATCCTCGTCCTCGTCTTTATCCTCGTCCTCGGATTCGTCCTCGTCTTCATCCTCATCCTCGTCCTCGTCTACGTCCTCATCCTCGTCTTCGTCCTCGTCTTCATCCTCGTCTTTATCCTCGTCCTCGGATTCGTCCTCGTCTTCGTCCTCATCCTCGTCTTCGTCCTCGTCTTCATCCTCGTCTTCATCCTCGTCTTCGTCCGGTAAAAGGGTTGAACTGTCACTTTACCCGTTCATGGTCAACGTCTAACTCCAACTATCTTGCGAGACTTTCGCAAATCGCGGGATCCCATCGTGACCATTTCTTGGTTGTAAAGTGACTCACTCTGAGCACAAATGCATCACGTATGTAATACATCTGAATATTTATGATAATCAAAATGTATTTCAATCAGATCAAAACACACTGAATTCAAACCACATCTTAAGCATCCGTGTGATTCCTGCCCCTGCAGTCCCCTGAAGCAGCAGACAAGATATTGGTCAGAATTGATCAGACAGACATGCTTTTTGACTACTTAACACTCCCTCGCTGTCACAATTACCCTAATTGCTTCATTGACGCTCTCCTCGCTCTCACACTACTTGAGCTTGGCATTTAAAGTCAGCGAGAAAAAGGAAGTGAAACCCAGGAGACTGTTGCAAAGGGTATTCCCTTTTACTTTAAACAAAGATATATTAAAGTGTATTTAAAATGGGGTGTTTAAAAAGGAAATACCAAAGCAAGTCTTTGCTAACTTACTAACATTTTCTACAATAATTAGTTATATTACAGCAAATATTTAAATGAACCACAAAGAAGATGCATCCAGCATTTTCGTCATCCCCGTTTTTTTTGTAGCCACGCTAATAACATATCAAATATATTTTCCGCCGTGTCTTTTTACCCCTTTATCAGGACACTCTCTGGATTCCCATTTTCCTCTCGCTGCGGGATCACAATTCATTTCAATCAATTATTAACACTCGAGTGTGACACGGGGCCGTCTCCGGGAAGCGTCCGCCGCGTGTATGTCTTGTCAGCGGCGCCTGGCGAAAGCTCGGCCGCGGCCCCGTACTCGCTGCTGCGCACGTCGTCTCGGCCGGAGGCGGGTTTTTTTTTCTTTCTTCTTCTCCGAGAGAGGATGGGTTCCCAGATCTCTTCATCATCTAAAAGCGTGCCAGGCGTGTGTGTAATGGTCTCTCTCATGCCTCGCTGCAGACTGTCGTCAGCCGGCGAAAGCTACGCACGGAATTGAACCGCGGTGGGTTAACATTGCTCCTCAACAATTTCCGACAGGTCCGGTGGCCTTTTCACAAACAAGACACCCAGACTGCGCACACACACACACACACACACACACACACGCAGGTTGAAGGCACTTCAGCACAAACACAAGCCCATGGACATGCACCACAAGTGCACTGACTGAGAGGGAAAACGCACAAGCAGAGCGTGTTTGTTTTTTTTCCTCCAGTTTCTCTCCGCTGTTTGGCATTTGTCCACTTCACTGTCAGACTGACGATCGCAAATAGGTCAAACCAAATTGCGGGTTGTCCGAGGCGTCTCGAAAAAAAAACAAAAAAACAAGCTTGTCTAAATAATTACTTACTCAATCATACTCCAGCAGCCGAAAGGTGAAACGCTGGGCTCTTTTCATGTTTGGAAAGGTTATGATGAGCCCGATTTTATGAACCAGATGTCACTGGAAAGAAAAAGAAAAAAAACGGCCCACAACAGGATTTCACTTCTCCCTCCTCCCCCCCGGTCGATCTGACGTTCCAGCGTCTTGACAATCGATCTGTGCCGCTCAGCCGAGCGGCTTGATAAGAAGTGCTCAGGCTTCCCGTAGGCAGCTGATTGCGCGTTGCGGACACTGCCACGGCCTTTTTTCCCCCCCGCCTGACACACCGACTATTACAGCAGCGATCTGTAAGCAGCTGTAATCACTTGTTTGGGTGTTGGTGTGGGTGTGATGAGGATGGAAAGTGCATAGCTACACCATGGAAGGCTGACGTAAAGCTTAAGAGATCAATACATCATCTTGTCCCATAATAAACCACTTTGACCATTTGCCTGTCAACAGATGTATTAGAGCAGCGTGCGTTGTGGACCTTTTATGATAAATTGCGCTCCGCAATCGGACGTTTGACTACTTACACACGTGCAGTAAACACATGGGATGGAATGATGTCGCCCATGTCCACATCATTGCATCCCATGTGTTTACTGTATGATAAAAACAGAATGCATGCGCTTTATAGGATTTTCTCTCTCTCTCCAGCGATCACGTAGTTCAGCGATCTGTGAATCCATGAGAATATGTGATGAAGCTCGTGTAGCTCAATAACAAATCAATACACTTTTTTTTTTTTTCACGGGCTGATCAGCGCATGCCGGAGAGCAACGCGGCTACAGGCGAGGCATCGACGTACTGTGAGCGATGCGATTTGCATTGAGTGGCGTGACATTTCTTAGTGGAAAAAAAAAATAGTTCAAAGTCGTACGGACGTGTCTTTTCTTTGCTTGGATTGGTCATCAAAGACTCAATGCAGGCTCGGATGGAGAGAAAAAACATTCTTCTGCAACTAATGATTTCATTCACATAACTACAGATTAATCTGACGATTATTGGACCCAATGGAATAATTGTTTTGTCCATATAATAGTAAGAAAAGCTCAGGAACTAGTGAAAAATACTGATCACATTTTGCCAGCAATCAACCCCAAAGAGATGTGAACCTATGAAAACATTATTTAACAACTGGACAATTCAGCCCAAAATTACAAATGACAAATTTGCCTCGGCGGGCTTTACAATCTGTCCATGTACGACGTCCATGTCCCGGGACCTCACATCGGATCTGGGAAAACTTCACCAAAAAATATAGAAAAAAACCTTTTACAGGAAAAAAAAAAAAGGGAAGAAACCTTCGTGAGAGCAACACGGGAGGATCCTTCTCCCCGAATGGACAGAAGCAAAAAGATGTCATGTGACCAGAATGAGCAACGTAACAGAGTTACAGCACATAGCATGAACACAACAGAAATGATTCATGTGAGTAGTATAAGCATGGACCACAATCCAGATAAACACCATCAATGTCACGACAAGAGGACAGACATTTTAAATGTTATCCTGTTGCTATGATTTGTTTTACATGTAGCTATTTGCATGAATACACACCTGAGTTAAACATAACTGGCCTAGTCGTTGTAATAATGTATTATAGACACAGAGCTAGTGTTAGGAAGTCCAACAGGTCATTATTGACTCTTTATCATCTACTATATTTCTGTGAAAACATCTCCTTTTTTAAAAAAAACTGTTTTGATTCAAGATTCTACATTTGACAAAACTTATAATACATCTTTACCCGATACTAATTCTTCCGGAATAGAGCTTTAACGCATCAGGATGTGACTCAGTGCAACATCCGTTAGCAGCAATTTTGCTAAGCGTGGACTTCCTGCCCACTGGCAGCTAACCGCTAACTAGCGCTGCTCCCGCTCATTTTAGCACAGATGGTTTTTCCTTTCACAATGTAGCAAAATCCGGGATCAGCAACTAGAAAGCATTAATGCCGATATTGCATAAGTTTACTGAATATTAGCCGATGGCGATGAGCAGCCAATCGATCGGGGCAGCGCCGGTAAAGATAACATAGTTTAGGCGCGTCTTACTCATGCGCCAGTAGCACAGGTGTCGTAGATGGACACGGTCCACCTGCTGTGGACCGAGGCAACTTTGGTCAATGTTGGAAAAATAATACTTTTCAGGCTTACAGATCACAGAATGTTGACATTAGGAGATGTTTCAGGTACCTTTAAAACACACTCCATATTTCATCCTGTGAATTTCCCCACTGCGGGACGAATAAAGGAATATCTAATCTAATCTAAAAAAGGATTATCTTATTTTTATCGTCGGAAGTCTCACGCAACAAAGGGACCGTGAATAGCATGCATGGTCTGAGGGCCTACGGGTTAATTCACTGTTGTGCATTTTTTGATTTGTTTCGCTTTCCGCATGTTTCCTCGTGTTAAGTTTGTGTGCATAGTTGCGTTTCTGTCCTAGAAGCTTTGTCTTGCCGTTACATGACTGAAGGCCGAGTGTTTTCAGTCGTACTGGTGGCAGAAGCAGCGAGTATTAAAAGAATTAACACACCTGCTGTTCGGAAGAAGCTCCCACAGAAAGACAATCGAGACTTGATCTCAAGGAAGATGAGGAGGCAGCCGGGTCGAGTAGAGCCAAACCTCCACTGCCCGCCTCTCGTCTTGAAGGGTTTGAACAAATTACCCGATTAAGGATCGTACTCGTGGTGTTGAGCGGCATTGTTCTAACAGTAAACAATATAATAATCTTCTTTATGAAAAATGAGGAATACTCAGTGTTACACTGTACGAACACTGAAAACGTTCCCAAAAAGGCAACGGATTACAAAAAAAACTATAAAACTAAAAGTCCTCTCTTATGCTGTGAAGTTGAAAATGCTAAATGAAAATAGCCGTTATGCTGCATGCAAGTGGGACAAACTGGGAGCGTGCACCACACGTAGCCGTTGTTTTATTAAGGTTAAAAACACGTCTCCTTTCATGTGATTGAGCTGCTTTTTTAATGTCTTCATTCTGTTTCATGTACTTTGTATTTTCATTTTTACTGGAGATTTTTTAATTATATTGCTGTCCTCCGTTTAATTCCTTTTTTTTTAATCTTGCGATCATATTTGTATTCATGTAAAGTACAGTGAATTGATCCTGTGTACATGTTGTACTTTAGCAAATACACTCGCTAACGCTATACTGACTGAAGGCCTTTGCACACGGCCCGTTTGTTATTTGTGAGTGAAAATAATTATTACGTTTAGTCCACAATGTTTATAAAACTAGTCAAACTATCGCTGCCAGGAAGGGTGTTGGAATATTTTTGATAATCGTAATTTTTCACTTCAAAACAAATCTCAAAGTTAAATTCAATGAAATAGAAATGTGACCATCAGTTACACGTTTTAAAATTCAAAATATTCTTTTCACAACTGATTGGAAGATATAAAAGTAGAAACTTTCTAATTATTTGTATGCGTGATTTGAATTATGTAACTTGCGATATCGCTTATTGATGTATTCAGTTATATACTTATTGATGTATTCAGTTATATACTAATTGATGTATTCAGTTATATACTAATTGATGTATTCAGTTATATACTTATTGATGTATTCAGTTATATACTTATTGATGTATTCAGTTATATACTTATTGATGTATTCAGTTATATACTTATTGATGTATTCAGTTATATACTTATTGATGTATTCAGTTATATACTTATTGATGTATTCAGTTATATACTTATTGATCTATTCAGTTATATACTTATTGATGTATTCAGTTATATACTTATTGATGTATTCAGTTATATACTTATTGATGTATTCAGTTATATACTTATTGATGTATTCAGTTATATACTTATTGATGTATTCAGTTATATACTTATTGATGTATTCAGTTATATACTTATTGATGTATTCAGTTATATACTTATTGATGTATTCAGTTATATACTTATTGATGTATTCAGTTATATACTTATTGATGTATTCAGTTATATACTTATTGATGTATTCAGTTATATACTTATTGATGTATTCAGTCATATTCTTGACTTGTCGGGTAGTTTTGAGGATACATGGGAAGTTTCCGCTCGTGAAATAACAACCTGTGTTATGAATATGCGTGCGCTATGTTTGTTTTTTTCTCAAAGATAATGTTCCCTCCAGGCAAGGAGCAGCGTGGCCGAGCGTCTGTCATGAGGATCAGCGGCATTGTGATTGGTCTTCTTTCATGTGGGCGTTCAGCATTCGCTGTAGTTTTACCAAACCAGATTGACGACGTCAGAAAGTTGATCTAAAAGTGATCTTCTGAGAGGATTTAAACTCTCCTAAAGCAATCAGCATGTGTCGAGTGTGACTTTTCACCAAATCAAGAGTTATCAGCAATTTCCCTGTTTGCTTTTTGTTACTTTCCAGTAAGGCATGTTTATTTGTAGAGCACATTTGAACAACAATATGTTTTAAAGTGCTTCACATAAAACCATTGAAAGCATCAAAACATAATGCAAGCCGCTAATAGCCAATACAAACAGTGTCACAATGTTTGGAGGTGTGTTTTGCACCTCACAGCGTAGTAGTGGCTAATGCTGCCGAGCTGTAACGTTTACACAACATCCAAGTTGGTATTTGACTGAAAAATGAATAATATTTCATTTATATTTACAGGCCATGCCACGTCATCTCATCAAAGTAAGTTAACCTTCCTCTTGTCTTAGCTTTCTGTTACCATCTCTTGGAATCGTTGGTTTTGACCCACGTCTTAAATCAGCTGTAAAATACACTAAAAACTACAAATCAACCTCAAGAATAAAAGGTTGTTTTGTTACCTAACTATTTAGAACACCTCTCTTAAATATTTAGTTTTTTCAGCAATAGAACTTCAATACAAACGCAAAATGAAAAGCAAAATTAAGTCAGAACACAAAATATAACAACCAATAAAGCAAATCTCATTTGTATAACTGGGTCGAGACCGACCCTAACAACATAAAGATCATCATTTCAAGCAGAGCATTTTATAATGTAGTGAAATAGAGGTTCAAGTCAAAAAGCCTTGATGCAATAAGCACATTTACGTGCTTCTTTTATGCATTTAAAAACCTAAAACGGGTCGATGCCGACACCAAAACAAGAGGATAAGGATGCCAGTAGCTGCTACTAAATGACTGTTTCATTCACCTATAAATCACAAAACAGATGTAAGATTATTGCTATGGAGAGATGAGATGACCTATATGGTGATAGAGGGTTTTGGTCATAATTCAGTGGTTTGGAACCAGGGAAGCATCTTACATTATAAATTAGGATTAGCTTTACATGGGTAACAATCGACTAGCATTAACGCCAACTCACTTCTGCCGTCCGGTGGTTTCGTAACATCCACACAGATCCACAACAATAGAATGAAAAACAGAATAAACATTGATGGATTCTGTGCAGTCAAAATGTGCTTTCTGTTGACATAAAGTTGAGCCAAAAGGGAAATACAGGCCGGTTTATCAGAAACATGCGTCTGTTGAATTGGAGTAATGTCCATATTACCAAACATGTAAATACGCAGCCTGTAAGACACACACTCGCACATATGTGGTCAAACCCGCCCACCCACACACGTACAGACAAACACGAGAGTGTCTGGCATGAAGGAAGCCGGCAGATGGTAAGAAGGTCTGGATTTGGATTGTGGATGGACGATTGTCAACTACTGAAGACACCGAAATGTCGTTATGTCTGATTTCCACGAAGAATCAGACGCGAGGATTTGGTGCGATGAGATCACAAGTAAGGAAAAATATGATTATAGAGTAAAACAATGTAATTATACAGTTACACACACAACATGCGGCACACAGAAATCCTACAGAGGAGGCCAAAACCTGCCACTGGTGATTTGTCTCTTTGACGGGAGGAAAACAAACAGATTGAAGAGAAATAAATCACCTATCACAAAGAATCACAACAAAAACACTCAGGGATTGTTCCTTTTTAAAAAAAAATCTAAATGGCGTACGGTCTTTTAACTTTGTGAAAACTCAGAGGCACGTTTGTCGTATAATTACAGTTGTTGTTATAAAGTGTCTGTCTTCTAAGTCACAATGAATCAACACTTCAAGCAGCGGAGTGGAAAATAAAGCCATTAATATGAAGACAATGTTATTTCGCAGAGTGCAAAAAGAGCAATCGGATTCACCCGTCACATCAAAGCAACATGGCTACTTTTCCCTAAATAAATATCCTATTCCTTACAGGTGTGCTGCACATACATAAGCAGATGTAATTGGCTGCATTAGAGCTATGCCAATATGTCCAGTTTAACTATATTGACACGTTGCAGATTATTTTGGTATCAATGTCAGCCGATAATCAGCAAGAAATTGTAGGACAAATGGCAAATTAAGATTGAGGTCATTTAGAAACGATGTGACTGTGACATAGTTTAGTTTCCTCACTATAGCGAGCGCTGACGAGTTGATTTTTTTCAACTATAAAATCATTTTGGAATCCTTTATTAATCGCACAGTGGGGAAATTATTCTCGGCATTTTACCCATCCTCAGTAATTAAGGAGCGTTGTGCGGCTGTGAAGCGCCCGGGGAGCAACTGGGGCTTCAGTGTCTTGCTCAAGGACTTCGACACGCGAACTATGGGGAGACCAGGGATGGAACCGGCTACCTTGTGGTTTTCCAGGAAGACTACTCGTGATCGCTCCCCGCATGAGCTACGGCCGCCCCTTGGTCACAATTCTTGAAAAGAAAAAAACAAACAGAGCAAAACTAAGGATTCTTCAAAAGGTGTTTCCTCTGGTGCACAACACTTTGATATTCTCATCCTTCCCGTGGAAAAGCAGTTTAATGGGACAATTAAGTGGAAAATCACGTTGCACAATGGAAACAAATACACAATATCAACCCGGAGGTTGACACAGGATATGTCGAATGCCATCAGGTCCATTATTTAATGAAGGATGAAGGATGCCTCAGTGTTATAAAAGAAGTAAACTTAAAAGTGTGCCTGGCTGACGATAAACTGTTGGAATCACTATTAGGCACAACGTGATTTCAATGACACTAACGATCTAATTTAACCTGAAATATGCGACTGAAACAGTGGTTTTCCATCCGCGGGTTTAGACCCATTCAAAGTGTAGTGAAATAAATCAGAGGGGTTAAATACTACCGCGACTACAAAACCAACACCGTTCATCTTTTCAGAACTTTAGTCCAATCTTTGCTTCGCCCAATCTTTTCTTTGGTTAATTAGACTTTTTCTAGACTCCCAAAAAAAACAACAACTGGTATGTAACTAGGGACTTGGGGGTCACACGAAGATATTGCTTCAATTTAAAGGGTCACAAGCCAAAAACATTGGAAACCACTAAGTTAAAAACAGGGACACGAATCAACACCCGGTACCAATATACAGTATGCTGCCCTGCACCTTCACAGGTCTACAGGGCCTGCAGAAAGTGGCTCTGCAGCATATCCATCCATCAAATCTGAGCCATTCTGTAAAAAGCTATTTTTTTAAGGGGGGGGGTGCGATTTAGGATTTGGTCAAATCAGTGAAAAAGAAACATTTCCACAAATTGCCCCTCTCATGTGTTGAGACAGACAGAGCCCTGCACTATAGGTGCAGGCAGTGTGTGCATGAGCCGAATGAAATGACGTGGATGAAGCCACGGAAAATTGGAAAAAGTATTACCTCCCTGAACTGAACGGGATTATTATCTGCAAGCTCACACATTGACTTACAGTACTCTGGCCAAGATGGCTCTCATTTCAAAATTACAAAGTAACAATGCCCTATAATATCTTTCCATTGGTGCTGCAGCTTTGCTGTCTGGAGCGACGTGGATGCGGTCCAGCTTTCTGTTAATTAAAGAATATAATATAATCTAGCTGTGCTTCAACTGACATCTGCGAGTAAATCTAACATAACCCAACCAATACGGAATATTTGAGGTAATTCATTAGGGATTAGACAAACGTTTTGGAATTATCGTCCGGTATTCATCTGTACGTGATGTATAAGCGAAAGATTATTGATAGACACACAAACACAGTAGCCCCTCACTTGTGGCTATCAAACACTTATAACACAAATATGTGTGAGGCAGGATATTTTACAGGGAAGAGTACAAACTTCAGTGTTTCCCCTAAGATTGCCTGAAAGAAACACAGAAAACATAATATTTACTAGATTTATTTCAGCTCATTGTGAAGAGTCTTTACTTTGGCTCAATTGTCCTCTCTCCTGTGTTTCAATGAGGGACAAACTTTGTGAGAACAGAGCGATGGCATTCACAACATAGCCAGTTCCCTAACTTGTCGGCCCTTGCTACCAGTAGGCTACGAGCTAGTCCGTTTCAATAAAGTTAGGCTGGAAAAACTTGCATGCAGGCTGAAATTCAATAGCGGTGTTCAACCGGAAGATGAAGTGCCGTAAAACCAAGTAAGAGTAGAACAGTTGTCAGTAAAAGGAAGGGCTGCTAGCTGCTAGGCTAATTCAAGCAGTGTAAAACGCAATAGGCTTAAGCTAGCTGTGACTCGCATGTTTTGTAGCGATAGGTATGGCCCACTTTTCTAATTGTGCCTGCTTAATGCCGCGTGCTGGACTGATTAGCAGGTTAAGTTGCTGTACTTTGCGACGCCGACACACAGCTCTTGTCCTCCATGTTGTGAAACATTGGGTTGACATTGCAGAAGTCTTGCATCGCATGCCAAGCGCTCTGTCACTGTATCCTAAGAGGGACGACACTCTGCTCGATAAACTATGTGATGGCACCGTTTCCAAATTACTCAAGCAGCACTTTCCATATTAGTTCCTTTAAAAATCCATATCCGCGTAAATCAAACTGCATATGAACGGATACAGACATATCTGCTACAGTCTCCCATTGGCCAATTAAATAGGCCCAATATTGCATGACTCCATTGTGCACATTTGTCACTGAACTACATAGTACATGGCAAATTGCTCTCACTAACAATTATGATGAACATTCAACTTATTACTTTCTTGTATGAAATTAAAGCGCGTGTACTGTCGAGTAAGGAAGCAGTCTTTAATGGCTCCATAGAGAAGCAATGGGTGTGAACAACCGCATTGTGACTGGCCATCTGAGTGGGTTTGCTTGAAGTGAGATGCCTCCATGGGCTGATACTAGTTTATCTTGATTTAGCCGTCATTCCCCCAAATGAGCTGCTAAATCAATTGTGACACGGGGCAGTCGTTCCACTGTGTCGCGAGAAGGTTTATAGGGGTATAAAAATGGGAACAAGGCCAGACGAAGCATGAAATTTCATGACATGAAACCATTTTTTCTTGTTTTAAGAATGCGCCATACACAATGAGGGTGAAATTAAAACAATGGATAATACATGATTGGACCTATATTATTTATCAGGCTTATCCAGAGTCACTACAAGTTTGGGCAACCAAGCAGTGATGAAATGCAAGAAACAGGACCACTCGTTTTTCAACCAAGCAGTGATGAAATGGTGTAAAAAATAAATAAAAAGGAATAAGCTTCATATAAAATAAGGCCGTTTGTGCTAAATTTTAGGGAATGTCAATCTTTAAATTCCCGTTTACATAGAGAAGAAAATGGAAAATAAAACACAATTCTTAAGCAAGATTAACACCCAATTCTTCAAGTGGATTATATTATTTTTTACCTCTAATCTAATTCTGTCTGAGAAAAAAAGCATGCATTTAAATTAATACATTTGATTACGTTTTCCCATAGAAGAGCTCTGCTCGTGGGATTGCGTCACACAAGTCCAGCGGCTAAAAGATCAAATGCAACTCAAATTAAATGCTCTGAAAAGCTGACAAAAGGAGGAGATGGGTTTCACCAGGGTCGGGTTGGGTCCAATGATTCTGTGCAAATCAGCAGAACCGACGTGCCATTATAATGACATGTTCGGGGAAATTAAAAAAAGTAGCCTACATCCGCAACCTGAGCCGACAGCGTCGCGGCGCCAGACTCAGCTGGTATTGCAACGCGCAATACGACAACGTAATTAATATTGATTCATATATTATATTGTTGATGAACAGACTAATCGAGCCACTGGTGCCCGACAGGCCGAGCACAATTCACTGCAGAAAATTTGAGTCGAGGTTGGGGAGGAGGAGCACGGCACATGTTGTGTTTGTTTGCTCTCGCCGTGTGTGCGTAGCAGTGCAGTGTGTAGAGTTTAGGCCATTTGTTGATGAATCGATGCTACACATCACGACCCAAGCCATGTTCTCATGTCTCGCTTGTAGGGATCTGCATGTTAAGTAGACTCGCAGACTAAACGCCTCCTCTGACCGAGACAGTGTTTTCTCCTAATAGACGGGATTGGCCAGCAAGCTTCGCCTGAGGTTTTTTGAACGAAGCTTCCGAGGTCTGTGGTACCCGTTATCGGCGTTTCAGTCCCCAGCTCCTCCAGTCCGCGTGTCAAATGGTCCTTGGGCAAGATACTGAACCCCAAATTGCTCCCGAAGGCCCCGCCATCGGGCGTGTGAGTGCGCATTAGTTTAGATCCTGATGGCCAAGTGGCAACGTGTTGTGAATTTTTCCCCCCCAATCCATTTGGACTTGAGGACTGAGGACTGCGACAATTCATGTTAAAGAGACAATTGTGGGCCGAGCGCCGCATCGCTTGCTGTTTGGACGTTGGAGGGCGAAGAGAGAGAGAGAGAGAGAGAGAGAGAGAGAGAGAGTAAAAGAAGGTGAAAGGTAATAAAACTTGCACACTAACATGCTAATGAACAGTGGCACAGTACCTCCTGTTTCATAAAATATTACACCACACACTGGGGTTGTGAGGTGCATTCGTAACGGAGCAACCAGAGCAGCCACTGGGGACATTTGATTCAAACAGCATTTTAAATTTGATATGGTTACTACATATATATATTTCAAATGGCTCTTATACACAATGTTTAAACGTCTCGATTAAACTGAAAATCATGCGGACTGTTTTGAGTGTTTTCTTAATTGTACTTGTCGACTCGTGGACCAACTATTCTCATTTAAGAGGAAAGCTATCATTAGGAGTTTTGGTCGAGCGGCTGCTCAGTTGACGTTACGTTTCATTTAGCTGGCGCTTTTTTATCCAAAGCGACTTACATTTTTTGCTCGACACACCGTAGACACAGCAACAGGGAGCAATTTACCAAATAGTAGGATCTGATATACCAATCCAGTCCAGTGTTTGGCTTCATATCAAACCAGTATGACAGCCGTTACTCTGGCCCAACCCTTGAAAACCTCAAATTAAAATAATGATAATTGAAAAAAAAAATAATAGAGTAGGTAGTGCTTCAGTACAAAAGTTGAACTTCAATTTCTGTGTCAGAGACAAATCAAACACGGCTGATTTCAAGTGTAAAGCAGAAACAAATAATCTATGAGCTCCCTCACTGTTGCCAAAGAGAGAAAAGAGGAATGTTTGAGGTGGTGTGGTACATTAATACATAACATTGACTCATAATACCAAACAGGTCTGAAGCAAAAAAAAAAAAAATGTTAACAGTAGCAGAGGCTCCACTGGAGGGAAATAATCATTATCTCGCTAAAAGGAGGTTGCAACAAAGCAGATGGTGAGCACCTCTGGGAAAGAGGGATGTAGCGCAGCTTTGACCACAAAACAGCTGCAGAATGGATCGGCTCGCTCATTCAAGGAATCATGAAAGAAACCGTCAACTGCTAATGATGTCTGCCATCCTGCTCGCGGTACGCTGGGCGGCCGGGTTTCCACCTTATGCATGTATTTTGACTGAGATTGACACTGATAGCTTTTACCTTTACAGCTGTCATATAATAGCAGCTTTACTATAATATATATATATATATATATATATATATATATATATATATATATATATATATATGTATATATATATATATATATATATGTAAATAATCATACACACGCTCAATTTTTTCAATCTTTTTCTTTTAATACCCAAAAATGTGTTTCTCTCGCTCGACATCCAACAAGATGCTGGTCGCTTGCCCAAAAAAAAATACAGCTAGAATTAAATCTGGTTCATTGTATGAGCTCAAAGTGTATGAATAATAGCCAGTGTATTCATAACTGCTCGTCTGTCTTGTAAATGTATTATTCAACACCGTGGTTCATTATTTACATGGTTTTATCAGCAACGTTATCATGTACGAAAGCCGAGAAGGAATTCACGAGGAAACACGGCTCAGCTCTGGGCAATCTCTAATCAACTTTTCATTACATATAGTGTTTATCCTGCACTAAATATTATTTGCTTCACATTCTGTTGACAGTTTGAAGCGCGTAACTAACCCATGGAGGGTTGAGACCAATTTAACTGCCAAACTGTAATTACAGCAACGCCACGTGAAGCGGTGTGGCGGCGGCAAACGGGCCCTGCCTCCAATGTGGGGAAGAAAACAAGATCATGTAATTGATGTTGTGTTGTGTTTTGTTATGCGCCTCTGAGACGACGCACAGACGATTCGCCATCGTGAGACGGTGGAGACGGTTCCTACACGATGTGAATGTGCATAAACAATTACTCAGTGGGTCAGCTTCTGTGTCTCTGATGCGAAACTTAAAAATCAAGAGCATGAACTAAGGGTGAGGGAAAACGGCAGAATGAGTGGGTTGCTGAAGGCCTGTGTGCTCTTGCATGAATTTTGTATTTTTCCTTCGACTTTTCTCCCTCTAAATGGATCATTTTCTACTCTTCTGTGGCCCCCTCTACTACTGATACTAGCCACTTCAGTGAATGTGAGATGCTTTGTTCAGCCAGCGATAAACTGTAATGTCAGAACAAGAAACCCACCAAAATGTTTTCCACGGAGCGGTGCAGACGAGAACGCTTTGAGCTTCTCATTCCTGGGTCACTGCCTCTCTTTTGTGTTACTCGTGTGCACCGCAGAATGAAACAAACGAGGATTCATGAAAAGAAAATACATTTTCCTCTCACTGAGCACGAAGCAAACTTATCGAATACGGTTAATTTGAGAAAAAAAAACAAAAAAAACCGTCACTATCACCCGCTGGTGTTCAAGTCAAGAGGCACAGACCCGGTGGAGCGGTGCGTTGTCGCAGATACGGGTCAACTTCATGAACGCATCTGCTACGCAAATGAATAATGTAGTCATCCGACATATCTCGTCTGTGATCATGAATTATCTTTTTCCCCCCAACCGCTTGTCACAGCATCTCCCACCTCCCGGCAAACCACACTAAAATGTTCTCCAGCTCCAGCTCCCGTGGTCCCCGTGTTCCCATTACATAAGGCCGGAGTTAAAATATTCATCACGCTGCTCTGGACCACATCTGTATGCAGCCGAGTGCTGAGGAAACACTTTTCTCGAAACCTGCTAACAACACCACGCTGGCTGACGCTGACGCCGGCTCCTAAAGTGGTCTGCTTGTGTTTCCGTGTGCCGAGTGTTTATGGACGCCGTGTGTGTTTGAGTGGCGAGAGTTTTGCACACGGCAGAGTGTAACGTGCACGTCTGCATGTCCAACGGTCTTCCAGGCGTCATCAGCATGCCGAGTGTGTCCTCGAGTGCACGCGTTGCCTCCGTTCAAAGCAAACATCTATGTCTGGCCGCAGCGCCGGTATACGAGCTCGTCCCTCTCCTCCCTGCACGCTCCATCGTGCAGCAAATGATGTCTTGCTGGCGCGGCGCATGGTACGAGGCGCTCGTAAAGTCAAGCCGGTTACCTTCCCGGGGACCGGCGGCGTGATCCGCGAGGAAGGGAGAGAGCCGGCGGTCGTCCGGCTGACCTATGGATCGCTGGGAAGCCGTAACTCAAGACTCCCCCTAAATGACCACACACACACACACCACTCTCCATTAAAGGTTCACGGTTTAATCTATAGAACAGGCCAGACCGCTTTACTTCACGTCCGGGGGAGCTTTTTTTTTCCTCTTTTCTGATCGTTGCAATGAGCGTCATTCAATTAGAGTGGATGTTGATTGATAGGCGACTATCTTGGAACCATAACCCGGATGGCAGTAACTGAAGATGGACCGGTAAAATCGCACTATGCTGAGTAGGTACTCAACCTGTCGAAGCTGCTTGTTTTTAACCTCCACAGATGCCTGAATGTAAGAGGGAAATGCTAATATATACATTGAGGATAAAGAGAAGGGAGATCAGAGAAATCTAAATTAAATATGCAAGGATAGCGCTTACGTGCATTAATGAAGCGGGAAGGAGCACCGTGCTAATGACGAAGGATTTAAGGCTTCCATGTGAGAGAGGGATCAAGAACACGCCGCTGGAGAGGCTCATTACTGTGTGCCAACGTCTACCTGTGTGAGCGTGCGCACACTCCTGATTTATGTGTGAGACAGAAGGAAATGTAAGAGTTCACGCGAGCTCGTTTGTAGATCAACAGGTTCATGTGAAGCACACCAACGCAAAGAGGAAGAACAATACCTCGAGCGCATAAAAGGTTCAATCCAGTTTACGCTGGGGGCCTCGACAAACAGGATACGTCCCCATGTGGGTTGTGACACTCTGGAACCAGGCAGCTTATTAAAGCATACACACACTGCAGGCTGTTGCATATTAGATTAACTGCTACACACAAAAAGCATGAAAGGTACATTGGTGGAGGGATCTATTGGCAGAATTCAATATAAATAGAATAATTACCGTAGAATGAGCTTCTTTTTTTTTTTTTTTTACAGTGGAGCGGGTCCTCCTGTATGGAAGCCCATATCCGTGCAAAAAAAAAATTATGACAACAAAAATAAATATGACAAAAGAAATATTATTTCATAAGTTTTCTTTTTTTTGTCGAATTTTTTTTTCCTCAAACTTTTTTTTGGTCATAATTATATATTTTTTCTTTGTGTCATGTTTTTTTGTGCCGGAAATGGGCCTCCATACACTTCAGCCAGACACTTTTTTTGGTGAATTTTTTGTTGTTGTCATAATTATGATTTTTTTGGGGGGATTTTTTAAAACTTTTTTTGTCCTAATTACGATTTCCTTTTTTTTCACAATTTTTTCACAGCCACAATGTTTAAGTGGCCATAATTATGTTGTTTTTTTGTCATACCTTTTTGTTTTATTTTTCGGCACAGACTTTGTTTGTAATTTCTTTTTGTCATATGAATTATTTTTTGTCACTTTTTTATCATATTTATTTTTGTCTTTATTATGATCAGAATTATAATTTTTTGTCAACTTTTTTGTCATACCTTTTTTGTCTTACTTTTTATTTTATTTTTTGTCATACTTTTTTGTCATAATTATGATCTAATTTTTTTTGGTCACAATTATGAAGTTGTTTTTTTGTGGCGGGGCTGGGCTTCCATACTCTTCAGACAGGCAGCCACAATGTTCTGGCCCAGAAGAGACAAAACAAACACTGGCTCTAGATGAGGCCACTCCCGTATTTATGTCGGCCACTGTAGTTCTTTGACACACTTGGTACACAAGAGACATTTCCATTGGTTGCACACTGCGCTGTCGATTTTTCTTTTATTTATTCTTCAATATTTGCTTTGTATCCACGTCACCAAAAAGGAATCCTCCAACCATCCCACTCTCACCTGCTGCAGTGTAACAGCGCTGACTCACTGCATGTAAATCCATGTTTTTCTGTTATTGACCGTGTCCATCACGTCGATGAGTCGACGCAGCCCTAAACGGCCTCCGTGTGAAATCGTGTTTCACCTCGTGACTCACTGTGCTCACATCAGACACGATCTCCATCAGCCATGTGAAAACACAGGGTTCCCGCAGCCAACGAAATCCCCCCCAAAAAAAAAGAAGTGCTATCCTAATCACAGTTCAGTAATTATATCCTATCACACACTGCAGAGCATCTCTCCAGCTCGGCATTGGTGTCGTGTTGATCGCACTGGAAGGCAGCAGTCGAAGCCGTGCCAGAGTCTGGTCTGGTTCAAGAGTAGTCTAGCATTCAGTATCATGAGCCGAGAGCATCAAAGCGGCCAGCAGACACAAAGATGAACACACAGGCCACACAACACGCAGCTCTAGCTTCCATTTCAGTCATCTATGAATGCAACTTATGATTATTTTCATAATTAATTGATCCACCAGTGGGTTTTTTGCCTGATATCTACGACTTTTTGTTCAATAAAATGTCAGAGAATACCAAAAAAGGTCACTGTAATGACCTATATCACAAGGTAACGTCTTCAGATTGCCCGAAGAGAAAGAAAAGCAGCTGGTTCTCACAATTGAGAAGCTGTAATTGGAGAATGAAGAAAAGCATGACGCAAATTAGACGTCGATTATCAAAATAGTGGGATTCTTTTTCTTGTTTTTCTTTCACTTGCAGTCCGTTTTTTTTTCAAGGATCGGTCTTTAAAATGTGAAACGTGCACATGTTGTCATGTTTTCTTCGTGCAATGGTGACAAAAAGTCGGATGCAGACAGTGTCCTTAATTAAAACACTGAATCAGTTGCGAGGAGAGTCACATGACCTCAGCACTTCCAGACGAGGGAAGTCATTTCCACGTGAGATTAAGGAGAAGGTACATCTTCAAGTCAGGATTACGATCAGCTGTTTAGATGAAAGCATTGCAGAGGATTTCACACATATTTTGAAGTTGTGTTTCAACCAAGTAAAGATTTCCCATTTTCTAACACAACATTTGAATAAACCACTACCTCGCCGGTCCCAAGGAGAGTAATTTAGGTAATATCGGTGCTAAAATGTGTAATTACCCATGAAACTGTTGAAACACATTGCAGTAATTCATAAAAGGTAATTCTTTTTTAAATTAAAAAAAAAACAAAAACAGGTGCATTATTTTGCAGAGAGCCGAGCAGTAAACAGCAATGAAAGCTTCAGTAACGTAGAAAGAGCCGTTGCACTTGCTCCACAGCAGACACAATGTGTTCAATAATTCATCAGATGTTCAAATGTACATGAATGGAAGATATTTCTCCCACCGTGGAACAGATGTATACAACAAACTGATTGGAAGAAGCGGCTATGGGGAGAAAATGAAATTAAGTCGTATTCTATTAATCACGACTGTATTGTGACAGGCAATAACACCTCTCACTGCTTAGCAACCAACCCCTGCAGGGCCACAGCCAGTGATGAGATTCACCATCTTTTCTTCTCTCTATAGTGTCCAACACATAGTGTGTTCCCACACTGTCCTGCAGCTGCTATTGTTTAGCTTTTTTTTTTTTTTTCCAGCCAGCGTTATTAATTATTAAAGAAAAAAACATATAAGAGGATCAATAAAACAACACAAATCACGGCACTGAAACACAGCTCGTGTTCTTCGTTCTGCGAAGAAGTGGACGTTCGCAATCTGGAGCCGGGAAGACAAAAAACAAGCCAGGGCAAACGTCTTACCTTAAACAGCCGCAGTATGTTCGCCACCATGATGGAGACGGAGCTGGAGGAGGCGCCGATGACGCCCACCACCCTCTCCGGTTTGGTGATGATGGGCGCGCCCCCGCCCAGACACTTAACATCCGTCCCGTCCTTCTCGATCAGCGCCTGCACGAAGGTGAGCGACTGCTCCAAGGCGTGTGTGTCCCTGGAACAGGTGTCCAGGATGCGCGCCCCCAGCGTGATGTTGGGCAGCAGGTTATTGTCGTTGTTGATGCGGTCGAGGGCAAAGAGCATGGCCTCCAGCCGGTGGATGCCCTTCTCCTTCTTCAGCTCCCCGCACGGCTTGCCGTCGTGGCCCCTGGCGTGCACCGGGAAGAGCCCGCCTAAGGAGATGTCCCCGTCGATGCGGATGGAGTTCAAATGCGTTTGTCCCGGCCCTTTGGGTTTGGCGGCCTGAGCGGCCTTCGGGGAGCTGTCGAGGAGCAGCAGCAGCAGCAGCAGCAGCAGGATCCGGCCGGTCCACTCCGGTCGACACACCGGGGGTTGAACCATGGCCGCAGCCCGAGCGCGCATCCACGCGGTGCAACCGAAACCCCCGGCTAATTTAGAAAAGAAAAAGAAAACAGCAGACGCCAGGTATTGTTTTAGGACGGCCAGAGGGTTAATTGCAATAGCTCTTGAAGCAGTTGGCACAGAAATGGCTTCCTCTCATGTCTCTCCTTTCTCCCGGTCATTCAATTAATTGTGAATATGAGGTTGGCTTATGTCACGGGCCGTAATCCTGCCGCTCTGCTCCTCTTTCACTCCATCGTCTGACCACAGCGGTGGGCAGCTGCTCTGGTGTCTGTTGTTATTCACAGTCTTGCCGATGGAGATCTTTCACTCGGGGCATTAGGAAGAACAAAGGTGAACGATAAGCTTTTTTTTCTCCTCTCCGTCTCTCTCTCTCTCTCTCTCTCTCTCTCCCCCCCTTTTCTCTCTGTGTGTCTCTTTCCTCTCCACCTCAATCAGAAGTTTTTAATCTCTGCTGTTCCCCTGGGCAGGGATTTGGTATATGTCAGAGCCCTCAGGCCTGCTTAGGTCCACAGGCTTCACAGCGAATTCCTGAAAGATGAAAAAGAGAAGACAGTGAGACAATGCACAGTGAAAACAGGGCCAAAAAAGGCAAAGGGGTTTGTATTGGTGTGAGCTTTTCAATACCTCTTTTTTTAGTGCGTAACCTTTTTAGTGCAGCATTATGTGGCACGAAGAGACAGTTCTGCCCCCAAACTCATTTATTTTTCTCATATAGTCCTCCGACATCTGCCATTTTGAATTCAAAAGGTTTCCGTGGACTCTCAAGGTTGACAGTCAGAGCGACACGCTTCATCTTCACGCTTCATGTCCGTAGTGTGGCGTTCTTTAACTATTACATGTCCTATTTTTGCTATTGATTTCACATCAAACTGATTTGGAATCAAAGCTGAAAAAAAGGGGCTGACTTGTTTTATGGTGCCAGGAACACGCGACCGCGCTCCTGGCGTCCGCAGTAGTTCTGCTGTGTGTTAGTTATAATGCTGTTCTGTGTCGCTGCGTTGCTACGAAATCATTATTTACCAGAAAATGTCTCACCATTGCTGCCGTATTACTTCTTCAAAGCCCGACAAAGCATCAGAAACATAAAGGATTTCAAGGGAAGTTCAAATTGACTGAATGGGCTACAGATGAAGCTGATATTTCTTTGTGCCAAATGGACCTCTTACCCATGTATTTCTAACTACTACAGGGCAAATCAATTACATATAGTATAATAACGTTCACATGTGGGTCTCTTAAGCTTGTCCAAATCGGTGCCTTGTAGGTAAAAGTATAACAAACCGAAGAGGGTACAGTCTCCGAAATGAGTGTGCAATCCTAATTATGCCTTTACAGACGGAGAGACGCTTTTATATCCGCGGTCGGCAGAAATGGAGAAAAAGAAATACCCACCTTGAGAAATCACTGCAATAAGCAAGCGGACTTCTACGCAGCCATTAACATGGCTCAGGATGGTGAACATTTCCAGAATTACATAACTATCATCACTGGTGCGGCCGGCCATTTTCCCCCCGTGACGGGATATAAACATGTTGCACCGAGTCCGCTGACGACGGACCTGTTACAGAGCAAAGATCAACAATCCAGCTCTCTACCTCACTACATTGCAATTGTTGTTTTACCGGATTCAGAGTTCCCATTCTGCACGTCGCCACAATCTGACAATATTATTCCCTCACTTGTGTTTTTTTTCTTTTTTTTCTTCCTTTCCGACATAAACTTTAGATGCGTGCCACATAGACACACACAAAAAAAAACACCTGGTCGGAAGGAACAATCTGCCTGCACACGGGGAGGAATAGAGCTGTGGACATTGGGTTGTTTTTTTTCCCCAGCGGAGTGGGTTGAAGCCTTGGATCTGAGATTCATTGAGAGCATATTGGAAGTGACAAGGTCCTTTGAATACACCCAACTATCTCCTCCTGAGTGAGAAGTCATTTTTCAGAGTTGATTCACTGCAGGTTAACTTTAACTGCTGCAGAGCAGATGACAACTGCGAAGACGGCAAACTCACCTTGGGCCCCCGCAACCCAGCAACACGCCGTAGCTAACGTCTAATGCGCGCGCCGAGGTGAAGGCAGTGAGCTGCCAACATACATCGGCATAGGTAAGGCAGAAGAAAAAGAAGAAGAAGAAGAAGAAAAAAAAAATACAGCTGTATAAACTGAAGGGTTCAAAAAGAGTTCTGCGAGACTGCGGGTTTCAAGAAAGATGTCATCAAACGTCATGTTTGCACAGAAGAATAGAGCTGGTGGGGAGACAGCTCGCGTCTCCTTCAGACTGAGAAACAGCGAGCCAATCTGAGAGAGTAACGCGAGAGCAAGTGAAGGAAAAACGTCTTCCTCGCATTATCACGTTAATCAGCTTGTTTTGTCTCACGCCAGATGCATTATGAAGCGTTTCCTCCTTGACCAGGATGCACGCAAATCCTTCTATGATCTTGGAGAAGTCGGTGCTTCAGGTGAGAGCTGGTTTTATCCTCTGAAAGAATGATTTCAGAAACTTAAATCATTCTTTTGAAACCTGTGAACCCCATTTTGAAAACATTCACCTTGGTTAAGGCCGGCCTCCTCTCAGGGCCGTATTCAACATGACACACTGTAAGCAAATGTAAAAAGAGATACAGAGGAACCTGTTGCATTTCATCAATGTTTCACTGAGGTCGGCTTAAAGTGTAATTGAATATCTTACAGTGTAACTGTATATTTTACAGTGTAATTGTATATCTTACAATGTAACAGTATATCTTAGAGTGTAACTATATCTTACAGTGGAACTGTATATGTTACAGTGTAACTATAAGATATACAATTACACTGTAAAATATACAGTCTGACTGTATATTTTACAGTGTAATTGTATGTTACAGTGTAATTGTATATCTTACAGTGTAATTGTATATCTTAAAGTATATCTTAAAGTGTAACTATATTTTACAGTGTAACTGTATATTTTACAGTGTAACTGTATAACTTACAGTGTAATTGTATATCTTAAAGTATATCTTAAAGTGTAACTATATCTTAAAGTGTAACTGTATATTTTACAGTGTAATTGAATATCTTACAATGTAACAGTATATCTTAGAGTGTAACTATATCTTACAGTGTAACTGTATGTTACAGTGTAACTATAAGATATACAATTACACTGTAAAATATACAGTCTAACTGTATATTTTACACTGTAATTGTATGTTACAGTGTAATTGTATATCTTACAGTGTAATTGTATATCTTAAAGTGTAACTATATTTTACAGTGTAACTGTATATTTTACAGTGTAACTGTATAACTTACAGTGTAATTGTATATCTTAAAGTATATCTTAAAGTGTAACTATATCTTAAAGTGTAATTGTATATCTTACTGTGTAACTGTATATCTTACAGTGTAATTGTATATCTTACTGTGTAACTGTATATCTTACAGTGTAATTGTATATCTTACAGTGTAACTGTATAACTTACAGTGTAATTGTATATCTTAAAGTGTAACTATATCTTACAGTGTAACTGTATATCTTACAGTGTAATTATATATCTTACAGTGTAATTGTATATCTTACAGTGTAATTGTAGATCTTACAGTGTGATTGTATAACTTACAGTGTAATTGTATATCTTACAGTGTAACTGTATAACTTACAGTGTAATTGTATATCTTAAAGTGTAACTATATTTTGCAGTGTAACTGTATATCTTACAGTGTAATTGTATATCTTACAGTGTAATTGTAGATCTTACAGTGTAATTGTAGATCTTACAGTGTAATTGTAATCAGACCTCAGTCCCTGTTTGTTTCGGAGGAACAAGTTTCAAGAGCGCTGAATGAGAGAGAAGGAAAGTGTGCATACGGTATCTACATACAAGCCCTTAATTAAAGGTGAATCACAACATGTATGACACAGACTCCAAGAAAAAAACTAAAATGCTCACCGGCTACAAAATGTCAAAGATAGCTGCGGGAGTTACTGGAGATTTCCTCACAGGAGAACAACCTTTCCTCAGGTGCCCAACAAGTCTCGGAATAGACTATGCATTAATTTCAAAAGGCCATGCAATAACCTTCAGGCAAATAAGAGCGTTGTTAGACGGCCACGTCAGCGACAGCAGCTGAAACAGCAAAATAATGATAAGTTTAGAAACCTGTGGGTTTACGGAAAAATATATTCAAAACAATCTGTATTTACTTTCTGCGCATTGGAGATGTCTGTTTTGACAACTTCCATTCGTGGTGGTTTGACTTAATGAGGAATCCGGACTGAAATATTATCAAAATATGAAGACTTTGAACGCACGGGAGCACGCGGCGTGGGCGTTGTTTGACATTGCGTCTGGTCTCGCTTCGTCGACACATCTGTCGCCGGGACTAGTTTTTCCAGCGTACGACCCATTTTCATATTTAGGGAAGTGTTGCAAATGTGCAAAAGAAAGAATGACTGGAGGTGGTTTAGGGACAACTTGTGTTTTTACACCGAATATAAAAACAGCCGAGGTTTGATCCAGAAAGATGTGCGGCGAACACGCCGTCGACAAGGGGAGGGGGGAGGAGGGGAGAGACGCAACGCCACAAACAGAAACTCGTTTCACTGAGGAATATACGTCGCTTCCGCTGTACTCGACCCGCCTGCCCTTACAGTTGCGCGCCACCTGAAAGAAAACCAAAGATAAGCTCTGTTTGAAGATGAAGATGAAGAATGTTACTGCGCAGACCAGCCCCCCCTCCCCGCCCTTGAAACTGCCTCCTATTTTTTCCAGCACTCCTCGCTATATGGCCCCAGCATTTTACAATCCCATCGGCATTGCTAGTGGAACATTATGAATACAAACAAGGATACATATCCAGTTAATATATATATATATTTATTTTCCGCAGATTGTTCCCCTCTTCATCTTCTGAGATTGAGCAGCTGCTGGATGGCAAAGCCAGCCAAGGGAAACTTTTATAGATGTGTTTGAGCTCTCCTCTCACAGATGGGCAGGAGGGGCTCTCTAATTGACACTCCGGCATGTTGATGCTGCGCAGCAGATCAATAGGAAGGTGGAGGAAGGCTGCCCCGAGGAAAGAGTATGGAGTGCAGGCCTGAGCTGCAGACAAAGATGGGAGAGCTTTCGAGAAAAAAAAGCCTGCCACTATGTCTCAAGCGAAAGGAGGGGGGGAAAATGACTGAAATGAGCACTAAAAGGATGCATTGATACATGTGTGAGTGGTCTAGAGGGGTAATACCTTGTTTTTTTTAAGCAGCAAAAAAATGATGATGAGCCTGAGCCGACCATCGGTCACTCGTCTGCTTTTTTAAATTTTTATCCAGCGCGTCAACGCGGTCTGAAAAATGTCACTCTTCTACTTTTAACAGCAATTGTATTGAATTGTTGCCGTCAGCTGCTCCGTCGGTTCCAGCGTCACGTTGTGCAGCGCTCTGCTGCAGCCCTGTAACGATCCATAAACAGCATTCATCATTGCATCAGGTAATGCTCAATTATTTAGGGCCGCGATTCACTATCTCTGTCATTATTCTGACCAAATTTCCTTGATGGATACATTCATCCTCTCGTGTATGGAATGTCATTAAAGTAAAATGTGGAAAATGCCCATTATAAATCCCGCCGAGTGAGTCCGAGGCGATGTCATTAAATGTCTTGTTTTGTCCGCCCCGACAGGTCAAAACCTGAACGGATGCCGAGTCTGAATGGAAATGAAACGAGTAATCGATTCATTTTCCCGTCCGACCGTTTCTGCACTGGAACGTTGTCGCCTTATATTGTTCTTCGTATTGCACATTAGCGTCGCTGCACAGTTCTCCTCCAGTGTTTGCATACTTTTTTTGGCGGCGTTAATCTTCAGGCCTTGACGCGCCTCCGCGCGTCGCAGACGGGGAAAAAAAAAAAAAAGGTCTGGATGAACAAGAGTCTCTTTATTGCCGGCTGCCATCGCGATGGAGTTGAGACTAAAAGCAGACCTTGATATCGGTGTGTGTGTGTGTGTGTGTGTCAGACTTCCTGATGGAGCGAAGCCGTCACCCGCTCAGATCTCTGCAGCCCCAATGTGCGGGTTTCTCTTTCTTACGTTTCAAACTACTACTTCTTTTTTTTTTAAAGCAGCCACTCAGCCGAGCATTGTTTCCCCACCACGTTTGAATACTTCACAATAATAACTGACTACGGTTGTCGGAGTAAACAGTCGGCGGAGAGGAAAACTACCTCTCAAAGGGCAGGCTGAAGCGCATATATGCCCTAATAGAGGGAACCAAATGACGGGAAATTACAGTTGAAGCTCTCGAAACTATTCGTCACATCGCCAGACTGCGTATTTCAGCTGACACTCGTTTGGGTAAATGTGACCCCCTTTTCCTTTTTGACCACGCTGAGCATTTTTCAACACAACTGAGCCGGGAATAAATGCCGCCGAAGAGCCAGGATCCGACTCGTCACAATCAATCTCCACGGTAAAAAAACCTCGTTCATCGTTTCCTTCGGTACGATCATCTTTCCTGAGGGAAATCAGCCTCTCTCTCTCGCTGTTATAATTAGTATATCAGTATCAATTTCAGAAGATTTCGACAGCACACTCCTCAGCAGTCTAATTTCTGACTTTCAATTATAATTTAAAGATCTTTTTCAGCACTGATATTCAATAGAGAGGGCAGAGAGCTACGATTAGTGATTGGACTGCAAGTGTCAGAGGTGTTGTACTAATTGCTGGGTTTCTTCATTAATTCTGCATGCGCAATGATATTTAAGAATGTGTTGTTTTATGTGTCGCAACAATCTGAGACTTCACCGTGAAGGTGTGCAGCTTTTTGTAGGTATCAATTCATTTGAAGCTAATCATTTTTAAACTGGCTTAAGCCACCATTTTGAAATCATGACATCGACTGAGCTACTTTTCCTAACAGAAAAAAGGCTCTCTCATCCACGACCACCACTATTACCTTCAGCGACTCGGTGTTGGCCCCGACCCCGACGGCCAGGAACCTCGGTGTGACTCTCGGCGGTCAACTCTCCCTGACTGCCAACATTACCGCAACAGCACGTTCCTGTAGGTACGTGCTGTACGGCATCAGGAGAAAACCTCCCTTTCTCACTCAGAAGGCGGCCCAACTTCTCGTCGAGGCTCTGATCATCTCTTGACTATTGTAACTCCCTCCTGGCAGGTCTACAGACCTCTACAGCTCGACTGCAGCAGCATCCGACTGATCTTTAACCTCCTGAAATTCAGCCACACTACTCCGCTCCCTTCACTGGTTAGCGGTAGCCGCCCGCATCCGCTTCAAAACATTAGCTCTTAAATACTGTGCTACGAACAGATCAGGTCCGATCTACATACAGGACATGGTGAAACCGTACACTTTCAGCTCGCTCACTCCGCTTAGCTTCTGCCAATCGGCTAGTAGCTTCTTCACTGCGAGCTAAACACTCGACAAAGTCACGACTGTTTGCCGTCCCGGCTCCTCGATGGTGGAACGTGCTCCTAGTTGACATCAAGACAGCAGGAAGTGTCCACATCTTCCAGCGCAAACTAAAAACACATCTTTTTCGACTACTTGCATAAGGAAACTAGCGCAGTAGTAGCACTTTAGTAGCACTTAAATGTCTCTTACTGCACTTTGTAGTTTGACTCCATTGAAGGAATTGTACTTTCCTGATTCTTGTTGTTCTGAGTTTGTGCTCACGGTTGAATGCACTTGTTGGAAGTCACTTTGGATGATAAAATTGCTCATGACAATCTTCCAGAAAGCCCAGATGAGCCTTTAGATCTCCGTATGTGACCCATCAGCAATCCAAAGACCGAAGATGTAGATCATTTCACAATGATAAAAACATTTAAAAATATATATTGGAGGTATATTGGAGTTTTGGACAATGAAATTGGAAGCAGATTACATTTCTGTTGGTCAAATAATCCATTAATAACCATGTGAGCATAATAATAAACAATATATGAAATCAAAAGTGACTTCAGGTGAATTCATAAGTACTTAAACAGGTAAATAACAATACATAGGATCATGTCCAGTTTGATGTATGTATTTTTCACATCACTGAGAGAAGATTGATTATTCCACCCCAAGAAAAAGGAAAATGATTGAAATGATCCCAATCTCTTTCCTCCTGACATTTGATGTGTTTTGGGGGTCGTGAATATCTTAACTCTTGGCTGCATTAATTACAGAAACAGCGAAACGCAGCTGACAGCAGTGATTTATTTACAACTGTGAGAGATTTGCCTTTTCCGGCTAAAAGTGTGAGATTACGCAACGGCTGACTGTGGCCCGCTTGAATCCCCTTCGCTAACGGACCCTGAGGAAACACGGGTGCAATTTATCTTTTGCGAAATATCAACTTCACGACAACTGCACCGGAGAGCTGCTCCATTTCTGTGCCGGCTGCACACATTTTTGGGGACACGCAAACAAGGCCTCGTTAACACGGAGGCCAGAGCTGCGATTTGTCAAAACGGCGAATGTAATGCCTCTCGCTTTGAGGAAATCGCAAGTCACACGGAAGACGAGGGGGAGGGAGGGAATAAATGGGCCGTCTCTTAATTTTTTTGTTTACTTGCACTGGATGCTTCCCTGTGCGGGCTAACGACGGGCTAAGATCACCGAGCTGCATCTGCCAGGATATAAATGGCCTGAAATGTGAGAACGGGCCTCGCTTCTCCCGCCGTGGAGGAGCGGAGGGAGGAATCTCCTGCTGCTTTTAAGAAGGATGAAGACGCTCCGAGGGGGGAAGGCAGAGGAGCGTGTTAAAAATTGTTGACTTCCCGTTCACCGACTTGACTGATTCAATGACTAACATCTTGCTGGAATGATGAAATACCTTCCCCCTCCCACCATATCTCTCAGTTCCCACCGTTCGTCTTTACAGAGTCGTATCCTTTATTCGCCGAGGCTCCTACACTTGTTTATGCTCTGCTTTTGAGAAGAAGAAGAAGAAGAAAAAGTGCCAACTCTACTTGGTATTCATCCCGGCTACCAGGTTTCCTCTCTATAAAGCTTTCAATTCCTACCTATCATCACATGCGCACCTTGGGGCCGGGATTGAATATGATTCAGAGGGCAGGCTTGAATTTTGAAGCTACAGGTTAAAATATATCCAAACGTCCCGGTGTCTCCAAGCCTCTGGCGCTGAAAGGCTGCGCTCTCCCTCGCTCGCTCCCTCGCTCGCTCCCTTTCTGTGAAGCTGGTTAATGTACCGGTGAAAAAGATGGCATGAGGTGAGCCATCTCCAGCCTCCTGTTGACTCTGAGAGCGGGTTGGTAATGATGCCTAGCATACTTCATCTTGTGGGTCAAATACACTTCTTCTTTTCCCCCCCCTCTTCAACCTTTTTTTTTTTTTTTTCTTTCCTACAATACAAACTATAAAAGGCTTAGTAGGAAGTTGAAATGTGGAGACAGACTATATCACAAGCCATCACTGTCAAGCGTGTCCTAGAAAGTGTCTGTGAAAAGGGCGGGGGAGGGGGGCGAACAGTCGATACAGAAGGCTGCTACTTCTCAGACACATTGATTGATTTACTGTATCTGTTGAGCTAGACCTGCCTGCCTGTCAGGATTAAGGAATTTATGTCAAACCGGTGCCCCCGCGAGACCTGCTTCCAACAGGATCTCTTGATGCCGCAACATATGGAAAACTAGGGCATATCAGTGGAGTCTGGGTGTGTTGGCTTTCCAGAGATAATGGGAACAAGGGGCTGCGTAACATCTCACAAATAGCTGCAAGTGCCCGCGTTGCAAGGCGGCAGTTGAAGTTTGAGTCTCGATCTGACCTCAAATCTTCCCCCTTTGAATACGATTCTTATCGAGTGTCTTGTCAAAGCGGTAAACATGAATTGTTGTGGAAAGAGGGGGGGGGAAAGAAAGGCAAGAGTGACGTTTTCTACGGCTTCACAAAAGCAATAATGCTACATCTTATAAATAGTACGAAGAATATTTAATCTCCTGCAGTTGCTGAAAAAGAAATGTGCAACAGCCAGGGAGTCTGGGGAGAAATCCAGGACCAGAGGGCCTCCCTTCTGAGCAATTATCTCCACCCCATCCAGAGTACGGGACTTTTCTATTCCAGCGTATCCGAGAGAAAGATACAGAAAGGCCAGATTATGTGGAACCTCTTACTTACTCGGGAACGCACTGTAGGCCTAGAAGCTAAGATTAAAAGGAGGGGAACCGGCTGACAAACAGCTCCTCGTATGCCAAATGTCAAACAAGTCTTGAGAAAATAGTTATGAAAGGAACCACAAAGAAGAAAAAAGGCTTCCGCGAAACATTTATTTTTCTGAAATAGGACAAAATAGTTGGAAAATATGTCAGAATTTTGGAAAACATACCAAATCAAATTATATCCAGATCGAGTTTTACCGCTTCAGTCCAACGTTCAGTTTTGCACTTTTGATTCCAGCTGCCTGCTGAGGCCGTCCCGCAGAGCCTCGCTACATGTGTCCAAACCTCACATTTGACTTTCAACCGACTGTAAGAAATACGTGAAAGTTGCTAAACTGGGCTTGTGAGGACAAAACCGCAAGGCATAGAGCAATTCTCAATAGATTTAAGATTGAAATACTATATACACACGTGGCTTTAGTACTGGAGTTAGCACAACAAACCACATTCACAGATTTAAAAGCTTGTATTCACCTCTCAAAGTACAACAGTACACACCATCCCTCCATTCATATAATTGTGTGTAAATAAGATAATTTATTCCCACGGGATGAAAATATTTTTAGGTTGCAACAACCAGACCCCTGTGTGACCCAAAAACAGTCAGCAGGTGTTTGTACTGTGACACGAATCCAGCCAAAACAAAAAGAAAGCGCACAATTAAGGCGGGGCGTGGCCTTCAGTAAAACAAACACAAAATACAAGTCAGACGAGGGGTTGCATTTCACTCGCTGACATTTCCCTTTTCTAAACAGTTGATTAGCGACGCCTAGCTGGTTGTGTGCGTTGTAGGTCCATGCTAACTTCACCTAGCGTCCTTCGGCGCGCGTGATTATTTAGACGATTGTTTAATCTTTCAGTCACTTTTGAAGCAGCTTCACGTGTCTAACATGTGCTGTAACGCCTGTTGGTCGGATTAAAACACATTGTAGATCATACCCAGGACTACGGGAGCTAACTAATCATTTCTGCATGAAAGTAAAAGAATTCTGATCATTTCATTACATTTTGCTGACGGTTTTTATCCAAAAGCGACTTACATTTTTGCTCTATACACCGTAGACACAGCACTGGGGAGTAATTCAGGGGTAAAGTGCCTTGCTCAAGAACACATCGCTGTGGATTAGCAGAGCCGGGGCTACCCACTGAGCCACATGTTCTCGATCGTGTCCTAGATTTTGAAATATGGCTGACCCTTTGTTTACTGGTGCTTTTGTGCCTTTAGCACCAAAATAAAAGCCCCAAAAAAATGATTCTGAAAGCGGTAAAGTTACTCAAGAGATCATGGATCGGGAACACAGCAAAGAAATGATTCAATCAGATTATGTGATTGATTCAATAAGGACATAATGGTGACATTTATTGGTCCACAAATATTTATCACCACTATCCCTGTTGGTGCAAAGAGGCTCCATCGTATCACCAGACCATCTCGTGACCGGGGCTTCTTTTTAAAAAAGCAGTTGCACCTTCATTACCTGAATGAAAACAGGTTTGAAAACGTTTTTTCTGTGTAGGACGGAGCCGTACGCTCGCTGCAGCAGATGCTGGATCTATACGTGGCTCTCTGAGTACTACAAAATACTTTTCTTATGCATCAGTTATTGAATTAAACTGCCAGCTCCTTAGCGTGATCACCTGTTCCCCCAAACCGTTCAAACGCGTTTAGATTGTTGAAAAAAAAAGAGAGTAAAAATCAAAAAAATTGGATTCTTTTTTGCTGATTTCGAGAACAAAGCTCTTGTTATCCTTCAAAACTCTTGTGAGAAACCAAAGACAAACACATTGGGACCTGCAGCAGATGTTGGCAGCAAAGGGTCTCCTTGAAAAGCTGCAGGTGGGCATAAACACCGATGGTCGGCGTGTAGGCCGAAGCCGTCTGTTCCACAGCTTTAGTCTGACGCAGAATAGAAATGGTAACTGGCGACAGACTCTAAGTCTTTAACAGCGCCTGACAATAAAAACCCAGCCAGCAACACACACAATTCAAGCCCAGTAAAAAAAAAAAAGAAGTTATTACGAGAGTTGGGGTAGAGAATCCCGCAAATTGTGTTGTAAAGAAGAAGAAACACAGACATTTAGTGCAGCCCATTAATGCACGCCTGCAACTGTTATTGGCTCTGTGGGGACAGGTATTTGGATAAGAGGATGGTTTTGCGTGATTAGGGGATTAACAACTGTTTGCGAAAGACCTCTGTGCTGTGCGATAAGAGCAGTTTCACAGGTTACTCGCACGTCAAACTGTTCAAGATGTGTCGAACAACAAATTGCCAGCGGTTTGTGTGAGACTGAGCGAAATGTACTTTCAGTCTTGCGCAAGGAAAGCTTGGGGGGGGGATTCTAACAAATAAGAAAAGTGCATTTACAAATAGATGAATACGCGTCGACGCGGCGAACATGCATGTGTCGTTGGCAGTGTCGTATTGTCATTACTGCCACTACATGCATCATACGCCATTGATTGCTTTGTAGATGGTCGAAGCGGCAGTCATGTCGTGACACTTTGATCCATACGGGCTCCAAATGAGCCAATAACACGTGTCTCACACTGGGATCTAGGACAACTCTTTGGATTAACAACCTGACATACCACAGCATTTCTCTCAGGACACACACACACACACACACACACGCACAATGCATAGAAGCCTTACAATAGACTGTTATCTAAATGTAAGTTGTTAGAACTCAACCCTGAGAAAGTACATGAAGTATGGAGATGCAGTTCAAGGCATGCTGGTGTGACTAAACAACCGCATTTGGTTCTTTAAGACCCTTGAAGGGCATAGAAAAATCAATAATCAGAAATTCCCTTCATATCAGCCCCGCGAGTGAGAATAACGCACACTTGTCAGAACCATCGCGGGTCTTTTCAGGAATGTAATTGCGATGTGACACTTCGGGAGACAGCGCGACAACGCAATCTCAAATGAGATTATCTGAATGACAAAAGGGAAAGGGACATTGTTCAAGGAGAAATATGTCTCTTCCAGAAAATAATACTGCCTCTCTGTCTGCATTCGTGTCACAATTCAAACATCGGCGTACACTGCCGTGCCGTCACAAGTTGCCCCTGAACACTGTAACAAGTCTTCAGGGGCAGGAAAGAAAGGATGTCACTGACAATTTTATAGAGTGCAAAGCTTGACTGCTGATGAGATTTTGTTGTTTTTTTTTTTTTCTTCTTTTCTTCCAGCCACCAGAGGCAAGTCACTTCCTGCACACAACAAAAATCCTGAAAAATAAAAACCGCAACAACATTGGCAGTGATGACTTCGTGGTCTCGCCGCGCGTGTCTAAATGTGCCGACACTACTGTCCCATTTCGTGACGTTTCATGTGAGAATTGTGAGGCGCTGTTTTGTTTTTGCGCGGTGCGGAGAGGGCGAGTGACCCTCTGAAACGTTTCTTGTAGTTAATGGACGCTCTTTTGATTGCGCTCGCAGCCTCCTCCTCTCGCAGCGGCGTGCGGCCATCTCCACTGACCGCTTAATCAGGTGTTAATTAACTGACACAACCCTAAAACCAAATTCTGATTACTTTTTTTCGCCCACACACACACACACACACACACAGCCCATTATGTCTAACAAGGATTTACTCGGGAATCCATTTGTAAGATGGCACTATGTCTCCTACGTATATTGTCGGTATCTAAAGTAATAACTAAACAAGGAAACCGCTGTCGGGGAAATCAATTCGGTTTTTGAAAAAAAAAAAAGTTAGCGCCACTTATTAAACCGCCGTCCAATTTGCCGTGATGAGGGGAAGCGTTTAACTCGACAAGCGCGTCAACTCGAGCCGCGGCGTCCGCATGCAAAACAGGACCGCTTGTGGGAATGAATATCGATGGCGGTGTCACATTTTTCCGGTTAAGATGGCGCCCATATTACGGCCAGAGAATTGTTTTGTTGTCGCTGTTTGCGTGCCTCCCTAACGCAGATCTTTTTTTGGTTTTAAAGCACTCGAGGAATCCACTACACTGTTGATGTTTTCTCATGTTTTTTTCATGGGCTGCAACCGCATTTAAAAAAGGTGCAAACCTATGTTGCATAATCACAGTAAATTATCCTCGCGGCGGATGAGACATATGCATGAATTCATGAACAGGTGTAATGTGCTCTGAAAAAAAAACCTCAAAATGGTCTTTGGGATTGCATATTATTCATGTACATGTTTCACACTTGGGGAGCTCGTAGCCGTGTGTCCAGAATATAACTCCTGTTATGACGGATATCTGAAACCAATGGGCGTTTTTTTTTGTTGCAGTTTTGAATTTGAATGACTCGCCCCCGAATTCATTAAACCAGATATAAGTTTGACTTCTACTGGAAGGGAAACTCGTTATAGAGGAACTTTGACCCACCTCTTAACACTTAATGTCCCGCGGTTCTCACTGTCCCCTTCCTCATAGAAGATTCTGCTTCACTACGGCTACAGCTCACCAAAAAGATATGTGGCAGGACTGTGTAGCCTGCATCGGGATGATAAATAAATTATTTTATGTATAAAACAAGACTGAGGGTGAGCAGCATGCGAGCAGCTCTGTGAGGCGGTTAGCCGGGCAGCCGTGACAATGTTAACGGCAGGTATCATGTTCACCGTGGTCGTCATCTTAGTTTAGCGCGTTAGCACGCTGTTGAGCGTGTTAGCACGCTGATAATTAGCACTAGAGGCAAAACACAGCTGAAGCTGAAGCGTTGCAGGTATATAATTAGTCATAAAAACCAAAAGCTTGGACAAAATAAATCCTGATTCTTCTGGGTGGGAACATGGTTGTCAAAATGCCAACTCGGCAATGGCAAGGCGTGCAAGATTTATGAATAATATGCTAATATTTCACGCAACATCAAGTACATGTTGAAATATTCCACTAGATGAATGAAAAATACGACGAGTTTTTAAAAATCAGCCGATCACCAAAGTCGAATTAATCTGCTGGGCACCATTAATATCTGTATGGTATTGCAATGCATCCATAGTCAGGATTAATTCAGATATTTAGCTAATCGATTTAAGAAACATATGAAATGTATATACATTGGTACTAAAATAAATCGTAATAATAGTCCAAGTGCAATTAAGCTGCTCATATAATTCCTCATACTGTACAACATTATTTCTGTTTACGTGACATAAGAGAACAGTACTCTGACCCAAAGTGATCCCATTAAGACGATAACATGTCTTTAATGGATGCACGCCAGTAAAAGCCGAACTCTCCACACATGTGACTGCAGCTGTACGCGTTCTCTTGCTAAGAGCATCATCATGCAAACGGCCACCTCGCTCACACTAATGCCGTAATCACATTACAATTGCCTTTTTTTCCTTCTCCATATGCATGTAAACATGATACGAGGCTCGGAAACTGCTGGAACATCACAACAAGCAAATGGAACAACTGCAGCGAGAGATAAATGTTGTCGGAGAGGCGTGAAAACAGAGCCACGCATTCGATGGAGTGTCTCCTTTTGGGTTGTTTTTCCGTCCGCGCAATCGCCGTCTTAGTGCAGAATGTTACAATTAACACAATAAAGGAACATGGTCATTTAGAGCACATACAGACAATCTTGATCACAGAAAGGGAAAGCTTGTTTTTGCACTCAGAGAGTCATATCTCCACCAGGACATATGAAGAGGGGAACATAGATGTATTGTTTATTTGCATCGACAAACCATGTGTTTTTTAAATTCATTTGGAAAGGGTGGAATTTTCTAAAACAACAGCAACAAAACAAACTTGTCCTTCCACTCGGGGTAAAACATTAACATTTGGGATTTTCACTGCAGATCAGTGTAAATGTAGACATCAAAAATTCTTTTCATCCTCTTTTTTTTTTTGCATGTTTTTTAAATGAACTGAAAAACAAATTATACCAGGTAACCCAGTTATTTTCTCTCACACGGTGCACCTCTCCGAGCTCACGAAATACTCAGCGGGATAACAAAGAAAGGGGCGAGGATGAGGAAGGAGGTGGGGGGGAAAGGGAGGGGAAACAAAAATCAATGTAATTGAACACTGTGTGGTCACCGCGCGCGGGAGCGTCGTCCTGCACTCACACGAGTCGGCGACGTCGTCAGTGGCGAAAAAGCGCGCGAAGGGAGAGGAAGAAGTTCGCCGGGGACAGATCCCTCTTTTTTTATCCGATTCCAGTTGTCATGGAGATGCTAGTATATTTGTCATGATGTCGGGGGTTTGATGTCGCTCATTAGGCCGGTAATGATTTGTGGATAGATTGTAGGTGTGCGAGCCGTGTCTCGTTTGAAGCCGTGCGCTGGCAGCCGGGGTACTTCAGACGCTAGTGTTTACAGAGAGATCCCATCTTCTTCTTTTTTTTTTTTTATTATCGCCGCTAATATCATAATTTACATTCTGCCGGTGGGCGCCTAATGGATCCACCGCTACACATATTCTCCTTTTGTTTAACTGAATAATCAATGAAAATGTAGGTTTCCGTCTTTTTGATCACGGAGGGAGCGCGCAGTAATCGTGGCATTGCTTTTAGCAAAAGTACCGGGGCTACTAGCATTATTATCCCAAATGTCATTGTTAGTGTGTGTTTTGGAAAGCAGGTGGTTCATCATCTTTTTTTTTTTTTTTCCCGCCTGTGATGAGCCGTTGAGGGGATTTGCTGTAATGCCACACAGTTTGACTCTTAAACCTTCTTCCCAATACCGAACATCTGTCAACAGTTCTCAGCAGCGTGACAGTGTGATGCCAGAAAACAGTCAATATTTCAGCCACGGGATGCGGCGCTTATTCAAAATCTCGCAGGAGCTCCGCAGTTTATTGCATTTTTTGAAGCTACAGCAGGCAAGATATTCATTTCAAAATACATTTGTTGTTATCCGTTCAAAAATCGGGCTGGAGGCCCGACGCGCCATCCAATTTAACTGAGACCACATTGATTAACCCTGCTTACCCAAATTACATTCTGCTGTTGGAGGCCCACGGAAGTGATGAATCACAATTTGAGTCAAAAGGTGCTTCGTGATCGGTGTGGTCCGACCGGAGAAAAAAACAACAAAAAACCCCGGCCTCAGCAATGTTTACGAGCTCTCCTGTCCCTTTAAAGCAACCGCAAGCTAGCCGGCGATGCTGTGTGCAGTGTAATGACTTCCCGAGCCCAGATTTCTAGGGTAGAGAACTTTCAAATTGTCAGAGTAGTTATCTGTCGCCGCCATTTGGCGCCCTCCATCGCTCTGGAGTGGCTGCGAGCGCTGTGAAGCCTATCATATGTTTACCGCAGCATCCGCAAAGTCGACGGCTTGTGGCCCGACTTAAACATTCTCCGATGGTGAGAGAGTCTCCAAACCCAAACCGGGAATGCACCTTTCCCCGTGGCTCCGATTGGAGTTCCTATGAATTTTTGAGTGTGCACATCGAGGTGACATACTGGAGGTCTTCGCATATAAAATCCTATTGAACTTAACTTCCCTACCCCCCCCACCCCCACCCCCCAAGGCTTTTTCTGGTCCGGCCCTCGGTCCGCTTCCTTTGACATTAAGACCAGAACATGCTCTCTCAGAGGGAAAAGCCCAACTTCTGCCCGTTAATGAAAGGTGTTCATCATCACCTTGTCAGCAACAGTGTGTGACTACGACAGGTTGACGCCACTTAGTCTCCCTGAGGGGAGCTTCGGCTGTCAGGCAGAATTTGCAATCCTGCCACTTTACCTTGACAGACGAACCAACCTGGACAGCGCAGGAGAGCCGGGGCCACATAATGGGCCCTCCAGTTGTCTAACCCTTAAAAAAAAAAAAAAGAAGCAAAATTGGATGACATTTGTGTCTTATTCGAGTCTTCAGCTGCCGTGCTATAGTTGCTCCGTGTTTACACCAACAAAATGAATCAGAGCACTGCTCGCGCCGTCATTCATCGCCCACGCCGTCGCATCACAATCCTTCGAAAAGGCCCTCCGAGGTCAGTGTGGCGGAGATGACCGGTCTTTTTTTTTCTTCTCTCTCTCCCTCGGCTGCCACGAGCGAGTGCCTCCGCTTTGCCCCAGTTCCACCGGCATGGCTGAGCGCTGATCGCAGGCGTAAGGGAGAGGGGTTACAGTAATGCTAGCTGACATCCCGAGAAGCTGTGATTGCTGAGAGGGCTTTGTGGGCGGGCTCGGCGGGCGGCGTGTGTGGGTGGCGGCGGCGGCGGCCGAGGAATAGGGAGAGGGCGGGGGGGGGGGAGCCGTGTCTCACATGGACCGTTAACAGCCTTTTAAAAGCTCCGAGAGGGCCGGCCTGACGCCGGCTACTCACGGGAGAGAAATTGCTGAGAGAGCTAAAGGGAAAGAAAGGAGGGCGGGCGGCGGGGGAGGGGGAGGAGCGTCCAGCAGTTCCTGGAATGCCTTTTGAGTTTCATCACCCTGTGACTCCCCTCGCGATGATCTCGAAGACACTCCACAACCTGAATGTCCTCACTGTAGTCGCCGCGTAATTACAAGCATTTGCGCTAAATAATTCAACACAAGCGGCCGCTGAAATAACATCTACTCGTGGAATGCACTTCTGCGAGGTTTTCCACTGCAGCCTATCACACCACTTTAGTCTTTGTCGGGTTCGGCCGGCCGCTGAGATAGAGACATCCTGCATTACAATGCTGCGACCTGGCACCACTTAGCCCGAGCTCACAGAGTGCTGCGTTTGACCTGTGAAGGTTTGATCAAATTGGCTAATACGGCGCGCTCGGTGCCATCGAATCCTCTGTTTCTGTGGACGATCATCCATCGCCAGATGGGAGGGGGAAGAAAAGACATTAACGCAGTTGGTTCTTAAACTTTTTCTGTCACGCTCCACTTTGGAGGAAGCAAAATGTTCGGGCCCCAACAACATGGGAACAAAGTGGTCCAACTTTTTGGGACTCCTCCATCCGTGCTTTTTAAATCAATACATTCAAGAACATTGAAATCCCTTTCAAGTAAATCAGATTGCTCCATCTGACAAAAACTACTAACATGTGCAATCACTTTGTTAAAACAATGCAAATAAAGTTATATATGTGCAAAAAAATAACTCATATTTGGCTAAAAAGATTCCTTCATTACTAAGGATGGTAACATGCAGAGAATAATTCCTCCACTGTAGGATTAATAAAGGTTTCTTTAAAAAAAAAAGAAAAAAAAGATTCTCCCCCTCGCGCCCCACCTGTAATACCGCCGCGCCCCACTAGAGGGTCGCGCCCCACAGTTTGAGAACCACTGCATTAACCCAAACAGGCAAGTCCTGGGGAGCTTTATTACTCTCCTTTCGTCAATAACTCCCTCAGACTTCCAGTTGCGTGCCATATTTCATCTCGCGCTGAAGAATGAGTTTCCTGACAGTGAACATGAGAAATGCGAGCGGCTCAATGGGCACGGCCGGAGGGGGGGCGGCCTACCCACAGAAAGATCACAGCAGTGGCAACGACTGCATCCGAAAACACCGCTGTAGGCGAGCATAAGTCAACAGAGCCTAATGTGAGCCTTTGGTATGCATGATGTTAAATAGATTGTGAAAATGCTCTTTTCGTGACTAAGATGGAGCTTTTCATTAATCCTACAGCTGAACCTGCCTCCGCAAAACATCGAGCGTCCCTCGCGGGGAAGACAAAACACCCACGGTGGGCTGAAGGGATCTCAGAAGAGCTCTCATGGACTCGCTCCCCCTTCGCATACGCCCCCTGAGCTGTGTGTGTGTGTGCATTTGCATGTTTCCAAATATGTGCAATGCATCATATGTGCAGCACGCCGTAATAAGTGCCAATATTGCTGAGCGTGAATCATTTCCTCTGTGTGTGTGTGTGTGTGTGTGTGTGTGTGCGCGCGAGCGGCTTTCAACACCACGTACGTATACGTATAGGCTTTAGAGCTCTGTGTGCAAAGTGTAGGTGGATGTGGTTGAGACAGATATTTCTGCAGAACTTAAATCATGTTCAGCCTTTCATGTGCGCACGCACAGCAGTTGGTCAGGGGAGATATAGGTGTTTTTTTATTTATTTAAATTTAAGGCGGGCCTTAATTTGGAGGATTAAATAAATAGCACAGAGTTTCAGTGTATAGGCACATGTGTGAATGCTGATAGGTCTGCTCGAGCTACTTTTATTTTCTCATGAGATATACGAAAAATACCACAGGGAGAAATCGCACATCTCAATTTAGCACAACTCTCTCTGCTTGTTTCCTCGCATTCTCTCCACCTTCCTTACTTCCCTAGTCTGCGCTATCTCCTAAACACATTTGCACACTTACGCTGTCACTCGCGACCCCAATTTGCAACCTAAATTACAGCTGTTGTTGTTGTTGATGTGCACATGAATTGAGTTATGCCCGTTTGCCTTTGTGTGGCAGCGTATATGCACATCTGCACCGGTGAGTGCGAGTTTCACTTGAATAGGCCAACGCCACCGGTGGCTGCATGCGGTGCACCGCAAATTCAAAAATAAAAACAGGTTTCCCCGTCAAACTGTCAGCCTGTCATGCTTCGTTAAAAAGAAAGCAGAGACAGTTTAATCAGCCGTTGCAAAGTTAAATGAATCACCACAGGACACCAGGAGGATCCAGACTGCTAATTCTAGGGCACATCAGCCATATAGCAGCTATAAAGCTTTTCTTCATGTCCTGTCGATTCTCCAGAATCCTGCGCCCCACTAATCTCATCACAGCCAGCCAGTCATTTTTTTGAATCAAACACCTTCCTCCTCCCCAAGCCGGCGGAGTGCGAGTGTGAGAACCGGAGCTGTCCGCGGGCCCGGGCATCCATTTGTAATGGTGATGTCTCAGCCCATAATTATAGCCCCTTTATCAACACCTGCGCTGAAAAGTGGTGGCTGGGTAGGAATGTTCTCCGCGAAAGAGGGAGTTTTAGTGGAAAACCAACGTATAAACCAGCATTGGGCGACATTAAAACAGCTGTTTTTTCCCCCCCGCCCCGCCCATGTTGTCCCAATCGAGAGTGAAGCAACAGAGTGGGTAAAAGTGGTGCATCGGCAAGAATTCATTATAATTTGCTGGAGCTACATGACATGAAATCCACTCGACTGGCGTGCCACCTTAAGTGGGTTGAGTAGTTTCGAGTGGAGCTTTAAAAAAAATAAATAGAACGTGTGTGATTCAGGATTGTGTCAGATTTTATATAAGATTTTTTATTGTACGATAAAGGCATCGTGACACCAACTCAGTAAGCTAGGTACGGAGAATAGAGGAAGAGGAGTAGAGGCTAAATTCATGTTACATGCTTCAAACTTCCATTGGTATATTTTGTTATGAATAGCTGTTTTTAATGGTACACTGTGTTTCAGTGGATGGTGCTATTACATTTTGTTTTAATAAGATTCAGTGAGAGTTGTATTGAAATATGCAGTTTGCATTATTTTAATAAAAACATATACTAATAATGGCTAGTTGTATTTAATTTAATACAAACTTAATTTGAGTATGTAAAATGTAAACATGAAATTGATTTGCATTTAAACAAAACAAATTGTTAAAGTTAATTAATCCATTTTAGTAAATTGAACATGGGTTTAGTTGGAATTTCTTAATAAATTTGAGTTAACTCTAATCAAAATTTTTAAGCAGAAAATATAAATACAATTAGTTGAAAAAAATTCGTACAATCAACTTAAAAAATATGTCTGGATTTAGATGAATTTATTTTGTGCAATCACTTATCCAAAAAAAAATTAAGTAAATTCAACATAACATTTTTTTCAGTGCAGCGGGCCCCTTCGACACCTTCTTTGGGGGCGTTCTTCTCACATCAATGGATCCCATTGCTCCCGTGATTGCAATAAGTAGAACAAAGACGGCGTTTTAGAGCATGAGAAAAACATTCAGCGTACGGATTTGAAACAAAATGCTCGTCTGATGATATGTTTGAAAAACATTTGTGTGACAATTAAAAGGAAAAAGAACATGAAGGTGTTGGTTCATCATAGACTTCAAAATGTGTCTGTGGGGACGTGTTGTGTTACGTTAGATCACCAAAGTACACAAAGAGTACACAAAGAACGTAAACCTCACATTAACCTGTTCAACACTGCCTCGTTTCGCCTCGTTTTCCACGAAAAAAAGAGTGTGTTTTTAAAAATGACTCCTTTGATCATTCTGGTTGTTTAGAGTTATGATCAAAATATCTTTTTAAAAGTATTTTCTTACAGATATACATTTTTTTCCACACAACTTTGGTGAACAAATACATGCAACACACTAGTATTGGAATTAATTTGGGGTTCGTACGACAACTCAAAAGATTCAATAAATTAAATTTTTAAAAAAAGGATAAGTTAACATTTGACATGTCAAGCACCAAAATGTCAGAGTTTGACTGAGTTTCATTGTGTTATTAACTAATTGAACAGCAGCATTTGATAATGTGACGGGTGTGTCTGTGATTGGCTCTTTCCTGATATTACTCGACTACATAAAGGGCGATATACACTCTTGCAACTGCATCTGCGGCTGGCCATGCAGTTGCATCGACGGACTCGTTTTGGTTTATGGTTCCCGCCTTTTCCGTACGCCAGAACAGTAGGTAGCGCAACGAGCGTTTAGAGGCGACCTGCACCGATATCTCCCTCCAGGAATTCACCATCTGCGTGTCCTTATACTCCGTCAGACGGGTTTTATGAATGCTCATATTTGTGGACCTCTTCAGCCGAACGTTCTTCAGCGGGATCCATTGTTCGTGTTTCTGCTGCGGCTTTTAAAAACGGCGGTATTATGCTATGACACCGTGAAATGCGAGACTCAGAAAGGACGTGGTTAGCAGACCAATCACAGTCTTGCGGGCGGCGAACGGCTCGCGTAGCTTTGTCGGATAGTCCGAAATTTTGGTCAACGCGCGCAAGATGGCTGACGGTACGACGCAACGGGCTCTTGTGGGTCTTGCACGCTTGCGTCTTTGCGTAAAACCAGAGTATAAAGCAGCCTTAAGAAGCGCGGGGCGCTCTACCAACAAGCTGCACTTTGCCACTGTGTGTTTCTAGAGTTTGAAGAGAGGAAGGAAAGTCACTGTACTTTGGTTTCTTTTATATCATGAGGTTGTACTGTAGTTTGTTTCGAAGCCAAGTCCATCAGCGCTAACTTTGAAACGAATTGAAAATGAACACTGTTGATCAAACTGAGTAATATGTTTCCATGGCTGCTCGGATCTTTGGGAAGATGGTCTTTTTCAGAGTAGTGTCTCGTCCACAGCCTGTGAACGCAGAACTGAGAAAATATTTATACTCACTCCTACTACTAAACTACCTCCAAAGATGCTAATCTGAGAAGAGGTTTCAAGGGAAAGTGAGGCACAAATGGGTTAAACAGAGTGCAGTGCAACGTGATCTCAGCGGACTGTTGCCTCTGTCCGGTTACACCCACATTCAGAGGTGGAAAGAAAATCCATAGCGTTGCTATGTTGTTCAATTTTACTCACGCCACGCTTCAGATCGACTAAAAAGAGCAGCTCGAAAAGTATCTTTCGATCTATCTGAAGTGTTTTGTCACTGAAAGCATTTTAGTTGTGCAGGGTTGTGAGAGAGGAGAGATACAATATGTCTAATATAGGGTTTTCTGAAAAGCCCGAACGGAAGAGTTTCTATTATTATTTCATTATGCAGGTGCAATACAGGAGAAGCAGTGAAATCAGCAAACATTACACAACCGTACATGAATCGCAGGAGCTGAAATCACAGGTGTTCGTTGGGGAAAATAGGAGGCAACAGTAACATCGAGGCTGTCACAGCATTCGTCTCCGATCGTCATTCTTTTGGTCGGAAAAAGCAGAAAACACTCAATTATGGCCGCCGTCATTTAATGCGTTGAGGGGCTGCCCATTAATATATATTGTTTTATAACTGCCCATTACTACATATGCTAATGCGGTTTACTAATGCAAAAGGAGGGAATAGCGGGAGGTACGGAAGGAGGGGAGGTGATTTGGGAGGAAAGTGGCATGGAGGGAGCTGGAGGGGAGATGAGAGCTGTGGGAGGAAGGGAGGGAATCATATGTGGATTTTGTGGATTTTACTTATTGAAGGGTTCATTTGTTTCCTCCCTCGTTGGTTTAATGAAACCGTTACTCCATTTCCGCTGTCTGACTTATGAAGAAAAAGAAAAAAAAAGGGGGAAATCTCTTGGCGGCACGTATTCCAAATCATAATTAGCCGTATTATCAATATGTGTCATTATCTATTCTCTGTTTAAGTGATGATGGTATATTTAAATCAGCTCTACTAAATATGTGTATTATAACAATTAATCTAACCTTTCAGGTCACTGCTTTTGTTTCACAGCCATCAGTTCACATTTTCGGCTCACCTTCACCGCTCTCATAGCTTTGTTTAACGGTCACAGCGGGCAGCTGCTTACACGGAAATAGCCCGAGAAATTCCCTCCATGCAACTTTCCCAGCGTCAAGCGGCCGACGTACACGGTTAGTGACGAGCTGATGATCATCGTGGAACAGTTAGCTGCCAAAAGAGCCGCCTGGGGGAGTTGGTGGAGACCAAGAACAGAGTTGAAAGGCTTACGTAAAAGGTGATATGTCAAATGTGTTTTACAGCTTGATTATACTGCCCCCAAGTGGCCAAAGAAGCTGTTGCATGTGTCTCTGTTAGGGGATGGAGGAAGTCGGACACAAACGCCGTCAAACAGTTCAAATAATATTTAATTCTAACAAAAAGGGTTCTCAAAAACAGACCAGGGAAGAAAAAAAACCAGGAACAGAGACAGGACCACACAGTACAAGCCGACAAGGAGACAAACAAGGTTTAAATACCAGAGGGAGTTAACGAGCAACAGGTGGACACAACGAGGGCAGCACAGGTGCAGGGAATACACAATCAGCAACCAGGGAGACGAGACATCAGACAATCACCAGGGCAGGAAGTGCAGAGACACAGAGGACAAAAGACTACAAAATAAAACAGGAAACAGAAAACTACAAATCACGACAGTCTCTTGTGAGAGATCGTCAGTGGGACGTTAAATTCATCCAAGGTTCAACTGCACGATGAGATCTTTCTGTGTGCCCATTTTCAATCCACCTGTCTCGTTTCTCCTCCTGCAGTTTGTGGTTTCCCAGAATGCCTCTTGACAACCCAGGAGAGGGACTATGTCAAAATTATTTGCAGAACATTTGGACCTGTGCACACATGAGTAAACCTAAATATCTGTCTTCTGTGCACATGTGGCTGTATCTGTGATCTTGGCAGTTCCTTTCACTCTTGCAGTATTTTTCCCTATTGTATTTTAGTCTTTTTAGTCCACTTATGGCAGAGAGAGAGAAAATTGATGCCTCTATCCGGTCTGTGATGTAGGCCCACCGCTCCCTGTGCACACGTTTTCAACAATGGTGCACTATAAGTGTTGCTCTTCATGTATTTTGTATCTTCCTACTATTTCAGTTTCTTCCTTAATTTATTCCCATTGGTCCTTTTCTTGCTCTAATACATTATGTATTTATCGTTGAAAACAAAAATAGTCATCGTCAAGTATGATGGCATTGTTGTTCACTGTGCTGCTTTATTTCCACACCAAAAATGTGGAAATTGACATTGTTTTTTAAAAGGCAAAAATGTCCAGAGTTTCTCCAACGTAGCTCCATTCTTCCATCCGTTGCATGTAACCGCTTATCCTTCACGGGGTCGTCCATCGAGAGGCGAGAGGTGCGATACACTTTGCTCTGGTTGCCAGGCAATCACAGGCAATATGTTCAGACTGCAGGCAACAATTGGCCCAAATCAGATTTTTTTTTTTTTTTGCTCCTGTATGAACATCGCAAATCACATGGAATCTGATATTTTGAATCATGATTCGGGTCACTTTCATATGTCATCCAATATCAGATACAGGTCGGATTCTTTGCAAAACTGAACAGTCACATCGGAACGAATGCAACTTTTTTTCATCCAATCCCAATCCATCCCATCACTCCTGGCTCTCTCACACACACACACACACACACACACACACACACACACACACACACACACCTCCGTTCAGACGTAGCGGCCATTGCTCCCCGGCTAAAAGACTGCTTCTCTCTTTCTCTCCTCAACCTCGTTACCACCTGCTCCCAATATTTCTGGCTTCCCCTGCACATCAACTCATAAATGCAACCTTAAACGCTGAGTTGAAGGTCTCCATGTGTACTTCTGCGCGACAGTTTGCTGTTTTTGTTGAAGTCTTTTTCCACATCCGTTCAGCATTGCGATCAGTTTATACCTGAATCGATACGGAGCCAAATAAGATCCGAGCAAAATACATCCATATTGAGCACATAGTAGCCACAGAGACACATTCACGCTCATATTCACACCTCAAATCAACAATTAACCTCACCTGCATGTCTCTGGACTGTGAGTGGAAACCAGAGCTCCTGGTGAAAACTCCCAAAGAGCATGCAAACTTCACACAGGGGGGCTAAATATAACCTGCCTCATTACTGTTCCACCATGTCTTCTATGTGTGGCCAGTTATCCAAATGAAGAAGAGAGAGATATATTAGAAAGTAAATGGCCACGAATTCACAGCACATTTTTTTAATAAACACTTGTATAGGTGTCAACGTATCTCGAGCTGAATTCCAACATCAATAGAGGTGTTTATTCGTGATGTAGATAAGAGCACAGTAGAGCACACGTCCCTGCTATCAATATGACAGGCTCACACAATCTCTAAATATATATCGCTCGTAATGAAGGCTCATAATGAAGGGGGAAAATAAGCAGCAGAAGACAGTTTAGACATGAAATCCGCTTGTGTACTTTTTGGAGATTGACAATTAACTAGACACTAATGAAAGAAACCCTGCGTGGTGCTCATAGCGAGTTAAAGCAAACTCTCGTCTCATGTCTGGAGCTCCAGGCACGCACTGATTGATCAAATCGACTGGGGCATGCGGGGAACATGAAATGGATTTGAAGAAAGGTGCATTTAACTTGATGACAGATTCGCGGGCGAGAGGCAAGATGCTCTCGAACCCCGGCGTAAGATAATGTGTCTAATCCACTGCAGGGATGTTAAGTGCACTCATTTCACACTCCATTTCACACAACGCTGCCCTAGGAAGAATCTGTGTATGATGACTCAGGAAGTGCAAAGCATCGCTCTTCTGGAGCTTTCTGTTGTTTCCTCTCCATTGTTAATAGTTCGACATCCAAACCCGTTTTTTTTTTGTTTTTTTTCCTCACACTGTTTCCGAATTAATGATACGTCAGGAATATAATAAGCCAGGAATCCGGGTTATGTGCGGAATTTATACTAGTCAAGGGGAGTCAGTATTCGGTAGCGAATTTCTTTACAAGATATATATCACTGACGTTAAAATGCTATTCGGTGGTCTAATTTCGAGCTGTTGCTTTGCTCAAAATGTACAACCTAATGCACAAAATGTAACAACCTCACGAGGTAATGGCTCCTGTATGAATGTGAATACCTGCGAGGGTAAAGACTTAATGGCCATCCATCAGTTAAAGACACTCTCCGAGTGTCAATAGCCATTTATATTTCAGAATGAATGGTCTCTATGAACTCCTATACTTATATTATTCATGCAAATCATGTATCCATTAGCTGAAAATCAAGCAATTGTATGCACTATTAACGTATACAATATGTAGAAACTGTCCTCAGAGGGATCAAATTGAATCTAATTGATATTTACCTCAACACCTGAAAAAATGACTAAATGAGGAAATTCACACGTGCGTCTAGAAACACATCTGTGCGCTCGTGTGCACACACGCTAATGCAGCGTGAGGGCAATTTTCATTCTGTCATATTTTGGGGCAGTCACCATGTCACTCTTTTCTTTCCAGATCTAGTGAACTGTTTTTTCTTCTTCTTCATTTTAAATAAAAACAACGGAGCCTGCTGTGTTTGTAGTGTGGCCATGTTTCTCATTTCCCCTGTCTTTACTATGGAAGTGTTTGGAAAACCTCCCCAGTGAGCAGATGGCGTCTGCCGGGAGGAGAATGAAGCTAGAACCTGGGCTCTATATACACTGCACACACACACACACACACACACACACATTTTCCCATTTCCAGCACAAGCCTTTGTAAAAAAAAACAAAAAAAAAGGGAACAACGGAGGTCTAGCGGGAATTTAACCATGGGTCTGTTGTGGGAAACAGTGCACACGTTTGTTTATCGCAGTCCTGCTCTTGGATCCATGCACCATGTACAGTTAACTGTGTGGATACTGGAGAGTCTCTCTGCTGGCTGGAGAACAAACTGCCCCCCTCCGCACCCACTTGGAATGATTTCAATCACTTTGATCATGGCGGTCTCCATCAATCAAACGTGTTCATTATTTGACCCCTCTGCCAACAGAATGAAATGTAAAGGCACATTGATATTCTCTGTGAAAGCTTATCTCCAGTATGCCGGTGTGTCCTCGTGTATTATTAAGCAGAGAATGAGGCAATGCTATCCCTTCATAGCTGCTTACACTCTGGCCCATGACACATTAAAGAGAACATAGCAGCAGGCAAAGCAGGGGTCTTACGCTGAGTCTGCACTTGCTGAACTAACTCAGAGGACAAGATAAGCCAGGCAAAAGCATGGAGAGAAGGAAATAAATCTAAGGCTGTTTGAATAAGCCCTGCACCTTCATGTTGGCCACAATCTACACACACAGTATTTTTCCCCAATCTCTCTCTGGGGGAGGTTTCTTAAACACGCTTTTGTAGCAACATCCAGGTAGGCTATCAGCCACTGCAGATGTGAAGAACATGCCAAGAAGAATAACCCAACGTAAGACATAAAATCTATCTCGTGGGGGCTTAGAGGCTGGATGAGATTGAATTAAAATCTCCTTTTTGCTGAGTCAGACTATTTAGATAATTACTTACTGATATGAGGAACATTTCCCTTCTTGGTTGTAAGTTCAGAGGGAGTGCAGACAATGGCATATTTGGACTGCAATCATAGCGGTCCCCCTCCCACCATGAATCCCACAATGAGGGTACGCTAGCACAAAGCTAATCTCTGGCCCCACAAAAAAAAAAAGGCCTGAGGGAGCAGCGAATGGAGGCAGCGGTAATACCATGGTTTCTTTGTGTGTCAGTGCTTGTCTTATGGTCACTGACCACTAGCTCTCCAGCCTTGATTTGTGGCAGCAGACACAACTCTGTGCACGCAAATGCAGCATCGTTTACATCCCTGTCATAAACTAACGGCCTCGAAGTAACAACCATGCATGCCTAAGTAACCTATTAAAGTTCGCTCTGGGGTCCACAGCAGCAGCCTCACGTCAGGAGCTCTGCAGCTGTCTCCAATCTTGCCTCCACTGCCGGGAAGCTGCACATCTGCACAGCAGTGAGTGACATCGATGCCCCCCCCCTCCCTCCTCCTCCTCGCCCCTCCTCACAAAGCACCACCCAGCCAGGGTGCTCCCCCTGCGCGACTCCACTTGTTTCAGGGCTGAGTGGGAGCCGCGAGGAGTGAGGTGGAGACGAAGATAAATATCCGGGGGGAGCTCGCATGGGGATGAAGGAGAAGTGGCAGCCAGAGTCAAACTGGATCGGCTTGCATTGAAGACGAGATTTGTCCGCGGTTTGGTCTAATCTGTGCTTTGAAAGCTCCAACTATGAATGGTGTTCAAACCCCCTCAGCAGTTTGGGTGTTGAGCCAGTCTTTTATCATATTTTGTGCGACTCCGGGCGCCTCTGCAGCGCAGCAGCTCCACACAGCGCGCTGCGCCTTAACGCGTAAAAACAATCAATGCACCTACAGTCCTGGGCGTTGCACTCCTGGTTATTAAAGGCAATCCACACATCTTACTTTTCAAAAACTGTGGGAACATGACGAACCACTGAATAATGCAAGTGCCAAACAGCGTTTAAACATGCAAGTTTAGCATTAAAACATGTTTCTGCGGGCATCCCCCCCAGATTTGTATAATGATCGTAATCAGAATCTTGTCAATGCTCCGCCTTTAGACTTCAGTCAATTTAAGTCACGACGGGTTTTTTTACACATTTGTTGGCCGTAGATGACCCATTTTTTCAGCTTGGGTGGCTGTACTTACCCCTCTCTCGTGCCCACGAAGACTCCTTTCATAAGAATTGACCCATATCCAAAGCAAAAACCAAACTGCTATCTTGTTGGGTCTATCAATGTGCGAAGCGACGGTTCCTCGAGCGATTCTGGCTTCCTTCTTCTTTCTTTCTTTCTTGTTTGTTAAATCAACATCTTAACATTGTTTCTGAATAGTATCCAAAAGGAATCCGC